>NC_134840.1:27977200-28600018 GCF_965363235.1 Mytilus galloprovincialis | reverse complement strand
TCATGCATGAAGCACAACAAAACTACATTTATAACTTAATATTTATTAGAAAAACATTTTATGTGAATAGAAGATGACAGACATATATCAATGTGACAGCAACCAAACTACACCAATAAAAAAGACATCTGAAGATCAATATAATGTCTTCAACAATAGTGTTTTATATACTATTTGTCATGATTCAATTTACCTTGAGTTTAGAAAGATTTACTGACAAGCACCTTAGCACTAAAATTTACACTTTTAAATTTGTGATTTCTTTATGCATTTCCATTTGATAATGCAAATCTCAAAGCAGGTAGTTTTGAATGCAATACAAAAAACCCATTAGGAAAGACATTTCTAAGTGTGTTGCTCAAATGTATACATAGATTTTACAATCAAATAATGGAATAAGACCTACAAATACACAACCCTTGCCAAATGTGTTGAAAGTTGTATTATACACCAAACATCAATCTGTATCCTATTACTTATGAGGTGCCGTTTTACTATTTATTCACTGTTTTCTGATATCAAAAATTATAATTCTTGATATCAAAATATCGAATTCCTGATATCAAAAATTCTATTTTTTTATATCAAAAAATGAAGACTATTTTCTGATATCAAAAAAAGGATAATTACTGACACAGAAAATATCATAAGTGGAATTTTGTCTTTATATTATAATATAGTACATTTCATATACACAGTGACTTGAAAAAGGATAATGGTTTTCTATTCATGTCGATTTTCAACAGTCATAGTTCTCAGATTAATTGAGTTCAATTTTTATTTCAGTCTGTTCAAGATGATGTGTTTACAGATCATCCACATTCTCCAAGACAACACACATCACCACAGCAATTTACCCATCATCAACAACAAAGTAATATTGCCCATCAACAACAAATTCTTCGCCAACAACCAGCATCACCAAAAATGAAACAAAAGCATATGTCACATCCTGATCCTAGCCAATCAAAACCATTCTCTTATTTTGGAACTGGTGGTCCAGCACCACTAGTTCATAGGCATTCAGAAGGTCAAATACCATACAGAACAGATCGTTCTCCAAGTGATTCAAATTATGAACAAGTGAACAATTACCATAATGGACAAACAAGAACTGGTTATGAAAATATGAGTCCTCCTAATTATAGAGAACCACAAATGGGAGGTATTGGACATCCTTCTGGTAGTCCAGTTTTACAACGACAATCATCATTGACAAGGAAAGCATCTTTATCTCCTGTGATGACCAGAAGACATGAATCTCCAAGAACCAGTAATCAGAGAAGTTCTGGTCAACGTGGTCCTCCGTCATTCCCTGCCCCCACAACACCAGGCTATGTCAGACCTGTCTCCCCACCTCTTCCTCCACACCCAGTAGGGTATGATCAACCACCACCCCCACCTCCTATTGAAAAAATTCCAGGGCATCAATCTGTGACGTCATTTGAACTTGGTAGAAAGAAAAGACAATCTGGTGAAACAGACATAAATCGTAACCAAGTTCTGGATCCTCACTTACAGTATCCACGTCAGCAATCAACCGAGGGATACAGTCCTTTACATCCTCAACAAGGTTATTATCCAGGACATCAAAAAGATCCATATAGCCTCCCCCATCAACATCACAATACTGGCTTAGTATATCAGCAACAACAACAACAGCCATATGGTGCTGAATCACCAGATCAACAACAATACTATAACCTACAACAACAACAATATTCTCAACAGCAATATAATCAACAACAACAACAGCAATATACTCAACAGCAACACCAACAGTATATCCAACAGCAACAACAGCAGTATACTCAACAGCAACAATATACACAACAACAAATGTCTTCCCATGTACCATACGCTCCCCCTGTTCATCCAGTTTCTGGTGGTGGGCTTGCTGATCAATTAACAAAAGTAAAACTCAAATCTAAATCTGTTAGTGTTGAAGGAAGTGAGGAAAAGAAGGCAGGAGAACTGGCTGCTGAGCTGGGAAAAGTTAAACTGAAACCAGCAAAACCTAAAGGTGAGTTAGGTAACTGCAGTAGAAACATCAGCAGTGTTCCAGTCAATCAAATATTGTACAGTACTAAAATTACCACTACATTGTTAACAACAGTTAAGTGAATGGCAACTTTGCAGTTGATGTGTTGCTGTCAATGTAGTGGTATTGAATTTTATATTTTTTTGGAAAATGCTTTGTACCATTGGTATCCACTTAAGGGATCTCTATCTATAGGAAACTTCATAGGCGTTAATTCTGCATTTCTTTATTACTAAAATTAGCATGTTAGGTTGCATTAATTTTATATGTACTTCAGTATGCTTAATTGATATAAAAATGGACAGGAAAGGAAACAAAGAGCATGTCATTTATTGATTATAATCTTTATTCTAATACTCTGAGAATTTTTTTTGACTTAGAACTTAATTTTGGTTATTGAGTTTAAGAATCTGTAGTTTTACTGTTCAATCATTAACTTAGATTAGTAAACATAGCTTACCTTATTAGAAATTAACATTGAATACATACTATGATCATCAAAGAACATAAACACTATAGCAATAGTTTGGAATAAGGTATCATTGATATATGTATAGCTAAAAATGGGATTCTAAACGCCCACAAATGTCTCTTTGTCATGCAAACAACCACATTTCAGTGAGAATAGATTACAACATTCTCAAGATATTCAAATTGTTTTATCAAAAAGATAGATGAATGCAAATTGTAATGGGACAAATAGAAACTTCATGAAAGACAAAAAATCAGGTGCAAAATTCATTAATCCTAATACCAATGCCATTTCTCCTAATGTTACAAAACTAAAAAAAAAATTATATGCCAACTTAAAAGTTCAAAGTTATAAATTATTATTGTTTAGAAATAAATTTGTTAGTAAGACTGCATTTTTTGACAGATTTGTTTAAAATATAATACAAGGAGAGAGAAAATCTGAGATTTGAAATGGGAGATAACTTTTGCTCAAACTTGTTTTTTAAAAGTGGAGATAAATCAATTTATCTTATTATTTCTTGAAAACAATTTATCCAAAGTCCTATAAGAATGTTCTATTTCTTAGGTTATGCCTATGTTTTATTAATTAAATAATGATATTCTCAATATGATTGATATATAATGGGAAATATTTACTTCTAGTTTCTTGTTTGATTTTGTTACTAAAAACTATTTTTGTATTGTTATTTTTTTTGCTAAACAACTTTTTAAATGTTTAGCTGTTTTAAACATTAGCTATTAGATTTTTTCAAGGTAGGCAAAAATTTTGATGATTTATAAATTTGAAGTAACATTTTGTCTCTTTGCAAGTGTTCTTTTCCAACCCTTTTATATACCTGTTTCAGATGGAACAGTATTATTTCCTGGGCCTAAGGAACAATATATTAAAAGTTATATGGTCAGTAGTGAACCGTATAACAAATTTATCTCACACCAGACTTTTCCTGCTGCATTTTGTAGAAAAATGAACAATGAAATACAACAACATCAATATCCGATGTCACCATTAACAATAGATGTGACGTTGTGAACCCCCTACACATCCGTAGGGGGTCACCATGTGACGGTGCTAAACCAATCACAATGGATATTTTACCAGCGGTGCGATAGATACTAGAATATACCTTGTATCTCTAAGTTGTTGTCACTTTCTGATGCATGCATTAAACAAAATATGCCCCCTTATGTAATAAATTTACTATTTGGTGCTTTTCAGAACCAGAAAAGTAAAAATACTTCATGCCTTTTTCATAGCACATAAATAAACTATTTACTAGTTATCAATGGTAATCATGAAAAAATATGTGTAAAGAAACCCTAATTCTAACTATATTTCATCTTAATATGGTGGCTAATTGAATAAGAAAGGACACTTTAACCACTTATTGGTCCAAGAAAAGCTCTGTGATTTAACCTCAGAACTACAAATCATACTTGAGGAAATCTAGTAGTACTATACTATAAAAAGGATAAAATCATACATTTTATTCATTTTGTTGATAATTATTAGGTTGTGCTGGCAACTTAAATATGGTGTGTCTCTAATTCAATTGGTGGCACTTGTTTCAGACACTGAAAAGAATTAAACCACACATTTCTAATAGAGGTAATGAAAGCATTTTTTAAAATTATCCAACTTTCTAACACCGACTCAGAACCTACATACACAGTATTAAAACAGGATTCATTTCATTATAATATTGATAAACTTATATGACTTTTTATCGCACAGCGGGTAAAATATCACGTTGTGATTGGTTTAACGCCGTCACGTGGTGACCCCCTATGAGACCGTATGGGGTTAGTAGATTTCATAGGGGGTTCATGACGCATTAATGAACGTCATCTATCGATGTTGTTGTGTTTCATTGTTTATTTTTCAACATAACACAGCAGAAAAAGTCCAGCGTGCGATAAATTCGTTATACGGTTAACTACTGACCCCCTACGGACCTAAGAGGGTGAATAAAATCCATAGGGGATTCGGCCTCAGGCCTCACCCTCTATGAATTTTACTAACCCTCTATGGATGCGTATGGGGTCAGTAGCAAACCATATAACTTATAGTATGATAACCGTTTACTTTTTCTGCTATCTTTATACACCAAAATTGCTTTGCAGTCTTTTATCATGCAGTGCATACAAAATTAAAAGAATTTGTAAAGAACAGCCTAGTTACCTTAGAGAGAATACTACTAATCCACCTTGATGACCTATCTGTACTATATACAAAGTCAGAACATATGGATGTAGAAATATGGAAGTAATTAATAATAGAATAAAAGTAGGTACTTAACTGGCACAACATGTACATAGCTCTTACTTCCTGAAGGTTAGAAGAATAATTTATAAATAAACATTTTACTTGCAGAAAACATGTCTCCACCTCCAGAGAAAACTGAGGAGTCGCCTGCTGGCTTTCTAACAAAGTTAAAACCTACTGGTGCTAAACCCTGGGAGAAAGGTCAGATTATTTATTAGTACTAATAATTTTATTGGTGATTTTAATGTAATATAAGTTTTACATCCATAGAACTATGATAAATCTTCATATTTTCTTTTTGATAAAAGTAAACACAGAAAAGCAGAGTCAAGAAATAAGGAAAAGAGCATTACTGCCCTGATGGTCACACAATGAATGCTAAGGTTTAGTGCATTGAATACTTTATTTATTTGGCAGACTCTAAGAGCAGTACTATTCCTTTTACTGATAGACTGCAGTTCTCACAATACCAATTATCAAGTTTTATATGGACTTTATGATCATTATTGGTTTTGCTAGTTGTTTTCTCATTAACAATTTGATTCATATACAAAAATGTACTAAAATAAAAGATGTAGGTGATCACTCACGTCTTCCAAAAGTGTCAGTAACAAACTAACAATGACAAAGCAAGCTTTTAAGCTAATAGTAAGCTATCACTTTCATATCTGGCATTTATTATTGATCAAAATGTATTATAGTAAAATTAAGAATGGAAATTGGGAATGTGTAAAAGAGACAACAACACAACCAAAGAGCAGAAAAAAGCCAAAGACCACCTATGGGTCTTCAACACAGCAAGAAAATTGCACACCTAAAAGGGGGTGGGGTGGGGAGGGGGTCAGCTGGACCCTAAGCAAAAATGCGTACTAGGTCAGTGAAAATGGACATCATACTAAGTTCAAAACATATAAATGAAGTAAAATTAAAAAAATATACAAGATTAACAAAAGCAAGAGGCTCCTGGCTTGGGACAGCCCAAACATGTTTTTTTGGATCTCACCTTATAGACTATTTGTTTTATTTGTCTTCAATAGGGGTAAAATCATGTCCCCTCCTCAAGTCTGGATAGGAGGGGACTGGATATTAATGCTAGGCTAGCTCCATGAAAGGAGGGGACTGGATATTAATGCTAGGCTAGCTCCATGAAAGGAGGGGACTGGATATTAATGCTAGGCTAGCTCCATGAAAGGAGGGGACTGGATTGTAATGCTGGGGTTGCTTCAGGAGAGGAGGGGACTTGATTGTAACCTGTGTTTCACAAAGATAGTTTTCTTGCATCGATTAAGAATTCAATCCACTAAAGTAGATTTCACCTTTGAAATGGTTACTTTATCATTAGTTGGGAGTGAAACTATCCTAAGCATTGGTTACATGAACTTAATGCTTAATGTGCATTACTGCTAAAAGGGATAAAAGGGTTAGTCCTATGTTTTATACAATTATACTACAGATAGTTGAATGTTTTTAAGGATTGGATGAATTTATTTTGTTTCAGATACCTCTCCTGAACAAATTCCACAACAAGAGGTAGAGGTTGAGGATCAATTTGATGAAGATTATTTTCCTCCCCCACCACCTGACTTGGAAGAGTTGCCTCCTCCTGAGCCTGTCAATGGATTTCGAACAACACCAACAAGTTCGAAGCCACAACAAAAGAAAGGTATTTTATATTATTCAATCCAGTTAAGTAGAATAGTTACAATATACAGTCGAACCTCGTTGTGTCGAAGTCGAAGGGACCGGACCAAAGTATTCGACTCATCCGAGGTTCGACTCAACCGAGGTCGAGTGTGTCGTCATAAACTTTGAATCCATTAAATACGGTATGAGATTTGTGTAAACTAGATACAATGAACAGTGTGCCTTTTCCATTCAATCTCCATTTTTGGTCCTTCGTAATAATTAAAAACACAAGTACAGATACAAATGATGCACAAATAAAATCAATAGTCTACACAAATATTTACAAAGGTCAGTCGCTATAAATTATGAAATCACACGCGGCACGAAATAAGTTCTGAACGGTCTCTGATGAGGTCGTCTGCTTTACATTAAATGATCATGAATTTATTATAATTGTCTTAATCCTTTTATCTATTGTAATTAATGAAGTTTAAATATAACGATTCATTTAATCTCGGCTTGGTCATTTAAATTCATTTCGTTTTTATCTCAGGTGAAAAACGTTCAACACACTAACATTCCGCTTGAACAATCAACAAAGGTGTTAATTAGCGGCCACCATAAACATGTCATTTTAACTGTTATACAAACAAGTATGTTTACTCACCTTTAATCTCTTTTGAAAATTATTAGTTGACATAAGAAATACATCCGACTTAAATTTTTATCATCATGATCATTAGGTCTGCATCTTTTGAAAATTCTTACTTTCGAAGTTCGAGACATCGGGGTCAATTTACATTAATTTTACTTCGACGGGACTATACAATTTACTCGACTTAACCGAGTATTCGAATCAACCGAGTTCGACTCATCAGAGGTAATTATGCATTGATCAAACGGGAATTTTGCCGGGACCGCGAAATTACTTCGACTCATCCGAGTTTTCGACACAACCGAGTTCGACACAACGAGGTTCGACTGTATGTAAATGTGGACCTTTTTGGAACTTTCATATGTACCACACCAAGTGTCAATACTCCTTTATAGCCTCAAATTTTATGTGAGCTGTTGTCATTTCTATGCATCTATCAACATGGTAGTTGTAAACCTAATCTTGCCTGAAAACACCAAGGTTAGTCTTTTAAATCAAGCATGGACTGACTTGTGATATTTAACAAAATATAAATAGAGATTATGCCCACGCTTGCATATAACTTTATAAAGGGACATAACTAGAGAACTGTAAAAGAGCAGTCAAACTTGAAATAAGTATGTTTGCTGATTGGAGGTTAAGCTGGTTCCAATTTTTTTGAAGTTGTTTAAATGATTCACTCACAATAATTTTAGAAAGTAACTGTACGTGTGATAACAACACTTGTGACCAAATATGGTTCCAGAAGTTCCAATAGAATTAGAAAATTTAACAAAAAAATTAATAAAAAATATTCTGAAAAATCCTGTGAAGGAGCAATTGCTACACACAACTTTGATTAAATAATAAATAATTAATTCAATACAAATTTTTAAAACAATTTATGAATATAAATTATGCCCCCACAGATTTGTTAAATATCAAAATTGTTATCTTCTTAAAGTGTCTGGTTTAATGACACCATCTGTATCTCAATCATAGGACTGCTTCTTCAAAAAACAAATTGTTGAATTTAATATAATCAACTTAATAAATCATGTAAAAATAAAAAAATAAAAAAAGATGAGAGTTAAACAAAAAAAAAATCAATAAAAATGCTTGTGAAGAAGCAATTTCTGTTTAATTTTAAATACATATTTGAAGGTGGTCAGGGGGGATTCTGAACATGGAAACATGTGAAATAGAAAATTGCAAAAAACGTTGCATGAAAAAGAAAAATCAGGAAAAATGAAGCATGAGAAATAAAATTATAAATATTAAGGAAAATAGTACCAGAAGTTATTACTCAGTCGTTCTTGGAAATCATTTAGCCTTTATTAATGGACATGGAGACCTTGCGGTCAACTTTTAGCATCCGCTACTTGCATCTTATTTGAAACTGAAAAAAAAAAAAAATATTCATAGTAATTTGATGGACTTCATTGATACCAAACATATTGCAAAAGTAGATTGGTAACAACATACAGCAATTACTATTAGATTACACAAACAGAAGGTATTATAAAACACTGACTTTTTAAACAAATGGGGGACATGCACAAGAAATTAAGAGCAAAGACACAAAACACGGGAAATAAATAAGGGGAAACACGAAGCACGCAAATCGAGCCAAACAAAAGAAAACGAGAAATAAAACATCAAAGCTCGAAAATACGGGAAATAAAAAGGCAGAAAACGTTGCACGAAAAATAACCCTTTACCACCCTCATATTACATTTGGAATCCTCTTCAAGAATTATGGTTAATAACAAAGTTCACTTCAAACTTGACCTCTGATCTAAAATTATAGAAATTTTAAAAACAAAAAAGGAAAAAATTCAGAAAATCATATTTAAGCACATACTTATACCATTTATATTGGTTTATATTTGGATCAAATGATAAATGTATTTATAACTAAACTTAGGTTATTAATACATTTATAATCTTCTATGACCTTTACACCTATAACAATATGAAATACAAATTGAATATGTATTGTGACATTACTGCTATCCTTAAAGGAAAAAATGTCAAACATGTATTGGTGTAGAAAGTCAGAGTGTTTGGAGAATACCAGCAACCAGAAACTTTTACATAGTTTGCAAATCTTGTAAGGTAGTGATAGATATAATGAGCATCCTGTATTATGGTATATAGGATTTACTTAATAGAGAGCAAATTACATACATGTAGTTTATCAGCATGACCTTTCATTTAATTACAGAATTTTGTTCATTTTATATTATGGTAAAAGCTTTTTTTTTTTGTACTTTTTCTTGCAAATACTGAAATACTTATGATTTTATTCAAGAATTTATAGAATTTTATGAATAAAGGGAGATAACAAAAAAAAAATTGTTCACAATACATTGGACCATTTTACTAAGCTTATGATGCTTATAACTATTTTATACTAGAAATACATTAGACCATTTTATAATTTGTGTATCCCGCTTTAAAAAAAAAGGGGGTATACAGTTTTACCTCTGTCAGTCTGTCTGTCTGTCCCATGAATATTTTTGTTGCTTATTTCTCAGGAACTACTTGACAAGGATTATTTAAATTTGGTTTTGGGTTTATATAAGTCAGTTATACTGTGTGATGTATTTTCAGATTCATCACTCAACAACTTCCTGTTACCCTAATATAAAAAAGAAGATGTGGTATGATTGCCAATGAGACAACTATCCACAAAAGACCAAAATGACACAGACATTAACAACTATAGGTCACCGTACAGCCTTCAACAATGGGCAAAGCCCATACCGCATAGTCAGCTATAAAAGGCCCTGATAAGACAATGTAAAACAATTCAAACGAGAAAACTAACGGCCTTATTTATGTAAAAAAATGAACGAAAAACAAATATGTAACACATAAACAAACGACAACCACTGAATATACACTTGTATCATTTTACACATGATAGCCAACTTGAAAATTTTTGTCACATTTTTCTCAGGAACAACAATACAAGGATTTCTGAAATTTGGTTTCAGGGTTTATATAAGTCAGACATTTTGTTATTTTTTCTGTTGGTCCAAAAGGTGACCCTTTTGATTCCTTTTCTTTGCACAAGTGCTTTTAATAGAATTTACACAACACAGTAAAATATATTAAGATACATACATTCTAGCAAATAAAGCATGTTGAAGGGCAATGTTTGTTGAGCCTGTGTCTCAGAAGAGATACACAGCTACTAGTATTCTGTTGACATCAGTGGCATCAACATTTATGTTTAGTATTTGATCATGGAATTTAAGGAAACTCGCATGTGATTTTGTACTTTTAAACCCCCACTAAATTACAAAAAGGATTTCTCAATTCATTTAGGTATTTGACTATTTGCAGTTGACAATTACATAGTCTGGGATTAAACTTTTTAGACATCACTAACTTTGTTAAAAATTAATGTGATGTTTTGAAACTTGGAAATATATACAAGCTTCTTCAAGATCAAGAAATAGTATCTGAAGAAAAAAGTTTGATTTGAAAAGCCTCTGTATTTTACTGATAAATGCACTAAGGTTTTAGTCAGTCAACATTAATACTGATAAAACCCTTCACACTTTTTTCTTGTGAATTGTGGCAGAGTTTGTTTTAATTTATATTTTGTTCCTAGCTAGTTATTTTAGCTGCACTGAAAACTGAGCTTCGAATGGTTATATACTGCAGCTATAGTCTTTGATAAATTATTTGATAAATAATGAAAACTTTTTCTGCTTTTTAAATTCGTGTTACATATAGGTTGCAACTTTAAACTCAAAATTTTATCGTATTAGTTAAAGGTTCAATTTAGACCAATTGTCAGTGTTTATTAAAATAAATAAACAAATACATTTGAATGAACACATGAATAAACACGTGAATTAGAGAACAGGAATAAATACATGCAACTAAGTAAACAACCAGAAGTGTTCAATAGTCAAGAGAATTCATGAAAGATTTTTTTTTTAGATTATCTCCCTTCCTCCAAGTTGAAATTTGAAATATTCTTTGCACAATTTTGAAAAGAAAATAGGTATAATCATGGTTTTTCTGTGTTAATGTTTGGTTGCTACCTCATTGATGTATAGCCCAGATCTTTTATTCATATCAAAATCTTTATAACATAAATTAAAAAAAAATAATTTATATGAAAATTGTATGAATTCATTGGATTGTACTTTAAGCATGTTTTAAACTAAAAGTTTTGTTACAGTGTGTGCATGATAGTAAAGCATTACATTTAAATGAAAGTTTTTTTAATGTGACTCTGAACTTTCATATGAGATAAAAAAAAAAAAAACATTTGTTTACCAAAACACAGAAATGTTATTATCAGTTTACACATTTAAAGATCTGAAAAACTAATGATTTCCAAATAAAAGATAAGTTTATCTGGCTGAGAGGGCATACATAGGTTAAGCTTTTATCTAGATTTCTTGGGTGAAAAAATCATCAAATATATTTAGTCAGTTATTATCAAACTTCATACATCCTTAAGGTTTTAGTTTCAGATTTATATTTTATCCCGCCTTATTATTTACATACTGAATCTTTCAGTAGAACATGAATATTGATTTTAATAACTTTCAAGCACATTTTTCAATGTAGACTCCAAAGATTATTTTAAATAAGAAAATGCCTATACCAAGTCAGGAATATGACAGTTGTAATCCATTCTTTTGATGTGATTGAGCTTTGGATTTGGCTTTTTACTTAGGGACTTTCTGTTTAGATTTTTCCTTGGGAGTTCAGTATTTTAGTTATTTTACTTTTTTTTAATTGAAACATGATGATGTCAGTGATATTCTCAGGTCAGCATGATCATTGTGATCATGAAAGATTGTGATGTGGTTTTATTAAGCTTGGATTATCTCATATCAAGATTTGGTAACATCTTTCACATCACATGGCCATAAATGCAGATCAGGTTCAGATAGACCCAAAATAATGTCTTCAGCGTAGCCTACTTTTCATGGATCATTTAAATCTTAAGTTGTTTCAACTAATGATTACTCATTTATGTAGCTATGTTATTTTTGGGTCATGAATTTTCAAAGGCATATTTATCTGATATTTCTGTATTTTGGTATTAATCAGTGAAATTTATCCTCTCAGGTAACCAGTTCAGCCTCTTGTTTAAACATTACAAATTAATATCTTTTACTGAAATAAAACGTGTGAAAGTAAAAGAAAATAAGAGTAAAAAAAATATTGTATAATCAGGGAAATGTATAAAACTCTTTGTTTTAATGTCAGAAAGGTCATATAAAGATAAAGGATTGAAATTTGACTCTTTGTTATATAACATTTTCTACAGTGGCAGACCTAGGCTGAGGGCCCAGTAGGAACCAGTATAATATTTACTCCAAACAGATTCCACAAATTATTATGGTTGAATAGCTTAGATAAAGTTTGATAGGAAAGAGTGGAAGATATTATCCTCTGTTGTACACCACTCCTTCCATATGATGTATGTAATACATGTAATAACTTAATGAAGAAAGAGGTTCATAAGGGTACACATCAATTTTGGGGGAATCAAATTATTAATATTTTGGCAGTGAATTTGATAAATTTTACACCTGGTGCATGAAAGATCAGTCAATCACATGAAGGAAAAATTATTAAGATACAGATGTTTACAGATTTATTGATAATTTGATGGAAGCGTTTTTGCCCCAATGGCACACCTCACTCTCACTTGCAATTTGGGATTGCAGCAACAGACAAGATCAGTGTCTTGAGATTCTACAGTTTTCCACTTCCTCCTGACTTATTTGGAAACCTCCACATTTTTTCAAGTTTTTTTGATGAATTTAACTGAATTATAATCATTCTTGTTGTGAATACAAAAGAAAAACTTTTTGGAATTGTAAGATTATCACAAATCAGGTAAGTAGATCTGTTAATCAGTAACTATTCTATGTTAATTTCCAGCTGTAGATATCATGGTTGCTATGTGTATAATGTCTACAGTTTCACTGCTGTTGTTGATGAGGTTTTGTTGTTTCTTTGTGATTTTTAACACCACAAACATCATATTATAAATGCCAAGAACTAGATTTGAATTTTTTCCCCAATGTGTGACCTTGAAATATCTCCTTATTCAAAATTGGATAAATTGATAGGTAAACATCATGTGTAGGAAAACAAAATAGTTGAATTGATATGTCGCTACTTTGATGTGACCACATGATATAGTGCTTTCCTTGTCCAACTGGCTGTTATATCACAATAAAATTGAAAATAAATATTTCTAATATATAGATAGAGAAATTTTATATTCCCAATTTTTTTTTGTTTTTCAAATATATATTGGTATGTTTTTTTACTTGCTTTTTGGGCGCTAGACCTTGGATTGCACACATATGATAAACTTTGCCACATTCCATATTTAAACAAATCTCCCTATTATAATTCATTAAACAACTGATCTTTGGATTAATTAAGCTATAAAAAGCAAAAAATAAATTGGTAGATATATTGCAAAATCAATATCCTATGTAATATCCATACTTTCATTAAGTTTTTTGTATTAAATACCATGATGTTTCCATGGTTATCTTGGATTATCATTTCGGATTATTGGATCAGGTAAATCACATGTATTATTAGCATCAAATTCACAAGAAAACAACAATTAATTTGGATCTAACCTGAGGTGAGAAATATTATCTACATCTTATTTGACATTTGTGAACCATTTTTTCAAGAGATTTTTAATATTTTACAAATTGATGGATTCTTAATTGTTTGATAAAGTTCTTTGGTATACAATTGCCACACCCTTATATCAAATCTGTTTCATGGGCATTTCTGATCTGATTTGTTTTCTTCGGTTGTAACTTTATGTAGAGAACATGAGTATGGCAAATTGCCAGAGAAAATAATAGATAGAAATATTTAGAGAATTACAAAAACCTGTTTCTCTCCATCATTATCAACCTCAATTATTCATTTTTAAATATATTGAAAGAAAACAGCATGAATTCAGAATTTGATTTATTAAAAATGATAAAAAGTTAGTTTGGATATAAAAACAGATTGCATCTATCACTTCATAAAAAGTGGAAATATATATAATTTGTTGATTGGTATAGATCTCATCTGACATTCTTAGTGGTTTGGGTAAAATTCATAATCAGAAATTGGACTCACAAAATAATGAAAATGTTCAACTTCTGCCCCATAAAACTATCAGGTATATGATAAGGTTATAGATATTAGCCTGTCAACTGGCAATTTATATACCCCCTCTTTTAACTTTCTAACCATTCCTCTAATGCAATTACTTAATTGTGTGTTTTATTAACTCACCAATACCTATTATGGGTCAGAATTTGGACAGTGAATTAACAATTGTTCAACAGTGAATCATTTGAACAAATTAACCTCAAATTTTTGTAATATATATGAACTTCTTTTAGTTGAGGTACATTTTTAAGTGGCTTTATTTACAGTGATACAGATTATGCTGTACGATGTTTCTATTATGATCTCCTCTATCTTATTTGATGATATTTAGAATTATGTCTTTATATACTTTCTGGTCAATATTTACATCAGAGAGAGCCCAGTATGTAAATAAAAGTCTGTGCAGTGTAAACAAGCTGCCTACTGGGATGACTGGATGTTTTCTTTCTTTTTGTCTCTCCTTGTGATAAAGTACACACTGTTGAGGTCCAAAATGGGAAAAATCATTTGTTTATTATTTAGCCTAAGTATGAAAGGTCCTTAGTATCATTTGGAGAAAATATGCCCTCGAAATTAAGAAAGAGGATAGATTATTAAATTATTTTATTTTGATTTAAAAGAACTAAATTGTAGATGGTTTGAGATGGTTTCTTTGCCCCCACTGGCAGCCTTCTTTGAAAAGTAAGGGATTTTGTTTCTCATCATCAGAGTGAATTAGATTTCTATCTAGGTAACATGGCTCATTAGATGGTGCTAATACAGATAATGGTCATGATGGTGGTTAAACAGTGCATGGTTTTGTAATAATTAAGACCACTAACTGGTTACAGGTTTATTGACATGGCATGACTGTCTGATTATTGTAGCACCTGTCCTATGCTTGATAAATAAAATATTCACATGCAGGATATATACATCTTTACACAAGCTTGGTCATTTATATATGAAAAAACATTTTGACAAGATATCTTCAGATACCAAATTTTACCTCTGAAAACAAGTAGATACATGGATATTGTCAATTTGTGAAATTTAGTTGTGCAGTTAGCACGGTTAGCCACTAGTCCTATGCCCCAGACTAGTAAAATTTCTTTCAGACTAATAAGTTTTTGGGAAACTTTGTTTGGCCCAATAAGAAAAATGTCAGAATATTGAATTTTAGATAGAGACATTTGTTATCAATCATATGAAATTGAAAAATAAATATGAGTTACAAGTCAGTTAGACAGCAACACAACAACACATATAACCAAAACACACTTAAAGGTAAACATGACCTTTAAAGGTAGACAAGTGTCTATACAATATACCAAGCTATAAATAGTTCAGAGTCTAAATGCAAATATAATTAAATTTTAAGTATCAAACATCTTATATCATCTCAAAATTCCCAAAATAGCAAACATGATAAAAGCTTTGATGAGGTTAAATAAGTACAAATATTTTTATACGACCGCAAATTTTGAAAAAATTTTCGTCGTATATTGCTATCACGTTGGCGTCGGCGTCGTCGTCGTCGTCGGCGTCGTCGTCGTCGTCGTCGTCCGGCGTCCGAATACTTTTAGTTTTCGCACTCTAACTTTAGTAAAAGTGAATGGAAATCTATGAAATTTTAACACAAGGTTTATGACCACAAAAGGAAGGTTGGTATTGATTTTGGGAGTTTTGGTCCCAACATTTTAGGAATTAGGGGCCAAAAAGGGCCCAAATAAGCATTTTCTTGGTTTTCGCACTATAACTTTAGTTTAAGTTAATAGAAATCTATGAAATTTTGACACAAGGTTTATGACCACAAAAGAACGGTTGGGATTGATTTTGGGAGTTTTGGTCTCAACAGTTTAGGAATTAGGGGCCAAAAAAGGGCCCAAATAAGCATTATTCTTGGTTTTCGCACAATAACATTAGTTTAAGTAAATAGAAATCAATGAAATTTAAACACAATGTTAATGACTACAAAAGGAAGGTTGGTATTGATTTTGGGAGTTTAGGTCCCAACAGTTTAGGAATTAGGGGCCAAAAAGGGACCCAAATAAGCATTTTTCTTGGTTTTCGCACCATAACGTTAGTATAAGTAAATAGAAATCTATGAAATTTAAACACAAGGTTTATGACCATAAAAGAAAGGTTGGGTTTGATTTTGGGAGTTTTGGTCCCAACATAATAAGGGGCCCAAAGGGTCCAAAATTAAACTTTTGTTTGATTTCATCAAAATTGAATAATTGGGGTTCTTTGATATGCTGAATCTAACTGTCATGACTGTGTATGTAGATTCTTAACTTTTGGTCCCGTTTTCAAATTTGTCTACATTAAGGTCCAAAGGGTCCAAAATTAAACTTAGTTTGATTTTGACAAAAAATGAATCAGTTAGGTTCTTTGATATGCTGAATCTAAAAATGTACTTAGATTCTTGATTATTGGCCCAGTTTTCAAGTTGGTCCAAATCGGGGTCCAAAATTAAACTTTGTTTGATTTCATCAAAAATTGAATAAATGGGGTTCTTTGATATACCAAATCTAACTGTGTATGTAGATTCTTCATTTTTGGTCCTGTTTTCAAATTGGTCTACACTAAAGTCCAAAGGGTCCAAAATTAAACTTAGTCTGATTTTAACAAAAATTGAAATCTTGAAGTTCTTTGATATGCTGAATCCAAAAATGTACTTAGATTTTTTATTATGGGCCCAGTTTTCAAGTTGGTCCAAATCAGGATCTAAAATTATTATATTAAGTATTGTGCAATAGCAAGTCTTTTCAATTGCACAGTATTGCGCAATGGCAAGAAATATCTAATTGCACAATATTGTGAAATATCAAATTTTTTTTTAATTAGAGTTATCTTTCTTTGTCCAGAATAGTAAGCAAGAAATATCTAATTGCAAAATATTGTGCAATAGCAAGATTTTTTTTTAATTGGAGTTATCTTTCTTTGTCCAGAATCAACTTAAATCTTTGTTATATACAATATACAATGTATATTCACTTTTTACTACCAACTGATAAATTAAAATAATCTTTACCATTCAGTGATAACAAGCAGTTTTTTTACATCTTAATATTTTATGATGTATTTAAATGAGTAGTTATTGTTGCAAACTCCATTAGAAATTTTAATTGAGATTAGTTTTGGAATAAGGGAAAGGGGGATGTGATTAAAAAAATTGGGTTCAATTTTTCTCATTTGAAATTTCATAAATAAAAAAGAAAATTTCTTCAAACATTTTTTTGAGAGGATTAATATTCAACAGCATAGTGAATTGCTCTAAGAGAAACAAAAATTTTAAGTTCATTAGAACACATTCATTCTGTGTCAGAAACCTATGCTGTGTCAACTATTTAATCACAATCCAAATTTAGAGCTGAATCCAGCTTGAATGTTGTGTCCATACTTGCCCTAACCGTTCAGGGTTCAACCTCTGCGGTCGTATAAAGCTACGCCCTGCGGAGCATCTGGTTTTGAATGTTTACAGTTTATCTCTATGTAATCATGCAAAGATAATGATTGGAATGTGATGTTGATAAGATTTTTATTGTTAATAAAAACCAGATCACAAATAATTTACTGTTAATTATGGCTTTATTAATAAATATTATCTTGATTCATACTTATCTATCTTGAGAATTAATAGACAAAAAAATCAGCACGGAGCTTCTTAGTTCTTCACTTCTGATTACTTTTATATCTTCTTATAACTTGATATAGAAGAATGTGTCTATTTTTAGTATAAATGATGAATATATATTATGCTACTATAAAAATGCATATTCAAAAATCCAGGTGAGAGGTCTTGTCATTACTTGTGGTTATTGTTTGTAATTTCCTCCCTTCTTTTTCCAATTTCATCCAAGCATTTTGCACACAAATAATACATGCAGATGTGAGGTCTTCTACAAGCAATCTTCTTTCCTTTGGATCAGATGAAAAACATGGCAACTAGAGGTAATCTTTGGTCTTTTTATAAAATTTATTCTCTTCTGAAACTATGAGGGTATTTTTTATATACAAAGGGAATGGTGAACAGAAGACCTTCCTCAAAGATTCTTCTTGTTTATTGTTGATCAGGTTGCCAATTATTTGATATTTGTGGCACATCCATGTAGTTCCCTTTGAAAATTGAAATTATACTGAAAATCTTTTTTCATCAACTGGTGTGAAACTATTGGACCAATTTTTAATCAGACTTGGCAGACACTTCAGGGGATTGATAAAAACAAAGCGATCTGAAGCTTTTTTGTCTGAATTTATTCTATTCATTTACAAATTCTGGTGAATCTTCATTCAATAGTTATCATCTATAATATCAACAAACAAGATGTCTACAAAGCAAAGTTCATAATTGTGGGAGGACTTCCTGACAGAATTGATGTATGATATTGTCATCAAGAAGTTCCTGTAACTATAGGAGTGCTGGAATGCATTTAATCAAAAAGCAATTCAGAAATTACCTTTGCACTTTACAGTAGGCTTTGAGACTGATCAATTTCATGAATTTGGAGAAAAAAAATAGTTGTCTGGTGTTAGATTTTTCTTCATTGATACACTTCAAATGCACTTTGAGAAAGTAGATTTATAATTTGGAACAAGATGAAGTTACAAGATAAAGTTACTTAATTGTTTTATCTTTATCCCTTTGCTTCTATGGATAGTTGTCATATTGACATTCATACAGCATACCCTTGTACTTATGATTCAAAGTGTATTTTTAGTTCTATGGCCATTAGTTGTATCACAGTTCCATTCCACACATTATAACCTGGTGACTGAGAACAACAGCATCTTTCTCTAGCAGAAGAATTTGTACAGAGGAAGTAATGGCACTATAAATGTCAGTCTGATTCTGTCTTGTAGAGTAATTACACACTTCTAATACACTACCTGTCTTGTTGTTTTATTCTTGCCAATCTTTTTTTATGTCTGTTTCTTGTATATTGGCCCATTTTTCAGTTGTTAAACACAGTATGTGGAAAGTACTATGGCCTGAACTTGACTTTCCTGTACTATTATTTATCTCCAGCAGGGAACCACAGTGTTATGTTGTTGTTATGTAGATGCCAACAGATAACAATAATCTGAGTAGTTATGTCATACATTGTAACATTGTTCATGTATTATTTAGTCATACACAACATTGTGATAAAACAGATATAAGGATATACTTTTCTGCTTTCTCATTGTTAAGGTATTTTATGGCACCACAATATAGCTGTTGGGGCCATAGTTTTACCCTTGTCTGTCATTCTGTCATTCCGTCATTCCACAACAAACCTTTATACACAAATCTTTTTTAAATGCCTAAAGATATAGGGCCGATTTTTGGTATGTCAGTTAACCATGATGCCTATATTGCAGAAATTATGGGCTTTGGATTTTTGAAAATCCCAGTTATACAGATTTTTTTTCTATATGCTGTCGTATATTGATCTGATTATCTTATTCTGATTTTAGACTCAGACTTATATAGCAACAGTTTTTCTACCATTACTAAGAAGCTATAATTAAAATACTGAAAACTGTATAAAATGATACTATTTAGTTTGTCATGTAAATTTACTCTACTATACTAAACAAAAGAGTTTGCTGCTTCTCCATGTGGTAAATAGCTTGCAGGCTTCAGTCTGGCAATTTCTAATGGCATATTTGTTTTAAATTGGAAGAATCTTTGAAAAAAATGAGAATCTTTTTTAAAAAAATTTTTTTTATATATATTTTCAGGAGGTGGTGCACCAAGTCTTTCAAAAATGGCTAATATTGAAATAGACCTAAATAACATAGGTAAGTTATGAGAAAATACACTTGAGATATCAGATGAGGTGTTCAAAAAGCACTGTCATGTTATTAAAAGTTGTAACAAAAGGTAATTTTTCAACAAGTTATTACAAGATGTAGGAATGGTATGTACTGAGTTTTTGCAATAAATAATGAAAGAATTGCATGGTGGACTGTTGATACAAATTTTATACAGAATATTAATTTAGTGACACAGATTTTTATAAGAAGAAATAAGGGAAACAACTTTTGTGTTTATGGTTGGTAAAATTTTCAAGTGTTACAAGAAACTTTTTATTTTACTGTTTAGGAGGACTTACATTTTCAAGCACAATAAATTTCAAAATGCAAAAACTCTTTTTGGCGATTTTGTTTCTTAAAGCTGAGGTCACACCTTACCAGATAGCACAAAGGGACGCCTAACAGATGAAAATAAAAGTTGTTGATTGACAAAATTATTATCTGTTAGGAGTCGGTTGATGTACTGACCAAATAAAAGGAACGGGTAACGAATGCATAATGGACACACACTGGATATGCAACGTACGAGAAACGAAAACCTACCGGACAGAATTGATGTCGAACATACATTCAACGGACGAGTACCGCATAAAACAGACACCTACCGGAAGCGTACCGGATATAACGGATGCACAATATATATTGAAAAATTAAAGGTGACAATAATAATACATGTTTTAAAATCCCATAAATATTAAAAAAAGTTTCTGTGTATTAAACTGGTTTTAGTTTGTTCTTCCAAATGCAGCCAAAGGGTAGTGTCTGGCCTGAATAAGAGCTGCTTGATAGTGAAGACGTGTCCTTACTATAAGATTGATTATGAATAATAAGAATTTATGACACTCAAGAAATCTGACATCACAAGTAATTGGCATTTCTGACACGAAATTTTCAATTGGCATTTATCCGTTTCAAATCCATTCATCGTCTGTTTTATCCGTTAAATATCCTGTAGAAGATCGTTTCACATTTGTTCAACATCCGTTTTATCAGTTAAACGTCCAGTAGAAGTCAGTTGGTGACTTTATCTACCAAACCTCCAACTGATGTATAACAGACAAGTAACGGATACCGGACTTTCAAAAGACATTTTATCCATTGTTCAAAGTTTTGAACATGCTCAAAATTTCCCAATGGACCGAACGGACATCAACGGAAAAAAGGTATGTTAAATAACATGAAACGGATATGGACGGATGTCTAACGGATAAGAACGGACATCTAATGAACATGAACCGATTGAAAAAAAGTTATCGGTTCCGCATCCGTTTGAGCTATCCGTTAAGGTGTGACCGAGGCTTTAAGAGTAAAGTTTAGAATAACTTATACAGAAATCAAACCACAGATTTAGGAATCCCTGCATTTGATAACTCTAGCAAAAATATAATTATCACAACTAACAATCAATCTGTTTCTTTCAATTATTGCTTCTGTTCCAATTTTTCATCATCTATTGCCTACATAATAATCAAGGTTAAAGCTTAACACTTATATAAGGCCACGGTTTTTTAATTTGTTGGTTTACGGATTTTTCTCATAAAAAAGTCGGGTCGGTCGGTCGGAAAAAAAAAGAAAAAAAAATATCTTTCAAAACAGAAAAATATGCAAAATAAATATATATTTCACCTTACTTAACAAAACGTTTGTCTTATTTGTTGTTTTGTAATCATTTCTTAACATTTCGTTCGATGAAATATTATTGATCAGTGATCATGAACATCGCAGGACATCGTTTAATAACTTCCTGTAAAAAAGAGGGGTTGCACGGACAAAGACGAAATTAAATCGTCATTTCACAAACAAGAAAAACAGATTCCCGTAGCTCTCAATCAATTCCAGAAAACTTGGTAAATAATGATCTTCAGTTACAAAAACTGATAAAGAAAAAAAAATGTAAAAATGTCGTACAAAAATAAGTTTCAACGTGTCGAAAAACGTAATAGACTCGTCCACTGGAAAAACGACAATATCGGGTTAATCAGTTGTCATGCAATCCGGTTTTTATCCCAATGATTGATAATATGAAACAAGAAAATTTCAAATGATTTGTTAATATTCAGTACTTTAATTGATGTTATTCCACCTGTCAACATTTGGACAAGTCTATTTCTCTAAGATGATGCATCTTACGGACTGATGACAAATAAGGGAAACGAACTTATTTTTGTAATAGGTTTTCAACACAGGTTTCGTTCCGCAAAATTATTTGCGCAAAAGACATTTCAAGGTCAGTTATAATTGATTTGTCTATTTTTAGAAACGTAAATTGGAAGTTTTATTTTTCACAACAGAAAGTGTTATCAACTTTGTTAATGATTAATGCATTTTATTTTATATAAAAAGAAATTTTATTTATTTTTCAGGGATACTGCATTGATAAGGGTCGGCGGGAATAAAAAAGCATGAAAAGTCAATTTTATTTTTATTCTGAAAATCGGCAAAATCGGGTCGGCGGATCCGTAAACCAACAAATAAAAAAACCGTGGCCTAACAGTTGTGAAAAGAATATCAAAATTATGATGTTGTTTTGGATTGATGGGGTTATTTGATTTGAATAAATTTTTGTAGAGAGTGTCTTAATAACAGTTACAAACAATTTTCTTATTTTTGATAAATTGTAAGTTAACATGTACAGTATTCAGAATCTGTTGATGAAAAATAGCTGCCAAGAATAAGATACGTAAATAATATTGTATCATCCGTAGAGGTTAATTAACTCTGTAATGATAAACGTAGTAGAAACTACTAGAAAGTAAAAAAGCTGGAGAAATTCCAGGTTGTCTTTGTCTATATTTACTTGTAATGCTACTTAGAAGTAGTTCTGATAGGAACAACATGGAGAAACTCTCTGCCTATACAAAGATAATTGATAAAAACTATTGTTTATAAACTTGTGTATAGAAGCATATTTAACAGATAGTTTATGATTGTAAAAAAATAAATAAAGAGGGTATTAAATGTTCATATGTATAAATACAGGAAAAATTAACATAATAAAAATCAAATAAAGGTTGTTAATGAGCAATTTCACACTTACCAAAACTTTTGTTTTCAAAAGAGCAATAAAGTGCGAATATTGCAGCAAGTATTTATTTTTTACATACATGTTTAAGGTATGATATTTTTCCTAGCAACTGCAGCCATAAAATTTGCAAATAACCTCAATATTTTATTAATACTTTCACTAAGGATGACAACATTTGTCATGTGGTATATCATGTATATTATCATATGACTACCTGAATTTCAAGATGGTCAAATATAATGAGACAACTCTCCACAAGAGACCAAATGACAAAGAAATTAACAACTATAGGTCACTGTACGGTCTTCAACAATGAGCAAAGCCCATACCGCATATTCGGCTATAAAAGGCCCCTAAATGACAAATGTAAAACAATTCAAACGAGAAAACTGAGGTCCTAATTTATGTACAAAAATTAACGTAAAACAAATATGGAACACATCCACAAATGACAACCACTAAATTACAGTCAAATTGGGACAGGCACATACATACAGAATGTGGCTGCAGGTTAAACATGTTGTGTTTTTAGGAATGTTTGATAACTAGATTGGTTTGAATTTTGAAGGAGTGCAATTTGTCATCTTTAAAAAAATTCCCTGTTATATATAAAGAAATTATTTGAAAAATAAGGTTTCAAGTACGTCAGGCAAAACTGATCTAAGATGAATTTGGCTATTCATTTTAGGTCTCTTTTCGTCATATGGCTCTTCTTAGGTTGCTACATATTTTTCATCCCTGACTTTCAAAGGTGTAGGTTTTAGTGTTCAGGATTGGTTCACAAAATTTATAAAAAAAATATAATATTCATGACATATGTCCTTGATCAATGTTGATCTAATTTTTAACTTGTTGTACATAATAGGTTAATAACAAATACAGGGTTAAACATGTTTTTAGCACACCTGGCCCGAAGGGCCAAGTGAGCTTTTCTCATCACTTGACGTCCGTCGTCTGACGTCCGTCGTCGTCCGTTGTCGTCGTCGTTAACATTTTACATTTTGAACTTCTTCTAGAGAACCACTGAAAGGAATGAAACCAAACATGGCATGAATGTTCCTTATGAGGTGCTGACCAAGTGTTGTTACTTTGGCCCGAGACCACAATTAATTCCTCTATCATTTCTTTATAACGTTTTGTCGCATTAAAAAAATTTTGCCTATTCTTTTTGTCTAATTTTTTGTGTGTGTAATGTACAGTACAAGTCCAAAAATATATGCAATTTTCAGAAAAATTGCATCTTTACATCATACAAATTTGGCCAATACACATCCATACCCCCTATAGGCAAGTCAAGAGATGTTCCGAAAAGTGTAAATATAACCTTTTTGCACCTGGCCTAATCACTCTTTCCTTATTAAAATCAGTTAAAATAAAACATCCAAAAGTTTATTTCAGCTCTCTTCTTTCATTTCCACCCCAGAAAAGCTAAGAAATGAATGAGAAAGGGAAAGAAAAAAAATAAAGAAAAAATACACTATAATTAAAGGGAACTATATTCGTGAACAACGAAAAGCGGGGTCATTAATTGTGGTCTTGGGCCTATTAGGGGCCAAAAACTTGACCAATTCCAATAAAACTTGACATGATTTAAGCTTAGTGTATTATGAGTCAGTTTACAAAGTTTCAAAGCCATATGATATATATTATAGAAAATGTGGCATTTTTTATATCTCAACTTTGGTTGCTGAATTGTGACGTTGAAATAGAACAATTTCAACTTTCAAATTTTGGCTTCAAAAATCCCCAAAAGACACCAAATTGCACTTTTTAATGTCTCAATGGATAAGATATTATCTATTCAAAGTACATGATAGCATACTTAATGTATTAGACTTATAAAAAATTGACAAAAGTTAATTTTATATGTGCCTATGCCAAAAAATAGAGGTTTTCAAATGAAGTGAGGCCTTATATGAAATGTAATATTTTCCACTTACAACAATTTTCTGAAGTTGTTAAATTAAAACAAAACATTTTACATATCATAAATGTTCTTTTGATGTAAATATAAGTTTCAAATAGCATAACACATGAGTTTTACATGGTCTTAAGCAATGTCAAGCTTAAAATAACAAGTTGTCAATTTGGGCCGTTCCCTATATTTCCATATTAAATTGCATATAAATGATATTGGAGATGGAAATATGCTTCTTTTTGCTCAAATCCTTGCTGAGATATGATCAAATATGAAGCCTGGATGTTACAAGACTGTTGCTTTTAACTATATATGTAGACAGTATGGTCTGATGCAAAGTTTTTTCAATTTACTGTTTAAAACCTGCATGAAATTTCAGTCTTAAAATGCCAATATTTTAACCACCAGCCATCCAACAGAAGAAAATAAAGGTGTTCTGTGAAACAGACTAGTTTAAACAACCAGTAATAAGTGCTTTTGATATAGATTCAGTGTAATCTGTTTAAGGAAATACAATTTTTAAGTGCATAGAACTTCATATTTCACTTGCTTCATACGGACCGTTAGACCTAGACTATTAAAACAGCACATTTTGCACTCTTTTAAAGCTTTTATCCACTTTTCTTTGTGTTCAGAGTTCACAAATGAGTAAAACACATGAAATAAATACCACAAACACAAATAGATATCAGAAAAAAAATGTCGGAAAAAAATTAAGGATGCTGCTTTTGCAAAAATATTGAAAAAAGTGAAAAAGCTACTTTTTGGGCATTTCAGCTGAAAAGTGACTTTTTTTTACAAATTTCTATCAAATAAAAGTGGAAATCATTTCTTCTCATATAGTTTGACAAATCAATACCAATAGATCATTCAGAGAAGTTGTCAAAGTATAAATTCAAAATTTGCTGAAATGCACCTCTTAGGCCCGAGACCACAATTAATTCCTCTATCATTTCTTTATAACGTTTTGTCGCATTAAAAAAATTTTGCCTATTCTTTTTGTCTAATTTTTTGTGTGTGTAATGTACAGTACAAGTCCAAAAATATATGCAATTTTCAGAAAAATTGCATCTTTACATCATACAAATTTGGCCAATACACATCCATACCCCCTATAGGCAAGTCAAGAGATGTTCCGAAAAGTGTAAATATAACCTTTTTGCACCTGGCCTAATCACTCTTTCCTTAATAAAATCAGTTAAAATTAAACATCCAAAAGTTTATTTCAGCTCTCTTCTTTCATTTCCACCCCAGAAAAGCTTAGAAATGAATGAGAAAGGGAAAGAAAAAAAATAAAGAAAAAATACACTATAATTAAAGGGAACTATATTCGTGAACAACGAAAAGCGGGGTCATTAATTGTGGTCTTGGGCCCTTTGTAGACGATCCATCATCCAAGATGGCCGCCAGCGGGGGACTTAGTTTAACATAGGACCCTATGGGAAATGCATACAAATGACTTCTTCTAGAGAACCACTGAATGGAATGAAACCAAACATGACATGAATGTTCCTTATGGGGTGCTGACCAAGTGTTGTTACTTTGTAGCCGATACATCATCCAAGATGGCCGCCAACGGGGGACTTAGTTTAACATAGGACCCTATTGGAAATGCATACAAATGACTTCTTCTAGAAAACCACTGAATGGAAAGAAACCAAACATGGCATGATTGTTCCTTATGGGGTGCTGACCAAGTGTTGTTACTTTGTAGCCGATCCATCATCCAAGATGGCCGCCAGTGGGGTACTTCTTTTAACATTGGACCCTATGGGAAATGCATACAAATGACTTCTTCTAGAGAACCACTGAAAGGAATGAAACCAAACATAGCATGAATGTTCCTAATGAAATGCTGTCCAAGTGTTGTTACTTTGTCGCCAATCCAACTTCCAAGATGGTCGCCTGGCCCAGTGGGGGGACTTAGTTTAACATAGAACCCTATGGGAAATACATACAAATTTCTTCTTTTTAGAGAACCACTGAATTGAATGAAACCAAACATAGCATAAATGTTCCTTTCCTAATGAGGTTGTGGCCAAGTGTTGTTACTTTGTAGCCAAATTTTATCTTTTTTTATATGAATTCAAAAACCCAGGTAGATTCAGGTGAGCGATACAGGCTCTTGAGAGCCTCTAGTTTTGAGACCTCGACCCTACCCATATACCTCTAGCCAATATAGAAAAAACAAACGCACAACAATATGCACAGTAAAACTCAGTTTAAAAGAAGTCTGAGTCCGATGTAAGAATAGGTAACAAAAGAAATTAAACAAAATGACAACGATACAATAATTGTTGATTCTGAGTATGAGTTTCTTTACAAGTAACTTCATCTAAATTCCATGCATATTGATCTTAAAATAGAGTTAAAACAGCTTTCTCACAGGATTAGTTAGTCTATATTTAACAGTTAAATTAGAATGCCTTCTTAAAATTCTTACTGCTGTAACAAACATCTGGTATATTTAGAAAGTATCTGAAATGCTTACTCATACATCAATTAACTTCACTCATCCCAATTTAGAATCAACTTCTCAATTTATAAACATGTTTCATGCATTAGTAATTTTATAGTATAAAGGTTTAAATTAAAAGTGTTTGCCTAGTAAAAATTTGTGAAAGGAATTCCGATGTAAAAAAAAAGGGGGGGGAAGAAGATACCACTGGAGCAAGGAAGAAATGGCAGTTTTAGAAAAACAAACACTGCCATACATCCATAAAACACCTCAAATACAAAACATTTCTCAGAAAACTGAAGATTAAGCAACAACAAAAAAAAACCAAATCATTGGGATAAAGTAATAATTTTTATGCGACTGCAAAATTTTTCCCCTTACCTGGGACAGTGGTGTAAAAGTACAACATAAGAACAATGTATTTTTCAGATTACAACCAGATTCCAGGCTATACACCCATTACAGCAGCTGTACCAAACTGGAAAAGGGACATGATTGAAAAGAAGAACCAAGAAAAAGTAGAAGAATATATTGTAAGTTTGTAAAAATGAATTATATTTGCCTCCTAATTTGTAATATTGTTTCACCTTGATAGATAAACTGCTTTAACCCATCTAGAATTGTCTGCTTTAGAATGATAAGAAGATATGACAAAGAAGGATACCAAGCTACATCACTATGAATGGCCTGCTTTTCCTAGTGAGCACCAACAGTCTTGACCTGTTTTAAATTGTTCAGAAGTTCCTCTGAAAAGGTTTTTCATTTTTCAAGAATTTTTCAAGACGAATCCAAATTAAGACACTGGAAAGCAAGATGTTAAGCAACTTCAATCCAAAATGGTCCACTTTACAGTAACATCTTCCATTAATAGACTATTAGGGGTTCTTGTCAATGAGACAAGGCTTATACAATATCTGTTATTTGCTAGGCAATGAAAGATTTTCTTGTACACCACAACTACTTATGATCAGTTATAAGGGGAACTTTAGTCTGTCCTCCATATTTTTTTTATCAAAATTTAAATCTAAAACTCTTGATTAAAGACAAAATGTTGTTATGCTTGCATTTATATAATGTGTGAACTGTAAAGAAAATACATAAATGGAAGTTTATTGAATTAATTTTTAAGTTATTTTGCTAATTTTACTACAGTTTGTAATAAACAGTTTCTCTTTTGAAAACTTTTAAAAGTCATATGTTGCATAATAAGTTAATAGTTTGAAAAATTATAGCTCATCTTCATTGTGTAATTCATATATCTGCCATTATGAAAGTTGCAAATAAGTTTTAAACAGGTTAAAAAAATTATTGGAAAAGCCGTGTTGATTCACACCATAACGCTTTGTGTCTATTCAGTTCATACCAGCTATGTAACATATTTGACATCTATTTTTAATATGTGACCAAATTGCAAAAGTCTAAGGATGGCTGAAAAGTGCAGTTTAAGGTGATTTGACAATATGGTTTACAGATAATAACTTCAGTATTCCTTGCTTGTTTGAATTTAGCTTAGATAGATGTAGGCAAGGGAATGAAGTCTATTGATTTTGGGATCAAGGCCAAGGTCATTGTTACTTATAAATAGCTTAAGTCTGTTTGATTGGAATGAAACGTATGCAGATGGAAGATAAAAGGATGGAAAAGAAACCTGTTGATTTTGGGACAAAATTTTTGTGACCATCAGTTGGCAGTGCCACCTTTTCAGTTTCAATTTGGTCAGTGATGCCTTTTGATCCAAATTTTATGAAAGACATGTATATTGTATTTGGTATCTGAATTGTTCCTTATAACAAGCTCAGACAAATATGTTAATGTTATAGATATGTAAAAATTGTTGAAAAATCTTTGAGGTGAACAGTTAGGCACTGAAATAAAAAAAAAATCTAGTAGGTTGCCCAAACTTTCTGATTTTGACTTTGTGTGGGAAACTGATATAGTGGAAATTGGCCAAACCTGCTTTTACTCCTGTTGATTGTTCAGAACGTTTCACTTTAAACTAATGTTCAGGGACAATTGGATACACTGGAATTTAATTATAGTCTTAATACATTTTATGACCTAGTGTCTGACAGAAAATTTCAAATCAGACAAAATTATTCATAGTTAATCATTACACTGTGCTGGTTACATGGTTTTGCAAACATGGAAAAGTTTACCATTTCTGCAAATCTAAAAAATATCCAATTTGAATGCTGGCATCAAATCATCTATCACTCCTCAGACATCTCATCCACTATAAATATTTCCTGATTCTTACAGGAATTTCTTAAAAGAAAAGAGGTAAGTTTGGCAGATCAAGTGTTCAAAATGAGTTTATAAAATTAGTGTCGAGCTAAATAAAGGTGTCCTGTATATGTTTCTGTCTCGATCTCATGTCATTGTGTTTGTCAAAATGTATTTCTATTTAAAAAGAATTTGTCATTTTTAATTGCCAAATCAGCAAAAAGGACACTTTCTCAATTAAAAAGCACTTTTAAAATCTTGAGAAAAACATAAAATATCTATAAAATGTCTTTTTGAAAATTTTATAGTTGATCTTAATTTTAAGTTTGAATATATACTTATTGTGAACACTACATGCCAATGCATACATAATGTTAAATGAAAAAGAGGCTGAAATTATTTTTCTACTAACAGTGTGTGAATAGTTGTTTGATTTGATTACAAATATTCTTAGTTTGCTTTATTGTTTTGTATTTCAGGTTTTATTTTATCAGTGGAAAATATTACAGCTTGCTTCAATGTATCAAAATATTGTCTTTAAATAAACCACAAAATGTTGTACAACAATGCTTTGCTTTAAGAGCAACACCAGCATGCATTGTTTTTGTCTTCATAAATCATCTTTATATATGAAATCTTATAAATTCGTATAATCAAGTTATGATCCTTTATTTTGGAATTTATGTAATAAAAAGATATATCAGATTTATTTGAAATCCATTTAAACTTCTAGGTGCAACTTAGACGGCAAAAAGAAGAACAAGAAAAATGGAAGGATGTACCTGAGTGGAAGCGAAAAATTTTAATGGAGAAAGCACAGCTTAAACAAAATGAGGATTTTGAGGTGGATGAGGTAACTAAAAAGTCATTGCCAACTTTTGGTGTTATCATATTAAGACAAGTTGTTTAATTCCAAGAAAATATACAACTGTTGTCACATCATGAAGGGTTGTTTGTTTTTTGCATGGTGTGTTTGTGGTTAGATTGAATGCTATTTTTCATTAACTTTTATCATGCTGAATTGTTTCCTCGATTTTTCCTGATTTTGGCTTGAACTGAGCCTGCAACCAGAAGTAGTTGTTCATTATGTGGATTTCAATTATAGACATGATTAGTAGTTATATTTCTTCGAACACCTAGGGAAGCCATGACTCAAGCAGAAAAAAACAGTTTTATCCAATTTCAAAATTTCAAGTTTGCATTTGAGCTCAAGATGTTAAACATGAGACACATGACAGCCTCAGGTTGAGGGAACATGCATCAACTTCAATATTTATGTCATAAAGTTGACCTCTAAAAGTATGCAGAGCTATTGGAGCTGAATAAATGTAGATTGGGTAAACCCATCATATTACGGTCATAGTTAAAGAGTTGTAAATTCACCACTTTCAAACAGGGTTATTAACAACATGAAACTTTGGTTGAGCGGTATATGAAATACAAAAAAGTCTATTTGTGTCATTACTAAAAATAGTTGCATGAATTTGTGTGCACGAACTAACAAATAACTAATTTATGTTTTGTAGGCCAGGAAACAAAAGGAGAAGAAAGTAAGCCATTGATATTAAATACATTTGTATTCTCTTTAAAGCAGTATTATTTAAATGTACAGTTTAAACATGTACCATTTCTCTTTAAAGCAGTATTATTTAAATGTACAGTTTAAAAATGTACCATTTCTCTTTAAAGCAGTATTATTTAAATGTACAGTTTAAAAATGTACCATTTCTCTTTAAAAAAAAATATAATTACCATACAAGAATTCATAAGATCTCTTTTTCAATGCAGTTTTGCCCTTCTAAATTTGAATTATAGTTAGCATAAGATTTTGCGCTATCCTTGATAACTTATAGGACATTATTTTAACGGTATCCTGACTACAGAAGATTGAAGATTTGAGCTGGAATGATGTAGATTTTCCCCACCCTTAATATTTTGTTAATACTGATACTAATGATTGAATCTTTATTCCATTTGTCTTCCATTTCCTGCATTTTTGTTTTTTCATCATTGATATTATTCAGTCATTATTGAATCCATATTTGTATCAACAAGATTTTTCAAAAGCAAATGATAAAATGATTTAGAGCTATTTTCCTAATGAGTGTATTTTAAAGTTTGGTTGGCTTGCTTGCTTTGTTTGTGTTACTGTTTGCTCAAGCATTGTAATTAAGTTTAACAATTGCAATTAATAGATATAAACAAAGCAAGCAAACCAACCAAACCTTTTAACTACATGCAGCAGAAAAAAAATCTCTAATTGTTAAATCTAAGTAATGCAAAGGGAGACAAATCTGATCATTTTATGAAACTCTTATTGATACAAACTCTTTTCCAATAAATGTTTTCATGTTGATGTATTTACATTGTGTGTTGAAATCATGCATGTGTTTGCATTTTGTGTGTGATCATTTTGATTGTTTGTAGAAATTTGAATCACCAGACCAAGTCAAGTTAAAACCAGTTAAACCAAAATCTGAATCTCAACCGAAAGAAACATTACAAGAAACACCCATTAAAGGACCAATGGACACAAAACCTCTACAAGAAATCAAACAAAACATTCCAGCTTTTGAAACAAAAAAGCCTGAAGTACTCATGACGATTCAGACTAAAAAAATAGTGCTGGTTGAAACTGACAAATTACCACCACCACCCCCTCCAGCTGTTGTGGAGAAACCTAAGAAGAGTGTACCTGTACCTGACCCTGATCTTCCCCCACCTCCTCCTCCCCCAGATATCATGGATGACGGAGTAAGATAATTACTTACATGAAATGCTAAGAGTATTACCATGGTGTTAGAATTCATAAAAATGATTCGCGATGAAATCAAATTTCAATGTTTAAAAATCATATTACATTTGTGTACACCCTTTCAAAATAATAGGATGTCTGTTAGTAAAAGCTCTGGTATCATACATTGCACACAGTTGATAACTTTTAGACTTTAGTTTATCACTGTAAAATCAACAGAAAAAATTTGGAAAATTTATCATGCATGTTAAAAAACACAGCTAATATTGTTTTTTTGGAAGCACAAATGTTTTGTTACTAACATGAAAGAAGTAAGGCCATAGAGATAAAGCTATGTCATTGAATCATGTTTTAAATGACCTATCATTCAACATGGAATCAAGTTTCTGCCAGGTGGACCAATATTTCCTGAAAATAAAGATTATCTTTCAAAGCAGGAAGGTCAGTGTGACACAAATTTTGTGTCTGATAACATTACATATTTTGTTTCATATTTCCCAGCCAAAGAGCCGACATGTAGCACTTTTTCATGTAATCATGGTATATGAAACTGTTCTTCCTGTTATCATATTCATTTCTTCCCTGTGAACCACGTTGATATTGTTAACAAGTGCAAAGTCATGCTAGTGAACTTTTTTGTATATGTGTAATATTTGTTTTCTGAATCAATTTTCCTCCAGTGATCAACATGTTTTGAAGGATTGAGTAATCCTAAAATTAATTGAACCAACTACTGTTACAATGTACTTACAATACATTAGATAGTAAACCATGTTAACATGGATAGAAGGGGCACTTTGAGAACATATGTATAAACATAGACAATTGTGACATCTTTATTAATGGTGTTGATAAATTGTTGATGTCACAGGGTTTTAGCATATTTACAATGATTTAACCTTGAAGCTTAAAACAATTGCCCTTTTTCATTTTTCTGGGTATCTGAGTGGAAAGGTGCCTGAACTTTATTTCAATTTTGTTTGTTTTTCAAAGTTTCCAATTTTCCACACATATACCATGGACCTTCTATTTATTTTATCTGTTACCTCTAAAAATAAATACATGCAAATACAATGAAGTAAGTCCTGGGAGCACTCAATAAAAAATTCAATCCTCCCATACACAAAAACGTAATGTGTATTTCGAAATTGGTAAGCCTTGCATAAGCAATAAATTTTTCCTGTAGTATTGTTTCATATCCCTCCTATAAAGTTTTAAACAATTCCTCTTAAACTTGTATCCAACTTCTAGTTTGGGTATTATTCAAGTCTTTTAGAAGTATTCCTTTTTTTCAAGAAGAAATTGTTTTGTCTGTAAAATTTAATCATAAAATTTAACCTGCTGTATTCAGTCAGAGTATAAATGTATACCTTTTTCTTTCAATAGATTTTATTGATTTTTTTAAGGAGAGAGAGGATGAAAGAAGAAGAAGAGAAGAAAGGAGAAGGGAAATAGAAACTCAAATGGATCAAGAAGAAGATTCAGGTGAAATTCCAGCATGGAAGAAAGAAATTATGATGAAACGAGGAGGGGCTATAAAGAACTGGGGGGATGAACGAGAAGATATAAACGAAACTGAATAGGTTATTTTGATTTTGTTCAAATGTGGAATTTTCATTTTCAACTGTTTAATTTTGGAATGCTAAAAAAATAAATTTGTAAACAATTCCATCAGGTAGTGTTTAAAAGGACTAGTAATGGAGTATAATTTTAAAATAAAAACACAGAAGAATTTATGCAAAATATTAAGTAACTTACCATAACCTTGATAACGATTTGAGTATTTTTGATGATTGAATTTTATCTAAATTTTACAATTGCAAGATGACTAATATCACATTTGAAATGAGTATGAAAGTTATAAATGTGGTTGAGAGAGCTGCATGTTCATTAAATGAGCTATGTATATTCCAAAGGATCAGAAACTTACATTTTATCAAAATTGATGTGAATATTTATTTAAATGTATTGTTGTCAATATGTCTATTTTTGTGCAGTAGATTTTGTTTTATGTGTTAAATATCTTAGAAATGAAGAAAGTTACTGATCTATGTGGCAGAAAAATCAAAGTACTCAAATTTTAGCAGGGTAATTTTACAGAACAATATTTAGATAAGCGTATGAATGATTTTCTGCACAAATGTTTTGAAAAGAAATCTTTTTTTATTTTCCATATAATAGGTCCTTATATTCAGTTTATACAAAAACCAAACAAATATGGTGCTAATTAATGCAATTTTGCCATTTACTAACCTCAATATAATGATGATATCAGCAAGGAGTAGATACAACTACGGCCATTCTATGAAGGGTTTTGTAAGCAGTATTTCAAATTTCATGTATAGGGTATGGATCTAAGGTAAATCGGTCTAAACAAAATGTCAGCAACTCCTCAAGCATATATTATTAAAGGTTCAGTCCTTACACGTTGGAAGGGTGATCAAGTATGTGGGCTATGTGTGATATTTAATCAAGTCTGAACTTGAGAATACAGGCGTTTGATGTTATGTTCAGTTCTTAGAGAATGACCATTATTCTGAATGAAAAGATGCAAGCGTTTACAGTACTGACTGGCTTGTTTAATTTGAAGGTATCTATTTTAATTGAATGAAGTTTAATATTTGATAACATGAAAATAAAGTTTCTATTTCCAAATTATATGAGAAGATTTTTTTTTTAATTTAAGAAATTAATGCAACATTTCTTGTTCATTGGGATATCAGAAGTGAAAATTAAAAAGAATTTCATTGGATGTTCACAAACATATTGATTTTTGAGGATGTACTAATGAATATTAAATAACTTCTGTTTACAGGCAAAAATGTTCGAAAAGTATCCTTAAAGAAAAAATAAGTATATCTCAAAGAATGATATTTTTGTATTGAGTGATATTTATAATTTTGGGTGATATTATAATGTGTGAATATAAGTTTACATTAATTAAAACATTGATACTCAATTTCATGCTTAAAATATATATAAGCTGTTACAAGGTTTTTTGAGAGTGTCACAAAATTATGAAAATTAATTAATTTTATTTTCATGCATTTTGCTCTTTTCAATTTTTTGCTGAGAAATAGCATGCATTTCTGCAGTATATTATATGCTAATGCACATATATGCATTATAAATCATGTTTGCATGACTTTTTTTTCATGTTGATTATTTATAAGATTGATTTTATTTATCAACATTTGGAAATGTTTTAATCTGCAGATAAAAGCAATTTATATGACATAAAATCAAGTACTATATCATAAATCTATTTTAAAAAATTGTCAAATTAAAAAAAATTGAATGTCACTCAGCCAGCTGCTTATGATTTGCAAACAGAATTGAAAACTTGTCTAGCTTGAATAATTTCTTTTCAAATGCATTTATAAGGCCAATAATGCAGCATTATACAACATAAAAATGGCAGTTTTATAGATAATAATTGCAATGATCTTTATATTCTTACATTGTTATTTAGAACTATGTTGTAGGCTTTCTGAAGATTGTTATATATATATTTATGAGGAGTTCAACATCTGCTAGCCAAGAAGTTTCTTGGAAGGGTGCCATATGACGGAACATTAATTTATTGTGTCATTTCTCTTTCAGAACATTTATTAAAACATTATTAGATTTAATTTATATTTTGTTGATAGTTGTATAAATAGCGATTTAAATGGCTTTATTTGGGATATAATTTAGCATGCATGTCATTATAATTCATTATTTGTTCAACAGTTAATACTGATGTAGTTCTATAAAAAGTCAAAATCCACATCTGTCAAATAGCCAACGGTGGTGTAATATTTAAAGCAATTCAAAATGGCTGAAATTTTTGGAACCAAATGATTTTTTGACTTTTTGCCTATATTTTACAAGTAAAATCTCCTAATTTCTCAAACTTCTTCCTAGTTTGGATAACTAGTGAAGGTGGCTACATATTTCTATCATTTAGAAAATATTATCATTCTTAGTTAGATTTACAATAATTATGACAGATTTGTCTTGTTCTATATCTCCACTAGTTTCATGGTATTGAATATATATTAAGATCTGAACACTTTAAAAGGTTCCCTGATTTTTAAAAATTGCTTTACATCTATTTATAGAATTTTTAAGGAATGAAGTTTATGCAATGGTTTACATAGCAAGGCAGATTTTACTTTATATTATATACAGATAAAATCAGAAATCCTAGTAATTTATATATTTTTTTTTTATGTATTTTATTATTTGTTTACATTTATTAGTGATGGAGTCAAAATCTTTCAAGTGCAATATACATAAATGTTAGTTGAATCTCATACGTTTTTGAATTTTCGTTTTTGAATTTTCGCTGCTTTTAAAGTTTTAATTACAGGTAAATACAAATACAAATGTATTGGTGAATACTATTATTCTTGAATTATCATACAAATTTCAAAAATTTGAACATGGTCATATGTGTTTAAAGCCTTTTTCTTCCAATAATGACCCCTGACAAATACTGAAAATTGTGCATCCATAAAAAGAATTTTACCAGTATTTATATCTTTGTTAGATTTAACTACTTATGAAATTAAGTATGAGGTTCAACAAATTTGATGCTTTAAAAATGCAAGTTTTATTGGTAATTTAAGCTTTAATTACTTCTAATTTTGCTTATACTATACATTTGTTTTCAATGTGTGTGAAAGGTTACAAATAGTAATAGCTACCATTGATCTTTAAATATTGTAAATGGTACATTTTGGCAGAACTAATAATATTAGGTTTAAGGAATGACCTTAAATTGGATTTCATTTGTCTCAAATTTTAAGGCAACACAAATAAGATTTTTAATTCTTTGAATTATTACAAAGTGAAAAATTTAAGTAAATGAGTAACTTGAATTTGCTTAAATTTTTTCAAAAAAACTATTTTTATAGAGTAATGCTAAACTAAACCATTTTGAAATATAACACTATGATAATTCTTATATGATTGCACAATTAGGGATATTTATTGATGTGTTAACTGGACTGTTCACTCTGAAACTTTACATCGAAGTCCTTCTCTTACAAAGTTTACATAAAAAACCTTCTGTGTCAAATGTTTATTTAAATATGTCCAGTTTACACATCAATATACCTGAAAAAATTATGTTTTTTTCCAAAGTTCTGAACAATTAAAATTGGCTGTGCAATAATTCACCATTTTATTAAAATGAAAAAATAATCAGAATGGAAAATTTTAATTTTTAATTATCAGTACTATAAGAGTTCTGTAAAATGAAGAAACTGTATTATTATTAGTCCATGTGTAATACGTATGAAAATATACATTCTGACAAAATTGCTGTTAACACTCATTAAAAAACTTAGGTATACTTTTTTTTAGAAAAGAAAATATGTTTCTTGTGTTGGGTGTCATTGATAAAAAATTTATACTAAGTTTCGTTTTATCCAACAAATTTTTACCTTGTCTTTATTTTCATGGTATCTAACAATATTTTTGGACAAGCATTTTTGTCTTCCAGAATTTTCTTCCTCCTGATTTTGATACCATGTCTAAAATAGCATACATATTATCTAACATCACATAGTAAAGAAGTTAAGACTTCTTCTTCACAATTTTTTTTATTTTTTTAAATTTAAATTTGAATGAAGGAGGCAGATATTTCAGTTAATTGCTGCAGTGAATGTATAAACACAAGATATTAAGATATATACCAATTACTTTTACTTTCTCTGTATTTGTTATACAAATGTATTTCTTTGTCTTTTTATGTTGTATCTGATTGAGACAAAATAATTGTTTTGTAATTTTGTAAGCTCTTACATTAATTATCATTGTCTGGATATATGTATCATTATGCAGGACTTAACAAAGCCTTGATTAAAAATATAAAACATTTCCAATTGATGATTTATTTGATGTTATATAGCCAGTTAACAATCACTGTGTTTCTATGCTGAAACTGTATCATATTTTAAAATCTTTAATAGAAAAATATAATCTTTATAATAGTATAGGATGGGAAAAAGAGGTATTAAAATAATTAAATTCAGGTTACCTTAGGCTAAAAGTTGTATTACTGGGAGAATACCCTATTCAGACCAACTACGATAATACCCTTCTATCCATATTTGTTTCTGTATGGATATGAAAATGTTATTTCAATCCAAGACTCCAATTGGCTGGAAATGACTTTCGATAAGTTATGCAAAAGGCTAGTTTTGGTGCTTCATACCTTGTATACAAATGCCTGATGCTACAAAGTTTCCTGGTCTAATGTCCAAGACCTCATTTCCAATGTTCAGGGCCTGCCGCTTCTGTTGCAGAAAGCTCAACATAGGGATAGTGATACTGCAGGATTAGCTAATTACTTAACAGCTTTATATTTTAAACGTTGGAAGACCTGTTTGCTTCATACTTTGAATTTAAATGCCTTTTGTTTTGAATTTTCCATCTGTAATATGTCCATTATCCTCATTTTCATGGTTCAGTGACTACTTAAAAAAAAGTTAGGATTTTTTGTAGTGTTAATTTCTCTCTTATTATGATAAATAGGATACATATTAAGTATGTGTGTATCTTATAATGTCCTCATGCCGTCAGAGTTTTCATTGGATCTTGACCTCATTTCTTGGATCAGTGAACAAGGTATAGTTTTTGTGGTCAAGTCTATATATCAGATACTATAATAGTAAGTAATAGGTTGTCTATATTTAGTGTATGGAATGATTGTAAGGTGTACATGTCCAATTGGCAAGTCATCTGACCTTGACCTCTATTTTATTTGTTCAGATGATAAAGCTATGTTTTTGTGTGTTGGAATAGATCAAATATATTTGGGGTATGGAAATATTTAACAGTGTGCATGTCAGTCTGGCAGGTTTTATTTGACCTCGATTTCATTTTCACAGTTCATTGCTCCATGTAAAGTTTTTGTATGTTGGTCTCCATTTTACTGAAACTATAACAAAATAGATCAACTATATTTGTTGCAAGGAATGAATGTAAGGTGCATATGTCTGTCTGGAAGAGATCAACCGACCTTGACTCCATTTTCATCGTTCATTGGTCAATGTAATGTTTTCATTGTTAAGTTTGTTTCTTTGATACTAGAAGCAAAAGGTCAACTATATTTAATGTATAGATTGATTATAAGGTGTACTTGTCTGTCTGGCATGGTTCATCTGACCTTGACCTCATTTTTATGGTTCATTGGTCATTTTTTAGTTTTCCTGGTTAGGTCTGATTCTTAGAAACTAAGCAATAGGTCAACTTTATTTATTATACTTCGGTTGACAATACTTTCTCGGGGTACAATCTGCTCTATCACCCTCTCATCTATGTTATTCATATATTGGTGTATTGTATGAATGTTAGGTGTAAATGTATTTCCAATTTAGTTTATTTGACCTTGACCTCTGAATGTAATTCTTGAAGTAAAGCTTTATATTTAGGACTATCAACATAAAAATCAATGGTCAGTAAAGAAGGCGAAACATTACAGTGTGGGCTCTCTTGTTGAAGTTTATATTGGATTGATAACCCAGGCCATACTTGGAACCAATTGGCCTAGCAATTTCAGAGGAGAGTTTTGAAAAAGTTAATGGTTGGCGAACAATCCTACCAAGTATGAAAGCTTTCTGTGTGTAATGGTTTTTCGAGAATTTGCTTTCACAAGGTTTCAAATATGATAGGATAATCCAGTATAAACTCCTGATAAAATAATCTTATTAAAATGAAGGATTAATATGAGTGATCACTTGTTTGTGTTGAACATCACTACTATCAGATAAGCAATATTAGGTATATCATTGTGGTGAATTTTTCATTGGTGGAGGAAGCATTTGTACCTGCCAACCTTCAGCTGGAAAACTGACATTCTAACCAATTAGTTGTAAACACACTACTAATACACATGATTGCAAACAATATTACAGCTTTCTGTAATACTATCTCAGAGTTGTCATTGTGTTACAAAACATGCAATCCAAATATGGCGCAATCACATAACTCCTGTTAAAATTGTTAAATCAAACTGTTATAGTCATAGAAAATATGATGATAAATAATCCTACCATGTTAGTATGCAAGCTCTCTGGTCGGTGGTCTCTAAGAATTGTTGCATTTCCAACTGACAGAAAGAAAGACAAAGACTATAGCTATGGAGTCTGCTGTGCTAGATATAAATAAATGGGGAATGTGTTAATGGGACAGATGATGTCCTTGCATGCATGTAACATCAAAAAGGGACATATTAAAGCTCTCAAACAGTAAAAGTGGTACTACCTAAATGTGATCTTCATTTGTGTTCTTGTGGTAATAAGCATCGTGTATAAGTTTCAGACCATTTGGTTGAGGCAAACTAAAGTTAATGAACAACCAGATGCTCCACAGGGCGCAGCTTTATACGAACGCAAAGGTTGAACCCTGTTGGGGCAAGTATAGACACAACAATCAAGCTTGGTACAGCTCTGAGTTTGGATTGTGATTAAATAGTTGACACAGCATAGGTTTCTGACACAGAATGAATGTGGTCTAATGAACTTAAAAAATTCATCAATTTACCTATTATCCAAATATTCAAAATCTAAATACATGGCCTTGGATTGATTCAGCATATCAAAGAATCCCAAGAATTCAATTTTTGTAGAAATCAAACAAAGATAATCTTTGGACCCCAATTTCCGACCAACTTGAAAACTGGGCCAATAAGCAAAATTCTAAAAACATGTTTAGATTATGCACATCAAAGGACCGAAGAATTCAATTTTGGTTCAAACAAAATTAAATTTTAGACCCTTTGGACCTTAATGTAGACCAATTTGAAAACGGGACCAAAAACTAAAAGTCTAAAAATCATACAAATCTATTGCACAATACTGTGCAATTAAAGATTTTGTCATGAAACTTTTTCAAAAATTTTGAAAAAAAAAAATTAAACCCCCTTAAAAAAATTGCCCCCACCCAAACTTTTTGAATACCTCCTTGGAGCAATTACTCCTACCTTTCTGTTGTAGTATGGAACCTTGTAGTACAATTTCAGAGGGATCCATCTAACACTTAAACAATATTTATTGTCTGGAAACTAACAAAATGCTTGTTTTTGGCCCCTTATTCCTGAATGAATAGGGCAATAACCCCCAAACTCAATCCCAGCCTTCCTTTTGTGATATTGAACTTTGTGGAACAAAGAGAGATCCAAACACTTACAAGTTAGTGTCCAGAACTTACAAAAGTGCTTGTTTTTGGCCTTAAGTCTGATGAAGTTTTATCCTAGGTAATACTTTTCAACTGCGGCACTACACAGGCGTCATTATGTAGTAAAGGGGGGGGGGGGGCGTCAAAAGGCGCATTATGGAGTAAAGGGGGTGGCGTCAAAAGGTGTCATTATGGAGTAAAGGAGGTGGCGTCAAAAGGCATCATTATGGAGGAAAGGGTTAACCTAAACTGTTAAAATGTCTCCAAACCGTCTACTTGTATTTTTATACGACCGCAAAAATTAAAAACATTTTGGTCGTATATTGATATCACGTTGGCGTCATCGTCCGAAGACATTTGGTTTTCGCACTATAACTTTAGTGAAAGTAAATAGAAATTTATGAAATTTAAACACAAGGTTTATGACCATAAAAGGAAGGTTGAGATTGATTTTGGGTGTTTTGGTCATAACAGTGTAGGAATTAGGGACCAAAAAGGGCCCAAATAAGCATTTTTCTTGGTTTTCGCACAATAACTTAAGAATAAGTAAACAGAAATCTATGAAATTTTAACATAAGGTCTATTACCACAAAAGAAAGGTTGGGATTGATTTTGGGAGTTTAAGTCCCAACAGTTTAGGAATAAGGGGCCAAAAACAGGTCAGAAAAAATAAGCATTTTTCTTGGTTTTTGTACAATAACTTTAGTATTAGTTAATAGAAATCTATGAAATTTTAACACAAGGTTTATGACCACAAAAGGAAGTTTTGGATTGATTTTGGGAGTTTTGGTTCCAAAAGGGTCCAAAATTAAACTTTGTTTGATTTCATCAAAAATTGAACTATTGGGGTTCTTTGATATACCGAATCTAACCGTGTATTTAGATTCTTAATTTTTGGTCCCATTTTCAAATTGGTCTACATGAAGGTCCAAAATTAAACTTAGTTTGATTTTAACAAAAATTGAATTCTTGAGGTTCTTTGATATGCTGAATCTAAACATGTACTTAGATTTTTAATATTTAGGACCGGTTATCAAATTGGTCCACATTGAGGTCTAAAGGGTCCAAAATTGAACTTCATTTGATTTCATCAAAAAATTGAATTCTTGGGGTTCTTTGATATGTTGAATCTAACCATGTATTTAGATTTTGGATATTGGAATACCACAAAGGGATGGTAAGAATTGTCTTTGGGAGTTATGGCTCAAACCGTTAAGGAATAAGGTGCAAAAAAGGGGGAAAAGGGTTTCCAGGTTAATGGACAATTACTTAAGTACAAAACATAATTTAAAAGCAGTATAAGGTTGGTAATTGAAACTCATTTTAATAGCTCACCTAAACTGCTCTTAAATTATGTATATTGGAAATTTTCCAAAAACTTTGTTATTAATAAATTCCATTGGAAATTTTCCAAAAACTTTAGTTTAAATGAACTTCATTGGAAATTTGCCAACATAAAATGTTGCATTGGAGTTATCTTTCTTTGTCCAGAATAGTAGTCAAATTAACTTAAATCATGACTGTATGACATTTTATATTTTATGACGTATTTAAACGAGTAGTTATTGTTGAAAACTCCATTAGAAATTTTAATTGAGATCATTTTTGGAATAATGGAAAGGGGGAGGTGAAAAAAAATTGGTGGGGTTCAACTTTTTCTATTTCAGATTTCAGAAATGAAAAAAAAATTTTCTTCAAATATCAAAGGATTAATAATCAACAGCATTTAAACATTTTAAGTTCATCAGACCACATTCATTCTGTGTCAAGAAACTTATGCTGTGTCATCTATTTAATCACAATCCCAATTCAGAGCTGTATCCAGTTCGAATGATGTGTCCATACTAGTCCAAACCATTCAGGGTTCGACCTCTGCGGTCGTATAAAGCTGCCCCTGCGGAGCATCTGGTTATAGTATTTAAACATTGTTGTACAATTTCAAAGAAATTGAAATACTTATACACAAGTTATTATCCTGAATGTAGAAAAATGTTTATTTTGGGCCCTTTATTCCTAAACAGTTGAGACCATCATCCTCAAAATTAATCGCAACCTTCCATTTGTGGTATTGAACATTCTTATTAAATTTCAAAGTGATAGATTTACGGTAACTAAAGTTATTGTCCGGAAAGCAAATGTATCTTCGGACGATGCAGACATCATACCATTATACAATCCCAAAATTTTTTTTGCGGTCGTGTAAAAAATAAAATAAAATTGGCATTGTTCTATTTGTTAAGGGGCATAGCTTTAAAAATATTAGAGTGACACTCCCTGAAATCCAAACTTGATCTGTTTTGTGGTAAAAAGCAGTGTTTTAAGTTTCATAACATTTTGTTTAGGCAAAATGGAGACTAAAATCTGTGTTTTTGGGAAATTAGCATTATGTAGCATATTAATCTATTGCAATAAAAATTCATAATATCTAATACAATTTGTAGATTTAGCTAACAAGGTCCTTATATTTGTATAAAATAACATTTGTTTATAGTGGAAAGTTGTTTTAACGTTAAATAAGCTACAATTAAAAATTGCTTGCTAGTCCCTCTCTGTGATTACCTTTAGAGAACTTTGGTTCATTTTCCAATCAATCTATCATGAAGGGAAGATAAATAATACAAATTTCAATCATAGTCTTTTTCAAAAATGATGAACGGTTCTTTATATTGGTATGTAATCATTTTAAACGTTTCAAATTTATGAAATTATATTCGTACATCAATGTTTTTGATACACCAATTACAAAAACTGAAATATATTGAATCGATACATTTTGTAACTATTCAAATTAATATCAGAAACCTAAACTTAATTATAAAATAATGAACCTGTTAAAGGGAGACAATACTCGCATAACTTTTTCGAATTGGCACACAATACAACGGAATGTCACTCTTGCATACAAATGGCACATCAATATATTAATTAACTGTGCAATCGCGCTCCACCTTCAATGATGATTCTAAATTATAAATATAACCAAAAGTTGTTAATCTATAGATAGTAAAGACTAATGAAATCTAACCCACTGTTAAAATATTTCTTTGCATTTTTTTAAAACTTCCTCAGTAAAATGCTTGAGCCACTTGACTTTCATAGCTCATAATTAACGTTTTTACACAATATTTAAATAAAGTAGCTAAAGATTATTCGCTTCTCAAAGTTTAAGACGCAATAAAAATCGTATGCTTGCACCATCTTACCCAAAAACAGATTTAATTAAGTTCTGAACATTTTGACATTTCTTCGTTAAAACCTTTTTAAACAAATCACAAGTACGTGTTAAGATCCGACTAAATACCCATATCCCGATATCGTCAGGTTAATTTGCTACATTATGTATAAGTTCAACAACATTTGGTGGAGACAACCTAAAGTTAGAGAACCGAGACGAAAAATTCAGCAATTGTTCCATTTGTAAAGGACATATAAACTCTAGAACTGTAAAAGTGACACCACTAAAATTCAAACTTGATTAGGTATTGTGGTAGTGAGCATTGTGTATAAGTGTCATAACATTTGGTTGAGGCAAACTTAAGTTACAGAACGGAACCCTATTTTGGGACAGACAGACATAGGGACACACACCATGGTAAAACTTAATGCCCCCTCCACGTCCCCACTACAACAGGGGGAATGAAAAACTGACATTTTTCTCTGGTAATGATTATAACTAGAAATGTAAAATTTTAATAAGGTCCGTTAAGAACAGATTGTAAAACTTCAAAATAAAGTTTCTTATGTGATCATAACATCATTTATTTATGTCAGACGTCCTGGCATTGGCAAGTGAAGACAATAAACAATGATGAATGTACTTTATTATGAGAAGTAATGGACAAAGTTGTAACTAATTCACACTATGCTTTTATCCAATTTGTTTTTTTTACATTCCCTTGTACACTAGTTCAAATTTTAGTCAGATTATATAATAAATCATGATCCATATTTTGAATTTATATGTAACATAAAGTTCAGTAACATTGAATGAACTAACTGAGAAAATCTACTAAGACCATAAAAAATCTATTTTTAACGTAAAACTACTTATTTAAATTACCAAGATAATTATTTTTAATTTCATATCCATTATTTTTCAAATTTTCATTAAATTGATTACAATAACAAATAAAATAACTTGTACAACTGAGAAAAGATCTTTCATCTACAAACCATCTCAAATACAACTAAGATTTACCTACAAAAGATAATTTTGCTTGTCAAACTCTTTAGGTAACCATACAACATCAGATAAAGTCATCAATAATAAAACACACAAAAAAATAAAACAAAGACAATCTCATAACAGAAAAATCCTTTTAAGCAATGCAATTAACCCCATAAAGCATGATTCAACTTTAGGCAACATTGTGTTTTATGATTGATCATTGAAATTGGATCAATAGTCAAGTAGTAAATGAGATGTCGTAATGTTCATGAAGTAAATCATACATTACAGGGTTTAGCAAAAAATAACAATAATAAAGCACTAATACAATTATACATGAAAAATTTATATGCTGCAATTCTTATGGATCTTCAAAGAAAAAAGCAAATAAGCTTTTGACAATAGTGTATCTAAAACATACACTTTATGATTCAGCAAAAATATTCAATACGCTCTGGCCTGAAATTCTATTTTAATAATGACATTAGTCATAGGGACTGATCCTACATTAACCCGCAAAACTAAACAAAATCTTAAAATGATATTCAATAATGGTATCTTTATGAAATGTAATTTCAAACAAAAATTGTATAGACTGGTATATGAGAAAACAAGACATTATAGCATGTATAATATTTGAGCACTTAATTGTCTATTCACAAATTTCAATACTGTTCTTTTAAAAACCAAGTACACTAATTATGGTGACTTTGTAAATAATTGTGTCAGTCACAAACATATTGCATACTACCTTTAATTTTTTTATAATATGTAAAATGAAGTAAAATCTTCATATAAATAATTGCACAAAGCTTGGTATCATCCTGTTTAATATCATGCCATATATGAAGATGTGTGACAAATTAACATTGTAATTACTCCTAAAAGCAAATGACAAATTTTAAGAGAAACAAATAAATATAAAAAAAACCTGGAATGCTGTAAAAATTTTAAGTGACTAGATTTTGTTTATCAATAATACAATGAGCGGAAAACATTTATATGAGGCAAGTCTTTGTGGATGATAACATTTACACTGGCATACAAACTGTCAACTGTTATTGCACCCTAAAAAATATTTAACTTGGAGATGTTCTGTAATGATGCTTCTGAAAAGAAAAAAAGATATTGTTAAACCTCCTAAACATTATATTATCTATCAATGATATATCATCTTACTGTGGATCCATTTATTTGTTCGGTACAAATTTTCGTGGAATGCGGAAAACATGCTTTATTGTGGGTATGCAATTTTATGGTTTTTGCCTAAGTGCATACAACCTAATAAAAAAATTTGTAACATTTAGAATACTGGTTCACCTGTAACCACGAAAACCATGTAAACTGATATCTAATGAATAATAAAGAATCTATAGTTATTACTTTTCACATGCTCAATGATTCTGTGTTGACTATTTATAAGATCATTTTCTGTAAACTTCAGTAAAAAAACATGAAAATTAATTTACATAGCTTGTTGTAAATAAATAGCAAATGCAGCAATTTTTCAATTTATAAAGGGACATAACTCAAGAACGGTGATAGTGATGTCACTCAAAATCAAATTTAATCTTGTTTGTGTATAAGTTTCTAATATTTGTTTTTTTGTTTAATTAATATTGATTTTGGCTATCTACTAGCTCCCAGTAACTGCAAGTACTCTCAGATCGCACTTTCATGTAATTTGATCTGTTGATACAATGGTAATGTTTTTGTTATTAAATGATTCTCTATTTTTAATATATACCAGCATTGATAAGTGTTTAGCATGACCATCAATTTTCACTTCTGTTTCTAGTACTATGATTTTGTAATAAATTATATTTCCTTCCTAGTGCGTCTTTCTATGTTGTGATGTTACACTATTGTTTCGGGTAAGGGAGAAGGTTGATACCTATTAAAACATTTAAACCTGCTGCATTGGTTTGCACCTGTCTTTAGTTAGGAACCTGATGTTCAGTAGTTGTCATTCATATGTCTTTTCATTGAGTTAACCCAATTCAATTGATATTTCATAAAGTGTGTCTTTCTATGTTCATCGTTGTGATGCTACACTATTGTTTCGGGTAAGGGAGAAGGTTGGTACCTATTAAAATATTTAAACTGGCTGCATTTATTTGCACCTGTCCTAAGTCAGGGACCTGATGTTCAGTAGTTTCGTTTGTTGATGTGCTTCATAACCGTTTCTTGTTTTTTATATAGATTAGACTGTTTGTTTTCCCATTTGAATGGTTTAACACAAGTCATTTTTTGGGCCCTTTATAGCTTACTGTTCGGTTTAAGCCAAGGCTCTGTGTTGAAGACTGTACATGTTCACATATAATGGTTTTTCTTTTACAAATGACTTGGATGGATAGTTGATACAAGTTGTCTCATTGGCACTCATACCACATCTCATATCTACATGTGTAAAAATACTTACTTTAAAAACAAAGTAAAGATTATTGTCCTGCTGCTAGTAATTGTTGTTGTACATAATTATTCCGTTTTGCACAATTTCCAGGTTGTACACTGTTTGATGTGTAAAATGAAACTACATATACTGTAATGAATAAAAAGTATTAATAACATATGATACAGGTGTTTATTAATACACTATAAATACGAAAAGTATGACATAATCTGCTTAAAATATGTTTGTGTTTGATTGATGGGATCTATCACATGGTCTTTATACATGTATACAGTCATCTTTCTTCTTATAAATTCATTCATTGACAAAATGTGTTCTGCCCCAGATGCTTGATTGTGCATTCTGAGCTTCAATATCAAGAATTAAAATTATTATTTTACCCTTACATTTTTAGTGATGTTAAAACTATAACTTTTGTAGTTCATGGCCATTTACTCCTCCCAGGAATGTGTATATAAATCTAAAATTTCATTTCTCTGTATTTATCCTCCATATTTATTCTAGTGGAGCTGTAGGAGATCAAAGTCACAAGGAATGTAAACAAAGTGACAGGTGACAGGGAAAGATGATGTCATGTCATTCATTGTGTGAAGTTTTCAGTTCATGATGTTGCTTTCAATAAAATAGTTCTTATGGTTTGACTCAATAACATATTTTCTTACTGAATATATACATGAATCATGTTTAATTTATTGCTGCACATATATAAACATTATTGTCATGATTGTTTTGTTAGTGCTGAAAAAAAACCTAAGTGGCATTTTTAGAGATCTTCTTCAAAATGAGTAAAATTCAAATAGCAATTGGATTCAGGCTGGTCAGAATACTGATGAAATCATTTTTTTAAGCAAACAGGCAAAAGATTCATTATACATGTATTTGATCAGAGGTCTCTCAATAACTAAATATAGCTAAAGGCTTTTTTTTTTTTTATTGTGGACTAGAATAGAATACATGACAAAAATTTTTGTTTTATAAAAATTAATAAGATGGAATTCTACTGACCACCTTACTGCCCTTCTGTTGGCATGTCTTGTCATTGAATACAACTACCATAGATACATTATATTAATCCTTGGGATAAGTAAACATTTTATATAGGTTTATTTGCAGATTTTGGCAAAACCACAAAATCCAAAATCCATGAAATTAGAATTTCTCAGTGTAAATTCATAGGTACTGTACATGTAGCTCACCAAAATATAATACCTTCGGCTATTTTCATTATTCAAAGACTTTGAATGAAAAAAATGATAGAGATTTTTATGTTACTTTTGACAACTGAATATTTTTATGAGATCTTTTACAGCTGAGTTGATAAGAGTTATCTTTCCTAGAACATTTGTATCTTACAATTGTTTGTCTTTGATACATTAAATCCAGCATCACTCCCACATTTGGCTGTTACACATTTTTCATCCTCTCTTAAAATCATAAATTTAAATTCTTTCTGTGCACCATCTACTGGTAGTGAAACTCTTACTGAACCACAAGCCCCAACACCACTCTGAAATACTTTATCCATGCTCTGGAAAAAAGGTACTCCTGGCTGTAAAAAAAAGAAATTATTGACAGCATTTTTAAAATAATAAAGGATAATACATATATACATTTTTACAAACAGAAGTAAACCAATGCCTGGTGAATCTGTAGAAAGGTAGAATCCTTGAAGGGAAGAAACTAGACATAGGTCAAGGCTTATAAATAATACTTCAGAATCTCAAAAAAAGAAACTTCTGTTTTGTAAATTGACAGGGAGTGGCAAGATCTTGAAACAGATGCTCTGGTTTGCATGTGATAATTGTGATGCTACAATATTTTCTTGTTGCAACATTGTCATTTTGCCATTTGTATCCTTCTAAAAATGTACATGTACTTGCAGGTATCAGTGGCCACAGATATTTTCCAAGTAGTGATCTTTTTTTCAGGATGAATACACTGCAGTCCATTAAGATTTTCTTAAAACCATTGTGGTGACGTCAACCTATTCATTTACCGTGGATTCTTTTTCTAGAATCAACGCTTCCTAAATCCGTCGCTGAAATAGACTCACTAAATTATATTCAATTGTGTTCTTTGTGTGTCTAATTTCATTAAGTTTGAATTGGCCAATTTACTGATTTCTGTTCACTAATGGAATTATTTTAAAAACTTACCTTTAATTTTTGTAATTTTTATATGCCTGCACTGGGAATCGAACCAGTCCATTAATTCTCCTAAGTGCCACTAACATGATCATATCGACGAAACCTTTCGGCTACCAATTGGTTACGATTTAATTGTCTAACTTATATATATAAATGAATATTTGATAAACATCGGTACAACGGACACACATAGATTGTACATTTAAATATACAATAGGCAATCGTAGTGTATCAGTTGGTAGCCGCAAGGTTTCATGGTTATGCTTAATGAGTTAGAACTCAGCGGTTTAGGTTCGAATCCTTGTATTATTTTTTTTGTTGCCTCTATTCTCTAGTTTTCCTGTTTTGTTTCGTGTTCTAAGGTATTGTGGATATTTTGTTTAATAAAAGCGAGTTAATAATTGGATCATTGTTAGCTATTCCACATGTTTGAAATGAAAATGTTTACATTCTAGGTGTTCTTTTTTGTTTTATAAATCAATATAGTATGATTTCATCTATTTATTTGCAAATTCCTATGCTAGAAAATCGTGATATGCCTAGAATGAGACTTCTTGTTAAAAATTTCTGACACATGCTTTAAATATATGCTATATATATGTTTTTTGTCAAGTTGTTGTCCTCGGCTTTGACATATTCCCCATTTTCATTCTCAATCTTATTAGAAATAAGATAGAATATGTCTCATTTAGTCAAAAATGATCAGATGCCTGATAAAATCTTTAAGGGCAGACGTGGTGTTTTCAACATGTATTTGTATTGTTTTAACCATTTATTTGTAATATATAATTTATTGTTATGCATCGTTTGTCACGATAACATGGTTATTTAAACTCACTTACAATACCTTTTAATTAAGAATAGGCTTTAATTTTGAATAGATATTATCACAATAGTTTAAGTTATAGATACAATGGATAAGCGTTGATTCATGAAAAACAAACCATTCGCCCTGCGGGCTCATGGTTTCTTTTTCAAGAATCAACGCTTATCCATTGTATCTATATCACTTAATTTTTTAACATTTATTTGATAGGAAAAATGTGTTATCTTTTACTTGAAAAGCTTTGGGGTTGTCTTGTTTGGGTGAGCTCAGTCGGCTGCTATAGATACCTACATGTAAGATAGGGAAGATAGATAGATATGTACCAATAGAGAATCAACCTACTGCACCTTTTCATTCATTCATTCTTTCAATTCAATGAATTATTTTTATGTTATTATATTAAGGTTATATTAAACCTATTGTAATTGATAATTGTACATGTATTTCATGAGAAAACTTAACATTAAACTGTGCATTTTATGAGAAAACTTAACATTAAACTGTTAAAATTAAATTCCAAGAAATCTGTAAAGCTCGGAGATTCACATAATTTGCAGGAATATTATGTATCAAAAGCGATTTTCTACAGACCCAAGAGTTCCAATTGGGATTAAATTGACAAAAAAAAATAAAAAGTAATAAGTGTGATGCTGGAGAAGTGGAGTGGTGGACCACACCTCGTTTGACTGTTTTAAAATTAAAAATGCACTGACAGACCAGCATCTGCATAAAGCGTCCAAAAATAATGCGAGAAATTGACACATGGTCAGTGGGCCTTGTGGCTTGTTCACTCCAATAAATAAGAGCAGTTTCTTAAAGTCTATGAGATACGATTTTTTTACTGTTTTAAAATTAATCACGGTACTTTGTCATGTTTGTAGTGCGCAAACTTACATGAAAATCCGCTGGATCTGACGCATAGTATTGGTAATTTGGTGCTGGTCCAAATATTCCACAGACATTGCCACAAACACAATTTCCATCATTTAAAAGATATTTCACCCAGTCTCCCCAACCTGCCATAGTGATAAGTGATGCCGGTAAGATTTCTTCTCGTGCAGTGTTAAAGAGACAAATTAATGCGCAAAAAGGAAGTGGGTTTTTTTTGGTTTAATTTTGATACATCAAAACACGAACCTAACAAAAGCCTTCAATTTTCCGTACGTTAGACATTTGATTATCGAAAAGAAATAAATCATGTAAAACATGAAATCGAAAATGTTTTATTTTTACAGAACTACTTTCCATAGAAATAGCGGTTGTTCGGCTTACTGATTGTAAAATCAGGAAACAGTAGCGGATATCAATTTCGGATAAGGAAGTTCGGTTGTTTTACACCTGTACTGTTACGTACATTTAAATCTTACAAAATTTAAGACTACTATTACTAAAACCAAGAATTTGTATAGTAAGATTCTACACTTTCACTAACTTGAGACATTTTTATAATACAAAATGATGTATAATTTTAACATCATAAAAAATGATGTATAATTTTAAGTTTTCATAGACATTTGTATTTAAATGTGCAATTGGTAAAACCCATAATGATTGGATTTGGTGCTTTAATTTCTCTGGACTCATATTTTGGTTCTCGTATTACTTTCGTTATCCCACTGTCTGATTGAAATAGTATGGGGCAGATAGAGTACAACTAAATTTACCTTACCATATGCTAATTTGTTTGTCCTAAATTGCCAGATCCAGAGGGGGGGTGGGGGTTCCCGGAGTTGGAACCCCCTTTTTTTGGACGATCAATGCATTTGAAAGGGGACATGTGATTGGGACCCCCCCCTTTTTTTAAATGACTGGATCCGCCCCTGCCAGTGCTAATATATCTTCAATGCTTGAATAATTCATAATGATCATATTGCTTTATACATTCTGTAAATATGAAATAGAAGGAGATCTAGAGTAAAGGAAATCCGACAGCAACAAAACAACATTTAAAAAAGAAAGAAAAAAAACTTTTTGTCTAGGCTTAAAAATGCTATGTTCAGTTCTTTGACATTGCAAAAAATAACAGATGGTACTGTCAACTGATGCACACTGGACTGCACATCCATTTAGGGAAAATATTTTAATTTCAAGGGCTTTAAGTACAATGTACTACACCCAAAACTTGAAAGCTATAAATTTTCCTCAATACATGTTCCATTATAAGTCAAAAAAGTAAACATAAAAGGTACCATTTGAAAACTTTTTTTAGTGCTGTAACCTTGCCCTTCGACCTATTTACCTCAAAATCATACAGCTTCTTTCAATGCTTGAATAGAGAATGGAAATGGAGATATGTGTCAAAGAGACAATAACCCAACCAAGGAGCAGAAAACAACGCGAGGCCACTAATCGGTCTCAAATGCAGAAAGAAAATCATTCACAGAGTCAGCTGGCTTCAGCTGGCCCCTTAACAATAATACATACTATTTTGATCTTCAATCTGCTAGAGATTAATTCCAATCCTGCAAGGGTCTGCTCAATTACCTTAAGCTACATGTACCATCAAGGAACCACATTTCTAACATTTTTCTATTTTAGTTACAGAAACCTTGAACCCCAAAATAAATTCATTTCATCCCCTTCCCTTTATATTCTATCTGTATAAATTTCTTACAAATCATGCAAAGAAAAACAAGTTTCCTAAAACTAGAGGCTCTACAGAGCCTGTGTCGCTCACCTTGGTCTATGTGCAAATTAAACAAAAGACACAGATAGATTCATGACAAAATTGTGTTTCGGTGATGGTGATATGTTTGTAGATCTTACTTTTCTGAACATTCTTGCTACTTACAATTTTCTCTATCAGTAATGATATTGACCCTTCAGTTATAGAGGAAAATATTTTGCAAAAATTTACAAAAATTTACCAAATTATTGAAAATTGTTAAAAATTGACTATAAAGGGCAATAACTCCTTATGGGGTCAACTGACAATTTTGGTCATGTTAATTTATTTGTAGATCTTACTTTGCTGAATGTAATCGGTCTTTACAGTTTATCTCTATCTATAATAGTATTCAAGATAAAAAACCAACCAGATGCTCCACAGGGCGCAGCTTTATACGACCGCAGAGGTTTAACCCTGAACGGTTTGGGCAAGTATGCACACAACATTCAAGCTGGATTCAGCTCTAAATTTGGAATGTGATTAAATAGTTGACACAGCATAGGTTTCTGACACAGAATTAATGTGGTCTAATGAGACTTAAAATATTTTTTTTGCCTTTGAGCAATTCACTATGCTGTTGAATATTAATCCTCTAAAAAAATGTTTGAAGAAATTTTCTTTTTATTTATGAAATCTGAAATGAGAAAAATTTAACAAGAAACAAGAGAGGAGCAGATATAGCATCAGATCACCACCTAATCATTGCAAAGATACAACTAAAACTACTTTCAACAAAAAAAGCAAAATCTAGAAGAAAGAAATTTAATGTTGATCTATTTAAAGACCCTAAAGTTGTTCAAGACTACCACATTCTACTGCAAAACAAATTTGGTGTACTTGAAAATCTACATGATGAAGAAACTAGCATCAACACAGCATGGGAAATGACCAGAGATTCTATTGTTCAAGCATGTGAAGAAACTGTCGGCTATCTCCAACAAAACCGCAAGCAATGGATGTCAGAAAATACCTGGAAAATTGTCAACGAAAGAAGACAAGTGAAAGAAAAAGTTCTAACTGCTATAACTAGACAGCAAAAAAAAAAAAACAGACACAAGAACAGTATAGCAATAAAGATAAAAAAGTGAAGAAAAGGTGCAAACAAGATAAAAGAAACTTCGTAGAACAACTAGCCAAAGAAGCCGAAGCTGCTTGTAGCAAGGAAGACACCAAAACCCTATACAACATTACCAAGCAATTAAGCGGTAAACCACCAACTTCAAATACACCTATCAAAGATAAAGACAACAATACCCTCACTAAACTGGAAGATCAACTTGAAAGGTGGAAAGAACATTTCGAGCAGGTTCTTAACCGGCCCCCACCTACAGATCCACCTGAATTACAAAATGGTCCAATATTAAACATCAAAACCAGCAAAATAACAAAAACTGAAGTTAACAACGCTATCAAAAGTCTAAAAAATGGAAAAGCAGGCGGCATTGATAACATACCACCAGAAGCTATAAAATTCTTGGATGATACATCTGTCCTTAGCCTGTTACAACTCCTAAATAAGATCTGGGAAGAAGAAGAAATACCAGATGATTGGAGTAAAGGACTTTTGGTAAAAATCCCTAAGAAAGGTAACAAGTCGCTTTGCAAAAACTGGAGAGGTATCATTTTATTGTCTATACCTAGTAAACTGCTCTGTAGCACCATCCTTAGCAGAATGAAAAATGAAGTCGACAAGATACTTAGAGATGAACAAGCTGGCTTTAGACAAGAAAGATCATGTGTAGACCAAATAGCCACATTGAGAATTATTATAGAACAGACAATAGAATGGCAGACGACACTATACCTAAATTTTGTGGATTTCCAGAGAGCTTTTGATAGCATTGACCATCAGGTTCTATGGGACATTCTGGCACACTATGGAATCCCGCAAAAGATCATCAAAATGATAAAACTGCTTTACGACCAATTTTCCTGTCAAGTTATACATGGTGGAACTATGACCGAATCATTCCCTGTTACAACTGGGGTACGTCAAGGTTGTCTTCTCTCTCCTCTCCTTTTCCTAATTGTAGTTGACTGGGTTGGTAAATCAGCCTACAAAGATCCAAAAGGCATCGGATGGACCCTTACAACACGTCTTGAAGATCTCGAATTTGCTGATGACATTTGTGCACTATCCCATCGCTTTCAAGATGCACAACATCAGACCAAGTCTTGAAACAGTAGCAAAACAAACAGGCCTATACATCAACGCACAGAAAACTAAATCAATGAGGCTAAATACAAACCAGCAAGATTGTCTTAAGATCGACGACTCTACTGTTGAAGATGTTCAACAATTCACCTATCTTGGAAGTATTGTCAGTACATCAGGAGGCACAGATGAAGACATATCGGCAAGAAAAAAGAAAACTCAACAGGTATTTTCCATGCTTAAACCTGTTTGGAGGAGTAATGCTTTAAGAACTAGCACAAAGTTAAGGATATTTACCAACAATGTCAAATCTGTACTCTTATACGGATCAGAAACCTGGAGAGAAACAGCTGCATCCATCAAATCTATCCAGACTTTTGTCAATAAATGTTTGAGAAACATCCTCAACATCAGATGGCCAAACAAAATATCCAACAATGAATTATGGAGAAGAACCAAACAACAGCCAACAACCCAGACAATAAGAGCAAGAAAGTGGAAGTGGATCGGGCATACCCTCAGAAAAAAAGACACACACATTACCAAGCAAGCCCTAGAATGGAACCCCCAAGGACATCGAAAAAGGGGAAGGCCAAAAAACACCTGGCACAGGGGACTAACAACCGAGCTGAGTAAAATTGGGATGACCTGGAAAGAAACAAAACGAATAGCCATGGACAGGAAGAAATGGAGAGAAACTGTAGTCGCCCTATGTCCCCCTTGGGACGAAGTGGATTAAGTCAAGTAAGTCAGTAAAAGTGAATATACATTGTATATTGTATAAAACAATGATTTAAGTTGATTCAAGTACTATTCTGGACAAAGAAAGATAACTCCAATTATTGTGCAATTAGATATTTCTTGCTTTTGCGCAATACTGTGCAATTGAAAATATTTGCTATTGCACAATACTGTGCAATTGAAGATTTCTTGCTATTGCGCAATACTGTGCAATTGAAAATTTCTTGCTATTGCACAATACTGTGCAATTGAAGATTTCTTGCTGTTGCTGAATACTGTGCAATTGAAAATTTCTTGCTATTGCACAATATTTAAAATAATAATTTTGGATCCTGATTTGAACCAACTTGAAAACTGGGCCCATAATCAAAAATCTAAGTACATGTTTGGATTCAGCATATCAAAAAAGCCCAAGAATTCAATTTTTGTTAAAATCAAACTTAGTTTAATTTTGGACCCTTTGGACTTTAATGTAGACCAATTTGAAAACGGAACCAAAAATTAAGAATCTACATACACAGTTAGATTTGGCATATCAAAGAACCCCAATTATTCATTTTTGATGAAATCAAACAAAGTTTAATTTTGGACCCCGATTTAGACCAACTTGAAAACTGGGCCAATAATAAACCAGGTGCTCCGCAGGGCGCAGCTTTATATGACCGCAGAGGTCGAACCCTGAACAGTTGGGGCAAGTATGGACAAAACATTCAAGCGTGATACAGCTCTGAATTTGGATTGTGATCAAATTTTTGACATTACATGTTTTTTTTTTACACAAAACAAATGTCAAGATTTTACAAATCAATTAAAGATTTCTTCTTCAAACTTTTTAAATCTAAAATTAAATAGTTGACACAGAATAGGTTTCTGACACAGAATGAATGTGGTCTAATGAACTTAAAAGTTTTTTTTTTGCCTTTGAGCAATTCACTATGCTGTTGAAAATTAATCCTCTAAAAAAAAATGTTTGAAGAAATTTTCTTTTTATTTAATATGAAATCTGAAATGAGAAAAATTACCCCCCCCCCTTTTTTTTCACATCCCCGTTTCCCTTTTTCCAAAACTGATATCAATTCAAATTTCTAATGGAGTTTGCAACAATAACTACTCTTTTAAATACATCATAAAATATTAAAATGTAAAATAAAGTGCTTGTTATCACTGAATGGTAAATATTGGTTGGTAGTAAAAGTGAATATACATTGTTTATTGTATAAAACAATAAAAAAAACTTCATCAGCAACATTTTATATTGGCAAATTTCCAATGAAGTTATTTACATAAAACTATTGGCAAATAAAAATAGAAAATGACATCATAGTCATGTCTGGCAAATGTCCAACATACATTATCTAAAAACATTTTAGATAAGATAAGGAAAAAAAGCTTCATCAGCAACATTTTATATTGGCAAATTTCCAATGAAGTTATTTACATAAAGTTATTGGCAAATAAAAATAGAAAATGACATAGTCATGTCTGGCAAATTTCCAACATATATTATCAACTACTATTCTATACAAAGAAAGATAACTCCAATTGAAAATTAATTGCTATTGCACAATATTGTGCAATTAGATATTTCTTGCTATTGTGCAATACTGTGCAATTGAAAATTTCTTGCTATTGCACAATACTTGATATGGAATCCTGATTTAGACCAACTTGAAAACTGGGCCCATAATCAAAAATCAAAGTACATATTTAGATAAAGCATATCAAATAAGCCCAAGAATTTAATTTTTGTTAAAATCAAACTTAGTTTAATTTTGGACCCTTTGGACATTAATGTAGACCAATTTGAAAACTGGACCAAAAATTAAGAATCTACATACACAGTTAGATTTGGCATATCAAAGAACCCCAATTATTCATTTTTGATGAAATCAAACAAAGTTTAATTTTGGACCCCGATTTAGACCAACTTGAAAACTGGGCCAATAATAAACCAGGTGCTCCGCAGGGCGCAGCTTTATATGACCGCAGAGGTCGAACCCTGAACAGTTGGGGCAAGTATGGACAAAACATTCAAGCGTGATACAGCTCTGAATTTGGATTGTGATCAAATTTTTGACATTACATGGTTTTTTTTTACACAAAACAAATGTCAAGATTTTACAAATCAATTAAAGATTTCTTCTTCAAACTTTTTAAATCTAAAATTAAATAGTTGACACAGAATAGGTTTCTGACACAGAATGAATGTGGTCTAATGAACTTAAAAGTTTTTTTTTTGCCTTTGAGCAATTCACTATGCTGTTGAAAATTAATCCTCTAAAAAAAAATGTTTGAAGAAATTTTCTTTTTATTTAATATGAAATCTGAAATGAGAAAAATTACCCCCCCCTTTTTTTTCACATCCCCGTTTCCCTTTTTCCAAAACTGATATCAATTCAAATTTCTAATGGAGTTTGCAACAATAACTACTCTTTTAAATACATCATAAAATATTAAAATGTAAAATAAAGTGCTTGTTATCACTGAATGGTAAATATTGGTTGGTAGTAAAAGTGAATATACATTGTTTATTGTATAAAACAATAAAAAAAACTTCATCAGCAACATTTTATATTGGCAAATTTCCAATGAAGTTATTTACATAAAACTATTGGCAAATAAAAATAGAAAATGACATCATAGTCATGTCTGGCAAATGTCCAACATACATTATCTAAAAACATTTTAGATAAGATAAGGAAAAAAAGCTTCATCAGCAACATTTTATATTGGCAAATTTCCAATGAAGTTATTTACATAAAGTTATTGGCAAATAAAAATAGAAAATGACATAGTCATGTCTGGCAAATTTCCAACATATATTATCAACTACTATTCTATACAAAGAAAGATAACTCCAATTGAAAATTAATTGCTATTGCACAATATTGTGCAATTAGATATTTCTTGCTATTGTGCAATACTGTGCAATTGAAAATTTCTTGCTATTGCACAATACTTGATATGGAATCCTGATTTAGACCAACTTGAAAACTGGGCCCATAATCAAAAATCAAAGTACATATTTAGATAAAGCATATCAAATAAGCCCAAGAATTTAATTTTTGTTAAAATCAAACTTAGTTTAATTTTGGACCCTTTGGACATTAATGTAGACCAATTTGAAAACTGGACCAAAAATTAAGAATCTACATACACAGTTAGATTTGGCATATCAAAGAACCCATTTATTCAATTTTTGATGAAATCAAACAAAGTTTAATTTTGGACCCCCATTTGGACCAACTTGAAAACTAGGCCAATAATTAAAAATCTAAGTACATTTTTAAATTCAGCATATCAAAGAACCCCAAGGATTCAATTTTTGTTAAAATCAAACTAAGTTTAATTTTGGACCCTTTGGACCTTAATGTAGACCAATTTGTAAACGGGACCAAAAATTAAGAATCTACATACATAGTTAGATTCGGCATATCAAAGAACCCCAATTATTCAATTTTTGATGAAATCACACAAAGTTTAATTTTGGACACTTTGGGCCCCTTTTTCCTAAACTGTTAGGACCAAAACTCCCAAAATCAAACCCAACCTTCCTTTTATGGTCATAAACCTTGTGTTTAAATTTCATAGATTTCTATTTACTTATACTAAAGTTATGGTGCAAAAACCAAGAATAATGCTTATTTGGGCCCTTTTTTGGCCCTTAATTCCTAAACTGTTGGAACCAAAACTCCCAAAATCAATCCCAACCTTCCTTTTGTGGCCATAAACCTTGTGTCAAAATTTCATAGATTTCTATTCACTTAAACTAAAGTTATAGTGCGAAAACCAAGAAAATGCTTATTTGGGCCCTTTTTGGCCCCTAATTCCTAAAATGTTGGGACCAATACTCCCAAAGTCAATCCCAACCTTCCTTTTGTGGTCATAAACCTTGTGTTAAAATTTCATTGATTTCTATTCACTTTTACTAAAGTTAGAGTGCGAAAACCAAAAATAATGCTTATTTGGGCCCCTTTTTGGCCCCTAATTCATAAACTGTTGTGACCTCAACTCCAAAAATCAATCCCAACCTTCCTTTTGTGGTCATAAACCTTGTGTTAAAATTTCATTGATTTCTATTTACTTATACTAAAGTTATTGTGCGAAAACCAAGAATAATGCTTATTTGGGCCCTTTTTTGGCCCTTAATTCCTAAACTGTTGGAACCAAAACTCCCAAAATCAATCCCAACCTTCCTTTTGTGGTCATAAACCTTGTGTCAAAATTTCATAGATTTCTATTCACTTAAACTAAAGTTATAGTGCGAAAACCAAGAAAATGCTTATTTGGGCCCTTTTTGGCCCCTAATTCCTAAAATGTTGGGACCAAAACTCCCAAAATCAATCCCAACCTTCCTTTTGTGGTCATAAACCTTGTGTTAAAATTTCATTGATTTCTATTCACTTTTACTAAAGTTAGAGTGCGAAAACTAAAAGTATTCGGACGACGACGACGCAGACGACGACGACGACGCCAATGTGATAGCAATTAAAATTTTTGCGGTCGTATAAAAATCTAAGTACATTTTTAGATTCAGCATATCAAAGAACCCCAAGTATTCAATTTTTGTTAAAATCAAACCAAGTTTAATTTTGGACCGTTTGGACCCCTTATTCCTGAACTGTTGGGACCAAAACTCCCAAAATCAAACCCAACCTTCCTTTTATGGTCATAAACCTTGTGTTCAAATTTCATAGATTTCTATTTACTTATACTAAAGTTATGGTGCGAAAACCAAGAATAATGCTTATTTGGGCCCCTAATTCCTAAACTATTAACTCCCAAAATCAATCCCAACCTTCCTTTTGTGGTCATAAACCTTATGTTTAAATTTCATTGATTTCTATTTACTTATACTAAAGTTATTGTGCGAAAACCAAGAATAATGCTTATTTGGGCCCTTTTTTGGCCCCTAATTCCTAAACTGTTGGAAACAAAACTCCCAAAATAATCCCAACCTTCCTTTTGTGGTCATAAACCTTGTGTCAAAATTTCATAGATTTCTATTTACTTAAACTAAAGTTATAGTGCGAAAACCAAAAAAATGCTTATTTGGGCCCTTTTTGGCACTAATACCTTAAATGTTGGGACCAAAACTCCAAAAATCAATCCCAACCTTCCTTTTGTGGTCATAAACCTTGTGTTAAAATTTCTATTCACTTTTACTAAAGTTAAAGTGCGAAAACTAAAAGTATTCGGACGACAACGACAACGCAGACAACGACGACGAAGCAGACGACGAGCCAACGCAATACCAATATACGACCAAAAAATTTTCAAATTTTGCGGTCGTATAAAAATCAGTTGAAAAAGCCTAAACTCATCAGATGGACAAAAATACAAGTGGACATGGAGACCCACTTAAAATAAGTTCCCTGCTGGCAGCCATCTTGGATATTAGATCCACTTCAAAGTAACAACACTTGTTCAGCACCTCTTAAGGAACATTTATGCTATGTTTGGTTTCATTCCAATCAGTGGTTCTCTAAAGGAAGATATTTGTATGTATTTCTTACAGGGTCCTATGTTAAACTAAGTCCCCTGCTGGCAGCCATCTTGGATGATGGATCGACTCCAAAGTAACAACACTTGGTCAGCACTTCATATGAACATTTATGTCTTGTTTGGTTTCATTCCATTCAATGGTTCTCTAAAAGAAGACATTTGTATGTATTTCGAATTCCCCATTAGGTCCTATGTTAAACTAATTCCCCCACTGCTGGCCATCTTTGATGATGGATCAGCTTCAACGTAACAACACTTGGTCTGCACCTCATAAGGAACATTAATGTCATGTTTGGTTCCATTCCATTCAGTGGTTCTCTAAAAGAAGACATTTGTATGAGTTTCCCATAGGGTTCTATGTTAAACTAAATCCCCAGCTTGGATGATGGATTGGCTACAAAGTAACAACACTTGGTCAGCACCTCATAAGGAACATTCATGCCATATTTGGTTTCATTCTATTCAGTGGTTCACTAGAAGAAGTTCAAAATGTAAAAAGTTAACGGCAAAGTACGACTGACACCAAGTGATGAGAATAGCTCACTTGGCCCTTCAGGTGAGCTAAAAACATTTACCTATGATCTACCTTAATGAACAAATATTGAACTTTTTCATGGAAGATACAAGGACTATATGGATATCATTCATCAACATGTTAACAAGGAATAAAATACAAAATAATATTTCTATGAACATTCATTTAATGAAAAATTCTGTAGTTCTCTTCAACATAATATAAAAGAAACTGGGCATTTACAATTTGAAGTAATTATTACAACACATATATCATCATGAAACAAAATTTATTTGTCTTTGAATAATGAGTGAAAATATTTTACTTTATTTTCCACACATGATGTCTTAAAAGAAAAGCATCTAATAAGTTGTTTTCATTGGTTACCAATCCAATACTACATGTATAACTTTTGTTAAATGTTGAAATTCAATAAGAAAAATATCAAAATCTCTGATTTTGTTTTAAACATCAAAAAGGATTTTGTTTTGTCAGTTTATACAATAAAGCACTCCTGAAACCCAGCAGGTTAATTTTGTAAAAAAAAATATGTAATTATTTGCAGCTAATATTGTCTGTAGGCATGAAATAAACTTCTATTAGATTATCTCTCTTTAGCACTTTTATAAAAAGAATGCCCCAGCTAAACTTAATTAATAGCTGGAGCTAGTAGTCCAATCTTAAAATTCCTTGTCAATATACATTTTTAGATGTGCTTACATGAAAGTGTCAAATTGCATGACTTTTCTAGTAGGAAAAAGAAAATAATTGCCAAAAACAAAGTGTGGGTGGAGCTTATTTAGTTGCCACAATATCAATGGTATAGACCATAGATATAAATTGTAATCTCAAATGAATCCGCAGGTAGTTCAGAATTGAAGGAAGCATTATATGGCCTGATCAATTTTGCTCTTTAAAACCTAGAACATTCTTTTGTCAGAAATCTTGAAAATCAGACATTTTGGGGGTTTGTGATAAATGTTTCCAGGAAGACAATTAATGACATCAATACACCTCCAGTCAATGTGGGTGGGCTATTGTAAAACAATGTAATAAACGAATAGCAAATAAAAGAAGTAACATCAACGTTCATCTCTCAGGGTCAAATCATATTCTAAAAATAGTTCAAATTGTATTCTACTGAAATTGTTCTGTAGATATTTGTTCTTTAAGTTTACGTGATGATAGTACAAGAAGAAACACATCCATCAAGTTCTAAGATATTATACTGTGTGAGACTTGTAACTTTTGGGAAAGACAAGTATCTTCCATTAATAAACAATAACACAAATGTATCATAATTATAAATGTAAATATTGACTTTGACTGCTTTGTCTTACAGGTAGATATTTAATGACAAAAAACTCTGTATCAATCTGACAGTAAATCGTAATAGGGGATTAACTATAGATTGATTTTTTGATTGCTGATTAATGTCTGGTGGCAAGTTAATATGTATATTTAGGACAATAAAATGTAAAAATAAAACAACACAAAACCTATTTTGGTCTAAACTGAGTCAGATTTTTAATGGTTTAGCTCACAAAATTACAATTTGCAGGAAGATATGTACTTCTATGTTTTCCCATTGTTGTGACTCAGGGAAGATCAGTCTTTGCAATTACTCTTTAATGCCACATGCTTAGTGGAGAAACAGCAAATAATGTTAATATTTTGTTTTTTACAAGTGGGGAATCAAACCTGAGACCTCCCCTTTTCTAGATGAGCAGGAGACCAATGAGTATGTGTGATCTTGAGACATCAATGAAGACAATGGAAGTGGTTGTAATTGGTAACATGATAGATGAAGTAAATAGTCCGTGTAAATTTGCAAAGTATTTTTTATTCTTTTTAATCTTATTGGTATACTTAAAAGATCATATTACTTTTAAAAAAAACATTATTTTACTTTCATGAGTTCCAATAACCAAAAATTTCAGAAGTGCAAACAGTGCATTATAGTCTGAAAAATACCATCCAGAAACCAAAGTTTGGTGCAATTTCAATCAATATGAGTCTTATTTTCCATGAGATATTATCAAGCTCATTTTGATGAATATATTGCTTTTGGTTGATATAATTTTATAAATAGAATGTTGACAACTAGACAGCATCCATCATATTATGTCTGCCTTCAATGGGACTTTGCAATACATTCTATTGCTTGTATATTTTTTTATATAGTGAAAGAATATTGCTCAGACATTATATTTTTTGTATAAAAGAACACATTTTTTTTATCAGCTTGATTTTTAACAACATTCTGCAAGTTTTAGAGACAGTAAATACTAAGCATCTGACATGGATAACATCAATTTTATGCATTGTGTTTGAACTTTCTCACATATTAAATCTTTGTTGCATAAAAACTGTAAACATAACAATACAAAGAAGTGTAAATTCATGTCTTCTCATCATCTTTGTAATGTCTGTACTCAGGTTTCAGCTCCCACATGTTTCGATGAGGAGCTTTCATATTGTAAACACATATCTCTTTTAGTATCTCTTTGAGGTATGTCTGAAAATACAAATGTTAAATTTCATTAGTACGACTGTGTTGAAAATGTTTCTGATTGTGACTAAGTAAAGAATAAATTCAGTATAATGTATTGAGTCAGAATGGAAATGGAGACATCATATTTTCATATATCCAACACAATGCTCAATTAATAGATCAACTACTAATTATTTTCTAATACAAAACATGTACACCTTAAAATCATTCCGTACTCCAAATTAAGTTGACCTGTTGCTTCTAGTATTTAATAAACTGACAAAATTACTAAAATGAGGTCAAGGTCAGTTAATAATAACTGTCAGATAGACATTTACACTTTGAAATTGTCCCATACACCAAACATTGCTGACCTTTTGCTATAAGTTTTTGAAAACTAAACAAAACACAAAAACCTAAAATAGACTAATGAACCATGAAAATCAGGTCAAGTTCAGATGAAACCTGACATATAAAAAAGATGTGGTATGATTGAAATTGCCAATGAGACAATTGTCCACAAGAGACCAAAATGACACAGACATTAACAACTATAGGTCACCTTACAGCCTTCAACAATGAGCAAAGCCCATGCCGCATAGTCAGCTATAAAAGGCCCCGATATGACAATGTAAAACAATTCAAACGTGAAAACTAATGGCCTTACTTATATAAAAACAGGTTCCCCTTACATACGCACATACCAAATATACCGGTAGTTATCCTACTCCTCATAATGAATTGATAATTTGATAATTTTCAAGCAGCTTGCTTAACCATGAAAATTTCATAACATAAGGTATGAAGCATTAAGGTCTTCTACCTTCTAAAATATAAAGCTTTTAACAAATAGTTTACTCCACTGCCAGATAGGAATACCTTTGTCTCCCACACTGCAACCTTCATCGCAGGCACAACAAAAACCACAAATTTAAGACAAATTAGAGGTAGGTAAGGGTAAATGTGCAACGCAATAGTCATACAAGAATGTATGTAATGTATGAATGGAATTCCTATCAATGATTCAATGTCTGATCTCATAAAACTGATAGGAAGATGATCCAATTGGAACATCAAACATCAATTATACAATGTCTTTACCTATGTCCAGGTAATTAGTAGTTGTAAACCTAGATTTTGAACTATAAATAAATAAATTAAATACTACAGCTTTTATTGTGGGCGGCATTCTTATCTATTTCAACATGATTTAGTTGATTTAATTATAATAAATTTAATTGTTAATTTATAATTAACATAACACTTTAATACTTTTTGTGAGACTTCCATATTCATTTAAAGATATGGTTAAATTCTGAAGGTGTGTGGAAAATATGACTAATTTTTAAGAAATGTAAATTTGTCAGACTTTTACAATTTTATCAGTTCTGCATATTTTAGTAATCAAAGTTAAAAAAAATAGTGTAGATTCGTGAAACAACTATATATATATATAAAACGTATATCCTAATTAAAAAAGTAATTTATCAGATTGTGAAAATGAGTACTTTCTGAAATTTATCTATATATCTTTAAAAACGTATCTATTTTTACAATTTGCACTATATCAGTTTGAAGAGTACAATGTATTCTTTATCTGAAAGAAAATTTAATCTTGTACCTATATGTTATGCACCCTAACACAAGGATAATAGTATAATTTCACTTATTTCTATTGTAAAAGAGCAATTTATAGTAGAACACACCTGTGACAGGTAATATAAATTCCCAGTAACATCTTGTTACAGCAAACAGTTCAAAATTCAAATCTGCTTTTGATTTATGTGGGATTAATACAAAAGTTTGAATATACCAACATGACATTGCATACTGCTACTTAACTTACAATACAGGGAGAAAAAAAGGGGGGTAACTAAGAGAGAAAAAAATATATTTTTTATTTGTTTGGTTAATAATTGAATGTTACTTTATAATTCTGTTAACCAATTGTTATTTTCTATTCTTTAGTCATTTTCTTTTTAGATTTGTACCTTTCTACATCCCCAGCAGCCAAAAGTTTCCAGGAAAATCCTGAAACATTTATCTTGACCAGATGTTCATTGCAGATAGTTGAAGTATACCTACTGGTAGATATAAGATTCTGTATGTTTGTTTTAATTATAGATCTGACATACAAGTACAGATAGGCATTTCATCAGCCCTGGTCAAAAGAAACCATTAATTGATAGATAGATATCTGCTGATAAAAAGGACACTGACATCAGAGATTAACTTCTTTATGGATAAGTGCATTCACTTAATCACAAACAACAGGGAAAATCTGTTTTCATATCATAAGTAAGAAATTGTATAATATGTGGAATATGTCAAACTAAAGGATCTGTGATGAAAATTGCAAGAAGAGGAACAAAACACTTTACTAAATTTCCAAGTTTGGATTTTTTGAGAGAGAAAAATTGTCAAAAAATCTGTAATAGCAAGGTCAAATCTTCAATACATACACAATCCCCCCATACATTAGCTATGTTTTTGATTTTTTTTACAAAAAAAAATAGTCTATGTTCCCAGATCTGACAAAATAGAAAAGATTCCTCTAAGTTTGCGATAATAGCTGATGTACTATTTCAATCTGTATGGAATCCTTCTATGAAGTTTAAAGGATTCAGTTTGATAACTGTAAGAGGAGTTTATAACACAAAATATTGCTGAGAAATAACTAATTCTTTAAAAATAAAAGAAATGGAGAATGTGTCCATGTGACACTAATGATGTGCCCACTTGCATATAATGTTATAAAGGGTCATTACTTTAAAAAGTTAAAAGTGATGTCACCCAAATTTGAACTTGATTTGTGTTTTGTGGTAATTAGCATTGTGTTTACGTTTCATAACATTTGGTTGAGGCAATCTAAAGTTAGAGAACGGAAATGAATTTTAGGATGTCAGGATAGACAAGGGTAACACCTTAATGCCCTCTCCGCTGCAGACATGCAAAATTCCTCAAACATTTTCATAATAAAAGTTGCACAATATTATATCTGAGTGATATTTTTATGAAGTTTCAGAAATTCGGTTTCAAAAGAGGGACGAAAGATACCAAAGGGACAGTCAAACTCATAAATCTAAAACAAACTGACAACGCCATGGCTAAAAATGAAAAAGACAAACAAACAACAGCACACACGACACAACATAGAAAACTAAAAAATAAACAACATTAACCCCACCAAAAAACTAGGGGTGATCTCAAGTGCTCAAGAAGGGTAAGCAGATCCTGCTCCACATGCGGCACCCGTCGTGTTGCTTATGTGATAACAAATCCGGTAAATAGTCTAATTCCGTAGGTCACATTCATGAAAGGGAAGGGGATTGTAGTTACGCCGTAAGGAACAAATCCGATATCATTTGTGAAATGGTTATTCCATCACGGTCAACCAACACGTGATGGCGTCCGTAAAATTTACGAAGGGATGATTTCAACTTTACCATTTGGAACTCTTGGTTTAATAGCTTCCTTGTGAGCACCAACCCTTTATCAAGAAAATCATGATAGGAAATGCAAGCATGGGAATATCATATCAATTGGGAGATATATACCCCGTATGCAGGTGCTGCTGGAATGTTGCTACTTAGAAATGGAAAGTTCACAATTGGAAAGCTGAAATCATCTCTTTTGTCGTAAAATTTTGTTTTTAACCGACCCTCATTGTCAATTTCTAGATGTAAGTCAAGATATGATGCCGACTTAACTGTATCTGTAGTATCCTTTATCTCTAGCTCGATTGGATAGATGCGTTCCACATAGTCACCAAATTTTGAATTATTTAGTGAAAGAACATCATCTATATAGCGAAAAGTAGAGTTAAAAGATATTGCTAACTTCTTATCTTTCTTCCTAAGAAGTTCCTGCATGAAGTCAGCCTCATAATAATAAAGAAACAAGTCGGCAAGTAGAGGGGCACAGTTTGTTCCCATTGGAATGCCGACAGTCTGTTGAAAAACACGTCCTCCGAACGTAACAAATATGTTGTCAATCAAGAAATCAAGCATCTTGATAATATCAGTTTCAAAGAATTTTTTGTTTGAATCAGAGTGATCCTTTACAAAGTAGGATTTATCCCTCCCTAAGACAAGATACTTGTATCTACATTGGCCATTCTTTTTTACAAAGCAAAGCAATACCAACTCTTTCAATTTGTCTTTTAGTTTGGAATGTGGAATACTAGTGTACAGAGTAGAAAAGTCAAATGTTTTAATACTGTTACAAGATGAAAGAGTTAGATTGTATGTACATGTACTCTAAAAGATCTTTGGAATTTTTAAGTATCCACATCTGATTCACGCCCCCTCTAGAATATGCAGTTTCACAATAACTTTGAAGCCCGTCTTTGATTGCTGATAAAATAGATGTTAATAATTTAGAAAGAGGTTTCGTGGAGCACTTGGAAGACCCAGCAATATACCGTTGTTTGTAAGGACACTTATGTAGTTTAGGTATCCAATACAGTGATGGCAGGTCCAGTTCTTCATCTTTGGTTGAAATTCCAAAGGAACACAGAACAGACCTATGATTATCCAGGATTTCCTCTTTGGTAAGTGTCGTGAGGGTATATGTTGAGTTTCCAAGTGAACTGTCAATACCTAATTCGTTTATCAAGCAGTTAATGTAATGAATTTTACATACAAAAACGATGTTGCTTGGGGCTTTATCTGCGGGGACAACAACATATTTGTCATGGACATAGGATAGGTGTTTTGCAACATTTGGGTCTTTAAAGATTGACGTAGCATGGGCATTGATAGACCCATTCAGTTTCTTAATTCTGATTTGTATCAACGACCTCACTGCCTTAATCCATTCGGAAAGAGTGTCTACGTCTTCCTTCTCGCGCTTAGCCCATTGCCTGAGTACATGAGGAGTTGATTACACAAAGCTGATACCAATTTTTTCCCAAAAACGTAACATCACCACAATATAACCTAGTTTGTGTAGGTACCCTGATTTCTCCCCGTCTGTCACACATTAACAATGCAATAACCAAATTTTGTGCATCCTGACAATATATTGAGGTTTTTAGTTCAGTTAAGACCAAGAAACATCTACGTTTTCCTAGAACCTTTCTTGTAAGCTCTTAAATATTCAGTTTACTTCCTTTTAAAATACAAAGAAGATGATCCAATACATATTCTGTTCAAGTGCTTTTTCTTTAACTTATCATTAGATGTTTGAATACTGACATAGTTAGAGAAAATGTAGATAAAGTAGGTACTTAGTCATGTATTTGATCAAAGGAAGCAATGTCATACACATTTCCTACAAAATTTTATTTAGTTTCCTTCCAAAGTAAAATTTCACTTCCTAAAAGTAATATGTGACTGAACTCATTTTTAAATGATGAAATTATGCAAGAACAAGAAATACAGAATTTTCAATTGTTTTCCATAACAAATGTGTTTTATTTTTTTCATTTTTCATTTATTTTTTTCTTTTTCTGGCATTTATAAAATAAACCATATATGATTAACATGATTAATAAAATGAAATGTGTTGTGAGCAAAGCATGTCTTTATAAAGGCAATCCATAACATTTAGTTTATCATATACAGCCTTAAAAATTGAGAAATATTCTGTATCATTGTTCACATTAAAAGTGCCATTTCCTCCACTTAAAAAAAGGTGTAAGAGTATTCATATTGTTGCAAAGATTAACATCAGCCTTTTTTGCAACCCTTATTGGGACTAAAAATAATATGATAAAGGAAGAAGAATAGCCACCCAAGATGTAAGGTCACAAGGTCACATTCCAATTTTGCTTAGGTCACCAAATGACTTTTAAGCAAAGTAAAGAAGTCAAACTGATCTGATTTTCAATTTTGAACATTTTACAAAAAACATGTCCCTTTACAGTTCTTACAAACAGGTTAAACAGTGCCATATACTTATTGTAAGAATCAAGGTGACTGTAGTGCAGAGGTTTATGTCTTTGTGTTATATGTGACATATCCATAGATGGGGGGAGGGGGGATCATTTGATCCCTTTCCACCCCATAAAGACAAATAAGCACTGTTAAAGTCAAAGTTCTGTTTGAATTGTGACTGTTAAAGTTGAATTCTCCAGTCCAAATGCCAAATACCAAATACAAGTAAGTACTACATTGTAATTCAATGTTATTACAATAACTGCATAATATTTTTCACTTTTTGTTTTGCAAATATGTTTTTCTTTCATTTTCAAAGCATCCCTTTTCATATCTGCAATGTCACTCTTCTGTCACAAATACATGTAGGTGAGACAAAAATTGGGTATTAATTTTACACAAGAGTGTAAATTGTTAAATGTCGCACCTGCTTTCATGACCATTGATGTTAAAAAGTCTTAAAGATAAAGGTTTACACATAAACTTAACATTTCTAAAAATCCATGACAAGGAGTTCAATGTCAGATATATCCTATCCAACATGCAAACATATACACCTTACAATTATTCCATACACCAAAAGAAGTTCACTTGTTGCTTATATGGTAATTGAAAGACAGACTAAAACATAAAAACATTGATTAATGAACCATTAAAATTAGATCAAGGTCAGATGATACCTGCCAGACATGTACACCTGTCAATCATTCCATACACTAAATATAGTTGACGAGTTGACTATAGTACTATGCCTTATTTGTAAAGTTACAGTCAAGTCCATGTTTTGCCATAGATACATGTAAATATCTTTGATTTCAGGGTAAAAGTTTGACAATAGCATTGTGTAAGAAGTTTGTAAGAGAGTCCTCAACATTCAATTGTGGCTTTAAGCCGAGTTTCCCTTTTGCAAATTTTTAAATCAATGTCCCATCAAATTTTGGATGAGCTTAGGATATAATATAGTAAAAAACTATATAAACTATACAACAACTATAATACAATTCGTAAATCTAGATATTAAACATATATAAAATATGTGGGGAAAATCTTCAAAAATACTTTAATAATTCAATATTTTGCTTGTTTCCTTTCAATAATGAAATAAAAAAGGATTTGAGAAATTCTATAGAAATATAAATTCACGTATGATTAAACCCTCAAAATATAATCTTACTAAAAAGACTTGCACATATAAGAAACATCTGAGGCTGACAGACAATCATCTTAAATTCATGTACCAAGAATATGAATTGAGAAAACACTATAAACAGGCAACATCTATATTTTTGTCACCACATATATGTATCCATTTTGTTTCATTATTAAGCATTTTATATTATTTGTGTATTCAGTGTTATATGTTTCACATTCATATCATATTCATATTTCAATAATTTCATATTCATGTTTCTTGTCGATTGACGACACATAGTTTTGCGCTGCGTATTATGAAATAAAATTTAGCCTTGTACGCTATGTTTGGCTTTATATACTGAATATTTAAATTAGTACAATTGAAAGTTAAAGCGATTCTTTATTATTATTTAAATGATATATATTTATATTCAAATGGCACGAGTTATGCATGAACTCAAAGCACGGCAATATTAACCATATATATACTAATATAACTTCACTATTCGAGTTAGTCACTGGTCAATATTACACTCAGGAGGGCGGAAGACGAAAGTCACCGCTACAGGTACTTGTAACTTTATTTATTCTTTTAGCCATGTTTCAAATGTTTCAATTAATGTAAAGTTATTTTAGTATTCTAAATATATAGAATTCAGTATGGCTTGAAAGCCGCATTTTGGTATGTAAGTTAATGTCAGAATAAGGCTCTGTTGCATGCAAATATTTCAGTCAAATATATTGTTCATATTTATTGGAACACAATTGTAAACTTAGTTTATAATTTGTATACTTTGTATAATAATAAAGTATTTAAACTGGACGACTGTATCAACGCAGAAAATGGCCGTGTACTTATTATAACATGCCCAAAGTATTTATGACCCAGGTTGGTGAAAGTATTGGTGTCCCATTTTTCCTGCAACATTTTGCTAAATATGAACTATAAAAGAAAAGTTTAAATGCATATATTTTAAATTACACAGATCATCTTTACTTTAAATCAAAATGAGGTCAAGGTCATATGAATCCTGCTTCACTGATAAGTACATAATAAAATATATTCTATACTCTAAATATGTATTTTGTAATGAATATGAATCAGATCAAATCATGAAAATCTAACATTGATAAATAAACCATGAAAATGAATCCAGGGTCAGATCAATGCTTTACAGACAAATTTGTACACCTGGTAATCATTCTTTATGCATGTACTGCAAGTGTGCCAATTGTGCAGTTAAATTACATTGATCATATATAACATATAAATTATAAGGATATCAAACTATCATTGCTATATCCTTACAGTTTATTTTGGAAAAGAACCAATACAAAATTTTGACAAAATGTACGGTAGTTCCCTTTTATTTAAGGATTACAAAAGTTAAAATATCTGATTGACTTTCAGATCAGTGGCGGATCCAGAAATTTTCATTAGTGGGGGCCCACTGACTGACCCAAGAGGGGGCCCGCTCCAGTCACGCTTCAGTGATTCCCTATATAAGCAACCAAATTTTTTCCCAAAAAGGGGGGGCCCGGACCCCCTGGGCCCCCCCCTAAATCCGCCTCTGCAGATGATTCTAAGAATTGCATTAAAACTTAACCAATAGAATAAAGCAAGAGTAAATACAAACATCCTTGTCACTTTACTAGATGAAGTGGAAAGGCATAATATACTTTATCAAAATAGATTCTATATGAATACACTGTTTCTACAAAACTGATAAAATGTGGTTTTCGCTTCTTGAATTACAATAAAATATGCAAACAATTATCAAATTTCTACTGTAAGAGGAAATATTTGTCCTCTGCAAAGAAATTCCCACCTCCCATCACAGATTTTAATAAAGACTCCTTTTCAGATAATATAATGTGTTACAGGAAGATGAATAAAGACAGACAGATATTGTAGAACTTTCTATTCCTTCCTTGTAATAAGTTCCTGGTCATTGACTGTGATGAAATATAATATCTAAATGATGTCAATTGTACCAAAGTTCAACTTCATATGATACTGATACTTATCTTTAATATAATAAGAATTTAAGTGTGTCTTAAATCATACTATCATTTTAACTATCTATCCTTTAAATATATAAATTGTAATTTCAAACCATCAAATTACTGATGATAATAGTGAATCAAAATTTACAAATCATTGAACAAGCGAAATATTGTTTCATTATTTAAACTTTCGAATTATTAAATACTCAAAAGATTATTACATGTATTTCTTTCACACTGATTCATTTCAAAAGTTTATAAAGAAATGTACCTGCCTTGTGTTATCAAATGAAAGAACTTTTTTCAATGCTGTGATTAAGATGTGGAATATGTTATAATTTTGATAATTGATTGTAATTTACTGTTATTTTAAAACTGTTTGAAGCCTACAATTTTAATAATTTTAACCGAATAGTTAACATGTCATTAATATTTTTTCTAAAATCTGATGTTCAATAAAGTGCAGCACTGGACAAGTGATTAATTGTATATTTCAAAACAAGATCCAAAGAAAAAGCTGTAACTAAAATACACATGAGACAACAATCCCAAGAAATTACCAATACATGTACTTGAGAACCACCATATGTAATTAATTAAAAGGATAAGAGGAATAATTAAAAAGATCACACAAACATGCCACTCCTCAAGGAGAAAAAACAACAGACGACTACAAACATTAACATACAAAAACTAACAACATATGGTTCAGTCTGACTTGGTACAGACAGCATTGATAATCCATCAGGGAGTTATATCATCAACAGGTAATAAATTAAAATAGATTAAAAGACCAAAGCTTAGAAGTGTAAATCAATCTGCTACTTCTTTGTCTCAATTCTTAGAAGGAGGATAATAGTTTTAAATAACACTGCTAGTTGAGGTGAATACTCATCTAATCATGTCTAATAGATATACAAATGATAAACATTGTAATTTTCCAATCTTATTATAACTATCAATTAATGACAATCACACATATAACCCTAGGCTATCTATTACTAATGGGTTGATTGAATAAGTCTATCATTGTCAATGTTGTAATGTATTAGTCAGTTTAAACCATGAAATTAAATATCCACAAAAATACAAGTTTCCCTTTATCCTCGAAAATTTGTACCCACGAAAAATTCCAAACGAATCCCCAGTATGTAAACATGTCATGATATTCAAGGAGGTTGTTCTTATCTATATTTTGTAAAGATTACAAACTTCTCTATAGGTTTCATTGATCTTTCCAATAAACCTATATTTTGTACTCTCATGGGTTAAACTATAAAAGGAGTTAGCAGCTTACTTAAGCCAGCAAATGAAATAGAAAACTATAACTAAAAAGAATTTGTGTCATTCAGAGTGTTAATTCCACACTATAATGTAGCATGTTAAGAAATAAATTGACCAATATCATTATGAAAATCACCAGTCACTTAATAATACATTTAAAATAATAACCAACAGCTAGATTGTGTCCATAGTACATGGATGCCCCACTCACATGATCATTTTCTATGTTCAGTGGAAAATGAAATTGGTGTTAAAACTCTGAGTTTGCATTAAAATTGAAAAGATCATATCATGGGGAACATCTGTACTAAGTTTCAAGTTGATTGCTACCTTGACCAAAAACTTTAACCTGAAGCGGGACAGAATGACGGACGGGCGAATGAACAGATGGACGCACAGACCAGAAAACATAATGCCCCTCTACTATCGTAGGTGAGGCATAAAAATTTGAAGTTATAGGGTAATAATTTGTCAAAAGTCATCATTTCAGGGCTATAACTCATATAAGAGGTCAAACAATAGGGAAAACAACTGAATGACTGAAGACAATGAAAGACATAAAACTAGTAGAGTTAACATTGAACAGCACACTTCAGTCAAACAGTAGGATTAGCTAATAAATACAAAATTTTGCACTCAAAAAGCTGTATACCTTAAAGTATCATTTGAAGTCTGAATGTTTGTGTTTCTGGGGCTAAATCTGGGCAAGGAATAGATAGATATAAGGAGATGTGGTATGAGTGCCAATGAGACAACTCTCCATCCAAGTAACAATTTATAAAAGTAAACCACTATATGTCAAAGTACGGTCTTCAACACGAAGCCTTGGCTCACACGGAACAGCAAGCTATAAAGGTCCCCAAAAATTGCTAGTTTAAAACATTCAAATGGAAAATAAAAGTTCATATAAAATTCTAAGTTGATAGAGGCATTAATTTTTTAAATCAAAGTGCTGGATAACACATCTGGAAAATTTGCAACTGTATGTATGTATTATTTCAAATAGGTCATGGAGGTTATAGACGTGTATTAATTCAAATATGTATTTAATCACAGTTTTAATTTTTCAAACTAAACCATTGTCTCGCCAGCAATTTCCAAAATTCACTTTTTATGCCCCATTTATGGGCATTATGTTTTCTGGTCTGTGCGTCCGTTCGTCCGTCTGTCCTTCCATCCATTCGTCTGTCCGTCCCATTTAGGTTAAAGTTTTTGGTCGAGGTAGTTTTTGATGAAGTTGAAGTCCAATCCATTTGAAACTTAGTACACACTAGAACACACCCGTGATATCTTGGGTCCGTGACTGAATTAAAGTATATAACTATGCGTAAGCCAGGCCTTATTTTAGTATTGGGATTGTTATCTGATAAAGTCATGCCCATTATAAGATGCATTTTTTTTTGCTTTCAAAATCTTTCTGTTTGAATCCGTTGACCTGGAACTTTTCAATTATTTTAATATTAATTATTTGGAAAACAAAAGGTCCTGGAATGGAGTATTTTTTAACCAACACCATTGTCCTATATTTTATAAATATACAATTGAATTCTTTGATTTGTCGTTTTTACCCCATGACTGCTGACAAATTGGACCATGCTAAATTAAGAGTTTTTACTCCATTTTCACGGTCCACTGATCATAGAAGTGCAGATTGGGCATGCATGTACTATGGACACATTCTTGTTTTATGTATCTATACTTCTAAATCTACAGACAATTTTTATGTTCACCTGATCAATGTATAACCAAAGAAAGCTACAAGTCAAACTAATATATAAGGGTATATATACTTGATAGGGTATACTGAAAATTTCACCCCTTTACATCTAGAATGGTAAAAGTGACGCCAACAAAATTCAAGCTTGACTTGTGTTTTGTGGTTATAAGCATTGCACATAAGTTTCATAAAATTTGGTTCAGGCAATGTAAACTAAAGCAAAAGAACAGAAATCAATTTTGGAATGTATGGACGTACGTACAAATATAGGACGTACATACAGAAAAAACAAGGATAAAACTCAATATGATGGGGGCATAACAATAGTAGTATGACCTCGGGAATAAAAAGTTTATATACACTAGATTCATACAATGTTGATCTGAGGTGCAACACATTTAAGATGCTGTTGTGTAATTACCATTGAGGCAATGACATTTGAGATTTTTGTTTTAAGCCATTTGTTTGATATACTAGTAATCATTGCCTCTGTGTAAGGACGACACGGTGTAATTATAGGTCAATCTTAAAGAATCATACTGCTCCAGGAATAAAGTGTCAGGATAAAAAGTTCTGGATCCACCACTGCATTGTTAAGCACTAAGAAAGTCATTTTGCTGGTACATGGACAAATCTTATTAAATCATTTTAATAATTTCTACAGCACTTGTCTTTAGCTTGATCTCGGTCTTGATACACTGAACTTTATAATATTCTAAGAAGTAGATGATGAATAATTGTCATTATAGCTCACTATGCGGTATGGACTTTGCTCATTGTTGAAGGCCGTACGGTGACCTATAGTTGTTAATATCTGTGTCATTTTGGTCTTTTGTAGATAGTTGTCTCATTGGCAATCATACCACATCTTCTTTTTTATATTAAAACGTTTTTCTGTTGTCAGTTTTATCCACTTGAGCATGCTGAACAAGTGAAGGTCCTTATATCCACATTGGAATGCGAAACAGTTAGTATTTAAACAACAGAATTAAAAGTTTTCAAATGATTTTTGGCATCAAAACTTTCAGATCGATGTCAGTTTGACAAAAACAATGCATTTTTCTATTATAGCCGGTATTTACCTTTACTCGTTTTTGGCGTGAGACATAAGCCATATAATTATCGATTATTTTATATTCTATCACCTGTGTATTGTTAAAATAAATCAAACCATTATCACTTGTCAATTATCCGACAATTTGGTCAAATATCAATTTGTTCTTGCATACCGAACTCTTTCGATACACTCAAACTTTTACTTATTCAATAATAAAAAGTTGTAAATATCGTACATGGTAAAAAAATAGTGCGGGTAAATGTTCATTCATTCATAGCAAGCTATAGCAAACTTTCCAAAAACCTCATTACGACATTAGTAACCATTAGACCAGAACATTGTATTCACATGCACATCTGTGTATTAAGATATAACAATGTACTCATGTATATAGGATGAATGATGTATGAGGAGTTGAGATGACATGGTCTGTTCTCTCAAAGTTTCTAAGTTCAAAGCAGCAAAACTAAATACTTGGGGTATGTGTCCATGGGGCACAGATGATGCCCCTGCTTGAACATAACGTAATAGAGGGACATAACTTAAGAACTGTAAATCTAATCTAATCTAAATTTGGGTAAATGACGACTACCCTGTAGGGTATTGAGCCAAATTATCATTAGTACAAAAATTATTAAATTTAATCTTAATGTTTATTATACATATATAGTGTAAGACAAGAGTGCACACACTGAAATGTCTCGCCTTCTTTACTAATCATTGATATTATGTTGATAGTCCTAAGTATAAAGCTTTATTACAACTGTCACATAAACTTAACATTAACCAAGATAGCTAAACAAAGACCAATGAACCATGAAAATGAGGTCAAGGTCAGATAAACCATGCCAGGCAGACATGTACAGCTAACAAAGCTTCCATACAACAAATATAGTTGACCTATTACTTATAGTTTAAGAAAAATAGACCAAAACACAAAAACTTAACACTGTGCAATGAACCGTGCAATTGAGGTCATGGTCAAATAAACCTGCGGGACTGACATATAGATCATAATATATTTCCATACACCAAATATAGCTGACCTTTGGCATATAAAATTAGATAAAAAGACCAAAACTTAAAAACTTAACTTTGACCACTGAACCATGAAAATGAGGTCAAGGTCAGATGACATCTGCCCGCTAGACATGTACACCTTACAATCATTCCATACAACAAATATAGTAGACCTATTGCATAAAGTATGAGAAAAACAGACCAAAACACAAAAACTTAACCATAACCACTGAACCATGCAAATGAGGTCAAGGTCAGATGACACCTGCCAGTTGGACATGTACACCTTCCAGTCCTTCCATACACCAAATATACTAGCCCTATTGCTTATAGTATCTGAGATATGGACTTGACCACCAAAACTTAACCTTGTTCACTGATCCATGAAATGAGGTCGAGGTCAAGTGAAAACTGTCTGACGGGCATGAGGACCTTGCAAGGTACGCACATACCAAATATAGTTATCCTATTACTTATAATAAGAGAGAATTCAACATTACAAAAATTCTGAACTTTTTTTTCAAGTGGTCACTGAACCATGAAAATGAGGTCAAGGACATTGGACATGTGACTGACGGAAACTTCGTAACATGAGGCATCTATATACAAAGTATGAAGCATCCAGGTCTTTCACCTTCTAAAATATAAACCTTTTAAGAAGTTAGCTAACGCCGCCGCCGTAGCCGCCGCCGTAGCCGCCGCCGCCGCCGCCGCCGGATCACTATCCCTATGTCGAGCTTTCTGCAACAAAAGTTGCAGGCTCGACAAAAAACCATCTTGAGTGGTTGGCCGGGTCATCAGACACATTTTTAAAACTAGATACCCTAATGATGATTTTGGCCAAGTTTGGTCAAATTTGGCCCAGTAGTTTCAGATGAAAAGATTTTTGTAAAAGTTTACCGGACGCCAGACACCAAGTGATGAGAAAAGCTCACTTGGCCCTTTGGGCCAGGTGAGCAAAAAATTGCTTGTAGTTGCAATTTTTTTGCTTGTAGTTGCAATTTTTTTTCTTGTAGTTGCAATTTTTTTTCTTACAAAAAAACACTTACTCGATCTGAGTTTTATGGTAATAAGCTTTGTTTTTAAGTTTCATAACATTTATTTGAGGCAAATTAAACTTAAGTTAGAGACAGAAATGAAAAATTCCGCCATTTTTCCATTCCATTTGATAAGGGGCAAATCTCTAGAACAATAAAAATGATGCCACCAAAATTCAAACTTGATCTGTGTTTTGTGGTTACATTTTAGTAGAGGCAAACTTAAGTTAGAGAAAGGAAACGAAAAATTCAGCAGCTTTTCCACTTAAAGGGGCATTACTCTTGAACGTTAAAAGTGATGCTGCCACAATTCAAACTTGATCCACTGTTTCATGGCAATAAGCATTGTGTATAAGTTTCATAACATTTGGTTGAGGCAAACTAAAGTAAGAGAAGGTAAACCAATTTTGGGAGGTACGTACGGACAAGGGTAAAACTTAATGCCCCCTCTGCTACAGTAGGAGCATAAAAAAAATTCTCCATGAAACTGAATATCTTACCCACATGCACTTCTGCATATAAGGATCTTACCATGTACAAAGTATCATGTAAATGAAAAAAACCTTGTAGGATTTGCAATGACACGATTGGTTTTGAAAAGGGACAAAGTATCATGTAAATGAAATAAACCTTGTAGGAATTGCAATGACACGATTGGTTTTGAAAAGGGACAAATTTTCTAATATTCTGGACAAAATAATCAAAATACATATCATGAACTTTTAATTCTACAAGGTTGAAGATGAATCAAACAATGTATAAAGGAGTTGGAGTCAGACACACAGAGAGACTGCTTCATACATACCCCTAAAAACTTTTATTACAGGGGTTTTAATTATTAAACTTACGATTGGTTGATTGGTCACCCGTACTAAATCTTTAACATTGTAATACTGATGTTTCTCAAAGGCTGCAAACAACTTCTCCATAACAACATCTTTTGAATCTCTCAGTCTTTTTCCTTCATTCTTCAACTTTTGGTTGTGTTCAATCTGTAATATATTAATTTCAATCACATTTTTGTAGGTGAAAACTAAGTTAATTGATAAGAAACAACAGCTCCCTTATTTCATCTTTGAAAGCCCATTTAAACCAATTAAGAGAAAATGCTACAAAAAGTGGTCATTCCTTTTCTTTGATTAACACTGATTAGCCACTGTGATTCTCAGACACTTAGTTATCAAATTTTTATCATCTTCTCACTGAGATTTAATTCTTGCTGGTTTTTATTAAGAATATTTTTAAAGCTAATTTGGGGACAATGCAAGTTTTGTATTGACAGATAACTCTTGTTGTAAAATAATTTTCATATCAGCAATAAAAAAAGTTTTTCATTCAACAAAAACCAATTAATCACTATTTCTAAAATCTGCATGAAATAAACTTACATTAAACTTATGATCGCTGATTGGCTTGTATGCATTAACTACTTCTGAAATCTGAATAACTTCTCTTTTTGGCTTATTCTGTGCCTCCACTTGCAATCTAAAATAAAAGAAAGAAAAACATGGTAAGTTCTAAAAGTCTTTTGGATAACAATAAATAATAACTGCACATCATTGGCAAATTGGCAGCCTTGTAATGTCCATCTTTGTGTAGGTATTGTCCCCTTGTCTCATCGTTGACCTTCTTTCTTTAGCTTAAATACAATGGCAATGCTTCAGCCAATACCTCATTTGAATCTGTCTTTTACATGACACTAACTTTAAAACATGAATCAATACTGGCCTACATCAAGGTTGTTTCTCTTACACTTAATGGTGTCATAATGGTGTTATGATATTTGTTTAGTACTCTTCTGATATAACCAAAAATTTCCATTCCTACATATACTGATAACAATCTTTCTATGCACAAAAATCTTGCTGAACATTAAGTCTGCAAAACTCTTCAAGCCAAAGTTCATATAGTTTATGTTAAAGATCACTTATTATGTGTCCTTTCATATTGCTTTTTAAAATACCTGGATTTAAAAAAAATAATTTATTCTACACAAAAGTTCTGCCTCAGTTTTGTGTTAAAGAGATGATTGTTTTGTAAAATTTAGTGTGCTTGAAGATTGGAATGTTGCTATGTTTTGCTTTGCTTAGTGTTTGGATTTGTTTTGCTCGATGTTTGGATTTGTTTTGTTTCATGTTTGGATTTGTTTTGCTTTATGTTTCGATTTATTTCGTGTAATCACTTTATGTTTCGATTTGGTTTGCTTTATGTTTAGATTTGTTTTGCTTTGTTTAGATTTGTTTTGCTTTGTTTGGATTTGTTTGGATTTGTTTTGCTTTGTGTGTTTGGATTTGTTTTTCTTCATGTTTGGATTTGTTTTGCTGTATGTTTGGATTTGTTTTTCTTTATGTTTCAATTAAGTTTGCTTTATGTTTGGAATTGCTTTTCTTTATTTATGGATTTGTTTTGCTATGCATATTGATTTATTTTGCTTCATGTTTAGATTTGTTTTCCTTTATGTTTGGATTTGCTTTTGCTTTATGTACAGATTTAATTATTCTTTTAAAGGTGATTGCTGAGTAAAAACCAATTATGAATTTTTAAAAATTGCTGCAATGTATTTTTTATCATTCAATTTCTCAAATGGTTTGACAAAGCGCTGATGAAAAAAAAAACTTTATCCCAACACTTAAATAACTGTATGAAATAAAAACAAATAATAGGGTCATTGTTCTTGTTTCCTTTTATACATATTTTAAATTTCTTGAGTACGATGTATTTAAGTTTTCCTGTACTTTAATAAACACCTAATTATAAATTGATTTTCTTTAAACCAAATTTAATGCAAATAGTAAGTTAGCTACTTTGAAAAAGAAATCTAAACAGGTCATTTGTAGTCTTATGTAGATGAAACACGTGTCTGGCATACTAAATTATAATCTTGGTAACTTTGATAACTATTTGATATCCTGGGTGTACTGCACTCAAGTTCATCCTCAATACTGCCTTTTAATTTTCTGTTCTTTTTGTATTCATTTCAATAACCACTTCACAGCCATTTGGTTTCTTATAAGTTACATTTTGTATATACAGCTGCATCACAAACCACATGTCTTATTAAATTTCTAAATACTGTTGAATAACAGACAAACTAAATTATCATAAAAACTAAAAGTAAAGGAAGGAGTAGTACAGAATTGTAGTACAAAATGTATCAGTTCAAACACTTAGAAGTTCAAGGCATATAAATGTTGAAAATATGTCACACAACTATGTTTTGACTTTTGCAAAAAATAAGTTAATGCATATAAACTTTCCATTCAATAATATATTTTTTTTGGAAACTTCATTGTAAAAGTGGCAGTTTTAGCAGTAAAAATGGAGTTCCTATAGGAAATTGCTGTATTATTTACAGAAGTGCAACTTCGAAGCATGCTATCTAGGGGAGACAATTATAATTGACTCACTTGTGAATTTTCAGTATATATTTCATATATAACAACACATAATGCGGAGACATTTAAATCAACTTAGTACCAACAGAAGCAGAATTGGCACCTGCTTATTTGAGTATTTGGTTATATTTTTATAGTGGAGCTTTTTCTGATGATATAAACACAAGTATTATTTTATGTTCATAAACATTTGTTAGTATTTTAACCAAATTAAATTGTAAAACATTATTGTACATTTTAATACTAAAAGAAAACCCAAATTATTGATGACAAAACTATGACCAAACATTGATCTATGGAACAAATAAACAATAGAATAGGGAATGTGTCAAAGAGACAACAACCTGACCAATGAATATACTATAGAATTTGGTTTGTAAAAATCTATCAATAAATGTCTTCAAAATATTTTTTGGAAAAATATGTGTTTTTATATCAAATATATAGCAAAATACTTTTGGCCAAGCACTGTTGGAATTGTTTCCGAATTTTGTGTGTACTATGATAATACTCAAAATAACTCAGAAGAAATATACCTTTTTAACTTGAGGTAGTTGTTATCTGCTATAGGTCGACACTCTGCCCTCTGAATAACTTTTCCCTCAATTCCTAATTTATCTGTAATAAAATGAGAAGATAGTTCAGTTTCTTTATACATTCTGAAAGAAATTGATACAACTTTTGTCTTGTATCTTAAGTCATATCGTAAGACGAGGTAAGATCTTTAAAAATAACAAAATATAATAGACTATCGAGCTAGTTTCAGTGAAAAACATGTTTAAATTAAAACATTTTTCTAAATTATGATAGAATTTTACCTGCAATTTTGAAGTTATCTGTAAGGGTTGTTTCATAAAAACATACATAGTACAAAGAGAACACAAAGTTGAGATTTTCAAGTGCCTTGGAGGCTTCTCTGTGTTCCAATTGTCTGTTTGTATAGAAGAGCCTTTCATTGGTTTAATCATAAAGCTCTGATCAATTTTGAAATTTCAAAATATATGTATTTCAAACTAGAGGCTCTAAAGAGCCTGTGTCGCTCACCTTGGTATATGTGAATATTAAACAAAGGAAGCAGATGGATTCATGACAAAATTGTGTTTAGGTGATGGTGATGTGTTTGTACATCTTACTTTACTGAACATTCTTGCTCCTTACAATTATCTATATCTATAATGATCTTGGCCCAGTAGTTTCAGTGGAAAATGTTAGTAAAAATTTACAAATTTTATGAAAATTGTTAAAAATTGACTATAAAGGACAATAACTCCTTAGGGGGTCAACTGACCATTTTTGTCATGTTTGACTTATCTTTAGGTCTTACTTTGCTGTACATTATTGCTGTTTACAGTTTATCTCTATCTATAATAATATTCAAGATAATAACAAAAAACGTCAAAATTTTCTTAAAATTACCAATTATGGGGCAGCAACCCAACAACCGGTTGTCGGATCCATCTGAAAATTTCAGGGCAGATAGATCTTGACATGATAAACAATTTCACTCTGTCAGATTTGCTCTAAATGCTTTGATTTTTGAGTTATAAGCCAAAAACTGCATTTTACCCCTATGTCCTATATTTAGCCGTGGCAGCCATCTTGGTTGGATGGCCGGGTCACCGGACAAATTTTTTGAACTACATACCCCAAAGATGATTGTGGCCAAGTTTGGATTAATTTAGCCCAGTAGTTTCAGAGGAGAAGATTTTTGTAAAAGATTACTAAGATTTACGAAAAATGGTTAAAAATTGACTATAAAGGGCAATAACTCCTTAAGGGGTCAACTGACCATTTCGGTCATGTTGACTTATTTGTAAATCTTACTTTGCTGAACATTATTGCTGTTTACAGTTTATCTCTATCTATAATAATATTCAAGATAATAACCAAAAACAGCAAAATTTCCATAAAATTACCAATTCAGGGGCAGCAACCCATTAACGGGTTGTCCGATTCATCTGAAAATTTCTGGGCAGATAGATCTTGACCTGATAAACAATTTTACCCCATGTCAGATTTGCTCTTAATGCTTTGGTTTTTGAGTTATAAGCCAAAAACTGCATTTTACCCCTATGTTCTATTTTTAGCCATGGCGGCCATCTTGGTTGGTTGGCGGGGTCACCGGACACATTTTTCAAACTAGATACCCCAATGATGATTGTGGCCAAGTTTGATTAAATTTGGCTTAGTAGTTTCAGAGGAGAAGATTTTTGTAAAAGTTAACGACGACAAACGCAGGACGACGACGGACGCAGGACGACGGACGCCGGACGCAAAGTGATGGGAAAAGCTCACTTGGCCCTTCGGGCCAGGTGAGCTAAAAATGATTGGATTTACATATATCATGCCCCCAAAAATGACCAATTTGCTGAGCTATAGTGTACACGTCTTGTGAGTTGTATAGTTTTTTTTTCACATATTTGTAAATCAGTTGGCTTTCAGTGTAATTTGATTTACGCTTACAAACTAGGTGATCCTTTTACCGGTATATACTTTGTTATTGACACTTACCAACTAAATGATCAGGTTTAGCACCAGAATCTACAAAGAACAAATAAGCAATGTTCATTCATCTAAATCAAGGCAACAGCAATTGTACAGAATTGTATTAAATATATTTTGGGTGGGAAAAGTTGTGTTTTAACACATTTTTATAAACAGTGCTGATTAAACAGGAACAAATCATATGATCTCAATTTTTTTTTAATTTCACCTACTTTTGACATCTGGTCTTTCATTTTACAATGTATTGACTCTGTAACAATTATTACAAATCTCAATCTACATTCAGTCTGAAGAACTAATTATTAATGTAAAAATCCTTAATTGAAATCAATAATTACTTATCACCTAAATTAAAATTTCATTCTTTCAGAATAGTCTATACCAATGATAAATCTAACAATTAATCAAGTTAAGTTCACTATTCTAAAAGTGCAGAGTAGCTAAAATTTTGAAATAATTGATTGTTAGATGGGTAAAGTTGTTTGAAAGATATTTTTCAGGAAACAATCACCAATATGGGAGGACAAAATGGACAAAGGGTGCACATTAAGGACAGAAGGAAGCTGTGTCCCTCTATTCAAAGCTTGTTAGGACACTGGAGTTGATATTTTTGGAAACCTATCCTGTCCAAATATTAAGAACTATAGAATGATAATGCAAGTTGTGGTAAGCGTTCCACCACTTAAAATCAAAAATAAGGGAAACAGGGATGAAAAATTCTGAAATCTTCCCACAATATTATAAGCGTCTCATCACTATTTAATAACCTTAATGGAAATGGGAAATGTCAATGCTAATTATATAAATGCACACCACATATCATTGACCTATATGTACCACTAGCGGTTCACCTTAAACTCATTTAGACACAAACTAATATATGTAGTTATTCAAGTAAAAAGACAGAGGGACCGGGCCAAATTATCAGCTTGGTCTGTAAAAAGCTATTAATTTGGACCAAATAAAAGCCTTGTTTATGGACTACCAACCTGCTGTTATCATTTGTGGGGTCTCAGAGAATACAACCAAGTTCTGATTCCCCAGACCTGTTAATGGACTTCCTACCTGCTGTTATCATTGGTGGGGTCTCAGAGAATACAACCAAGTTCTGATCACCAAGACCTGTTAATATACTTCCTACCTGCTGTTATCATTAGTGGGGTCTCAGAGAATACAACCAAGTTCTGATTCCCCAGACCTGTTAATGGACTACCTACCTGCTGTTATCATTGGTGGGGTCTCAGAGAATACAACCAAGTTCTGATTCCCTAGACCTGTTTATGGACTACCTACCTGCTGTTATCATTAATGGGGTCTCAGAGAATACAACCAAGTTCTGATTCCCCAGGCCTGTTTATGGCCTTCCTACCTGCTGTTACCATTAGTTGAGTCTCAGAGAATACAACCAAGTTCTGATTACTCAGACCTGTTTATGGACTTCCTACCTGTTGTTATCATTGGTGGGGTCTCAGAGAATATAACCAAGTTCTGATTACCCAGACCTGTTTATGGACTTCCTACCTGCTGTTATCATTGGTGGGGTCTCAGAGAATACAACCAAGTTCTGATTCCCCAGACCTGTTAATGGACTTCCTACCTGTTGTTATCATTGGTGGGGTCTCAGAGAATATAACCAAGTTCTGATTACCCAGACCTGTTAATGGACTACCTACCTGCTGTTATCATTGGTGGGGTCTCAGAGAATACAACCAAGTTCTAATTACCAAGACCTGTTTATGGACTTCCTACCTTCTGTTATCATTGGTGGGGTCTCAGAGAATACAACCAAGTTCTGATTCCCCAGGCCTGTTTATGGACTACCTACCTGCTGTTATCATTGGTGGGGTCTCAGAGAATATAACCAAGTTCTGATTACCCAGACCTGTTAATGGACTACCTACCTGCTGTTATCATTGGTGGGGTCTCAGAGAATACAACCAAGTTCTAATTACCAAGACCTGTTTATGGACTTCCTACCTTCTGTTATCATTGGTGGGGTCTCAGAGAATACAACCAAGTTCTGATTCCCCAGGCCTGTTTATGGACTACCTACCTGCTGTTATCATTGGTGGGGTCTCAGAGAATACAACCAAGTTCTGATTACCCAGACCTGTTAATGGACTACCTACCTGCTGTTATCATTGGTGGGGTCTCAGAGAATACAACCAAGTTCTAATTACCAAGACCTGTTTATGGACTTCCTACCTTCTGTTATCATTGGTGGGGTCTCAGAGAATACAACCAAGTTCTGATTCCCCAGGCCTGTTTATGGACTACCTACCTGCTGTTATCATTGGTGGGGTCTCAGAGAATACAACCAAGTTCTAATTACCCAGACCTGTTTATGGACTTCCTACCTTCTGTTATCATTGGTGGGGTCTCAGAGAATACAACCAAGTTCTGATTCCCCAGACCTGTTAATGGACTACCTACCTGCTGTTATCATTGGTGGGGTCTCAGAGAATACAACCAAGTTCTGATTCCCCAGGCCTGTTTATGGACTACCTACCTGCTGTTATCATTGGTGGGGTTTCAGAAAATACAACCAAGTTCTGATTACCAAAACCTGTTAATGGACTTCCTACCTGATGTTATCATTGGTGGGTCTCAGAGAATACAACCAAGTTCTGATTCCCTAGACCTGTTTATGGACTACCAACCTGCTGTTATCATTGGTGGGGTTTCAGAAAATACAACCAAGTTCTGATTACCAAAACCTGTTAATGGACTTCCTACCTGATGTTATCATTGGTGGTGTCTCAGAGAATACAACCAAGTTCTGATTACCCAGACCTGTTAAAACCATTTTATGATCCTTTGGACTTTGTGTAGTATCACCACTCTTAACCAGTTTGTCATTTAATGAGAAAACTACATCTGGCTTCTGGCCTGGAAATCTAATAAAAAGAAGTTCTTACAGTCAAACATACACACATTTTCATCGATGTATCCTAGCAAAATATAAATTTGTATATATGTCCAGGCCAGTGAATGAAAATTTATAAATGGTGAGATGAATTATATCAAGAAAATATGAAGCAGATAAAAATTATTTAACATCTAGTATTAGATATATAAAAATTACCTAATGAAAAACAAGATTGGAAATGCTGAAATTTTCAAGTCTTTAAAATAAAAAAATTACCTTAGGTATTCTATAAACTCAATTTTATCAATGAACCATGAAACAGATATTTACATCTTGTAATCATTCCATACAACAATATTAGTTACACAGTGTGCAATTGTCCTAATACGAGAATTTTTCGGGTCAATAAAATTCATATCGAGTGAGGCGAAGCCAAACCCGATATGAATTTTATTGACCCGAAAAATTCCGTATTAGGACAATTGAACACTGTGTAACGAATATATCCTGATTTTGTTATATCACATATTTTCACATTCAAATTCAATGAGGACAATATCAACCAAATATAGTTTAGATATTTAATCTAAAACTGTGAAAAATTAAAAAATATAAGGACTATTAAGCAACTCAATTTTTTTTATTAGGTCAATGGTACAAGGGAAATAATTCCAATTGACATAATAAATAAGGGAGATAATTCCAATTGACGTAATAAAAAATTGTACTGAAATTTATTAGGACAATATCAGCCAATCAAATTGCGATCAATTACTCTTAATCAGGATAAAAAAAGTTATAATCTATCATGTCTATTGCTCAAGTCATTTGAGAAAAAGACCGAACAGTTACACAAAAATGTAATGATGAAAATTAGGTCAAGTTCAGATGTGAAGACTGACAGACAAACATGTACAACTTATAATCATACCATAAAGTACAAAATGTACTTATCAGTTTCTTAAAGCATGAAATTGAAGGACAATTAATTAACAGGAAATATTGTAACCTTAGAACAAAAGACATATGTACATGTATACTATAGAAGATACATGTATGAAGTTTCCAGGTCTTCTTGATTTTGAAATAAAGCTTGTCTATATGTTATATGTTAGGGAGGGATAAATCCTACTTTGTAAAGGATCACTCTGATTCAAACAAAAAATTCTCTGAAACTGATATTATCAAGATGCTTGATTTCTTGATTGACAACATATTGTTACGTTCGGAGGACGTGTTTTTCAACAGACTGTCGGCACTCCAATGGGAACAAACTGTGCCCCTCTACTTGCAGACTTGTTTCTTTAATATTATGAGGCTGACTTCATGCAGGAACTTCTTAGGAAGAAAGACAAGAAGTTAGCAATATCCTTTAACTCTACTTTCCGCTATATAGATGATGTTCTTTCACTAAATAATTCAAAATTTGGTGACTATGTGGAACGCATCTATCCCATCGAACTAGAGATAAAGGATACTACAGATACAGTTAAGTCAGCCTCATATCTTGACTTACATCTAGAAATTGACAATGAGGGTTGGTTTAAAACAAAACTTTACGACAAAAGAGATGATTTCAGCTTTCTAATTGTGAACTTTCCATTTCTAAGTAGCAACATTCCAGCAGCACCTGAATACGGGGTATATATCTCCCAATTGATACGATATTCCCGTGCTTGCATTTCCTATCATGATTTTCTTGATAGAGGGTTGCTGCTCACAAGGAAGCTATTAAACCAAGAGTTCCAAATGGAGAAGTTGAAATCATCCCTTCGTAAATTTTACAGACACCATCACGATTGGTTGACCGTTATGGAATAACCGTTTCACAAATGATATTGGATATGTTCCTTACGTTGTAACTACAATCCCCTTCCCTTTCATGAATGTGACCTACGGAATTAGACTATTTACCGGATTTGTTATCACATAAGCAACAGGACGGGTGCCACATGTGGAGCAGGATCTGCTTACCCTTCCGGAGCACCTGAGATCACCCCTAGTTTTTGGTGGGGTTCGTGTTGTTTATTCTTTAGTTTTCTATGTTGTGTCATGTGTATTTTTGTTTGTCTGTTTGTTTTTTTCATTTTTAGCCATGGCGTTGTCAGTTTATTTTAGATTTCTGAGTTTGACTGTCCCTTTGGTATCATCTTTCGTCCCTCTTTTATACATGTAGTTGGTTGCAGTAGTTTTCTTAAGCTGTTTATTGATGATTGAAAATATGTACAGATTCTAAATAACAATTATAACAAAAGGAAAATGAACAGAAGTAAACCAAATGTCCATGACTCTTTGTTCAGAAACATCAAATAAAAACATTTGCAAAGGTATGAGAAACAGAATGAGAAAAATTTAAAGAAGAATAATGCATCTACCCTGCAAATTAAGGTCTTACTTTGATCTTGTGATTTTGAGCTTTCCAACTTCTCCACCATCGGCATGACTCCACTTTTCTGACAAATACTTTGGTACCTAAAATAGTAAAAAAAATTACCATTTAGATCATACATGTATACTATATATATTTCATATTTTATGCTATCATGTATGCATTTTACCACATTTCTTATCATGCTTAGTTAACCTTTTTCATATGCTTTTAACTTGAATACCTAACTTTTCATGCTTATAACCTGCTTATTATTTAATACTACCATACTAAAAGTGCATTATTTTGTGTTATGTAACTTATTGCATGTATTGTATAATAAAATTGTTGTGTTGTATTTCGGTTAAAAGATCAATAGAGCTCATGTTATGTTTTCTGTTAGTCTACTGTGCTGACTTTCAAAAAAGCTTATTTTTATATTTATTTGTCGTTCTGTACTATTTTGACTGACTTCACTACAAATGTATAACAGAGGTACTAGTTTGATGATGCTGAGAAGTGTTTGGGATCAGATGGTGTTTGAAATTTAATAGCTAACAAGACATTAAAAAAATTATGATGATTTCTGATTGCTTAACTGCTCATTGAAAAAAAATAATTGCCACCAGTAGTTAAGCAACCAACAAACATCATTTAAACAAGAAGCTGTTGAGAGAAATTGAGCAAGTATTGACACAACATTTAAGCTTAAAACAGCTCTGATTTTGGGTTGTGAATTTGTGATTGAATATTTGATACAGCATAGGTTTGTGACACATAATGAATGTGGTAAAAAAACTGAAAAAATGAAAATGAACATTTACCTATTAATATAATGGTCCAATATCCAAAATCTAAGTACATTGACATGATTGTTAGAATCAGCATATCAAAGAACCCCAAAATTTAATTTTTGATGAAATACTTGAATGAATTAAACTATTTCTGTTCAAAGGGAAATAGGAAATAACTCAAACACAATAATAAATACATGAACCAATAATGTTAACCTAAAATTAGATATGATTTAAAGTCATAAGAAACCTCAATTCAAAAAAAATAATGCATACGTTTTTTTATAACTCAATGGATAGTTTTCATTATAAAACTTATGTACATATAATTTTTTCTGAAGATAATTCTTTAATTTAATCATATTTAGAAGAAGTTTACTTTATTTTAATTGCTTCCTTCCAGGAAGCAATTCCCCCCGACATATTTTTCGTATGCAAAGTAACCTCAGTGTGACCCATCTCGTAAAAACCCGGTGATCACAATACGCATGGATGTCCTTAAAATAAACTATTATCTGAATTTACATGTTAAACACGCCCTCAATTTCCATTCTTTTTTGTTGATTTTTTGTCGATTGTTGACAAACAGGTGACAATCGTTAAACTTCGGCTTCAAAACACTAACTTTAATAAATACCATATTTTCACAACAACACTGACCGATTAAAAAAAAAATTAAAGATTACACAAAATTTGTACGAAAAAAATGATAAATTCATGCACAGAAGACTAAGTTTATGATGTTTGTATGCATTGGTTCAAGAATTGGAAGAACATTATTTTTCACCAGTCACTCGTTTCTTATGACTTTAATCACAAACAAAATAGTTTTCTAAAATTCAAAAAATTTTTATTTTTTGTTCAATGGGCAATAACTCAATCACATAATAAGTGACAATATCTGAATTTGAAAAAATTTCATCAAAGTATTTTTATGTGAATGAACAGACACTGTTTGGCCCCACCTGCCCAACATACATCCTTCATTCTAAAATTGAAAATATCATTAAAATTAATATTAATTTAAAAAAAGTGTCACCTGTATTGGTGGTTGTACATGTACATCCACTTTTATTGGACCACACATCAAGTTAATTGAACCTTTATTGTTATTTGTTTGAGAGCAGCCAAAATGTAATTGTAAAACATTTGGACGCAGATTCCTCACAGAAATAATACACCTTATTGCTATTTAGAAATCTGTCCCACTTGACCCGAGAATCTGTCCAAATGAACTTTTGACATCATCCAACAATTACATGTACTTTCCATGCATTGCGGCTTCAGATACTTTGTAAAATTTTCTATTATGACGTCAAAATTTTATGAGAACTTTGTGATATCCAGTAATGGCTGAAAAATAGTGATAAGGTGATTGCTGGCAAACACTAAAATAATAAATTACATTTCACTAGATAAATTATGTTCTGACTACGTTTATCCTTATGTCAAAAGTTCAAGTGGGACAGACTGCTCTTCTTCTTCTTCTTCTTCTCCAAATTCTCCAGAGAATTGATACTCTAAATTTAAAATCGATGGTGATCTCTTATCTAGCAGAATAAAACTTTAATATCTATAAATTTGAGCATTTTTATACAGATTAGACATAATATCAATTTTTGATTTTTTGGCGAAGTTTCCCTTTAACATTAATGTAGACAAACTATTATAATCAGGTTTCCCTATTAAGCAACTTTTTATGTTTAATGGATATTGATATCTTTTATCATGTTTATTGAGAAAGATTAATCAGAAAATAAAAACCAACAAATGCATATGATCTTATTATAGATGTATTAAAATATCTGTAAAAAATGGGATGGCATACATGAAAATGCTGAATTTATGTAACAGCCACTATGTTCCGTCAGTTACTTTGTTTCGGTGGAACTTTTCAACTAGTTTTTTTGTTCCGATGGAACTTTCCAACTAGTTGTTTCATTCCGAGTGCAGTCGAAAAGTTCCAGAAAAAAGTAGCTAGTTGAAAAGTTGAAAGTTGTAAAAAGAGGGGGAAGAATGAGTATCAGTATAAATTAGACCAAATCATTAATTTACAAGAATACCCAATGCACTGAAAGGGGGTTTCCTTGGGGACAAATGTGAAACTAGAGGCTCTCAAGAGCCTGTATCGCTCACCTGATTCTACTTGGGTTTTTGAAATCATGTAAAAAAAAAGATAAAATTTGGCTACAAAGTTACAAAACTTGGTCAGCACCTCATAAGGAACATTCATGCTATGTAGGGTTTCATTCCATTCAGTGGTTCTCTAAAAGAATACTTTTGTATGCATTTCCCCTAGGGTCCTATGTTAAACTAAACCCCCTGGTCAGCACCTCATAAGGAACATTCATGCCATGTTTGGTTTCATTCCATTCAGTGGTTCAGTAAAAGAAGTCATTTGTATGTACTTCCCATAGGGTCCTATGTTAAACCAAGTCCAATGCCATCTTGGATGATGGATCGGCTACAAAGTAACAATTGGTCAGCACTTCATAAGGAACATTCATGCCATGTTTGGTTTCATTCCATTCAACAGTTCTCTAAAAGAAGTCATTTGTATGCATTTCCCATAGGGTCCTATGTTAAACTAAGTCCACCACTGGCGGCCATCTTGGATGATGGATCGGCTACAAAGTAACAACACTTGGTCAGCACCTCATAAGGAACATTCATGCCATGTTTGGTTTCATTCCATTCAACAGTTCTCTAAAAGAAGTCATTTGTATGCATTTCCCATAGGGTCCTATGTTAAACTAGGTCCACCACTGGCGGCTATCTTGGATAATGGATCGGCTACAAAGTAACAACACTTGGTCAGCACCTCATAAGGAACATTCATGCCATGTTTGGTTTCATTCCATTCAACAGTTCTCTAAAAGAAGTCATTTGTATGCATTTCCCATAGGTTCCTATGTTAAACTAAGTCCCCTGCTGGCTGCCATCTTGGATAATGGATCAGCTACAAAGTAACAACTCTTGGTCAGTACCTCATAAGGAACACTCATGCCATGTTTGGTTTCATTCCATTTAGTGGTTCTCTAAAAGAAGTCATTTGTATGCATTTCTAATAGGGTCCAATGTTAAACTAAGTTCCCCGTTGGCGGCCATCTTGGATAATGGATCGGCTACAAAATAACAACACTTGGTCAGCACCTCATAAGGAACATTCATGCCATGCTTGGTTTCATTCCATTCAGTGGTTCTCTAGAAGAAGTTCAAAATGTAAAATGTTAACGACGAAGACGACGGTTGACAACAACGGACGATGATGACAGACGCCAAGTGATGAGAAAAGCTCACTTGACCCTTAGGGCCAGGTGAGCTAAACAGGGGCATGGAACTTTATTTTTGGGGAAATAATGAAATGTATTTAAATTTTGATGTAGTGAGGGGGAAGAACAAACTCCCCCAGCAACATTTAAGTTGTATTTCATAGCTCACATAAAACGACCACATAAAACGGAATAAGTTGCATTAACATGCAAATTTAGTATTCATAGTACCCTCAAGAGAGGGAAGAACACCCCCCTTCCTCATGTGGGTCTTTGCATCAATTCTCCAAATGGAACTTTGTGACTGGTTGATAAGTTCCGTTGGAACCTTTGGGCTAGTTTGTTAGTTCCGGTTTTGACTTATTTGCCAAAGAGGAACTTTGTGGCTAGTTTATAAGTTCCTTTTGACTTTTGCAATCAGTATCTTGGTTTCCCTTTAAAAGTTTCAAATATAATATGTTGCGCTTTTACTTTGCCTCAATTCTCCAAATGGAACTTTCTGCCTGGTTGATATGTTCCGTTGGAACTTTTCAACTAGTCACTTTGTTCCAGTGGAACTTCTAAAGCAGAGGAAGAACAAAGTAACTAGTTAATAAGTTCCTCTGGAACTTATCGGCTAGTTAGTTCTTTCAGCCTGGAACTTTCCAACATCGGAACAAAAGAGCATTTATATTGTAATAATTTGCTTGAATTTATTAAAATTAATAATAACTCAGATAATAAACTTAAGCTTTTATTTCATGTTCTTTTATCTCAATTGAATTAAGAAAATATATATAAATATGAAAAAATCATTAGCAATTATTTATATAATTAACAATTGTTTGAATAATATGAGTTAATTACAATAATCTTTTGTTTATTTGTACAAGTATAGTAATTATTTTTAACTGTTTGTTAATTGATTTCACAATAATCCTCTATAATCTTTTTGTGTTCATTTTAGGTAGCACTACAGTCAGAATTTTATGACTCCAATCAACAGTCTTTAAAGATTAATTTCTCCAAAACTACTCAATGGATTTTTAAAATCTTTAACTCATTTTAAAGCTGAAATATAATGCTTTCTTAATCTATATATAAATTTATTTTTGGTTTGATTAATCTCAAAATATAGCTCATTAATTGCCAAAAAAGTGGTCTTCCAACTTGGATGAAAATGACACAGTCATGTCAAATGGTAGTAAAAATTGGTTTCCATCCCTTTAATGAACCATATATACAATCTCCAAAACTGTGTCTTAGATTTTTGATATATGCCTTCAGTAAGAAGATATATTGATTTAACTGCTGGGTGCCAAACCTCATTTCATCTTTCATCTTTGGAGACCTATAAATTCAATAGAAACAAACTATCCAAAAACTTGGACACGGTATTGTAGAAAATACACCCTTCAATCATATATATCAAAGTCAAGCCAAAGGGGGTATCCATAAAGTTTCTATTTTCATTTTTCCTTACATTTTTCATGAAAAATTGTTCTGAGAAATGACCTAAAAACTGAATTTCCCCCTTAGAACCCTTTAAAGTCAATATAAATACAAACATTCCATTGCGAACACCCCAGGAGTGTTCTGATACCATTACTATATCAATAGAACCACACATTTTGTGTCTTTGATGCTCTAATGATGTAAATTTTGCATTATATGTGAACTGTCCAACAGTTAACTTGGCATTTGGCGGGAGTTTGACGTCACAGATTTGACCAACATCTGTAATGTAGTAATTAAATATAGACAAAGCTCCTCCTCTTTCAAGACAGTCTAAGATAAGAGAATAACATGATTGACCAACTGCATATAATCAATGTTTTACATCATTATTCTCTCTATATATAAAGAATGATTTTCATTAGAATTTTTAAAAAGAAATAAACTATGTCTGAAATTAGCTAGAACATTAAAAGTGTGCATCAAAAACATGTTCATTGACCTATAATGGTTTACTTTTATAAATTGTTATTTGGATGGAGAGTTGTCTCATTGGCACTCACACCACATCTTCCTATATCTATCATAAAAAGATCAAGACCACCCTCTTCTTAAAAATACACTTTCCCACATGACTTTTTAATTTAATGGAACTGAAAAATTACAAATAAACTAAAAATTAGTTAAAACGCATAAAACTGTATTTAAATGAAGAAGACCAAAGAGAAGAAATTTATACAGGCAGTCAGAGGCTTTCAAAAATACTTTCCCACTCTTTTCTATAGTCATGATTTGTTTTTCATTTTTGGTATATTTTTTCCCTTTAGATGTTTTCTGTTTTTCTGTTCACTTCCATGTTATATAAATATTTTTTGTTGCAAAACAATGAGATAAGACTAGGATATTTATCTGGTGGTCAAGGAGTAACAGCTGGACACTGGTATCAACAGATGATTGACATATTAGCCCCTCCCTAATGCCTATATATTTAGATTAATTACCATGTGCTTTTATTTACATAATTTCATTACCAATTTACTCCCTGTTGTGATATGATAATGACTTTGGGATTTTTACAAACTGTGCAGAATAATACTTACTTCAAAATTATGTGATAAAAAAAATATCTTCAAAAAATCATTGTTAGACTGTAGTGCTACCTTAATCTCCCTTTGAACTTAATTCAAAATCTAATTTTGCTTTAAATGAATTTTTCATTATACATCTTAAAGTAAAGTCAACAATACAACTACAATACTGGTATATCAGTAATGAACCAGTATGCTGTCCCATACTGAACCTACTGACCTTGTTTGTTTACATTCAAATTCCAATGGCGTCAAAATCATGTGATGTAAAATTGTTCTACCCAATCAAATTGCTTTATTGTCAATTATGTGATTTTTCAGTCTACGGCAATTACATTATTTGTTTGTGGGATATTGCTTTAAAATAGTTTACAATGATTTTGGGTTTTATTCAACAGGAAACCTCATTTTATGCCATCCTTTTCGACATCAATGGAATTTTGTATGGATATTTACCTACAGTGATGATGGTCAGAATATCGATCTTTTTATAATGTATCTTTTTTTTTTTCTATAAAAATAAATGTAAATTGATTTTTATTAACCTACTCTATATTCCTGCACAAAATTATGGCAGGGACATCGTTTTTTCATATAGTTTTCTTTTCATTTTGGTTGGGCTTTTTTCACTGGAAAGTCGCGAAAGACGTAAGGAGCTTGTCATTTTGAAATACATAAAAATACGATTTGCTTGACCTGTATTGCCGGCCACAAGATTGATGACGCTGAATGGAATGTACACAAAGCAATGGAGGCCGGAAATGGGATTTTGTGAAGTTCTAGAATGTTTTTAGACATTCAGAAGTGGGGATTGAAACGGTCATTAGAAAATTGGCATTTTTGAGCAATACTTGAGAAAAAAAATTAAAACTTACCTTTAGACATGTTTTTTTATTCAAAAGAGTAGAAAAAACGTATTCTGTGCTTATTTTCTATGCTGAAAGTAGCGTAGTGGCGTCAATGCGTAGTTTCCCTGTGTGTTAAGTTCAAACACAAATACCAAACGAACTAACAAGATGACTGATTTAGACTAGTAATGGCAGTATTGCGATAACCAACTACAGGAGATCCAATTCCATTGAATAATTGTTCGCGGGAAATATGTCTTGTTGTATGATCATTTGATTTGTACTGTAGTCTACAGGAAATTTTACAACAGTGGCAGGTGGTGCAACAAAGTAAACAGGCAAACAATAAAAATATTTTCTCTGACAGAAGGGACTACATGTATCATGACTATGCTTTCACTGCTGTGTGTCACAAATAAGTGATGTAACAAGTGAGTTTACCTTAACCAACCATACACCCCTTCCTGCAGCATTAAGATCTACATCTCTTGGAGTATGAGCCTTCTCAAACTCTAGGGGCATAGACATAATTTACAGCTGAAATTTTAGTTCTTTAACGTGAAGGTACAAAAATTACATGTTGTGAATAAAAGCTAAATTGTACGGAAATTTCGACATCAAATCTGTCTTTCATTACAGTTTTCTAGTGGGGAATTATAGATATCTGATACGATGAAAAATATATCAGTGTTTTGAAAAATAAGATTTAACTAAAATTATCGTGATCACAATTTGTCTTATTAAATCTTCCTTTTACTCACTCCACATTTTTTTTTAGCGGGAAATAAACTTTCAGAACAGCTGAGAATCGATTGCTCATGCACCTGTTCACATCAACATAATAATATTTTAAAGTAAACAAAGCTGCTCAACCTAATACAATAACCAAGAAGTATTACATACATCTATGATACACCTCTGTGTTAAGTTCTGTCAAATTTGTGGGGTCTCAGTGAGGGGGGAGTTCTGATCCTGTTTACTGTTTTGTCAGATTCCCGTATCCCGCTTACACTATGTCATGACTATGAACGTAAGCAATTCTCCCGTTTTCGTGGCACAATAATTTGACTTTTACGTATCATGCTGAAAAAAATCGGCAATCCCACATCACGCTTAGATCCCAATGAGACCCACCTTTATGTCTACAAAGCACAAAATAATTATTGATGTTTGTTCTTTTCAAATCGCAAAAACGTTGCACAGAAAAAAATCTGGGAAAAACGAAGCACACGAAATAAAATCTTTAAAAATATTAATACTACATAATATTACTATAAATATTTTATTTCACCCATTTTTTCGCTTATTATGAAATCTTCAGGCGACTGTGGTGAATCGTGATTGACAGAAAAAAATCAACCTGTGAATCGTGATGAGACCATCAGGACCCTCTATTATAGCCTTGTGTCCAAGACTTGATAATTAGCACATCCACAGTCGCCTGAAGATTTCATAATTTAAGCAAAAAATAGTTGAAATAAAAAATTTTTAGTAGTATTATATAGAATAATATATAATACTACTAAAAATATAAATCTTCAGGGATTCACGCTTCATACAGCTGACGATGAGTCCCGTTTTAACGGGATCGCAATACCTCTTATATTTTCTGCTAAAAACAGTGCAAACATGAGTTATCTTTCTTTGTTGAATACCCAGATGAAAGTGTAAACATGGCGCTTCTGTTTGTTGAAAACCGTGTCAAAATCAAAGGAAATTTACGAAATTAACGAGAATTTGAAATGAGGGAACATTTTATTTGAAAGAATATGGAAGAATTGAAGCCAAATGTGTATACTTTATTGACATACATACCTGCCAAGTTTGGAAAGTGCCCATGGGGGTTTTAGTGCGCGACAACAATTTCAAAGGTTACAATTCTTTGCGACGACTATTTTGCGTGTGCTGGTTTGTGGTCCAGAAAAAGTGTCATATTTGTAAGATGAGCTTACATGCCTTTTTCTGAAGTTTATTTGCATGATTCTAGTTATTATATATCAGTAGAAAAGATGAACATGTAGCTGCAAGTTGCATCTATCTGGTATAATATGGTCAACACATGTCCAAGAATTTTGGTATGTTCTTGGCCTAATATATCATGTATATCTTCTTTATTTTTCAAAATAATTGGACCCTACATTTAGAAAAGTAGTTCTAAATATAATGTCAGAATTTCCCATTTTTACATGCAAGTTAAATAAAAATCTACCTTTTTCATTTTTATTTTTCACAGAAGTACAATGACCCCTTGACTAAGGCAAGTCCCTCATTTAAGGGATTCCTCATGTGGGGTTTTTTGTTTTGTCCATTTGAAAAATAAAGAATAGTACATTAAATGATTTGGTTATTTTAATTAAATACATAAATAACATTTGTTACAGCAAGTGTAATATCAATAAATTAGTGAATAAACTACTATTTATTATCTTTATGGTAGTACTGCATCATTGAAGTTTGTCAATCAGCCATGCTTTTATTCTTATTCTGTGTAAGAACCTCCTTGCAGGTGAAAAACCATTTGCCATGTTCACGATTTTAAAAAACGAATTCAACACAAGTTCAAAATCTAGGATGTTAGAATTATCTTGAGAGAAAACGTTTTTGATTGGCTGATTAATTTTGATCATAAGAAACATAGAATTTGATTGGCTGAACACGAATGTCTTCCTTGGACACAGTTCAAAATCGGGAACCATCATATTTTTCGTGTAGATTTTCACAAAATCGTGTTTTAGAGGGTTTTTCACGATCACGATCGTGCAATCATGACTAAGGGTCAAAATCGTGAAATACACGCCTAAATCGTGAAAGTTGGAGGTATGAACATAAAATGTTGTTTCATGTACAAAACACTTGGAATGGACATCGTTCATTGTAAGGAATTTGTACAGCCTCATTAAATTTTTCAACATTTTGCCGTTTTGGGTATAAAAAAAATACGATTTGGGGTCAAAGAGCAGAATTTTGAGAATTTCACCTACATGACCTAGATATTGCCAAAAATTTGAATATTTTATGACGAAAAAAATTATCAAAACATGAACAAAACTGTGAACATGGTGTTGGTGAATAAAATAAAGACACAAATAGCTACAGACAAGTTTTTATTGACATTTATTATGAAGATCTCTTGAGTAATAGTAGCCAAGGAAGCCATCGTCTCAGAGTAGCTTCTGTCTGGGCAGCTATCGGTGAAAGGGTTAAGAGCTTTTCACCAAGATAAAATAACATTAAAACATTCAACATACAGACAAGATATACATGTATAACAGCACAGACATATGGAAATACATGCAAGGCACTACTAAAATACATATCTAAACTTGTAATAATCATAACACTAATGTATATATGCAATATGTATGTCATTTTAGATTTCTACAATGCAAGCATTCTTGACTGGAAAATCTGGTTTAACCAAGACAAAAGACAAACCAACTGCAAAAGAACCAACAAGAGAAAAAAGTAAACATGTTCCATGGGTGGAGAAGTAGTAAGTATTGACTGTTGTATTAGTTTCTCAACTCATTCATAATCTTACTAATAAGTAAACATGTTCATAATCTTACTTATAAGTAAACATGTTCATAATCTTACTTAAATTTCAACCCACTGGTGTTGAAACGCACAAAAATTAGAAATACACAGATATTAAAAAATATTGATATTGGGAAGATATGCATTCAAATAATTATGTATTATAATTGAAGTCCACCAATTATAGGACCAGCCATTTTATTTCTGTTAGTTATCTTGTCAATTACTGGAAGGTTTTCATCAATGAACGAAAGGGCCAACAATTTGCAAGAACAAGAAGACCCCCAACATTAATTGAAGTGGTATTCTTTGACAACATGATTGATTCTCCATTATAAAGCTATGTTAATGAATACATTTTTCATGAGAAATTTATACATTTCTGTCGAGATTACCGCGGGATTACGACGTTCCTAAGTTTGTACATTACCATTGGCGACGTTTGCGACTTCAGTGACGTCGCCGTGGGCTCTTGGAGTTGTTATTAAAAGTTATGGTTGAACAGACGTATTTGTTTATATTAGCGAAAATATCCTACTTTTAACCTCCACATTTATAACACAGACACACAAAAGTACCCAGAGTCCGACAATTGGGACTTTTCTTAGACGAATCCGGTCTTATCAGATGTAACGGGAGAATACACAACGCACCAATACCAGAATCAGCGAAATTTCCGTACCTTATACCGGCAAATCATCCGTTAACTAGACTAATTGTATTGGACGCACACGAAAAATTATTTCATAGTGGAATGAATGCTACAGTCACCTATATTAGACAAACGTTTTGGATACCAACTATTCGACAGTATGCAAAGAAATTACTCCGCAAATGCGTTATTTGCCGCAAAGTGAATGGAAAATCGTACGTTGCACCAGACCCACCACCTTTACCAAAAATCAGATAACAGGAAGCACCCCCTTTACAGTCACTGGAGTGGACTTTACAGGAGCATTACTTGTTAGATTTTAACAAAAGCATATATATGCCTGTTTACCTGCGCTTCTACCAGAGCCGTTCATCTAGAGGTGGTACCGAACCTAACCGAACATTCGTTTGTTCAAGCTTTTAGGCGTTTCGTAAGCCGCAAATCAATACCTAAGACACTTATATCAGATAATGCAACTACTTTCATTGCAGGAGCAGAGGAACTAAAACCATTATTTGAATCGGCAACACTAAAAGAAACGTTGTCTATACGAGGAATAGAATGGAAGTTCATACCAAAACGCGCACCTTGGTATGGTGGATTCTGGGAGAGACTTATTGCGCTAACCAAAACAAGCTTAAAAAAGACACTTGGACGAACTCAAGTTAGTATGGAAACTCTACAGACTGTCGTGACAGAAATAGAAAGAATTTTAAATGACAGGCCACTTACATATTTTTCATCAGATATCAGAGATTGCAAGACGTTAACCCCCGCTCATCTTTTGTATGGTAGAAGAATATCAGCGCTGCCATATCCGCAAATAGACATAGAGGAATTCAACGATCCAACCTATATGAATCATAAAGAACTCAACAAATGTGCACACAGACAAACTTTATTAATACAACACTTCTGGACCAGATGGAAGTCCAAATACTTAACTTCATTGCGCAAATTTCACAAAACTTTAGGAAAAAACGAACAATCTATTCAAATTGGGGACATAGTTCAAATACACAATGAATCGCCTAGAGTTAATTGGAAACTAGGTATAGTAAATGAACTTATTAGAGGCAATGATGGACATGTACGAGCAGCACGGATACAGACAAGCAATGGTGAGACATCCCGACCGATCGTTAAACTATTTCCGTTGGAAGTATCGGGGACACGTTCGACTGCTTCAAGCGATCACACTGACGAGCAACATGAAGACACAACGCAAAGAAGTACTAGACCAAAACGAAATGCGAGCATCAAGGCCCGGGAGAAAATACGAAAGTGGATAACCAATGTAGACGAAAATGATGAAGAAGACTAGAACTTTAACAATTTTAAAAAGGACTTTCGAAGTTAATTCAATTTTTCATTTATGTGAACAAGAACTTAGTTAATTCAATTTAGTTCATTCATGGAGATAGAGACTTTTTTAATTTGATTTATTTACAAATATGGACGGTTAATGTGAAATTTAAGATAATTTGCACTTTTTGCGGCCCCCAGTATGTCGAGATTACCGCGGGATTACGACGTTCCTAAGTTTGTACATTACCGTTGGCGACTTCAGTGACGTCGCCGTGGGCTCTTGGAGTTGTTATTAAAAGTTATGGCTGAACAGACGTATTTGTTTATATTAGCGAAAATATCCTACTTTTAACCTCCACAATTTCAAACAAATCTTAGGATGAATTCTATCCTTCCTTTAATGATGCCGAACACTTTCATTCAGAGATATTTATACTTTAAATGTCTCAATTACGATGAGGTTGAATTCCCTGTCATTTATTTATCATTCACGTACAAACTTGTCTCAGAAAAAAAATATATCTATACATAAACCTCACTTTCGGTATATAGATGTGAATTTTGTTTTGAGACAAGTGCATGTGTCCATCCACAATAACTTGAGTTCATCTGATGTTCAGTACTTCAGTACTTCGATTGAAGATGTTGAAGAAGTCCTCTATAAAGTTACAAAGACTAGTTCAACTCTTTGGAAAGGAAATTTCATGATGTGGGAATTCTAAATTTTAGATACATAAAATATATTAAAATTATATCCTACAATGTTTAAGTTTCTAAAAATATCACTTTCATCGCCAGACCATCCTTAATAATGACATAAAATATTGGATAAAAAATAGATATTTTTTGGCTGTATCAAATTTTGTTTTAGGTTTATAAAACTTGAGAGAAAATTGAAAATATCCATAACAAATCTGTCTGCACTCAGATCACCATAATTTTTTAAATGATAGTAATTAATATACATGCAAAACTTCTTTTATTGTAATTTTGTTGTTCTCACATATATTTCGGGCCTGGAAATTTGTCCAACAGTTCTTTTTTTTTTTATTAAGGATTGGCTATCCTTAAGAATGACTGATTCACTGTTGTACATTTCCTTTATATAATTTCTTGTTTTGATACCATTTCAGCAGACCAAAATGTGTTGATGATGTTGCTTATCAAGATGAAGTAGTAGCTGTATTAAAGAAATCTTTACAGAATGCAGATGTAAGTATGTTGATTAAAAAGGATGGAGACAATACTAAGTGGGTAATCAAATAAAATCTCACCAAAAAACAGGTTTAAACTCAGTTGGTATCAAATTCTGCTTTACCTGTTTTTGGAAAGATTAGAACTTGTTCTAAATCTTTACTATGGCACCGGCCTCCCTAACAACACAACAGGTTAGCTACTGTTACTAAATGTATTCACACTGAAATATAGTTCCCTATGGTTCTCATGTATGTGCACATATTACACATATAAAGTGAAAAAAATGGGTATAATATAATATTGGAGCAGTTCATTCAAGAATGTATGTCATTAAGGTGTTTTGATGTGCAGGCTTTTTTTAAAAACATTTTGATGAGGTAATTGGGTATTGATACAATACTAGTATGATTGACAACTGTCATTATCATTATACAATCAGACAATGTAGACCTGCAATGCCCCACCTCCTTAACTGTCAATCAAATTTACCACATTACTTTTCAACCTCAGTCTTACATAATTATACAGACCCAATATACATCTGAATATACAAATTATTGACCTCATAATTGAATACACAAATGTATATATTAGATGTTTGACATATATAAGGATGATAGATTTATTTATTGCCAATAACTTTTGATCTACATTACATAAAGTGATTCTGTAAATTATATCTGAAAGATAAATGATTAATGGATTAACAAGATCTTTGAAAAAAATGAAATGTGAATATAAATATGAATATATAAAAGGTATTCAGGTATTCACTTTGAGTCATTGAAAGTAAAAAAATCAAAGCCAAAATATATTGCCATTATATCATACAAAGTTAAAGTTTCTAAAAATATTAAATCCTCTTTTGTTTGTTTTAAATTTGCAGTTACCAAATCTGTTGTTTTATGGTCCACCAGGAACAGGAAAAACATCAACAATTTTAGCAGCTTCTAGAGAGCTGTTTGGGTAAGGATGAAACTCTTCAAGACTTAAGTTTTCTTCATTTATACTGTTTTGATTTTAATTTATGTTTTTTGAAATGACCTACTACAAAAATAAGTATAACATGTATATACCAGTATATGAAAATCAATGTTTACTTTAATATTAGAAAAAATGCAAATAAATTATGAAAATATTTTTAAAACCATACAATTACCTGCACAGTAATTGAAATTAGTTTAGTGATTTATTCTATGTTAGGGACTTTCAAGAGATGCTTTAATGAAGTAAATTTGAAATTGAAATAAATAAGCCATTGATTGCATCTGGTCTGTTTCAGTCTTGAGATTAGTTATTTCATTTCATCTATCTTTTATAATCTTCCACCTCTTATCTTAAATTTATAACTGTCTTTCTATTCTAGGGACATGTAAATTTATAACTGTCTTTCTATTTTAGGGACATGTACAAAGACAGAGTTCTAGAACTAAATGCATCTGATGAAAGAGGAATCGATGTTGTTAGGGAAAAAGTGAAGAAATTTGCACAGCTTACAGCTAGTGGAACAAGACCCGAGTAAATATCATTCACAATATAGTAAACAAAGGCCAAACAAAATTATTATTTTTTTAAATACAGTATGAATTAAAAATTAAAAGAACTATGCCAGAGGCACTTTGACAGATATTTATCATCATGAATACTGATTTTATTCTTTCCCTTCCTTTACTGGGTCAGGTATTTGATATTCATTGCCTGATTGATCTATCATTTTAAAGTTAACATTAAATTTTAAATCCGGTTGCATTTGTACTTAAAATTTTGTAAGTGAGTTGTTTACTGATTTCAATGAGGTTATGCTTGTTAGAAATGTTATTGCCAAATAATAGATAGGAGTGAATCCATAGAACTAAACTTATTATGGGTGACCTGAGATCGATTTATTAGAATATCAGCTTACAAAAATCTTTTTTTCCTCACTAAAAGTTTTCAAAAGAAAGAAAAAACGATTAAAAGATTATCAATGCGTTTTTTTTAAATATGAGTTGTTTTTATTCATTATATTATAATAATCTATTAAATTTTCAGTGGCAAGCCATGTCCACCTTTTAAGATAGTAATTCTTGATGAAGCAGATTCCATGACTAAGCCAGCTCAGGTAATTAACAAAGAAGAAAATATTCCACTATAGACTTCTTCATAGATTTATTTATACAGAAGTCTCTTCTGATGAAAAAAACAAAAAACAACCAACAACCTTGGCCAAAAATGTGAGGGCTTTGCAGCCAAAGAGGTGCAAGCTAATTTTCTTCAATTCCAGAGAGAGGGAGAGATGCATAATAAAAAGGTTTAATAGTTTGTGAATGCACAAGTTACATCTCTTTTGATCTAAGAATTATTGGTTTATTCATTGATTTGAAAACAAAATACTGTAAAATTTTGTGTGTAACCTGCATTCAAACATAATCTGCACTCATTTTCTTGTTAAAATCATGATGGGGAAACTTCGTTAAGTTCAAGAACTGTGTGGTCTTTTTTAGTATTCTCATGGATTGCCCTGCTTTCAATCATCACTTCACTCAGAAAGAAGTAAAGTGAGTTGAAGCTTTACATGTGTTGAATTAATCCATAGTCCAACAAAACAAAATTGAAATAGAAATACATATTAACAAATTGAATGAGTGTGAAGAAATACCATACTTAATAGTTTTTATGCAGTTAAGCTGCATTATGCGAGCACCCTAGATTTGTGTTCTACCCAATAAATGCTGAAATCAGTGGCGGATCCAGAAATTTTCATAAGTGGGGGCCCACTGACTGACCTAAGAGGGGGCCGCTTCAGTCACGCTTCAGTGATTCCCTATATAAGCAACCAAATTTTTCCCTCTAAATCCGCCTCTGGAAATACTTGCCATTGTTATTATCTAGCTCGCTACTATGTTATATATAACTAATTGAACACTTTTTTAATACTTTTTATTCTGGATTACAAAAAATATGACCAGAAAAACGTTAAATGATCGTCGATTTATCCAAAATAAGTTTTGAAGTTACACATAGGAAGTAGTGCCTATTAAGAATCCTTGTGTAGTTCATTATGACTTGTGCTTTTGGCCAAGATGTCAAAGAACAATTGTATGAAATATTTAATCGCCGAAAATCTCTTAAGACAAGTAGTTTAGATTTCCCAAATGGCAAAAGTCGTAGGAATATTGTTTGTCATCAATACGTAGGTAGTCTATTATATAACATTATAATAAGTTCAACTGTTCATGCTGTTGGCGGCAATTTCAAATTAGAAAAAAGAAATTTTCGTATCTTTTCAATTTGGAGGCAGGTGTGCAAATTAGCGGTGGTCCGAGGTCCGCGACCTTCCACTTTTGCAATCAGAATTTCGACTAGGATAGTTGGTTTCTAGCTACGCCCGACGTAGTCACCTTCCACTTTAAAGAAAATAAGAATTAAATTTGCAAACCTTTTCACTATGTTCACCAAACCAAAGTCTTCAATTAAACGAGCTCAAAATTTATTTTTATCATTATTATTCATGACAGCGATGTTCATTTTGTTCAACCGCTAGCTTTATACAGAAAATCACCGACAAATATTGTATAAATTCGAGTAAAATCGTATCTGATTGACAAAAACAACATTGTAAACACATAACAATGGCGGCCGTGAAGACAAAATTTTACAATATCGGATCCGATTCCGGAAGCGGATAAGGGTTATTCCGGGTTTGGCGATCCAAGCAGGTGAAAACATACATCTATGCATGGTAAATGAATATAAACACTAGAATTGTAAACCAAAAGATGCAAAAGAAAGAAGAAGCAGAAAAATATTTTATACAGAAACTCAAAATTCTTTTTGACAAGTTTTAATTTAAAAATCCAATACAACGTGACAACTGGGAACAGTATATCTAACAATATGCATGTTCATGGTCACAGTCTAAATTTTCTTTATCAGTGATAAATGATAATAATGCATGTGAGATGCTTTTAAGGTGTAAACATATTACTGCAATTTCGAAGGGTTATTTTTTATCTCATTTTTGAAGGGTCAATTAAAGTAGCTGAAAGTTTCTTTCTTTATTTTCATAAATAATGCAACTTTATTATATATACCTGAATGTAAGTAAATCATATGATATATAGGTGGCATCCTGTGTAATAACTTGGAAACAGTCGAGCTCCCCACCCCTAAACCATATGAGGGGCAGATCCAGGATTTTAGGTTAGGAGGGGCGCAAACTTCAATTTTCTCCGAGCAGAGCGAGGCTAAAAAAAATTTGAGGTAAAATTATCGGAATATTCATTATTAAGCTGAGAACAATCCCCCGACTGAATTCGCCCCTGCATATATTCAAGTATAGGACAATATAATAAATAAAATGAAATATAGGGGGAGTCCCTGGAGTTTCCCCACCCTCTCCTGTTTGAGAACTTGGAAACGGTCGAGATCCACACCCCTTTTCATGTTTGTGACAATATGAAAAATCAAATGAAATATAGGAAGAGTCGTTGGGGTTCACCCCAACCTTCCTGTTTTAGAATTTAAAAATGGTCGAGATCCCCACCCCTAAACCATATATATTCATGTATGGGACAATATAACAAATAAAATAAAATGTAGGGGAAGTCTCTAGGGTCACCCTACCCCCAGAGGCGGTTCCAGAAATTTGTGTAAGTGGGGGCCCACTGACTGACCTAAGAGGTTGCCCGCTCCAGTCACGCTTCAGTGATTCCCTATATAAGCAACCAATTTTTTTCCCAAAAAGGGGGGGTGGCCCCACCCCCCTAAATCATCTGCCTACCCCTACCTGTTTGAGAACTTGAAAACCATTGAGATCTCCACCCCTAAATTATATATATTCATATGTATGGGACAAAATAACAAATCATTTACATTTACTATGGGCAAGTCAGTCAGACCTCACCTTTGATCCCTGTTGTAGTGAACATTTGTCTGATTCGTGTCTCAACTTTTGTACTACAGAACACAAATTCAATTTTCTTTCCAGGGAAACCAGTCCATTCATACTATTACATGTTCATACTAAGTCAACTTGAACTTCTAGCAGTCAAATAAAACCAAGGTTAACTACCAAGTAGAACAACTGCAATCATTGGGAACTTGTACCACTGCAGACTCACCATAAAAACATACATTGCTATATGCATTGCTTTTGAAACCTTGATAACATATTAAATATTTGCCTTAATAAATAAATCATTAGATAAACATAAATGTACTATATATGAATGTTTAATGTTGAGGCAACTTTGCCACAGTTTTCATAATTACGATTGCCTTGGTTTTTGGTTAACTGCCTTCAGCGCTGTAAGCGCTTTGATTTAAAGAATATGGCTGACAGTAAAACAGTGCTGTCATTTAGTAAAGTGCTATAGAATTATTCTTCACTAATGTTTAATATGTAAATGTATTTCAGGCAGCATTGAGAAGAACAATGGAGAAGCAGTCGAGAACGACGCGATTCTGTTTGATATGTAACTATGTCAGTAGAATTATAGAACCTATTACATCTAGGTGTGCAAAGTTCAGGTTTAAACCATTAGCAGAAGACATCTTATCCAAAAGATTACGGGAAATCTGTGTGAAAGAAAATATTAAATGTGATGATGAGGTATGCAAAAAAAGAATACTTTTAAAATGATCAGGTTGAAATTAACTTGTTAATAAATGTTGTCAGAATAAAAATCTTTTTAAACAAAAATCAGATCAAAATTGAAATAATACTAAACTTGTGGCAAAATTAAAGTGACTTGTCTGTCTTTATGTAGCTTCTTGAAAAAGAAGGAGATATAGTATGATTGCCAGTGAAGCAAATATCCACCAGAGACCACATGGCATAGATGTTTTCAGTTGCAGGTCACCATATGGTCTTCAACAGTGATCAAAGCACATACAGCATATAGCAAGCAATAAAATGTAAAACAATTCAAATAAAAAAAACAAACTGGCTTATTTATTCAGATTCTATCTAAACCAATATGATATACAACAAACCACAACAGTCTCCAGACATGGGACAGGTATAATTATACAGAGTGTGGCAGAGTTCAACATTTTTGCGTGTGTTCAACCATTCCCCATGCCTGGACAGTGGTGTAACAGTCCCCATGCCTGGACAGTGGTGTTACAGTCCCCATGCCTGGACATTGGTGTTACAGTCCCCATGCCTGGACAGTGGTGTAACATTCCCCATGCCTGGACAGTGGTGTAACAGCACAACAAGAACAAATATAAAAAAAAACGTTGAAAAGAGCTTGACTCGTCAAATTGATACCAAACACTAAAAACACAAAGTGCCAATCTGAGAGTATAAGCAGTTACTGAAATCTGGTTCACAGCCAATAAATAATGAACAAAAACATATTTTTCATTTGATTTAGGACTTCTACATCAAAACTTTGTTCTTTAGATGGGTAAATAACTCTCAGGACTGTTCCAGAATGAAACATATGGGAAGCACTTACATATCCCACTGCTGTATTTTTCAGGACTACCATAAGAAATTGGAATAAATGTAAATATTAAAGCAGAATGTTATAAACTTGTAATATTTTTAGGCAATACATGGTTTAATGTATACGTCTGAGGGAGATCTGAGAAAAGCCATCACATATTTACAGAGTGCAGCAAGATTAAAAGGAGAAGATGAAATTAATAAACAAGATATTTATGAAATTGCTGGTGTAAGTAGATATAAATCATGTCAATTATGTAAAGATAAAAAAGAGTTTCACAAATCTATAAATACACAAGACTACTGGCTAAGAATATATTTGTCTTTAGATATGCATGGATATAGTGGGATAGAATTAAACCTGGAAATCACAATATTGAATAACATGACTAACATAAACTGGGTTTAACTGTTGACAGAAATCATAAAAAACTGAAATAGATAACTGTAACATAAACTGTGTTTAACTGTTGACAGAAATCATAAAAAAACTGAAATAGATAACTGTAACATAAACTGTGTTTAACTGTTGACAGAAATCATAATAAACTATAGAAAACTGCTTTACTATTTTCCAGACAAAGTATAAAACCTTACTGTTACTAAAACACTAGAGCAACACCAGACCTCAAGTTAAAAAAATCTTTGCCAAATTTTGGAGTGGCATTTTCAGGAAAATGTTTGTGGACTGATTTGAAGAAAATAATCTGAGAAAACATTATGTCTCCCAATGAAATGAATTTCAACCATATCATGTTTATGTTTAACCTTTCTTTTCCTTTCCTTATCATTGCGAGTCTTTCTTTGTTCAGTGTTAGATATAACAAAGAACATATCAGACATTAAACTAAAATGCATTATTATTTAAGGGCTAGTTAAAATCCTGAGCAGTTAGCCGAGTTTAAGTTGTACTACCCTTCCAGGCAAGTTTATCAAAAAAAAATTCCAACACTTTTAAAAAATAAATATCAAACAACACAAACCCTAATATACACTTGGGATAAACCCTTGGCAGAAATTCAAATATAGAAAAAAAAAACACAATATAACAAGGAGATACTGGCCTACATGAATCACAGTTGTTCAGGGCAAGTTGAAAGTTTTATCAAATTCTGTGTACATGGAAAGCTGTCCATCCCATCTCTCTAAACAAAAATCTGTATATAGAAATTTTCATGTATAAAACTGGCTTTCATATTTCATTGTACAGAAAACAATGTGAAATTAGTTTAAACTTCATTTGAAAACTAATTATACCCCCGCTTTGAAAAAAAGGGGGGTATACTGTTTTACCTCTGTCTGTCCTTCCGTCAGTCTGTCAGTCTGTCAGTCAGTCCGTCCGTCCCATGAATATTTTTCGTCACATTTTTCTCAGGAACTACACTACCAGGATTTCTGAAATTTGGTTTCAGGCTTGATATAAGTCAGCTATACTGTGTGATGCGTTTTCAGATTCATCACTCGACAACTTCCCGTTTACAAAACACTTGTATCATTTTTACACCTGATAGCCAAGTTGAAAATTTTTCGTCACATTTTTCTCAGGAACTGCACTACCAGGATTTCTGATATTTGATTTCAGACTTGATATAAGTCAGCTATACCGTGTGATGCGTTTTCAGATTCATCACTCGACAACTTCCTGTTTAACGAACACTTGTATTATTTTACACATGATAACCAAGTTGAAAATTTTTGTCGCATTTTTCTCAGGAACTACAATACAAGGATTTCTGAAATTTGGTTTCAGGGTTTATATAAGTCTGCAATACTGTGTGATGCGTTTTCAGATTCATCACTCGACAACTTCCTGTTTACCGAACACTTGTATGATTTTACATACGATAGCCAAGTTGAAAATTTTCGTCACATTTTTCTCAGGAATTACTATACAAGGATTTCTGAAATTTGGTTTCAGGATTTATACAAGTCAGCTATACCGTGTAATGCGTTTTCAGATTCATCACTCAACAACTTCCTGTTTACCGAACACTTGCATATTTTTACACTATTAAAATTATCCACTTGTGGCGGGGGTATCATCAGTGAGCAGTAGCTCGCAGTTTCACTTGTTTGAGACAGATCTAGAAATATAATTGTAATCTGACTGATTTTTGCACAGGTTTTATAGATATCAGATCTAGAAATATAATTGTAATCTGACTGATTTTTGCACAGGTTTTATAGATATTTAGTATCGTTTCAGGTTATTCATGATGAAATTATAGACAGGTTAATAGAAGTGTGCAGTACAGATTCTTATGAAAAATTGGAACAAGAGATAAAGGTAAGGTTTGGTTTTTGGGTCTGATAGTTTTAAATGGGAAGGTTGGGGATTTGGCAAAATTGATATAGCTTCTGAATATAAGTTGCTACATCTTTATGATGAACTTGCCTCTAGCTGCATTTTACTGGTTAAGGGCTCAAATTAATCCTCAGATAACCAGCAATGTGATTTAATGTGCATCAAACCTCTATCATTATTAGTTAATAAACAAGTCGCCCCTTACTGATGTGTAATTTTTCTGTAAAAACCATTTATTTTTCTTCAAATTTTGAGGAATATTCTCAAAATGAAGTGCAAAGAAAACTGCTCTTTTAAGAGGATTTATGACTTTTTTCAATAACTGTGCAGTGAGTTTTTGAAGAATAGTATTAAACTAATAGTTCTAACTTGTACACTAGTTGCAAATGTAATTTTTAGTTTAGCAGCGCAATCGCAAACTTGAAATACGCTAAAAATCTGAAGTCATTTCTTAAAGATATTATGAGAAAAGAGACAAAAACCGCTAAAATATTCTGAATTTGTTTTGCAAAGTTGAAATAGATGTAACAAAACCATGTTTTGTAAGTGTTTCGGTATACTAAAGTTGAAAACACTTTTGTTTGAATAAAGGAACATGTATATTTTAATGATAAAATGACAGTGAGAATCTTTATATTATTTTTATACGACTGCAAAAATTGAAAATTTTTGATCGTATATTGGTATGATGTTGGCGTCGTCGTCCGAATACTTTTAGTTTTCGCACTCTAACTTTAGTAAAAGTGAATAGAAATCTATGAAATTTTAACACAAGGTTTATGACCACAAAAGGAAGGTTGGGATTGATTTTGGGAGTTTTGGTCCCAATATTTTAGGAATTAGGGGCCAAAAAGGGCCCAAATAAGCATTTTCTTGGTTTTCGCACTATAACTTTAGTTTAAGTAAATAGAAATCTATGAAATTTTAACACAAGGTTTATGACCGCAAAAGGAAGGTTGGGATTGATTTTGGGATGTTTGGTTCCAACAGTTTGGGAATTAGGGGCCAAAAAAGGGCCCAAATAAGCATTATTCTTGGTTTTCACACAATAACTTTAGTAAAAGTAAATAAAAATCAATGAAATGTAAACACAAGGTTTATGACCACAAAAGGAAGGTTGGGATTGATTTTGGGAGTTGAGGTCCCAACAGTTTAGGAATTAGGGGCCAAAAAGGGGCCCAAATAAGCATTATTCTTGGTTTTCGCACCATAACTTTAGTATAAGTAAATAGAAATCTATGAAATTTAAACACAAGGTTTATGACCATAAAAGGAAGGTTGGGTTTGATTTTGGAAGTTTTTGTCCCAACAGTTTAGGAATAAGGGGCCCAAAGGGTCCAAAATTGAACTTTTTGTTTGATTTCATCAAAAATTTAATAATTGGGGTTCTTTGATATGCCAAATCTAACTGTGTATGTAGATTCTTAATTTTTGGTCCCGTTTTCAAATTGGTCTACATTAAAGTCCAAAAGGTCCAAAATTAAACTAAGTTTGATTTTAACAAAAAATGAATTCTTAGGCTTTTTTGATATGCTGGATCTAAACATGTACTTAGATTTTTGATTATGGACCCAGTTTTCAAGTTTGTTCAAATCAAGATCCAAAATTATTATATTAAGTATTGTGCAATAGCAAGAAATTTTCAATTGCACAGTATTCAGCAATAGCAAGAAATCTTCAATTGCACAGTATTGTGCAATAGCAAGAAATTTTCAATTGCACAGTATTGCGCAATAGCAAGAAATCTTCAATTGCACAGTATTGTGCAATAGCAAATATTTTCAATTGCACAGTATTGCGCAATAGCAAGAAATATCTAATTGCACAATACTGTGCAATAGCAAGAAATTTTCAATTGGAGTTATCTTTCTTTGTTCAGAATAGTAGTTGAATCAACTTAAATCATTGTTTTATACAATATACAATGTATATTCACTTTTACTACCAACCAATCTTTACCATTCAGTGATAACAAGCACTTTATTTTACATTTTAATATTTTATGATGTATTTAAGAGTAGTTATTGTTGCAAACTCCATTAGAAATTTGAATTGATATCAGTTTTGGAAAAAGGGAAAGGGGGATGTGAAAAAAAAATGGGGGAGGGGTAAATTTTTCTCATTTCAGATTTCATAAATAAAAAGAAAATTTCTTCAAACATTTTTTTGAGAGGATTAATATTCAACAGCATAGTGAATTGCTCAAAGGCAAAAGAAAAAATTTTAAGTTCATTAGACCACATTCATTCTGTGTCAGAAACCTATGCTGTGTCAACTATTTAATTTTAGATTTAAATAAGTTTGAAGAAGAAATCTTTAATTGATTTGTAAAATCTTGACATTTGTTTTGTGTAAAAAACCCATATAATGTCAAAAATTTGATCACAATCCAAATTCAGAGCTGTATCACGCTTGAATGTTTTGTCCATACTTGCCCCAACTGTTCAGGGTTCGACCTCTGCGGTCGTATAAAGCTGCACCCTGCGGAGCACCTGTTTTTTTTTTAATTTTGTCCGTAGTAGTAGACTTAAGTACTTAAATTTCAATAAATTCACTACAATGCCAGTGGCGCAGGGGTACGCTGATCTATCCCAAGGCGCTAAGATTGAGAGTTCGAATCTCACTTCCGGAGTTGGAAAATTAATTTCCTATATTAAATGTAACTTAACTTAACTTTACTTTCAATTTCAAAAAGGAAACCTACAAATTTTTTTTAAAAGAATGTATGTGCAAAATTGCCCCCCCCCCCCTTTTTTTTTACCCCCTTTGCTCCATCGGGCTCGATCAAGGGTGTCCCAGATCAAGCTAGCATTGGTAATTCAATGAATTTTCCCTTGTAAAAACAAAGTTAAGGTTGCTGATTGATTGAAAACGAATTAGACAAATAACTAGGGTCCAAGTTTGAAATCAGACAAAAAGAGACATTGATATTTCAAGGCCTATAGCACGTTATGCGTCTATTTATACCACTATGATAACTTATATGGCATTGTGTTTCCACCAAAACCTGACCCTATTAGCCCACCAATATGTCTCTGCACGACTTTTTGCCCAAGGATTTCATATTTTTATGCCCCACCTACGATAGTAGAGGGGCATTATGTTTTCTGGTCTGTGCGTCCGTTCGTTCGTCCGTCCGTCCGTCCGTCCGTCCGTCTGTCCCGCTTCAGGTTAAAGTTTTTGGTCAAGGTAGTTTTTAATGAAGTTGAAGTCCAATTGACTTCAAGCTTAGTATACATGTTCCCTATGATATGATCTTTTTAATTTTAATGCCAAATTAGAGGGTTTACCCCAATTTCACGGTCCACTGAACATAGAAAATGATAGTGCGAGTGGGGCATTCGTGTACTGGGGACACATTCTTGTTTCACTTTTTCTCCAACAGTCACATGACTTTTAGAAATATACCACGTGACCAAAAAATGATGAATTATCTTCAAACTTAATTTTTTGAAATATTTTACCAATTATCTTTCATTTGAGCCCAACATGACATGTGTATGACCATTGATGCGAATGCTGTATTCATTTAAACTTCGATAATGTATTTTCGTTAAGTAAAGGTCTAAAATGCATGAAAGGGAAAGGGTTAATAACTTTTTATGCCCCACTAAGGGGCATTATGTTTTTCGGTCAGTGTCTGTTCGTCCCTCTGTCAAGCTTCAGGTTAAAGTTTTTGGTCAAGGTAGTTTTTGATGAAATCCAAGTCCAATCAACTTGAAACTTAATACACATGTTATCTATGTTATGATCTTTGTAATTTTAATGCCAAATTCTAGCTTTTACTCCGATTTCATAGTCCACTGAACATAGAAAATGATAGTGCAAGTGGGGCATCTGTACTATGGACACATTCTTGTTTTTTATATCTAACTTTTTTTGTAATTTTAGGTAGCAATAATGGAAGGCTACTCTGGTATGCAGGTGATATCACAGTTACATGATAAACTGGTGGAAATGGAGGCACTAACAGACAAACAGAAATCTGTCATCATGGAAAAACTGGCTGTAAGTGATTATGTTTATATAGTAAAAGTTCTATTGCTAGCAGATTTTTGTCGAGCCTGCAACTTTTGTTGCAGAAAGCTCGACATAGGGATAGTGATCCGGCAGCGGCGGCGGCGGTGTTAGCTAACTTCTTAAAAGCTTTATATTTTAGAAGGTGGAAGACCTGGATGCTTCATACTTTGTATATAGATACCTCATGTTACGAAGTTTCCGTCAGTCACATGTCCAATGTCCTTGACCTCATTTTCATGGTTCAGTGACCACTCGAAAAAAAAAGTTAAGATTTTTTGTAATGTTGAATTCTCTCTTATTATAAGTAATAGGATAACTATATTTGATATGTGCGTACCTTGAAAGGTCCTCATGTCTGTCAGACAGTTTTCACTTGACCTCGACCTCATTTCATGGATCAGTGAACAAGGTTAAGTTTTGGTGGTCAAGTCCATATCTCAGATACTACAAGCAATAGGGCTAGTATATTCGGTGTATGGAAGGACTGTAAGGTGTACATGTCCAACTGGCAGGTGTCATCTGACCTTGACCTCATTTTCATGGTTCAGTGGTTATAGTTAAATTTTTGTGTTTTGGTCTGTTTTTCTCATACTATATGCAATAGGTCTACTATATTTGTTGTATGGAATGATTGTAAGGTGTACCTATCTAGCGGGCAGATGTCATGTGACCTTGACCTCATTTTCATGGTTCAGTGGTCAAAGTTAAGTTTTTGAGTTTTGGTCTTTTTATCTAATACTATATGCCGTAGGTCATCTATATTTGGTGTATGGAAATATTTCATGATCTTTATGTCAGTCGCGCAGGTTTTATTTGACCGTGACCTCATTTTCACGGTTCATTGCACAGTGTTAAGTTTCTGTGTTTTGGTCTATTTTTCTTAAACTATAAGTAATAGGTCAACTATATATGTTGTATAGAAGCATTGTTAGCTGTACATGTCTGCCTGGCATGGTTCATCTGACCTTGACCTCATTTTCAAGGTTCATTGGTCTTTGTTTAGTTATCTTGGTTAATGTTAAGTTTATGTGACAGTTGTATTAAAGCTTAGGTTTATACTTAGGACTATCAACATAATATCAATGATTAGTATAGAAGGCGAGACATTTCTGCGTGTGCACTCTTGTTCATTTTAGACGTTCTGAAAGACTATAGATATAAGAAGATGTTGTTTGTGTGCCAAAGAGACAACTCGCCATCAAAGTTATAATTTGTAAAAATAAACCATTGTAGGTCAAAGTACGGTCTTCAACATGGATCCCTTGGCTCACACCAATCAGCAAGCTATAAAGGGCCCCATAAATTACTAGTGTAAAGCCATTCAAACAGGAAATTCAAAGGTCTAAAAATGAGGAAGAGAACTTAAAACCACATCAACAAATGACAACCACTGAATACACAAATACCAGAAGCACTACAAAGCCTCAGAAAAACATTTTCTTTCTGGCTATGAATTTTGTGGAACCAATTGTAAATTAAGAAAAGGGAAATAAACAAGATTTGTAAATGGTCATTTAATATTTGAGATATTAACTTATTATAACTAAAGCAAGTTAAAAATAAAGGCTGCAAGGTCATACTTTGAGTAGGATGTTGATATTTCCCATGGTAATTGGTCTCGTTTAATTTACTCTTTATTAAATGTCTCACAATTCCATGTTAATCCTACACTTATGTCATTATGTATGTGACATGCTTATTTTGCTGTTATGTGTTTTCTGTATAATTTTGTGAAGCTTGTATACTGATTATAATTGTGAGCCTATTTGATCTTTTTGTAGGTTGTAGACAAATGTTTAATTGATGGAGCTGATGAATATTTACAACTGATGTCTCTATTTACAACTATGATGTCACAGATATGTCATGGAGAAAAGTGAAATAAACATGGAAATTTCTTTGCAAAATTCTTGATTTAAGGACAAAAGTAACTTATTTTGTCCTTTTATGATAACTGCTGTGAAAACAAAATCCAAAGCACATAATAGAACTATTGTGTAAAATACGACTAAGATTTTCCTCAAAATATGCCACATATGCTATAAATGGAGAAGATAAAGCAACAAAGAAGTGAAATTATAGCATGCCTTGTATACAAAACAATATGGAAGAATGTAAAATTATTATTTAAAATAATTTTATGAATAAAGTAATAAATTTAATTGTACATACAGATTTATATATTGTAAAATAGGCCTTAGATACTCAACAGTTTGATTAATGTTTGTATGCCCCTTCTGTAGCGAAGGGAGCATTTAGTTTTATTTGGTGTATGGAAATATTTAAAGATGTACATGTCAGTCTGGCAGGTTTTGTTTGTCCTTGACCTCATTGCTCAGTGTTGAGGGGTTTTTTTTGGTCTGTTTTTGTTAAACTATAAGCAACAGGTCAGTTATATATCTTGTGTATGGAATGATTGTAAGGTGAATGTCTGTTTGACAGGTATCATCACCTCGATACATTTTCATGGTTTATTAGTCAATGTTAAGTTTTCATGGTTAAGTTGTTTCTTAGATACGATACTATAAACAATATGTCGACTATAATTAAATTTGTGGTTCCACTGTAATACCCAAGAAATCTATGAAAATTGATATACAATAATATGAATGAATCCACAGTATATGGATAAATTTTTTCAGTATATTTATTCCTCTCAAGATCCATGTCTGTCCCTGGGTTCACCTGGCCATGACCTCATTTAAGGGGTCAGTCATCAAAGTTACATTTTCTCAGATACTTCAAGCAATAGTTCATGATATTTGGTGTATAACATGAGTTTAAGGTGCATATGTTCAAAAACCAGGTAACACAGACATTGACCTTATTTTCATGATTCATTAGACAATGTTTAGTACTTGTAGTTTGATCTATTTCTCAGCTACTCTAAACAATGAGGCAACTTTTTGTGTTTATGGGATGAACATTAGGTGAACATGTCTGTCAGACAGGTTTCATATGACCTAGGCCTAATTTCATGGTTGATTGGAATTTGGTGGATGTTAAGTTTTCATGGTTTTGTCAGTTTATTCTTGACTATAAGCAATAGATCAATTATATATTGTTAGGTTTATATATGAAATGAATAATGGCATTGATCTCATTTTCATTTATCATTATGTTGTAAGTAAAACTTTTGAATTACAGACTAATCAAGGAATGATATGATATATGGTCTGGAAATTTATTATGTTGTTTTACTGTGATATTTTTAGCTATGCCAGTGAGTCACTCTCTTTCTAATAAAGAGAACAGGTATTATTAGCAGACCGACATATCCAACCTCAGGGTTTTTGTTATTTTTGAAAATTTGGTGTTGATCATATCTTTAAAATTTATTTTAGAGCTTGATGTATTGTATAGAGATTTCTCTATCGTTGATTACTGTAAGTTGACATTTCAAGATCCATTTTGGTTGTTTGTAACATAGTGGGTTAATTAGTGTGTTATATCCAACATCTCTGTTTATCATATACATGACAAACAATCCTGCAGTCTTGGAAAAGAAGCAATGATCACAAATGTGCACACATTGGAAGGTCTCGCATGATCATGATTGAATTTATGATGAAAGTCATTAGGATAAAGGTTTTACTATAATTATCACATACATGTATTATCAATAAGTTGACCCATGTAAATGAAGTCTGGTTTGGATGAACCCTTTCTGACATATAAGGTCATCTTTCAATCATTACACACACCAAATAAAGTTCTGCTTATATCTGAGAAACAGACATATTTATGAAAACGTAATATGGACAAATGAACCATGAAAATGAGGTCAAGGTAAGATATTACCTGCACCTTGACATTGTACACCTTACTATCATTCCATGTAGACGTACTGCTTACAGTATCTAAAAAAGGACATAATCTGGTAAAAACCATAAAAATCCATGAAATGATGTTGAGGTCAGGTTAATCATGTATGAGGGACATGTAGACCTTGCAAGGGTTCCACATGATATACCAAATATTTTCCTATCGAATTTTGTACTCGCAATAAGTAAGAAATTCACATGACTATAAAACTATACTGTGTATTTAAGCAGTCACTGGACCTTGAAACTGAGGTAAAAAAAAAATTACATATAGGACAATGGGAAACTTCATAGTATGAGGTATGGATATGCAAAAGCCTCCAGGTCTTCTACTTTCTCAAATGTTAAAGCTACACAAATAGTTGATGCAGCCAGGTTTGGCATTCTCCAACTAGCACAGCAGGTGAAACAAAAAATATAAGTCCAACAACTAGAAAGTCAAATGAAGACTTAAAATTTAAGCTGCTCTGTCATAAAGCAAATGGTACTTTCATTGCTATGTCATATACATTTAACCCATCTTTTTATTTTATTGTTCAATATTGAGATTAAATATCACCAGAAACAAAATTATACTAATCATACATTTATTCAGACCAGCTGATATATGAAATGTTAGTTTCATTATACTCTTTTGTCATCTGTACATTTTGCATCTTATGATCTAGTCACAAATGATATTTCAATACATGAATGTTGCCTGGCTGGATGTCTCCTTTACAGTGCTCGATTTAACTCATTTGATCATCAGCTTTACAGCATATCTCACAGGAATGTTTTTTGCATACATGTAGTTCCCAAATCACTCCTCAAGCTGTCCACTTCAAACACCTGAACATGATAAAAAAAGATATCATTATCATTATGCAAAACTTGAGGTGGTCTAATGATCACATAAACCCCTCTTCCAGCAATTGATGGGTTATGATTTTGTTCATGTAGTAGCATATTGTAAAATGTATTTTTTTTTTCATATTTCAAAAGGTAGTATATATTTATATGTATAAATTTTACTTGAATACCCTAGAATAATCATTGGTGCCATACACCTTATCGTTAATTCCGGCTGACCCGGCCGCTTGAACTTTTGACACATACAACAATCACTTTTCCATTGTGGTGTCAGATATTTTGTTTTATGACGATAAATTTTTACGGGAACCTGTGTGATATCAAGTTATGGCGGACAAATAGCGATAAGGTGTATTTAGTACAAGCCTAATTTAACCAATGTGCTTAGTGTGTCCCCACACATTTTATTTTTACCAATTCTCACCCTGCAGCTTTGTGTGTGCCTACACAATTAATATTACAATTGCTCACCTTGTATCTTGGTGTGTCCCCAAACATCTCACACAACAATACCTTGCACCACACTGTACACATGTGTAATTGGAGGTAAATGTTACAATAGTCAAGGAAAAGTAATAATATGAATCTTTGTAGATCACTTTTATAAACATATGAGCCGCGTCAGAAATAAATCTACCTTATACAAGTGAATGTTTGTATATGTGAAAGTCTTTGATTGACTTGGAACATTCAAATATGAATAAAAGATTAATTTTGGTAATTTCTAATAAATAAGAATATGTGTCTGTAGAATATCATGGTCCACATGTACTATCAAATTTCTGTGTTCAGCCAACCATGAAATCAGGGTCAAAACCATAATTGTGCATATACAGTAAACTGTTTGTTTAAAAATGAACATGTGTACCAATTTTCATATTGAAGACACAAACTAGGAGGGGCATAAAAAGTGTGAGACAATTGTGAATGCTTAGTTGACTATGATATCATAAAAATATTTACTGGAACATTTAGTCCCAAATAAAAAAGTCTGTGTTGTTGAAATCATTTTTTTTATACTTTGGGAGTGAATACCAATTGTTAATTCTATTGTGCTTCATTCAAATGAATGCTTGCAATTTTCAAAATGTGTCCATAGTACACGGATGCCCCACTCCCACTATCATTTTCTATGTTCAGTGGACCGTGAAATTGGGGTCAAAACTTTAATTTGGAATTAAAATTAGAAAGATCATATCATAGGGAACATGTGTACTAAGTTTCAAGTTGATGTAACTTTAACTTCATCAAAAACTACCTTGACCAAAAACTCTAACCTGAACTTTGTACTATCATTTTCTATGTTCAGTGGACCATGAAATTGGGGTCAAAACTATAATTTGGCATTAAAATTAGAAAGATCATATCATGGGGAACATGTGTATTAAGTTTCAAGTTGATTGGACTTCAGCTTCATCAAAAACTACCTCGACCAAAAACTTTAACCGGACGGACGAATGCACAGACGGACGGACAGACGAACGGAGGTACAGACCAGAAAACATAATGCTCCTCTACTATCGTAGGTGGGGCATAAAAATGATAAAAAGGATATCCACAAACTGCACAAAAATGTCTCTCAGGAAATCTGGATGCTGGAATTTGTGCAGATAGATATGAAGGTCCTTCTTTTTCAAATCTTTGCTGGAATTCATCATGGAAAGAAAGAAAATACAAAAATAGCAAGAAAATCATTAGTCTTAAACAAAAACAAGCAAAAGGTTTAGATTTTTATGTCATCTCAGCATAATCCCTTTTTTTCTGAAGCATTTTTCTGTGTAATATTGTTGTTGTGTGTTACTGTAAGTATTGGTATTTGATGTCGTTGTATTTTGAAACACCAGAAATAATTTAATAGAGTTTTTAATGACAGAAATATTTTTTTTTAATGACAGAAATAATTTAATAGAGTTTTTAATGACATAAATAATTTAATAGAGTTTTTAATGACATAAATAATTTAATAGAGTTTGTAATGACATCACAAGTGTTTGAATGCATCAGAACTAGTTGATATGTCTGCTAGATATTTTTATATATATTTTGTCATTAGATGTCTACTTTTATTACTGAATTTAAGTTTCAGAGAATTATAGGTCCATCATTAACCCTTGATGAACATACTCCTATCAAAGTCTTTCATTTGAGGATCAAACCCACAACCTACACTTGGGAAGCACACTACCAAGAAACCACAAAGGGGGTCTGTAGTCTGAAGTCAACTATATCTTACATAAAACTCAAATATCAATCAAGGACAAAACTGTAGTAATAAATTTCAAGACCCTTAATTCAAACATAAGTGCAAATATCATAATTGTTTCTCTGCAGCTAAAATGTGTATAATGATCAAATAATCTCCCCTTTTCAAAATCTTGTGTGTGCTTTTGAAAGAAAAAAAATGGGCTACTTAATTTTGTATGGTCCCATTATTTCTCTGCACAATATATACTCACATCTTCCTCTAAAAGAGCAGCAAAACTTTTCTTGTATCTAAATTTGAAATGGTCACTCCTACTTTTCCTTTGTCTTTTGGTACCTGATCCCTGTTGTTGGACTGGGGGGAAAAAATGTGGATGCATTATACACACACATTACTTGATAAAACACTAATATTGAAATATGAAGATGTGGTTTTTAATTGCCAATGAAACTAGAGTACTATCAACCAGAGTTCAAATGAGGTGAATGTTATCAATTACAGGCAACCTTACAAGTCTTCAACAATGAGAACAACCTATACTGCATAGTCAGCTAGAAATGTGAACAATTAAAAAAAGAGCACCAACTGCATTTAAATGTATATAACAAAAGCATATGATATGTACATGTATATATGTACTAAACAAACACTATGATGAATTTTCACTTTTGATGAGTGTAACTTATATAAGCTATGCAGTGTTAATGTTTCGTACTGCAAATATTCCCCATAACCTAACAAGTTTCTGACTTAAATCTTAACATGAAAACTATACAACAGTTTCAAAGTCAATACACTAATATAGACTAAGGGACCAAAGCCATGTAGCCTCCATAGATATCAGTCTTGCTAATGCAGATACAACTACATACCAAATATCATCTGCAGTCTTTATGATGAACTGTTAAATCTACAGGCCCAGAGCTCAATTTTTGAAATTTTTTAGTTAGATTCTGTTGGCCTGTAGATATGATTTTTACAGGCCCAAGAGCAATTTTTCAAGCCTGGGCTGCCACTTAGCGTGAAGACTGGATGTCATCTACTTATGAGAAGTGTTTTTTTTTTAATTTGACCTATTTATATCAAAATTATTAATATGTTAACTATGCAAGAGTACAAGATTCAACAAACCATGATTGATCAATGAAGCCATATACATTGTGCCATTTCAGGCCTTTTATAGCTGACTATGTGGTATGTGTTTTACTCCTTGTTGAGGCTAAATGGGGAACTATAGTTGTTATGTTCTATGTCATTTGGTCTTTGGTGAAGAGATGTCTCATTGGTAATCATACCACATCTCATTTTGATATTATAATGACGAATGACTTCCAAAGAAGAGTATGCATTTTGAATAAATTAGTACTATTTCATACAAGGAATACCAAAATCTTATTAAACATACAACATGTACAATGTATGAGTATTTACCTGCCTCCATTGACTCTTCAAACTTAGGAGCTTTTTTGCTCATTTTCAAATCAGCATGTGGATCATCTTGAAAGTTATCAGACTCCAGTGCCTCCAATGCTTTTCTCTGTCTTCTTCTACGGGCAGCATCATCAAGGACTCTTTTTTGCTGAAGATCTTTAACTCTACCTACAATGAAAAACTAGTCCGTTGAATGAAAAACATATACATGATATATGGCTGTCCAAATCTGCTTGTGTTTCTACATTTTTTACATGTACATGAAGTTAACACATTTTAATTTGGTGTAAACCTTGCTTGCAGTTAATGTAATCATTCCAAGGGCTTTAGTCATTTTTGTATGATACCAAACACTGACCATTCTTTGAATAAATCATAGCATAATAGGAATTAGGTAATTATTCAATTGGCTTACAAATACAAATACAAATATTTTATTGGCACAAACTCAATTACAATGATTGGCAATGGCCCATACAACTAGTATACAAATAGTAATGATGCAGCAATTAAACAATACTGAGGGCCCTCATGGGGTTTTTGATTATGTGATTACTTGGCCGTTTTTTTAATGATTATTTGATTATTAAGCCAAATATTTCATGATTATTTGATTACCTAGGACTGTATTTTTAGTTTATGATTATTTGATTACTAAAGATAAGCAAATATTTAATGATTATGTGATTATATTGGCAAAAAAATGGTGATTATGTGATTACTAGGACCCCCCATGAGGGGCCTCAATACTACATAGCATATCATTGGGCACATTTCGAACAATGAATTGTGCAGTTATAAATATCAATATATATACATTTGTAGGTTAATTTGTAAGAATAGACTACTGACATAAGTATATTGTATGTTATAGCTTCAAATTGTTCATATTACTCATTTATAAGGACATTTTTCCTTAATCAATTCAATTCAATTCAATTCAATATTTTATTTACGTCTCACCTTATGTATAAAATTCAAATGATTGATTAATAAAAGATGATATTAATCTAAGTGTTTTTCTACACTTGTTAGTAAGTAGTTGTTTGATATATTCATCCTCAGTTTTGGATTGTTTGTCATAATTTTTAAAATAGGACAATTTTGATATAAGAACATTTCTTTGTGATTCATATTTTGTGCAGTGCAAGATAAAATGTTTTTCATCTTCTATATTTTTATTATGACATAATTTTACATGTAGCTGTACAACAAAAAAATGTGTGTACTTTCTTTTTCTTTTCAGTATTTTAATGATTGCATTTTATTTGATTTATTAATTTAAATTACTTTTTTAAATACCTTGTAATCCTGATTAATTTTTGATAACATTCTATATTTTAAAAATTAAAAAAAAAAATCTCAAATTGTGTTTTGGGTCAATACATCATGTATTAAAATTAAATGAGCATTTTTGCTATTCATATCTAACATCTTTAATATAGAACTTGTTAACATAGATTTGTTTACTTTCAGCATATTGCGATATATTAAGAATTTGAATGTAATCTAATACTAACAAAATGTTATTTAAATAATTTGGAACCTTTAATTTATTCTGACATAAATTTCTAATTTTTTTTTTCATTTCATTTGGTGACAAGTATTACAAAAATTATACAGTTGCTAGCGATATAATTTTCTGAAACCAACAATTTTCAAAGTTTATAAATCTTTAATGCCTTTAAGGTTCATCATAACAAATGGACAAATATGGCCGTATTTTCACCTCTAAAACTCCTCAGTGTACATACTTACCTGTGAAGTTTGGAAAGTTTTAAGTCCTGGCATCCACTAGATATATGAAAGTTAAATGCATTCTGTGCTTCAAAAAGAAAAAATAGTTTTGGGATTTTGATGGTCATTTTTTTTTCCTTCCTGCAGAAGATGTAAAAATAAACAAACACCTGAAATACTTTGATACTGTCCACTCAGATAAACTCGTTAAATCACCTATAAATGTGTAGATATCTATTGGGCCAACCTTAAAAATATGTTTGTTTGCAGTTTTCCGACTGTACCTTCAGACTGAAGGGTCGGTAGGTAGGAAAAATATTTTATTTTATCAGCCAAAATATAGTTTAAACAAGCAGTTACATTTGTACACTAAACCAAGTTTCTTGTGAAGAAAAAAAAACATTTTAAAACAACAAACACTGGACATGCTGAAAACCAACATCAAATGAACAGGCATTTTCTGATAAAAAAACTTTTTAACCAAAACTCAAACTTTAACATAGTGTCATTATCCAATTTATGACATAAAATATGGTATAATTATTAAATACTGGAACACTTATAAACAAGGAATGTCATTATGAGGGGGAGGACAGGGGTAAGGGAGACCGGGAGAAAGGGGGTAGGAGAAAGGAGAAAGGGGGTGGGAGAAAGGAGAAAGGGGGTAGGAGAAAGGAGAGGAAGGCTGGGAGAAAGGAGAAAAAGTTGGAGAAAGGAGAAAAAATAAACTATCTCTCCTTTTAAGACTAGAACTGTTTTAAAGAAATATATTCAGACATGTATGCTTTTTGACTAGAATGTTTTCATGAGTAGAGCTAGTATTTTCATCAGAAAAATATAGATATTAAAGATTTATCAGACAATGTATTAAAGAGTGTATTTTTAATAAAAAAAATAACCATTGAATCTAAAAAATTCCTCAATTGAAAAAAGGCAACTTGAAAAAAAAGTATTAAGACATTCGACTGTTTTCATATTTCTGACAATATTTAATTATATGTAATAAGGTTATATTTTTGCCAGGCTTTAATGAAAACCAAAGAAATCTAAAGTTTGGGGTGAAATCCATAGCACCCCATTAAAAGTAAATGGTCTGTACTGAAATGTTTTTAATGCATAAAAAAAATTGGCAGCATAGCTCCAAAGGACATGTTTTAATGGAATTCACACAGGCCACACAGTTTGGGTATATTTAATATTGTAAGAAAGAGAATAATTGCAATGAGTGGGGCAGCCCCCATTATCCTAAAGGAGCATACTCATTGCAATCGAAGATAGATTTAATATAGAGAGAGTATATTTATTTTTCAAGCTAACCATTCATTTTCTCTACATCTTTGTGTAGTTAGGGTTGTTTCTTATTGATTTGGCATGATCTATATCCATTAACATTTCAAATGAGCCCTTCCTCCGTACAGGCGTGTTTACAGATATCCATGAAGATTTATGTCACGGAGGAGTGGTTTCATCTTTGTCGTCTTCACAACGATTTGTAGAAAATATGCCATACTTCAAGCTGCTGTCGAATTATTTAACCACTGAAATTGGTTCCATAAAGTCAGGCTCCACAGATTCTGTACCCGATTTGTTTGAGACAGCCGAATGGTTATCGTGTCAGTTAGGCAGCAACCATTTGATTTTCTGGGGGGGGGGGGGGGCTATGGTTTTTTTTTGGAAAAAAAAGTTTGTTTCCAGTTTTTGGAGAAAATAATAATTTGTTTTTGATTCTGAGAAAAAAAAATTGTTTGTTTCACCCTCAGCTGCCACTATATGTAATGCTAAAATTGAAAGAAAAAAAATGTTTTCGGTTTGTCGCGAAAAAAATAGATTGTTTTTCGCCGCCGCAGGCGAAAAAAAAAGTTTGTACAGAAAAAAAAACCATAGCCCCCCCCCCCCCGAAAATCAAATGGTTGCTGCCTTACGAATATCCGATATTCATAACTGACACGATAACCATTCTGTCTCAAACAAATAATCCGCTGCATCATCGTCAATGATATCATCACACATCATTACATGTGCCTGAATCTGTATAAACAGTTTACTAATAAACTTTTTTGTTTGTTATTTGTCTTAAATTGACACGAGACGACAGCGTAAAGTACTCCCCCGTGACTTAATGGATACCTGTAAACAATTTCCATGTGCTTTATCATTAAATGGTCACATAAACGCTTGACGGGAATCTAAGAAAAACCGAACTTGAAATGCGTAATTGACCCAGACTTTAAATCATTTCCGGAAAGGACCGAAAGTTCCGGATCGCGTCAATAGAAATATTAAAAAAAATTTCTTCAAATTTAAAGCAATAAAATTTTCACAGTCGGGAGGATTTTCAAGGGTCGGTCGGTAAACTGCAAACAAACAATATTTTAATTTAAGCCTTGTCCATGCCAATCAAGGACAAATAATACAAGCCAAACCAGTTCTTACCTGAGAGGGAGCATCTCAAAGTTATATCCCAACTTAGTTTATTTTTACACCTTATACAGGAAGGAAAAAAAATGCCCAGTAAAATCCAAGAAAGATTTCATCTTTCTGATATGCAAAATATATTTAACTTTTATATAGCTAGTGGATGCTAGGCCTTAAAACTTTCCAAACTGCACAGGTAGGAAGCAAGTTAACTCGTACCACGTTAACTCGTACCAAAAAAGTTAACTTGTACCACTGGGAAGTCGTACCATTCAGAACTCGTACCACTGTAAACTTGTACCATTAAAAATATATTAAAAAATACGATGTTTTATGGGTTTTTGTTTGTAAACTTAATAAAAATAAAGTTGAATTACTTGAATTTTATACTGGATTTTAATGAAAACTTAGACAAAAATAGACAATATTTTTTAAGCTTTATTGTTTAAACTGATCTTTCAAACTAGAACTTAATCCAGAAGAAAGTTAAACATCGCTTTAACTGTACCTTAAGTAGAATATATATATCCAAATTAAATTAATTAAAGCTGTAATCCATGATCAAAAATTGAATGCTATGTTCACAATTGTTGAAAGCCATGTGCTTTTTTGGCGGGAAACTTTGGGAACCCCTTAACAGGAAACAGTTACATTTCATTGTTATTTATAGACAGTAAGAATTTAATTTTGGAAATCATTTTGATTAACTGCTAAGATTTACTCATGAAAAATTAATATTTTCTTTGGCTGAAACTGATAATACTTTAATAATCTACATCTGCCACAGTATTTTCTATCCAATAGACAAGGAAAATTAGATACAAATTGTTCATTGTACTTTCAAATTATATAAATTTAACTTTGAGTAAAAGTAACATATATCATGTATATATTCATCATTAAACACCATTTAAATAAGTTGGTACGAGTTAGCAGTGGTAAGAGTTTGCATTGGTACGAGTTTTTTTTTTAATGGTACGAGTTGACGTTGGTACGAGTTTATAATGGTACGGGATAACTATAATTTCACAGGTAAGTCTGCACACAGAGTAACTTTTGAGTTGAAAATATGGCCATATTTGTCCATTTGTTATGATGAACCTTAATTTTTTTTTTAAAAGAAGGGAGAACGAACCAAGGGTGAACGGAATCTGTGGGAGAACAAACTCAGGGAGAGCATGTAATCAGGGCGAACGCACCCGATACCAGTGTATAGTGTCTATCATGTGTTGATACAAGTATTATTAATAATATTTTTTTTTCTTTGACGCCTTACTTCAAAGTAAGGCGTCAAAGAAAAAAAATATAATAGCCTTTCAAGACTATTATCCTACCGTAGTCTAAAATCGTTCATCGTGTTAGTTCGTTAGGTATTTGTGTTTGAACTTAACACACGGGGAAACTCCGCATTGACGTCACTACGCTACTTCCGGCGTAGAAAAACAATGTAGAATACGTTTTTTCTAAACTTTTGAATAAAAAAACATTTCTGAAGGTAAGTTTTCATTGTTGTTCTCAATTATTGCTAAAAAATGCCAAATTTCTAATGCCCGTTTCAATCCCGACTTCCGAATGTCTAAAAACATTCTAGAACTTCACAAAATCCCACTTCCGGCCTCCATTGCTTTGTGTACATTCCATTCAGCGTCATCAATCTTGTGGCAGGCAATACAGATCAAGCAAATCGTATTTTTAGGAATTTTAAAATGACATGCTCCTTACGTCTTTCGCGATTTTCCCGCGAAAAAAGCCCAACCAAAATGAAAGGAAAACTAATTGAAAAAACGATGCCCATGCCATAATTTTGTACAGGAATATAGAGTAGGTTAATGAAAAATAATTTACATTTATTTTTCATAGAATTTTCTTTTTATTCATTATAAAAAGATCGATAATCTGACCATCATGACTGTAGATAAATATTCATACAGAATTCCACTGATGTCAAAAGGGATGGCAAAAAAAGAGTTTTCCTGTTGAATAAAACCCAAAGTTATTGCAAACTATTTTGAAGCAATATCCCACAAAGAAATAACGTAATTGCCGTAGACTGGAAATTCCCTTAATTGACAGTAGAGCAATTTGATTGGGTAGAACGAATTGACATCACGTGATTTTGACGCCATTGAAATTTAAATGTAAACAAACAAGGTCAGAAGGTTCAGTATGGGACAGCATCGTACATTTAGTTACTGACAAATAATTATGAGTTACCAAGCTTGACAATGCATGGTAATAAAAAATGAAAGCTAAGTGTACAGAAAAAAATAAGAAAAAAATAGCCTTAGGATAACGACTTATCATTACACCTGGATATTAATTGAGAGTGTCTACTCAAGGTCTGAATAGTACCGGATCCTCTTTATAAATTTTGAATTAAAAGCGTGTGTTTTGTTTGTAAAAATGAAAGTTGTGTTACGATGTAATTGGTATCATTTAAGTCGCACTTAATAGTTCACTATTCACAAAATATTAAAACATTCTAACCCGACTCTCTTTTTTCTGCCATGTTGATTTCTAATGTTCAAATCAAGTATGGGTACGCTTTGGACAAATTCCGGAAACGCGATCTAGAATTCGGCATACAATAAAACTCATTTTCTTGCAGATGTCCCATGGGAGTATTAGCGTTCTGTTGCTTATAGCATGTTTAGCTAAAGCCTAAGGCCCTTTGTTTTTTTTTATTTTAACAAGTCATTCATTCTTTTATTTTCTGCCAGAGGTAGCCGTGGGAGACAGTGGCGGATCCAAAAAATTTCATAAGTGGGGGCCCACTGACTGCCCAAGAGGGGACCCGCTCCCGTCACGCTTCAGTGATTCCCTATAAAAGCAACCATTTTTTCCCAAAAAGGGGGCGGGCTCCCTGCCCCCCCCCCCCTAAATCCGCCTCTGGGCCTCAGTGATACTGTGGACTTACATTTATCAGAGACCTAGATAATAAAATCAAAATGACAGTGGCAACTGAGTATACGTATACGGTCCACACCGTACGCGTATGGTCCAAATACTCATAGACCTCATATGGTCTGGAACAGCTATATATTTTAATATAGCGATTTATAACGAGTTTTGTTATTTTACTGGTCTTAATTAAGGTTTATGTACCCTTCTGTAGCCATTTTTGTACGAACTTTTCAAACTTCAATTGTATCAAAACTACAGATATTATGAGTAATAGAGATAGGCCATTTTGTACATATTCCAAGGGGAAACTTGATGCAAAGCATTATTTTTTACTGTTCCATTGCATTTAATAAAAAAAGAGGACTTTGTGGCAAATAAATCAAGATTTTTATAGAAAATCCACAGCCTTTATCCTTGTTCTCTCATATTTGGCAATTTGATGACTGATAGATATAGGATTATTGCATGCAGTGCTAGCATTGATTTCCTTAAAACAAGTTTATAAATGTAGTTATTGGTTAAGACAAGTATAAATATGGCCAAAATCAAGTACACCTTTTAGGGTGCGCTCAACTTTAGTGACTCAGCACGAGGTGTTTTGGCATTTACAGGTTACTTAGAACTTTTTGTAAAAAATAAACACTAGCACATCATAGAAAATCAAGTGAGTAATTTATGTTTCAAATTTTATAACAAAAATCTCTGTATTAAAGGCTGTGGATTTTCTATAAAAATCTTGATTTATTTGCCACGAAGTCCTCTTTTTCTATCAAATGCAATGAAACAGTAAAAAATAATGCTTTGCATCAAGTTTCCCCTTGGAACCACAGGCACTTGTCTCAGAAAAAAAATTTCCTATATACCTTAATATATTAAGGTATATAGGAAATTTTTTTTCTGAGACAAGTGCCTGTGCTTGGAACATGTACTAAATGGCCTATCTCTATTATTTATTATATCTTTAGTTTTGATACAATTGAGGTTTGAAAAATTCGTACAAAAATGGCTACAGAAGGGTACATAAACCTTAAGGTTTATGACCCCTTCTGTATCCATTTTTTTACCGTGCGAATTTGTCAAACTTCAATTGTATCAAAACTACAGATATAATGAAAAATAGAGATATGCCATTCAGTACATATACCAAGTAGTACTAAAGGGGAAACTTGATTGAACGCATAAGTAATTACTGTTTCATTGCATTTACTAGAAAAAGAGTATTTTGTGGCAAATAAACCAAGATTTTTATAGAAAATCCACAGCCTTTAATACAGAGATTTTCGTTATAAAATTTGAAACATAGATTACTCACTTGGATGCTTTTCTATGATGTGCTAGTGTTCATTTTCTACAAAATGTTCCAACCAACCTGTAAATTCCAAAATACATCGTGCTGAGGCACTAAAGTCGTGCACCCGCAAAGGTGTACTTGATTCGGTCCATATTTTTATTTGTTTTAACTTATAACAGGGGCGGATGCAGGAATTTTCGAAAGGGGGGTGCTAACCCAGGGCAAAGGGGGGGGGGGGGGTACAGGGGGTGCAAAACATATGTCCCGATACAAATGCATTGATCGGCAAAAATAAAGGGGGGGTGCTCACCCCCGGAACCCCCCCCCCTGGATCCGCCACTGTATAACTACATTAATAAACTTGTTTTAAGGAAATCAATGCTAGCACTGCCTGCACTAATCTTATATCTATCAGTCATCAAATTGCCAAATATGAAAGTACAAGAATAAAGGCTGTGGATTTTCTATAAAATTTCCATATGTTTAACATTGAATCAACAGAAGGGTATATAATCCTTCAGATTAAAATAGCAGTACAGAAATTAGGATAAGAAAAAATACAGAAACATACACTTCACTATGAAATCTCAATACAAACATGGGTTTAGAAGTAAAAGGTCTTGTGAGACCCAACTTATTATCAGTATACAAGACCTAGCAAAATCATTGGCATATGGTAATTAAATAGATGTTATACTGACTTTTAGATTTTTCTAAAGCAATTGATAAAGCCCCCCATCAAATATTCGCCCAGAAATTAGATTTTTATGGTATTAGGAATCAAAATTTAAATTGGATAAATGATATATTAGCTGACAGGCAACAGCAGGTACTCTTAAATGGTGTTAATTCTTCTAAATTAGCTGTTGACTCTGGTGTCCCTCAGGGAACAGTATTGAGCCAGGGACTTTTTATACTATTAGTATAGAAAGTCCCTGATTAGGCACAACATTATTTTTGCTTTTTATTAATGATTTACAAGAACATGTAATTTGTAATGCAAGAATTTTTGCAGATGACTGTTTATTGTATATAGAAATGTAAATATGATAGTTCTGTGATGCACAATAACTTCAAAAAGATTTATCTAGTTTAGTACAATAGAAAGAGGACTGTCAAATGAATTTTAATCCTGAAAAATGTTATGTAATACATATTTCTAAAAAAAAAAGTAAAATTATATATTGCACAATCATGTTTTAGAAGCAGTAAAAGACAGTAAATATTTAGGTGTAACTATAAGCCATGATCTTGATAGGGGAACACACATATTAAACAATATTACCTGTAAGGCAAATAAAACCTAAGGTTTTCTTCGAAGGAACTTGAAAAACTGCACACGTAACGTACACATGACTTGTCCTTCCAGTCGTCGAATACTCTTTTCCTGTCTGGGATCCGTACAAAAAGCAACACATCACTCAGGTTGAGCAGGTACAGTGTAAGGCAGCCAGATTTGTCTTTAACGATTATAAAGACAGATCACCTGGAACAGTTTCCAACTTAATAAAATCTTTAGAATAGGAAGTTTAGAAATAAGAAGAAAAAAAGCTAGATTAACTATGCTATATTTATTTGCTAGTGAAAATACAAAAAATGATTCGTGTACTGATAAATGGTGTATTTACAGATCAAATGTTGTTAAGCTATTACTTTGAGTAATATATACTAATTTGGCTTTGTTTATCTATATGCTCTTCCTATTTATTTTTCTTCTCAAAATTGTTACTTGTGAGGTGTATCAACATTTATCAAGTACAGGATAAATGCGTTTAATTCAATCACAAGTCAAGTTTATTGCTATACAGCTATAAATAACACATATTTTAACATTAACATATTTTAAAAAAGACAACATGGTAACACTTATAATAACAACTCATCATAATAAAGACATTAACGAAATTATTGCGAACTAACAAATAAATTAAATATATATACAAAGAAAGTTTTATGTTCAATTGAAAGACTGAGAGTATTTACGAGTTTAACAGCATTTCGAAAAATGCATTTTGTTCTTGTTTTGTCCAATTATAAACACACAAAAAATGTTTTCAAGATATTGTCTTTATCTGTACGAAAGATTAATTTTCTATGTCTAATAAAACTGTTATCGGAGATATAGTAAAGGATCCTTCAATTTCTAACTTTTGGTCCGTCCAGTCGGCATATTCTGTCGCCGGTCAGAGTCTTTGTTATTTACAGTGGTCCATTTGTTGTGCTGTGTTTTGTTATTTACAGGCTTGTATCTCCTATTGCCAGAGGAAACATGGAAATATGTGAATTCCGCAGTGTTAAACACAGACTGTATATGTTTCTTTTCAGTTTTTCTGCTATAGGACTCGTACACTGGCATAAAGTAGGACAATTGGCGAGGTGTCTGGCCTTGAATTGTCCTCTGTAGAATTTTTGTAAAGCTCATGACGTATTGCCTGAAAAGAAATGTATAACCTCGTTATGATATAGTATCACAAGGAATTTTATTATACTTCACGTTAAAATGCCATATTTTGATTGGCTAATACGAGGGTGTCATTTTACTCTATCACATAGCTGAGAGGGTGACAATTTTTTTGAATGTTACCCTCTCGTCTCAACCAATCAAAAATCGACAATTTAAAGGACAATGGATTGAATTTACATCAAGTAGTTGAATACAATGCTTAAGTTTGACGTTTTGGATCAAATTTTATTATTTAACTGTCAAAATAAAAAAACCCAACATCTTGTTGTTTACATTTCTAATACTCGTAACGTTGTTATGTACGTGACGTCATAGAAAATCCTTTTGAAATAAAATTTATCTGTAAAAGACAAAAATGGTAGGACGTTTAGTATAATAAATTAAATAACACATAGCTGAGAGGGTGATAGAGCAGATTGGTACCCCTTGAAAAAGCATTGTCAACCTTGGCTTCGCCGCGGTTGACAATGTTTTCTCGGGGTACCAATCTGCTCTATCACCCTCTCAGCTATGTGTTATTTATATAGTGTCATTCTGGAACATTGTAGGGTATATGAAAAGGGGCGGTAAGAACATAAGAATATCTAAGAACCTATCACTGAAAAGGGAAGTCTACGGCGAAAACTTAAACCCAGCAAGTGAAAAAAGATTTCAAGTTAATTTAATTTGAAACTCCACTACACAATAGAAAATTGCGTTTCTGGTCTATTTGCACCAGGTAATATTTTAAGAACAACAATATAAACCAGCTATCATCTATTATCAAAAGTAATTGTTTTTCATTATTCCATGAAAAGAGAGGTAGACGTGGTTGTGTTTTAATGAGAGAGAACACCATTACCGATTTTTTATACTGATATGATATAGACTATTTCGTTTTATATCAGTTTTTAAATTAGCAAAACAAACATTTTATTTTTAAAGATTTTAGTTATTTTTTTAAAAGTTATTTTTTTTCAAATGGCAGTAAGAGCACTGTTACGCCCACTAATCACTGAAATGAAGTTGTGTCGTTTTGCTTGAAACTTTGCGGATAACGTTCTTTAATTGAAATAAAAGCTTGCACATATTACACCGAACGTTTACTTCTTTCTTCTTCAAATAATTGTTCTATTTCTTTGCACGCCCTTGATTATTTTTTAACATGTATATATGAATAATCTATATTTCAAAATGTACAATTCTGTAAAATATTATTTCATTAATAAAATAAGGATTCAACACTTACTTGAACTTATAGCTTCTTTTTGATATACTATATCCTGGTTGACACTTAATAATATCGAATCCTCATTTAAATACTAGCCGATTTATATTCTAAATTTAAAACTTTGTCAATCGGTCAAATTTCAATAACCCTGACACACAAAGATAATATATGGACGAAATCCAAAAATAAGAACAGTTTTACGGACGTCAATTCTAAATATACTTACTTGGAAATTTCAATGTTAAACGGGGATAATTTTAACCAAAAAAGAAAGTAAATTGTAAACAGAAGATGTTCCCGATTATATTTAAGGTTCATTTTAGTTTAATCATGTCGTGGAAGTAATTTTTATGAATGCTACATAATTCATTTAACAAAATAACAAATGTTGGGATATGATATATGTATATGCTCTTGAATAATGATATATATGTACATTGATTCAGACCGTTAATTTAGAAATTAATTTTATTTCTTCGTTTTTTGTTATGTTTGATTTTTGTATAAAGGAGGGGGGGGACTTTTTACACACAAAAGTAAGCAGTTAAAAAAAAGGAAAATAAACGTGACAGAGATGATACCTCGGCGGCGTATTTGAACTTAGTACATTCAGCACAATGATTTTAAATTATAATTTGAAATGGTTGAAAGAAATATTTGATGCTCCCGCGATAGTCTTGATTTATCCATTAGGCCTATAATTGTCGTTTTAACGATGAACACTGAATAAAAAAACAGCTTTAACGCACATGTAAAAGTTGAAAGTACATTTTACTTAGACGAAGAATTGTATTCGCTAATTTGATGAAAGAATGAATTGCCTAGAGCTGATAGAAGAACAAATTAACTAGAAGCGACGGAAAAATTAACTAACCAGAGCCGATAGAAGAATTGATCGACTAGAGCCGACAGAAGGATGAATACAACAGAGACAAATGAAGACTGAGTACTACAGAATCCTGAGTGGTGTTCTCGAAAGTATCCTAAAATTCGTCGTAAGTCATAGATAAGACCGACTTTAGGATCGACTTAGGATCGACTTAGGACACTCTTAAGTTGCGTCTCGAAGCTATCTCAGACGTATCTTATGTAAGATTTCCTAAACATATCCTATGTGCGAAATCCTAAATAGTTAAAGTAATTGTTTGATAAAACATTTATTTGAGACAAAACCAATTAATGAAATTGTTTAAAAAATTTTGTAATAACAAGTATTTAATGAAATGCATGATGTTAAATGTAATTATAAAATAATATCTAAATAGGATTTTGATATAAACTGTAAAACAATTTGTTTTGAAATGAGAATATTGAATTCGTAGTGTCATCGTATCGTAAAAACACGAAGTTCAAAGTTTAAAATCATGCACAATTTCTTTATACGAGTTAATTACGGGGCGCCGAATGGGACTCGTGTGGTTTTGTGTAAAATTCAATTCTGTCATAACAAAATCATTTTTGTCTTACAAAACTATGTGCTACAGACTTGTTTTGTGAGAAATTCAATTTTGTGATGACAAAATTCATTTGTGTAGACAAAATTATTTTTTGTCATGACAAAATTCATTTTTGTAGACAAAATTCATATTTGTCATGACAAAAGTCAATTTTGTCTAAAAGGTATGCAAATATAAACATATTTGCATACAAAATTAACTTTTGTTACCTGATATGGAAATTAAATCACAAAAGTCAATTGTGTGAGGTAAGATTCAATTTTGTGAGACAAAATTGACTTTTGTGAGACAAAATTAACTTTTGTGAGACAAAATTGACTTTTGTGAGACAAAATTGATTTTTGTGAGACAAAATTCAATTTTGTGAGACAAAATTCAATTTTGTCAATTTTGTTGAGTCAAAAGTCAATTTTGTTAATTTTGTTGAGACAAAAGTCAATTCTGTCAATTTTGTTGAGACAAAAATCAATTTTGTTGAGACAAAAGTCAATTTTGTTAATTTTGTTGAGACAAAAGTCAATTTTGTTAATTTTGTTGAGACAAAAGTCAATTTTGTCAATTTTGTTGAGACAAAAGTCAATTTTGTGACGACAAAATTCATTTTTGTGACGACAAAATTCAATTTTGTAACAACAAAATTGACTTTTATGAGACAAAATTGACTTTCGTGAGACAAAATTGACTTTCGTGAGACAAAAATCAATTTTGTTGAGACAAAATTCAATTTTGTCAATTTTGTTGAGACAAAAGTCAATTTTGTCAATTTTGTTGAGACAAAAGTCAATTTTGTCAATTTTGTTTCGACAAAAGTCAATTTTGTCAATTTTGTTGAGACAAAATTCAATTTTGTCAATTTTGTTGAGACAAAAGTCAATTTTGTCAATTTTGTTGAGACAAAATTCATTTTTGTCAATTTTGTGTAACAAAAGTCGATTTTGTATGCAAATTAGTTCACAGAAACCAAACTAAACTAATTTGAATACAAAATTGACTTTTGTCGCCCAATTTTCATATTAGGTAACAAAATTCAAGTCTGTGTAACAAAAATGAATTTTGTCATGACAAAAGTGACTTTTGTCCGCTGATAGATAATTTTGTATGACAAAATTTTAAATTTGTAGTATGATACAAATTTTGTTAAACTGAACTTATTTTTGTTGAACAAAAGTCACTTTTGTCCGTACAAAATTGAATTTTGAGTACAAAACCACAAGAGTCCCATTCGGCGCCCCGTATTAATAACCGATGGTGCGTTGTTTTTTTCACGTAAAAAAATGAGAAAAAAGCATGCACAAAGTTAGGATGAAGATATGATGGACTTAAGACACTTAATTAGGTTTCCTAAAGTTAGGACGAAAAATGTGATATATCCTAAGTTAAGAGAGCTTCGAGAACACGACTTAGGACAAAGACTTGTCATAAGATGGTCTTAGGACACGTCCTAAACCTAAGATAGCTTCGAGAACACCACCCCTGGTTCCGCCGAAGAATGATAAAAAACTATTACAAAAGAAGAGTAAATACAACTATTACAAAAGAAGAGTGAATACAACTATTGAATAGACATAATTTAGTCATGTGATCGTGACGTCATCAACGTTTTTTCATGGTTTTCTATGGTTTAAAATGGAATTTAGAATTAAATTATAAGAAATGACTGTAATATTTTTTCTGTCTATTCGAAATAACATAAAAAATGTGGTGCACACTGTTAAATAACCCGCTACGCGCGTTATTCAGTGTGCACCAAATTTTTTATGTTATTTCTTAATAGACAGAAAAAATATTACAGTCATTCCTTAAATATGATTCGTCTAAACATCAGGCCAGTAATGTTAGATCTGTAAATTTGCTTTCGCAAATATTTTCTTCTTCCCTCGCCTGCATTTGAAATCATGCTACTGAGATATCGTGGCACCAGATCGCCTTGCACTTTGCCCGACTTGCTAGACCACGCGACCAACAATAATAAAGCTTTCGGTGGCCGTGTGTTACCTTTTCTCCTCAGTTTTAATTTAGCGTCGCAACACGGTACATGATATAACAGGCATGAAGATGGAATTGTTACAGATCAGATGAATTATCTAGTGTAAAGGATCCTACAAATTAATGTAAGATGCAGATGTAATGTCCGAATAATAGCCAACTTTAAATCTTACGGGCGATGGATCATATAATTATGATACAATACACTACAAAATAAAACAAAAGATCCAACAGACTTTCTCTGCAAAGTTTTTGGATAAACAGGTTAAGGATAGTTTCCCTAGAGAGCATTAATGAAAAAAACATATAGAACGGGTCCCTATCGTCACTTGTTTCCTGTAACTCATACTTCGGTACAGGACTCTCACAGTTTTCTGAAATTTATTCCTGCTTCCAAACATCAATATTGGGGGGAAAAAATACCAGCGTATTGATTCATGATAATTTGTATACCGATGATCGATCAAGATTATTATTTCAGTTTGTGAGAGATGTCTTTTCATGCAAAAATTTTATGAAACGTGAAAAATGTGTATTGCCTTCACCAATAACGTGCTGAATAAAATTTTAATTAAATATAAAATTTGTTAAATCGTGAAAATGTTAACTGCATGAAATAAACTCTTTAATATTCCACTCAAATGCAATTTGACGACTATGACCATGCAAGGACGTATAACTAATATACGTCCTTGGACCATGTGAGAAAAACATATACAGGACATTTGTCTTTTCGCTTTCCCGAGTTAAGATAATTATTAGAAATGTATTATTATACAACAATCTTGAAACTTACCGTTTTAGAGAAACCTGAACACCTTCAGGTCGCCGACATACAGTACTTTTTATGTTTTGGCAAGAGACGTGAATATATTTAGAAACAATGTTCCTATAACAATAGTGCGATGTATTTATATGTTATGTTGATAATGAGCTTATCTTATCGAAAATTATGTTGTTACACTTGTATACTATTACAGGTCTTTGCCTCGGAGATATTGATATTCAGACTTATCATTAAATTTCTTTCCCCGATACCAAGAAATATCATGTCGATTGAGAATATTACAGAATGGTATTACGTATTTATGTCCTTGAAACAACGAACCAATTTGTCGCATAACAGCACCAATACAGTGGCGGATCAAGAATTTTTCATAAGTGGGGGCCCACTGACTGACCTAAGAGGGGGCCCGCTCAAGTCACGCTTCAGTGATTCCCTATATAAGCAACCAAATTTTTTCCCAAAAAGGGGGGGGGCCGGGCCCCCTTGCCCCCCCCCCTAAATCCGCCTCTGCAATACTCAGTAAGAATTCTCTTCATGACAAAAGCCTTTATATGAAAGTTTTATCATTAGTTGGTTAATAAATCTATAAACTCCAAACTAATTATACTTCGTTTGTTCCGTATATATGTCTGATAAACCGGTTTAATTAAGACCACACAGCATTTGTCTCTAGAACAATGAATTTTATGTCCATCACTGAATCAGATAATGTGGTAGAGCTATATTTTTATGTTTTATGTTATTTAAGATTTTATGTTATTAGAATATATACTGGATATATTCTATTTACAGTTATTATAATTTGTAATATGCTAGTTTACTCAGGTAGAACATTTCTTATTGTTTATATCTTTTCTATTGGTCAGTATGATTTAGGCGGGAATCTTTTGTTTAACTATTCTTTGTTCTGGTCACTTGGCTAAAATATTTATATGAAGTGGTAGCCATTTTCTTCAGCTCTATTGGAAGTTGTTATATCTTTAATTTGATATTGAAATAGTCTAGGACTTTCATATTCTTTTATAAGGTCAGTTTATTACTAATATATTCATTACAATAACATTCCAGTTTTAATGTCCAAGAGTGAGTGATATACAAGTGTATAATTGTATGAATAGGTGACCGTATTATGAAAGGTGTGTGCGATTGATTAAATAGTAAAGTTATGTGTAAACTATTCATAACTTATAAAGTAATAAAGATAAACTTGATAATATAGTTTTATTTGTAAGATTTAATAAACTATATAAATTCTACATAAAACTGGTAAAAGTATGATTTATACTTTAATTTCTAGTAACATTAATATATAATCTATTTTAACAGTTTGTATGAGTGAGCGTTAAATGATTTTATACTTCTTTAAAGTTAATACAAGTAAATATTTGATTAACCTGATTTAAGGATAGATAACTCTGATTATTCTAATCTAGCAGTATAAATAAGGTTTCTATGATTTGAATATTTTGTCTTCAGGTTATATTATTGAAACAGAATGTAAACTGATTCAAATCAATCAGTTGGTGAAAAGACCTTTGCACTACATGTGAGGTATGTTTATATGTATACAGTTTGTATTGTTCATGTTACTTTTATGTTGCTTTGCTTAAATGTATTGTCTGCTTTGTGTAACTGTTGCAAAACGGAATGTCTTGTTTGCACTTACAATTGCGTGTTATTATTATGTTAAACTAACTATTTTTGGTATGATACTACAAGCGTAGCTATGTATTAGCTGTGAACTTAGTCTGTCGTTGCATATTTCACAATGCACTAAATACAGAGAAATATAGAATGTACTTATTTAATACAGAATTCGGAATGGTGTAATATCGTTTTGTGTAGCTTGTAAAACTATTATTTTAGAGGCCCCTCATGGGGGGGTCCTAGTAATCACATAATCACCATTTTTTTGCCAATATAATCACATAATCATTAAATATTTGCTTATCTTTAGTAATCAAATAATCATAAACTAAAAATACAGTCCTAGGTAATCAAATAATCATGAAATATTTGGCTTAATAATCAAATAATCATTAAAAAAACGGCCAAGTAATCACATAATCAAAAACCCCATGAGGGCCCTCATTTTAAGGGCAAAGGAAATCTACAGTTTTCTTCTATGCATATAGATATATTGATTTTATAGTAATTGATAATTACTACTGATTGAATTGTATAAGAATTATATTGTTATTATTTCAGGGTTATTTTTGTTAACTTAGAATATTAACATCAATTCTGATGAAATAAAGAACCTAAGACCTATCAACGTGTTTGTGTTTATTTAAATACATGGGAAGCAAGACTACAATAATATGAAAACTTATACAAAAAATTAGATTACTAATTGTTTACGATCATCAACTAAACAGACATTAACAGAAAAAAAGGATTAAAAAAAAAAAGACGACCCGAAAGATATTATTAGTTATCGCACCGCGGGTAAATTATCACGTTGTGATTGGTTTAAAGACGTCACGTGGAGACCCCCTATGAGACCGTAAAAAAGGGGGGGGGGGGTAGTAAATTTCATAGGGGGTTCATGACGCGTTAATGGTGACGTCATCTATTAATGTCGTTGTGTTTCATAGTTTATCTTTCAACATAACGCAGCAGAAAAAGTCCAGCGTGCGATAAATTCGTTATACGGCTAACTACTGACCCCTACGGACCATAGAGGGTGAATAAAATTCATAGAGGATTCGGCCACCGGCCTCATCCCCTATGAATTTTACTAACCCTCTATGGATCCGTAGGGGGTCAGTAGCGAACCATATAACTTATATTACATAGTGTGCTAGTGACCTCATACGGTATATAAAACCCCATATGAAATTTACTCACCCCATATATACCGTATTAGGTCACTAGCACACTATGTAACGAATTTATCTTACCGACTATCTTAACGTGTGAAATTTTGACTAGTGACCCATCAAAATGAGCAAGTTTTCAATAATGTTAGCATTAAGAAACTACTTCCATTGATCCTACAAAAACAGATACCAACAATAACAACTTGTTAGGTTTAAATGTGTTTTATGAATTTATTTCAATCTTAATCATCAATTTCTTCGTTTGTTGAAATCTTTACGATTTTTTTCTCAGTACCGTTTTGTTTTTATAAAGGAACGTAACACCACTACTAACCGTGTATGAAATAAGCCCCGCCTCCCTACTACCTTATATGGAATATAAAGGGACGTAACACCACTACTTACGGTGTATGAGATAAGCCCCGCCTCCCTAGTACTAACCTAATATCAAATATACACGATCTCCACGAGGGCGCTTTTACCCAATCACATTCCTAGAAATGTACAGGAGGTAAGATAATATTAGTTACATAGTGTGCTAGTGACCTAATACGGTATATATGGGGTCAGTAAATTCCATATGTCCCCGTATCGAATTTATTGACCCCATATATACCGTATTATGTCACTAGCACACTATGTAACGAATTTATCTTACCGACTATCTTAACGTGTAAAATTGAGACTAGTGACCGATCACAATGAGCAAGTCTTCAATACAGTTAGGATTAACATGATTAAGAAACTATATTTCCTTTGATCCTTCAAAATCAGATGCCAACAATGACAACTTGTTAGATTTAAATATGTTTTTTTATATGTGAATTTTTTTCACTTTATCATCACTTTCTTCGTCTGTTGAAACCTTTAAGATTTCTTCTCAGTACTGTTTTGTTTTTCTAAAGGGACGGTACACCACTACTAACCGTGTATGAAATAAGCCCCGCCTCCCACTAAACCTAATATCAAATATACACGGTTTCCACGAGGACGCTTTTAACCAATCATATTCCTAGAAATGTATAGGAGGTAAGATAATTAATCATATACACATACCAAAGGACTAAGACAGACTTTTGCACCATTCATTGTCGGAACTCTTTGGGATTTATAAATACGCAGCCACGACTTATCAGAATGGTAACGTTTAATCCGACAGTTTCCACCACTGCATCAAGTGAATTAAAATATTTCTCCACTCGAGACACTTTGATTTTAAAATTTAAATTGCTATAGGCTTGCCGACCTTTTTAAATATTTCAAATTTAACTGTTTAGAGTGAAGTTATCAAGGCTTTGAGACATGAGCAGACATAAAAATCAATGTCACAAAGTGTGACAAAACGTTATCAAGCTTGATGTCGAGCGTAAACAGTAAAAGAACGACAAACAGATTATCATAGAGTTTTCTACGTTTCGATATCGTAAATACCAGCCGCTTGTCACAATTGGACGTTTTTTTGCTCGTACGTTGTGCTAACTCACCAAAACTTCCCATAGTGGCTCGCGGCTGGTGTTTTAACATATCAGTGTGTAGAAAAGCTGATAATCTATACTTAAACAAAACAATTTGGTTTTTACATACAATTTATATTTTTTTGTATAGGGCCTTTTTTGCAACTTTATACAATGCAAATAGTTTGAGTTTACAGTTACTAGTATATATCAGAAATGTAAAAAAAAGTCTATAAATATTTTAATAAAACAAAAGAATGACATTTCTTCATATAATGTGTAAATACAAGGACCAACCGAGCATTCATAAACTGTCCGCATTAGATGATACAAGCAATATAGTTCGTGCTGAACTTTTGAAGTCATTTTCAACTTTATGATCTCGTATACTATATAGTTGTTATTCAATCGTATCGTCTTTTTAGAGTAGGAATGATCCACTTCATATGTACAAGAATGATTCCATGTGAAGAAAGATTGACATCAGAGATGTTAAACGTCATGACGTTCAAATACCTCTCTAAGACTTTTTTCCTGGACTAAACAGACATTTCATGTCGCCGTCGTCTCCGTTATTTACAGTAACATTCTGTTTCTTCTGTTCTGCATTAATATTTGATGGCTTTTGTGGTGGGTTGTCAGTAGAAACATGAAAATAGGCATATTCTGCAAAGTTGAAGACATGCTGTTTAGGTTTCTCTTCCGTTTTTCTGTTAAAAGTTCCGTACACTGGCATAAAGTAGGACAATTGACGATGTGTCTGACCTTTCATTGTCTTCTGTAGAATTTTTGTTAAGCTCATGATGTATTACCTGAAAAGAAAAGTATAAGCTTCATTGTAACACTAACTTTTCACAACACAAGCAATTAATTATTTCGGGAACGATAGAGTTTTCAAGGCATGATAATTTAACTTGATAATAACGCAGTTTCTAAATTTAAAAAAAGTGTCAATTTTCGAATTTCAAAATTAAATGGTCACAGAGTTGCTAGACTTTGTTTCATTGTCGTATAGCCCTTATATTACACATAGCATCAAGATTTTCTATATAAACAAGAACATGTGTGATATTGTTTTTCAGTTTGGAGGACATTTACATATATCATGTAATTTTCATAAAATTTCCGTGACCTTTTATACAATGAGATTATTGCATCATTTAAAGAAATAATTGCAGCTCTCGGTATTGAAAGTTTTATAATTCTTGAAATAATGGTAGTCATCGCCGATAACATTTGTGTCGCAAACATGAAAAAGTCTAACGATGGTATACACACGTCGCCATCTCTCTGTCTCATAGTGAATACCACATCTTAATTCGCAGTTTGTATACAGTAAATTAAGAATAGACATGGGAAGTATACGTACATAGTCGGAATATATAAAAATGTATTTGTATGAGCTTATGAAACAGGATGAAAAGCGAGGCTCGCCTAGCTTTTCTACTCTTTCATAGCGAGTACAAATACATTTTATATTTTCAGACAATGTACAAAATTGTTTTTATCCGGAAATTTAATAGTGTAAAAATACTTAATTAACGTCTTTAAGTTTTAGTTTCACACTTGTCAGCAAACTTGATTTTCCAACTATTTGACAGGTCCTATAGCACATATAAAACATTGTTAATATATGTGAACTGTCTACAATTTACCGTACTTTCTAAAACCGTAGTTATTTAAGTAATATTCATAAAAAAAATTAGCTATTTCGCTCCCAGCCGTTAGTTTAGTTAAAACACATTTTATTTGCTCAATTAAAGCAAATTGGATGAGATAGAAGTAAACCGCATTTATGAAGTCTTCTCCATAATTCAATATGAATCAATGTGTATGATGTTTTATAAGTTATCGATTTGTTATGAATGAATTTGAGTCTTTTTTTTACAATTTGTATTCTGTACAAGCAATTTGTATGAAGTCAAAACCTTAACCAAAATATGGTGAATTTGTTTGTACAATATTACTGTTGTCATAGTCAGTTATATCAGAGACATTTAATTTATTATATGATCTGGTTAAATTAAATACCAAAGTAGATTATTTTCATATAAAAACTTAAAAAAATAAAATTAAAATCAATCTACATACTTTTGCATGAAGGGAACAACCCTTCAACAGCACATTAATAAACAAATGTTGGAATAAAAATAAACAGATTGAAAATTGGTTATAACTGTCTCATTGAAAATTTCCATTTGACAAAATGAAAATACTCAGTGACAACAAATATTGGGAAGTACTGTATTGCGAAATTCTATATTTTACTATGACGTACGGTTTAAAAAAAATCTTTACTTTCTTTTTGTCGTGTGTTATCTGATGACAATACTGATATAAATTACTTTTTATTGAATATTTAAAGTAATTTTATGATTTAACGTTTTTAAATATCTTTTCAGAATGTGTAAATGGCCACCTATTTTTTTTAGATCCGTGTATCAGAATTATTTTTAGAATAGTTTAAGATTTTAAAGGTGTCGACATGTCACCGTACCCGGACCCATTATTCTGACTCCAAGCCGACCAGTCTTTGCTCTTACTCTTTATTCACACGTGCTTAGAAGAGAAGCAGCAAATTCTTTGGTTTGACTCGGCCGGGATCAGAACCGTCGACCTCCAACACTCGAGGCGAACACGCTACCACGAGACCACCAAGCGGTCTAAAACAGTTGATTTCAAACTTTACATAGGAACAGATGTATTATCATTTCTCAATAATCTGTCTTTTTGGAAATTATATTGAAATATACTGTATCAACACTGACTTTTTTCTTTTCTTTTCTTTTCTCATTTTTTTTTTATTAAATCAGTTATCTCGCTTATAACGCAATAACAACATATTTAAATGTTTAGATGTTGTAGTTCTGTAGTGGTTATTCGTTTACCATCGATAACATATCTAAAATCTTCTGTTTGCTTGTTTTACACTTTGTCTGTCACCGGAAAGGTAAAGTAAGGATCAGATTCGATATTTAGTTTTCAGTATTTATTGATAATAATACTTTATTCAAAAGTAATATAGCTTATGATTTATACATTTCTAATTCAATTTTCAATGCATCAGTGTCAGCTTAAAAATCAGGCTCTACACTTTTATAACAAAAAACATTCCCTTATATAATATATAACGCAAAGTGTGATTTACAGTAAAACATCATAAGTTGAAACAGTAAAACATGCATATACAAGTGCATTTCTATTCTCAATTCTTAGAGACCATTAAAAGTGTATGAGTGGCCGTTCATGTCAAAGTAACGATACTTTCATCACGATAGTTTTTCCATCATCATCATACCTGCTCAAAACAGCAAGATGCAATTAAACTGACATGGCATCCCGATGAAAGTGAAAAGCTTCGCGATGGTAGTCAAAAGCAAAGTGATGGAAGTCAAAATTAAGCATCACGATGTTAGTCAAAGCATCACGATGTTAATCAAGCATCACGATTTTAGTCAAAACTTTACGATGTTAGTCAAAAGCATCACGATGTTAATCAAGCATCACGATTTTAGTCAAAAGCATCACGATGTTAATCAAGCATCACGATGTTAGTCAAAGCATCACGATGGCAGTCAAAAGCATCACGATGTTAGTCAAAAGCATCACGATGTTAGTCAAAAGCATCACGATGTTAGTCAGAGCATCACGATGGCAGTCAAAAGCATCACGATGCAGTCAAATCATCACGATGTTAGTCAAAAGCATCACGATGTTAGTCAAAGCATCACGATGGAAGTCAAAAGCACCACGATATTAGTCAAAGCATCACGATGTTAGTCAAAATCATCACGATCTTAGTCAAAGCATCACGAGGGTTGTCGAAAGCATCGCGATTTTAGTCAAATCATCCGATGGGAGTCAAAGCATCCCGACGTTAGTCAAAAGCATCACGATTTTAGCCAAAAGCATCACGATGTTAGTCATAACATCCCGATGGAAGTCAAAAGCATCTCGATATTAGTCAAAACATCACGATGGAATTGAAAGAATCCCGATGGAAGTCAAAGCATCCCAATGGAAGTCAAAAGCATCCTGATGGAAGTCAAAAGCATCCCGATGGAATTCAAAACATCACAATGGAAGTCAAAAGCATCACGATGGAAGTCAAAGCATCACGATGTTAGTCATAACATCCTGATGGAAGTCAAAAGCATCACGATGTTAGTCAAAACATCACGGTGGAATTCAAAGCATCCCGATGGAAGTCAAAAGCATCCCGATGGAATTCAAAGCATCACAATGGAAGTCAAAAGCATCACAATGGAAGTCAAAAGCATCCCGAATTAAGACAAAAACATCGCAATGGAAGTCAAAAGCATCACAATGTTAGTCAAAGCATCACGATGTTAGTCAAAAGCATCACAAAGGAAGTCAAAGTATCCCGATGGAAGTCAAAAGCATCTTGATAGAAGTCAAAAGCATCGCAATGGAAGTCAAAAGCGTCACAATGAAAGTCAAAAGCATCATGATGGAAGTCGAAAGCATCTCTATGGAAGTCAAACGCATCGCGAAGGAATTGAAAAGCATTACGATGGAAGTCAAAGCATCCCGATGTTAGTCAAAGCATCCCAATGGATGTCAAAAACATTTCTATGGAAGTCAAAAGCATCGCGAAGGAATTCAAAAGCATCGCGATGGTAGTCAAAAGCATCGCGATGGTAGTCAAAAGCATCACAATGGATATCAAAAGCATCTCTATGGAAGTCAAAAGCATCCCGATGGAAGTCAAATGCATCACAGTGGAAGTCAAAAACATCCCGATGGAAGTCTAAAGCATCCCGATGTTAGTCAAAAGCATCCCTATGGAAGTCAAAAGCATCTCGAGTCAGTCAAAGCATCCCGATGTTAGTCAAAAGCATCACGATGGAAGTCAAAAGCATCACGATGGAAGTCAAAGCATACGATTTTAGTCAAAGCATCACGATGTTAGTCAGAGCATCACGATGGAAGTCAAAAGCATCGCGATGGAAGTCTAATGCATCACGATGGAAGTTAAAAGCATCCCGATGGAAGTCTAACGCATCCCGATGGAAGTTAAAAGCATCGCTATGTTAGTCAAAAGCATCCCTATGGAAGTCAAAAGCATCTCGATGTTAGTCAAAAGCATCACGATGTTAGTCAAAGCATCACGATGTTAGTCAAAAGCATCACGATGGAAGTCAAAAGCATCACGATGTTAGTCAAAGCATCCCGATGTTAGTCAAAAGCATCACGATTTTAGTCAAAAGCATCGCGATGTTAGTCATAACATCCCGATGGAAATCAAAAGCATCCCGATGGAAGTCAAAAGCATCACGAAGTCAAAAGCATCACGATGGAAGTCAAAGCATCACGATGGAAGTCAAAGCATTACGATTGAAGTCAAAGCATCACGATGGAAGTCAAAGGATCACGATGGAAGTCAAATCATCACGATATTAGTCAAAGCATCACGATGGAAGTCAAAAGCATCACGATGGAAGTCAAAAGATCACGATGGAAGTCAAATCATAACGATATCAGTCAAAGCATCACGATGGAAGTTAAAGCATTCCGATGGAAGTCAAAAGCATTCCGATGGAAGTCAAAAACATTCCGATGGAAGTTAAAAGCATCACGATGTTCGTCAAAGGATCACGATGGAAGTCAAATCATCACAATATTAGTCAAAAGCATCACGATGGAAGTCAAAAGCATCCCGATGGAAGTCAAAAGCATTCCGATGGAAGTTAAAAGCATCACGATGTTCGTCAAAGGATCATGATGGAAGTCAAATCATCACGATATTAGTCAAATCATCACGATGGAAGTCAAAAGCATCACGATGGAAGTCGAAAACATTCCGATGGAAGTCAAAAGCATCACGATAGAAGTTAAAAGCATTCCGATGGAAGTCAAAAGCATCACGATGGAAGTCAAAAGCATCATGGTGGAAGTTTAAAGTATTACTAAATGCCCTTTCTTGTAGCATCTGCATTGAAATGTTTTATTTTTTCCACAAATGAGGGCCCTTGCATTAAGTTTGTTGTCATCTGTCCTAAAACAAACTCAGGAGTTGATGAGTATCTAGGCCTAAAATAAAATTATAAAAGAGGGACGAAAGATACCAAAGGGACAGTCAAACTCATAAATCTAAAACAAACTGACAACGCCATGGCTAAAAATGAAAAAGACAAACAAACAACAGCACACACGACACAACATAGAAAACTAAAGAATAAACAACACGAACCCCACCAAAAAAAAAACTAGGGGTGATCTCAGGTGCTCCGGAAGGGTAAGCAGATCCTGCTCCACATGCGGCACCCGTCGTGTTGCTTATGTGATAACAAATCCGGTAAATAGTCTTAATTCGGTAGGTCACATTCATGAAAGGGAAGGGGATTGTAGTTATGACGTAAGGAACATATCCGATATCATTTGTGAAACGGTTATTCCATAACGGTCAACCAACTCGTGATGGCGTCCGTAAAATTTACGAAGTGATGATTTTAACTTCACCATTTGGAACTCTTGTTTTTATAGCTTCCTTGTGAGCAGCATCCCTCTATCAAGAAAATCATGATAGGAAATGCAAGCACGGGAATATCGTATCAATTGGGAGATATATACCCCGTATACAGGTGCTGCTGGACAACAACATATTTGTCATGGAGGTAGGATAGGTGTTTTGCAACATTTGGGTCTTTAAAGATTGACGTAGCATGGGCATTGATAGACCCATTCAGCTTCTTAATTCTGATTTGTATCAACGACCTCACTGCCTTAATCCATTCGGAAAGAGTGTCTACGTCTTCCTTCTCGCGCTTAGCCCATTGCCTGGCATAATCCTCAACTGAATCCATCAAAATTTTAAAGTTGTATTTCCAATTGATGGATTTAAGCTCACGATATTTCGGACCTTTCGATAACACATTTCGTAGAGAAGTGTTATTAACAATGTTGAGGTCACCGGTAATAACGTGGCCAGTAGGATTATATGTGAATTGGGAACTAGCACAAGTGCAATCAGGAGGTTTAGACTTGAAGTCGTCAATATCGAGATCCTGCAAAACGTGTTTGTAATTGAAAATTTTAGTTGCAATAGGTTTAGTATAGGTATAAAAATGATTGGTACAGACTGGTCTTTAAAATAAGGAGGTATTTTCGATTGAACTAATTTATGATGAAGGATATTGCCCAAGTTGACGCCATCGATACCTTTGTTGGCAAAGGAAAGATTAAGGAAAGATATTTTCTCTTTTTCATCTTTGCCAATGCTGACTGGCTTAAAAAGTCTGTGACTTGCAATATCCGAAATTATAGCTGTAATTTGTATTGGTTTGAATGAGGGTTTGTAACAGTGGATTCCAAACATAAATTGAACAGAGAATGAAGTTTTGAAAGGGGTAATGAATAAAGTTTCGTGCGAATGTGATGAATACCTAACGGCTTTTGTATAAATGGCAGCAAGTCATTAATAGATACATCATGCAGAGAAAGTGACGTATAATGACGATGACCATGACTGCGTCTACGTCGAGGAGTCGAGTTGAAAATATTCATCACATAAATTAGATAATGATCGATATAGAAGATGCTACTCTGCTGCATATTGAATACGATTTATTATACAGGGATGGAGAATTATTTAAAACATATATTAAATTACCCTAGGTGATTTAATCTATAAAGTATCCCATTCACAAGTGAATGGAGGTTATGCTTATGCGAAAAATAACTTTTTCCGAAAGTCTATACCATTTCTGAATATTTGAAGAAAACAATTCTAAACCTAGAGGAAGACCATTTCTAATATTTTTATAAACATCCTACAACATGTCAAAGCTGCGAGGGAAGAACAAAAAATTTGCGAAAGCAAATTTACAGATCTAACATTGTTGGGTTGATGTTTAGACGAGTTACATAAACGCCTAAAAAAGTGTACACAACAACTCCAAATACAAAAAAAAGATAACTATAAATGTAATTATTCATAAATATTTCGGATGACAGATATCCTTCCTCAGTCAGATTCTGATGTTAAATGAATCATCTTTAAGTCTTCTTGATTAAACTGTTACAATCTTGAAATTTATACAATAAAAAAGTCAAACCGTTAAGATATCAGTTAAGACGCTTGCACCCTTCTAAAAAATTATTTAATATCTTTATTCTCAATAAACCATATACATTGGTACAGAGAAGACAATTATTTACAATATTTACAACAAGACAGAACAAACAAAACAGTTGCTAAGACAATATACGAAGTCCATTTTAGCCAGGAGCACATACACCTGTGTGAATAATCTTTATGAATTTACATAGTTTAATCAATTCTGATTTGTTTTTTTTGAAGACAAAATCTGTTTGTATTTGACAATATTTGCATTTTTTAAATAATAATATGACAGACAATGTTAAGGAAGGACTCCCCTGCTTATCTTAAAACATTGTTGTGACGTCATTCTATTGTTTTACCTGTTCTTTATTTCAGTGATTGGACTATCATTTACCTGTAAGAAACCATTATGTTACCTTTAGCTGTCCAATATTTTTAAGAATAGCTGTCTTCTTTCTTAAAAATATTTGGACAGCTAAAGGTAGTATAACTGATTCTTACAGATAAATGATAGTTCAATCACTGAAATAAGAAACTACTTATTACCCTTATTGTTTTCATCATGTAAAGAAAAATACAACCAAAGAACAAATGACATTAAAAAAAAAACATTTTATTAAAGTCAACTTCCAATACAATAATTTTGTCACTCATCGAAACGGTTTCTTGAGGGGGAAAACATCATTTTCAAAATTATTTTTAACACAACCAATACATGCAATACTTATATCACAGCCATTTTTCTCATGTTTTTGGGTTGTCTCTTTTCGCACTAATTCAATAAGTTGATTATGCTCGTTGTAAGTCTTGTTTTTGTTGCCAGTTTTGTTTTTGTTGCCTTTTTGACGATGAATATGGAAGCAAAATAAAGGAAGACATTACCGCATTTTATCTGTCAAACAAACCTACTAATCATCAACTAAAATTCTTCAACAAAATCCACACCTGAATTGCGGAAATATGCTTCACCACTATGAATAAAAAGTATTTTTTATAAACTAGTTATTCATTATCGATAGGTGCGCAGCCAAGGCTAATATCAAAAGTTAATACAATGCTTCGCTTAGCGCAGCCTAATAAGACCGCAATGATCAAACCCTGAAAAGTAGGGGCAAATTTTGACACAATATTCAAGCTTGATACTGTCGTAATTTGGATTGTGATCAAATTTTTGACATACTATAGTTTTAAGAAAGAAAAAATTGAACCCCTTAATACAGACTTTTCACTCCGGAATTTATCTATAGTAGAACATCCTGCTTTTCGGTAAAAGTCGGTAATATGAAATGGTCTAGCTGGATGATTAAAGGCGATGAAGTCAACTTAGTAGCGCTGTATGTAGCGAATGTAAGGGTACAATGTATATATTATTTTTATTTATCTATGAATTATAACGCAGTGTGTATATTTACAAGTTAAATTTTGACACCATTTAATACTTTCTTGAGAATCATTCAAAAAGACTTCCCGGCATAATTTCCTAAATTTGATGTAAAACGACGGTTGACATGAATAACATAAACAAGCTCCGTTGGAAGATGATCATGATACTCTTTGACTTCCATTCCAAAAACAGAACGATACGATAAAGTACTAATACCTCACATAACTGTTTTGTCCAGGTTTTTATTATTACAAACGTTAGTATTGTCGCCTATGTTAGAATAAATACTACCGTTTTCTCTAACAAGAATGTACACATGAACATGAATTATAAAGAGTATATGCTTTTGTCTTATTGCTACTCTTTGTCAATCTTACTATGTATTTAAAACGTACAGTTAATACGTAGTGCTTAAAATTAGTTTGTAAATCATAATTTAAAACAAATATCTGAATTATATACATTATGAAAATTTAAACATTGTGCTGGTTAAATCAGTAGGAAGGTTGGGACTTTTTAAATGGAGAATAAATTGAGTAAAATACGTATTTATAAATACAAGGTAGTTTTGATCATTGTATAATCCAATAGTAATGTGACGAAAACATTAAGAAGCAGACGGCCAATGATATGTAATTTTTAAAAGGTGAACTAATAGAATTATGTGGACTTATAGAATCATCAGAAATAATTGAATCATGTAAAAAAATTTGTATATGTCTGTTAGCAAATCAAGCAAAAGGGCAGTTTTTAATCATTTTTTGCTTTTTATTATTTGCCATTTTGCCATATAATATAGAACACACCCGTGATATCGCGGGTCCGTGACTGAATTAAAGTATATAACTATGCGCAAGCCTTATTTTAGTATTAGTACTGTCATCTGATAAAGTCATGTCGATTATAAGATACACAATTTTCTCTGCTTTCAAATCTTTCTGTTTGAACCCGTCGAACTGGAACTTATCAATTATTGGTAATATTAATTATTTGGAAAACAAAAGGTCCTGGAATGGAGTATTTTTTAATCAACAGCTTGTCCTATATTAGTTATAAATAAAGTTGAATTCTTTGATTCGCTGTTTTACGTCATGCCCGCTAACAAATTGAAACTTATTTTTAGTCCAGATTTTTAGTATGCGTATTGTTATCTTAGAAAGTCTTACGGATTAAAATACTACAATAGGTAACAATTTGACAATTTAGTAGTGTCAACCCTGTGATTATGACCCGTGTATATAGCATATTAATCCTGAATACACCGTTTGGTGGTGCGCTGTCAGATGCGGAACGTACAGATAAGGTAATAGGTAACAGGTGATTATACTATTGGTATCGGTATCGGACTCGACCCGGAACTTCCTAATTATTGGCAATATTAATTACGTGGAAAACAAAAGGGCCTGGAGTGGTGTAATTTTTAATCTACACCTTTGTACTATATTAGTTGTATATAAAGTTGAATTCTTTGATTCGTCGTTTTTACGTGATGACGGCTGACAAATTGGATCTCGTAATTTTAGTATTATAGATACTAGAACACACCCGCGAAATCGCGGGCATAAACAGCTTGTAAACTGTTGTAGGATGATTTTTTTGTAAAAGATATTATGACTGGAGAATTTCATATAAGGTATCAAAAGCCCTCTCCCTTTTTCCAAAGTCTGTTATGTGTTTCCTTTCTGTTTCCTTTTTTTTTTTCGTGTTTCTGGCCTTATACCACAATTATTCTTCCCCTTTGCTACAATGCATTTTTTGGTGAAAGTCAAGTCAAATTAAAAATTTGCACCGCTTCAACATGAAATAAATGAAACTACTTATAGACCATTATTATTCTAATAAAATGTGCTTCTAGGACAATCCATCAGTGCTTTTCCTTTTGAGAGCCCTATTAACATGCCAATGGTAGGATTTGAATCTCGTATAAATGACTAAGGTTCATTTGAGGGGTGGTCTGAGGGGCCCTGATCCCGAAATCCCGGGCTTAAAAACATGATATCCCGAGGTGCGTATTTTAACGAAATTCATATCCCGACATTACGAAATTAAAAAAAAATATTCCCGCATTCCGTAGAGATCAATCCCGAAATCCCGAGCTAAAAGATCACCCGATCCCGACGTCCCGAATAAGTCCTGCCTCCCTCTAATATCTACCCTACTTTTATTATGGCCAATTCACTACTTTCACTTTCAACAATAAATTTTTATGCCCAATTTATGGGAATTATGTTTTCAAGTCTGTTCGTCCGTGTGTTCGTTCGTTCGTCCGTTAGATCTTTCGTCCGTCCTTCTGTCCGGCTTCAGGTTAAGTTTTCACTTTCAACATTAAATTTTTATGCCCCATTTATGGGAATTATGTTTTCTGTTCGTTGGTTCGTCCGTCCGACTGTCCCGCTTCAGGTTAAAGTTTTTGTCGATGTAGTTTTTTATGAAGTTGATTAAGTCCAACCAACTCGAAACTTAGTAAATATGTTCCCTATGATATGATCTTTCTAATTTTAATGCCAAGTTAGAGATTTTACCCCATTTCACGGTCCACCAAACATAGTAAATGATAGTCCCGATGTGGCATCCGTATACTAATGGACACATTCTTGTTTCCACATGTTTTACTTATTTCAATATATATGCAACTGATATGGCCCTTAGATAAGTAAGTATTTCAGAAAAAAAAATAGACATAGTAGTATAATCGTAGTTTACAGGTGGATAAACGCGAAAACATAATTGTCTCTAAGGAGGTATAATAGTTGTGGTTCTTGCGATCTAAAAACATGATATGGAGAACGCTCTGATTGGCTTATTTATTTTTCATTTTTGTAGTCTATCATACGATTGGTTGTTCTTGTGCATGTTTAAAACCGGAAGTCTTATCGATAACTAAAAGTCAGTCCGATAACGGAAACAATATCCGGACACCTATTTTGTCGTTTTTCTCCCAAAATAACTTAATCTGAATAATCATAAGAATGGATGACAAATTCGACTATGCATGTTAACTAAAGAACACAGAGACATGATGATTAATTTATTGTGGAAGGAAGAGAAGCGACACACAAAATGAGGTCTTCTCGTTTAATAGTATAAATATAGATGTTGATACATATACAAACCAGTTGATATTGAGAAAGGTCATTTGAGCTTTTTAACAAATATCCTTAAAGTAAAGAGTTTCACCGTTTACTTTATGGTTTACTGTGAATATGAAGGAATCCATATTTTTCAATAGATATATTATAGAATGCTGAAATACTGGTATTTGTTTAGGGGCCAGCTGAAGGACGCCTCCGGGTGCGGGAATTTCTCGCTACATTGAAGACTTGTTGGTGACCTTCTGCTGTTGTTTTTTTCAATGGTCGGGTTGTTGTCTCTTTGGCACATTCCCCATTTCCATTCTCAATTTAATTAGTATAATATTCTGCTAACCGTGTTCCAAATGATCATGCATTGTGTGCGTTCGATTCGGGTTTTCTTTCTGTATTTACATTCATCAGGAATGCACAGCACAAACTTTATCATTTGAAACGCATACTGTGAATAATATCTACAAATTATTAATCTTCAAATACATGTTTTTCTTCTCGTCGCTTAACTGTAGAAACCATTTATGATAACATTAAAAAATTTGCTTTTTCTGCTTTATCAAGCAGCAGATATTCAGAATAAAAAAAGATGTTTTTAATAGTCTTTAATAGAACCTCTAAATTGTAATTGATTTTGGTGGAGCCGGCTTACTCGAGCTATTGACCGGCACGGAATCCACACAAACGTGGCTATGACTATATCCCACTTTATCGAGGAACACAACTCCGGAAAGACAAAAGTGAAGTCAATCAAATTCGAACTGGATATGATATGTTATTACTAGTAGTGGGATTTTATCATATTTACATTTCAAATGATTTGAGAAAGACTTACTCAGTGAGCCCTGTAAACCAGGGTATTTTGAAAATAAAATGAGGTCCAACATGCGAAAGCTTTCACAAGAAACTCCTTTATTCCAGTAATGTATGTTCGAAAAAAAAATTAGTAAAAAAACAATACGTAAACAAACAAAATTGGATGATAATACTTTTTTTTTCAAAACCAAATCATCATCAAATCTATTATTAATCATATTCATATTAGAATAGTTTTATATTTTATGAGGTCGTCATCTCAATAGAAATGATAACCGCTAATATCAATTTCCGTATTAACCTCCAGTGTATGTCAAGTCATAAACTTGTTACAAATTGGCACATTTTTCTATTTCGTAAGAAGAAAAAGGGTGAGAAAAGAAACAATCAAGAGCTAAATTAATGTTGGAATGATACATTATAGTTTGTTATTAGGTGTAATTGAGCAATTACATATTTTAATCTTTTTAGTCTGAAATGTGATTTGACACCTTCAGATGGCGCTTTTTGCGTAGCTTCTTCCCGAAGACCCATTATTTAATTGGATAAAAGAACTGACTAATTTAATGAAGACGGCATCTCCGTTTATTGTTACGATTTTATGTCTTTCGTTAATGATGGGAAAAAGTTTTAATAGTTTGAAATTTATCATTTACTTTTTACAATAGATTTGAATTATTCCCAAATTGCTTTTGAGATTTTGGCACTGGTGTAATATATTTTGAATCAACGTTTTAAAAGATGGAAACCCTCGAGACCATGATAACTATTCGTTTCTGAGAAATAAAAATCTCTTAATTTTTGTTTAATGTATTTCTTGAAATATATATATATTCAACAATTAATTGGAACAAAAACGAGAAAGTTGAGACAGATTAGGGATAAGAAATTCACAATTTGTTCTGTTTTCAAACTCGAATGAGCATAACACTACAAATATCAACAGTTCTCAGTATCCAAAATGACCATAGAAAAGAACTTATTGTAGTCCCCAGTTGTAAGAATTGAGGAAAAATAAAGTAATAAAAAGATTCAGTTTTTAAAATTACTTTTAAGAAAGAAATACTACTATGGGAGTAACATAGAGAAGAATAACTACTTCAGACGGATTAGATATTTTATACGAGTGGTTTCATTAAGCTATTATAGTCTTGTTTCGTGCGTTTAAGAAAGGTCCTCATCATATAGTATTCTCTCGGGCTGTACTTAATATTTTATAGGAAAGAATATCCTACTTTGAATATGAACAACTTTGCTACATGTTTTTTTCTTCTTCTTACAACCAACTATACAAAACATGTGCGTACATTCACATAAGCACTACACACTCTAAAGCATAAAAGTATTCGGTAACATAATTAAAATCAATATCACAACTTCAAGAGCACAAATAAAACTATAGAAGCAAAAATAAATAGCATATTCATATGACTGTTATTTGCAAATGAAAACAACAAGGCACTAAATTATTAGCAATAGGTAAAGTAAAATGCCATTAATGGCCAAAAAAATGATAGGAAAGTTAAACCATAAAATGTTGCCGCAGAGATATGCCTCGCATTTTGTAATTTTGATTGTATAATGAAAATATTGAATCTAAATGGCAATATTCCAACATATAAGCTCTGCAAAATATTCAAAGTCAATGAACAACGACTTAAGGTGCAGAGCCCAATAATCTCAATAGAAATACCAATGCTCTTAAAACTGAATACATAATGCCATTGACTCATCATACGTGGTCCCTAAGCACTAACTTAAACACAAATTTTGCCTGTAAACGACCGTAAACAATATAACGTTTTTAAAGTTAGGAATGGGGCCAAATAATCTAAAGAAAAGACTTGCAAATGCTAATTCTATCAGTGACTTAATATTAGAGGTTCCTCTCAAACTGATTTAATCACAAATTTCAACAAAAAGGTATGCAAAAAATATCCATAGTCAAAAGACCATTACATAGGATGCTAAGCCAAATGTTCTCCATAGAAATGAAATGTACCAATGCTTATGCATTTGCATTTGCTTTATGTATTTGCATTATGCATTTGTAATATGTCTTTGCATTGTGCATTTGCATCAAGCCTTTTCATTATTCATTTGCATTATGCCTTTGCTTTATGCATTTGTATTATGCATTATTCATTAAGCATTTGCATTACATATTTGCATTACGCATCAGCATTATATATTTGCATACCAAATATAGTTCATCTTTCAATCGTGGTTTCCGTAAAACTGACCGAATCGCAATTTAATACATGTTAACTAAGTAAAAGCTTCAAAGTTAATAAACCATGATTGATGGAGCGGAACCAAATATTCTCTATGGAAACGAAAAGTACCAATGCTAATAATACAACTGCATACTAAATATTAGTGTTGTCAAATCGTACACTTTTGCCTAACCGGTTACTCGGATAATCGTTCGACCGATTAACCGGTTAACCGGTAGTATAAGTTGGTGTTTGAAAGCCTTATCAATAGAACCCTACACATAGATATAAGATGTGGTATGAGTGTCAATTTGACAACCTTTCATCAAAGTCATAAATACGCTTTTGGAATTGAAGTTTTTCCTTTAGAATTATAAGGCTTGTCTGTGAGGATTCCTGGCGAAGTTTGACTTTTAATAATCAAATACACCGTATCAAATTTAGCGTTTGTACCAACTTCAGATTAAAAAATCCCCCCAAAAATCTTAATCTCGTAGAATTGAATATTTTCTAACTACGGAGGTTGCACATTTAAATGTAGGTTTACACAATATTAGATCGAAAACGAAATAATGAAGTAATTAGTAAAATTAAATCTCATTACTGATTTAAAGTTACTGCTAAAAAAACATGTTTACTAATTATGTTTCTTAAAGATCCTGTCCCGAACTCTAATTAATTTTATGTTTTTAGGATTAACAATAGCAATCAATATACTGGACAATTGATCTGTCAAACTAATTACCACGACGACAATTTTTAAATAAAGTATAACTATTTAATGATTTGATTTTCAACACAAATTTATATCAAATCTATCGAAATTGAAAAAAGTCCGGTTAACCGGTTAGCGTTTTTGGTATTCGGTATTCGGTCGTTCGACCGATTAACCGGTTAACCGTTGACAACACTACTAAATATCATAAAACTAAAAAAATATGGTACACACTTTCAAAAAATCCGGTTATTCAGTGTGCACCTCATTTTTGATGTTATTTCGAATTTCCCTTAAGTTAATATAGCGAGAGTGCCACTTTATTAAATTACAAGAAACTTTAAGTCGCACAAAGCAAATGGATCGATGAGATTTAAAATCAGTTGTTAAAGTTTGGTGTTGAAGCGCTAGTTGATTCACTTGTTGACCCGACTTTTCTTTCCATTATAGACCTAATGACTAGGATTAATTGATTTTTGGTTGATTAACGTCCAGTGGCAAATGTTTCATGCATATTGTTTTATTTCCTTTTCCATCTTAAGTTTAAACATGTTGATTTTTAGTGGATTGAGAAACAAGTTATTGCAACTTATATTAATCCCTCTCCACTTTGCGGGTGCGAGTGATGCCTTGTAGCTGCATTGGCCTACTCTTTTTCGAAATCTACAAGGGTGTCTTTTACGTGCAAGAGAAATGACTCTCTCTTAACACGGGTCAGCTATTTTCCTATCGTCCCCTTCCGACGGACTGTCATCGTTTCTCAAGACCATACTCGCAAATGGTGTCGAGGGAGAGCCGAAAATTCAGTCCCTGAAATTTACTCCCCGGAACGGAGATAGAACCAGAAACCTTTGTGTTAGTAGACCGATGCGCTGACCACTACATTACGACTCTCCAATCTCATCTGTTATAGGATGTATGTGATTCGCACGAGGAATAATTAGACCTAACATAGATTTAAATGGTTCTTCTGAACATAGAGATGCCGATGTAGAGATTTGCATGAAGAATTTATTGTGCGACACTGCTTCATTTTTCAAACCACTGCTTTGGTTGATTTTTCTACTTCTAACGTTTCTTCTATCTGGATCTTCTGAATTGAAAAAGGGACACATTTGTCGCCCTTTTCTAGAACTGATCTGTCTTTCCTGAAACCTACAGACCTACATACTTAACTGATCACACGAATGTGTGACTGTTGCCATATATCTGTAGTTAAGTAGACAACAAATGTTTAACATCAAAGAAGGGAGTAGCCATGCTATTTATTGTAGTTACTTCTTGGTGTGAATAGAAAAAGTTGTTGCCGTTGGCTATTATCTGCTCTTTGATCGGCTTGTTGTCTCTTTGACATACTCCCCATTTCCATTCTCAATTTCATAGATAGCTTGAAAACGAAAACGGAATTTCTAAATTCATATTCTATTTCAATTTATGGTCCTCTTTAGTTTCAATGTTCGTTTCAAAATATCGCATGCTTGTCTAAGTAAGATTGATACCCTAACTTTTATGAGACCACGCCCTCGACGAATCTGGAGATGTCAGTTTTGGTAACCCTACGTTTTTATTGTCATCTTTATGATGTTAAACCCTCGCATTTCTTTTAAATCATATTGGTCACGTCGTATAGTTTTCATGATTTATACATGACTAGAAAAAATATTGATCAATTATCATAAAGTGTTTATTGTTGATTTTATTATCGTTTACACAGAAGTGTCCGATGTTGATTTCATTTTAGTTCACACTTCTGTCTTGTAATGACATTGTTTCCTGAAAAATGAGAAATTGGTTATATAATAATTAAGTTTATTCATCATTTATTTCTTAAAAAATATCAATTTGAACCAATACATATTAATCTTGTAGACGGGAATCTGTTTGGAAAGTGTGAATTATATTAGGTTGTATTTGGAATATGATTCCAAAATAAAAAGGGAAATTTTCCAAATTTAATGTTTGGTGTGAAATCCTGAGACGGACAGTTTTCATTTCATAAAGCAGATTACATTACGGTTTCTGAAATATTAATGTATATGACAACTCTGACGATTGTGGTTGATAATATTATAATTATTCAATAAAGCTTCAGTCTAAATGTTTCACTTTTCCATTACGATCATATTTCTAATGTTAAAATAGGAATTAATATGACAATGATTATATTTGTTTAGAAAAGTTTTTATAAGAGGTAATATTTTATACTTTTTACCAATTTCCGTCACCCTCTTAAATATATCGTAGGCGTCGTCAATGTAACAAATATATTTTAGGACTATTTTATGGCTGTTTTAAATAAATATTTCCAAGAAACTTGGTTTATTATTTGTTGAGTACTTTTATTCTTATTATAACACTACCAATTTTTGACAATGTACCAAAAAGATAGAAAAGATGCTTTCGAATGGCACATAAGGTGAGCATGGTCAATAATTGATCATTTATTTTGTTAGAAATGCATTAATGTTGATTGCTGCTGATAGAAGAAGAAGAAGAAGAAGAAGAAGAAGAAGAAGAAGAAGAAGAAGAAGAAGAAGAAGAAGAAGAAGAAGAAGAAGAAGAAGAAGAAGAAGAAGAAGAAGAAGAAGAAGAAGAAGAAGAAGAAGAAGAAGAAGAAGAAGAAGAAGAAGAAGAAGAAGAAGAAGAAGAAGAAGAAGAAGAAGAAGAAGAAGAAGAAGAAGAAGAAGAAGAAGAAGAAGAAGAAGAAGAAGAAGAAGAAGAAGAAGAAGAAGAAGAAGAAGAAGAAGAAGAAGAAGAAGAAGAAGAAGAAGAAGAAGAAGAAGAAGAAGAAGAAGAAGAAGAAGAAGAAGAAGAAGAAGAAGAAGAAGAAGAAGCACAAGACAACATCGGTGCTTCTTTACCTAAAGATTCCTATATAATAAAGTAGCCCGTTGTCACACTTATGCGTTAGATCGTTCTTAATAAGATTTGAGCTTTTAGTTAGTTCAGAAGGTGTCTTCCCATTTATCCAACTTTTTGAAATAAGGTATTCTCATTTAGCCAACTTTTTTTATTTTTGTTAATTATTGAGATTAGTTATAATAAGGTGTCTTTCCAAAATTTGACAGTAACTTTGTTCCTGTATGTTTTTTTTATCATATATTTAGTAGAAAATACAGCAATTTTGTATATTTAATAAAGGTTCTTTTTTCCAGACTTTATCATATATTTAGTACAAGATACAGCAATTTTGTATATCTAATAAAGGTTCTTTTTTCCAGTCTGTATCACCTACCCTGTATCGCATACCCGTATCGCACAGCAAAATCCATATCGCAAACCTGGCGTGACGTCATAATTAGAATGACGTTAACGTTTGACCTATGACGTCCAGTTGCTGCATTTTCAGGCTTAGGGAAAAATGATTTCTATTAAAATGTCCTTTCTTTTCAACTAAAATCGATATTTTTCCAAATAATTATTACCCAGTAACTTGACGAGCGATTTTTATATAAAGTAGTACAATAAGATGAAGAAATATCTGAAGTTTTATTGTTTATTTGGTCATAATTTTTGTGAAGTTTGTTTCTGCACAAATGCATTTTTATACAATTTTAATTTGGTTTTAAAAAATATATGATAAACAGAATAATACATGGTAAAATCTGTATCACACGCCGTATCCCCCTCGACCAATATCTTCCCTCGGGCCTAAAGGCCCTCGTGCTGATATTGGTATCTCGGGATGATACGGCTTATGATACGGATTTTGTCATTGGTTATTCTCTATGTATCACCTACCCTGTATCGCATACCCCGTATCCATAGCTAATCCCGTTTCACATACCCCGTATCGCATGGCAAAACCCGTATCGCATACCTAGCGTGATGTCATAATTCGAATGACGTCAACGTTTGACCTATGACGTCCAGTTTCTGTATTTCCTGGCAAAGGAAAAAAATGTGTCCTCACTTAAAAAAAATGTCCAATCATTTCAACAGAAAACGATATTTTTTAAACAAATATTACCCAGAAACTTTACGAGCGATTTTCTTAAAATTGTCACTATATTAAAGATGTTAAAGTATCTGAAGATTTATTGTGTATTTGGTCATAATATTTCGTGAAGTTTGTTTTATTACCTGATGGGCTAAACACAAATGATTGATTGATTGATTGTTGGTTGCTTAACGTCCAATGTCAAATATATTTCATGCATGTTCAGGAAGAGAACAAGTTAACAATGAATACAATAGCTACATGTAGGTCTTGTCATAATAGAGGCCATTCGGGTTCATGGTAGAGGAAATTTTGACTGCCACTGGAAAATTAGGTTATATTGGATAGGGACAGAAATTTTCCTTACAACAGGCTACCAACGGATCCCTCAAAGAGTTGTTGCAAGGGGTTATACGTAAAAAAAAACGTGGTACTCTCTTAACACGAGGCATTGTATTTAACGTCCCCGTTCTGACCGGACTTGATTGCGAACTTCATACACCCCGCACAGCCAAACGGACGCCCCACTTTGGCAAAGAAACATTTATTTGTTGTTTGTATAACCACCCAAGGCATATGTTAACCTTTTAAAAAACCTTCTCTACCTGTGTGTCCACTGTTTTTAACGTCTAAACAAGCGGGAATAAGTTTGGCAACAATTAACACTATTTAAACTGATATTCGTAAGTTCTGCATATCAATTTATACGCTTTACCTAAAAAATAAAACATCTGGCAAAAAGGTTTTAAAAAATCCAAGAAAAAACTGTACGATGGTCATACTGTTGCCAATCTTTTTGACTTAAAAGAACAACAAGTATCCTCATACATAGCCACCTCCTTCGTTAAAAAAGTGTTTGAAAAAAATCCATGAAAAAAATACAGCTCAATTCTTTAAATGACAAATTGCAAAAAAAAAAAGATTGTAAATATTTGATCTCATTTAAGAATTTCGTTGAAGTATTCAGCTGTTATCTGCAATGACCAGTATAGTAAAAATACACATGCCAAAAAATCAGTCTTTTTGTTCAAATTCTAAAAATGACCGATAAGTGGCTCTATTAATTCGGGTTCGATCAGAAAGAACACATTTGACTGAAATATTACTTAAAAAAACGTTTAGAATATTCGGTAATTTGGGTATCAAATGAAAAAAAGAATGACTGGTGAAAATTGTAGAAAAAAGTAAAATCACAAAAATACTGAACTCAGAGGAAAATCAAATCGGAAAGTCCCTAATCACATGGCAAATTCAAACGACAAAACACATAAAAAACGTTTTATAGCGATCACTTTTAGATACGGTTGCCTATAATTGCTTACATATATTGTCTCCAACAATAGAAATGTGTCTCTAGCACATGTCGAGATCTATATCTCCCCGAGATTTGAAAAGCAGCAAATGATATAATTAGAAACTATAAAATCTCCACACATGTACTCACATTCTGAGACAAAAATATGAAAATTTACAAACACAACGAGATTCATAACTTGGAACCGCCACATCAACATTTAGCAGGGTTAATCTTAATTTTTTTTATTATAGATGTTAACTCTTCCTGTTTTATTCCAAATATTAACCTAACAAAGGGTACAGTAAAAAAACAACAAGGTAATATGTTTAACTCTAAAATAAGGATATGATAGATAAGTGAATAAATATCGTCCAAAACACTTTAATTATGATTAACCTTATATTTGGTTTGTATATAATAGAGAATGCAATAATAGGGTGACATAAAGATACATAACATCATTTTCATAAACACAATAACAATATAAACTAAGTACAAGTATTTTTTATATGAATATTATCCACACCTAAAAGTTCCACACTTAGTCGGTCATCCCATATCTACCATGTAAGTATTATGAATTAATTTTAATGTAGTTTATTCAGTCATTGAGAGAAAGGTTATTCAAATATTGTTAAAAAAACCAGAGAACAAGACTTTATAAATAGCATGCGTCCGAAGCGCATTTCTGGATTTATCTTCATTAAGAACTCCCGCTTTGATCGGCTTTATGTTCCCTAGCCACTGCCCAGTATACAACTTTTACTGATTTTCTTTACTTCAAAAGCCAAGCGTAGAATACTGGTAACAGTGTTTTATTGATACCATAACACTTGATTATTGTTTGTGTACTGTCTATGTGTTGTCATATCTATTGATACCATAACACTTGGTTATTGTTTGTGTACTGTCCATGTGTTGTCATATCTATTGATACCATAGCACTTGGTTATTGTTTGTGTACTGTCTATGTGTTGTCATATCTATTGATACCATAACACTTGGTTATTGTTTGTGTACTGTCTATGTGTTGTCATATCTATTGATACCATAGCACTTGGTTATTGTTTGTGTACTGTCTATGTGTTGTCATATCTATTGATACCATAACACTTGGTTATTGTTTGTATTTTATACTGTCTATGTGTTGTCATATCTATTGATACCATAACACTTGGTTATTGTTTGTGTACTGTCTATGTGTTGTCATATCTATTGATACCATAACACTTGGTTATTGTTTGTGTACTGTCTATGTGTTGTCATATCTATTGATACCATAACACTTGGTTATTGTTTGTGTACTGTCTATGTGTTGTCATATCTATTGATACGATAACACTTGGTTATTGTTTGTATTTTATACTGTCTATGTGTTGTCATATCTATTGATACCATAACACTTGGTTATTGTTTGTGTACTGTCTATGTGTTGTCATATCTATTGATACCATAACACTTGGTTATTGTTTGTGTACTGTCTATGTGTTGTCATATCTATTGATACCATAACACTTGATTATTGTTTGTGTACTGTCTATGTGTTGTCATATCTATTGATACCATAACACTTGGTTATTGTTTGTGTACTGTCTATGTGTTGTCATATCTATTGATACCATAACACTTGGTTATTGTTTGTGTACTGTCTATGTGTTGTCATATCTATTGATACGATAACACTTGGTTATTGTTTGTATTTTATACTGTCTATGTGTTGTCATATCTATTGATACCATAACACTTGGTTATTGTTTGTGTACTGTCTATGTGTTGTCATATCTATTGATACCATAACACTTGGTTATTGTTTGTGTACTGTCTATGTGTTGTCATATCTATTGATACCATAACACTTGGTTATTGTTTGTGTACTGTCTATGTGTTGTCATATCTATTGATACCATAACACTTGGTTATTGTTTGTATTTTATACTGTCTATGTGTTGTCATATCTATTGATACCATAACACTTGATTATTGTTTGTGTACCGTCTATGTGTTGTCATATCTATTGATACCATAACACTTGGTTATTGTTTGTGTACTGTCTATGTGTTGTCATATCTATTGATACCATAACACTTGGTTATTGTTTGTGTACTGTCTATGTGTTGTCATATCTATTGATACCATAACACTTGGTTATTGTTTGTATTTTATACCGTCTATGTGTTGTCATAGCGGTATTTATCTCTCATGGTATTAGTTTTGGCACACAGGACCATATAAAGAATATATTTGTTAGTCAATTTAAAATATATATCAATAGTTCGTATATAAATGTACATTGATTTGTATGCATGTCGCATTCAGTGAGTCTGTAAATATATGTTTCATGTATTCCTGTAATTTTCCATTTTTATCAATTGAATAGCTAGATTACTTATTTCACTCATTGTTAAATATATACTCGATTTATATTTATAGATCACTCAAATTCCAAGGGTTGCAAGGTGTTGTCTCGCTTTTAGTCGTAAATCAGCAATGCTAGAATTTTTAGATGTCTTTAAATTACTGTCATGTAATGTTGCAAGGTTTAATGCTGTAGCATAGTGATGATGGTATAGTAGAAGTGGATGAATAGCCGGCGGATGTGGCGTCGGTGGAGCCGTGTGTAGAGGGTAGTACGGTAGAAAGGGTTGAAAATGAAGTCTGTCAACAGCATCTCTGATTGGTGGAGACGTCACATATGTTCCTATTCGTACAGCGTCCAATGGAGTTCCATGCCCTGGCATCATAATTCCTGCTGAAAGATAAAAATGTTACCTTTAAGAACAAGCAACTGACACATTAGATATTTTTTTTCAAATACAAGATATGAATATCACTTCGGGGTCTGCTTAACCATTAGAGTATAAAGTAAAATAACAAAAATACCGAAAATACAAATAAATAGAAATAAACTCCAACGAAAATTCAAATTGGAAAGTCCCTTATCAAATGGCAAAATCAAAAGTTCAAACAAATCAAACAAATGGATAACAACTGTCATATTCCTGAATTGGTTACTACAGGCATTACCTTATGTAGAAAATGATGGATCAAACCTGGTTTTGTAGCTAGCTAAACCTCTCATTTGTATGACAGTCGCATTAAATTCCTTTTTATTGACAACGATGTGTGAACAAAATGAACAGACGTAATAGTAAAAAAGTCAGAAATAGGGATACATCAGTCAACATTGTGTTATAATCTAAATCACTATAAAACAAACTAATATGTGAACAATGAAAAACAAAAATAGTATATAGACAAGGTACATAATAAAAAATGAAAGACAAGAACGCAAAAAATTACCATAGCACAACAACACATTGGCGGGATGCATAAGTACCAAGCCACGTCAAAAGGATATTACCAAAATGATCATATTGTCAATATAGTTTTTACGGTTTATTGTTGATTTTTTTTATTTTACTAAGTTAAAAAGGTTGATCAACATATATCTTAATTAAAAAGCTTCAATTTTTTTTTAAATCAAATTGACCGTCAGTAGCATCGTCCAAAGGATGGCAACTATAAGAGAAAAATACAGAATTAGTTGTCGGAAGCACCTCACTGGATTAAATTTGTTAACCGTCATATGGATTTATCTAAGCAAAGCCCAAAATAAGTTGAAATCATATTCATATCTTCTAATGATTAATTTTTCGGTGCCAACGTTATTCTCAAGAGTGTCTACATGTATTTAGTTGCACAATTTCATATGTGTCTTATTCATTTTTATTTTCAGTGTTGACAGGTGTTGATGTTGCTTAGTCTTTATTTGTCTGTATTGAGTTTTATATACTATAGTACTTTTGATGGTTTTTCGTTTTTTTTTGTCATGGCATTATTTTTTTCAATTTCTGAGTTTTAATATTTGTTTGGTATCTATACTGTATCATCTCTCTACTTCACGACATGGTTATCGTTACCATTTGTTCATTAATTTTTGTTATGTTTATTGTATTGCAATAAAGCCTTGCACTTAGTCCTTGTTGGGCTGCTGAAATAAAAGCTTAAGCAGCAAAATATTTTTTAGCATAATTTTGAAAAGTCGAAACGCCATATTTTCTGTTTTCTTTTTTACTTGAAGAAGCAGTTTTTCTTTATGTTTTTATTGTTTAAGTTGCCTTTTGTTTCATTTTTTTACGCCATGAGATGATATTTCATGATTTTCTACACTATTGTTAGTGTCATTAATTTCGTAAATTTTGGTGGAATCAACACGAAGAACCTCCTCTTTTCCATAGAAAACAGTTTTTTAGCAGATATCTTTTTTAATTTTGGTTACGATTACATAATTCGTAGTCACTTTCATATAGGACAAGAGACGTTGTGAAGATCTTAAGATTATTTCAGATACCAATTATGGATATCAAACAGTGGATCTGTTCCGCAATTTATCATAATCTGACAAATTTTCTAGCCAATAATTGAATATAGGGAGAAGTGTTTACTTTAAATATACAATCTTCTGACAGAAAATATTAAATAACCAAATCCAAGACTTGATGAAGTGTTTTGTTAATGATCTCTAATAAGAGAACATCACCCTGCAACCGTTTTTCTCTTTAATTAATCTGTCCCTTGCTCTTTTGAAAATTGAATACGTCAAATACGTCATCCCATAGATTCATGGCAGGAAGCATCATAGTTCGCATAAGGTCGTGTATTTTGAAAGAGAAAAATTTGAGGGGCCGAGTCATACAAATTCGTTGTTATAGACAAATATTTGTGCTGGGTAATTTATCATCGCGTAAGCTATTCAAATTTTCCGTAGTTGTTCTTTTGTCAACAGAAGAGGCTACAGCAAGCAATATTTGTTCACAATTTTTCTAATAAAATAGTTGATGAAGCCAATTTAGCGTTGATTATACATTGCTATTTTGTAATTCTACACGATGAGGTTTAATCAAGGAACCAAGCTTGTCATTCCACTCGACACAAGGGTTGCCCAAAACTGTCGATTTAAGGTTAACCATTCATAGTTAATCAAACATTGCACAAATTCTTATTTTCAAATGAACCATATATGGTAACGTGTATATTATATCACCAGCAATGAAATAGAGATTAATCTTGATCAATCTGCATGTACAATAGATATGCAATCAATTGAAGATTTTTTTCTACGTAAACATTGCATACAAACTATGAACAAAAAAGGATTAAAAATCTGAAGTTATTGTCATCAAAAAATAGTATTAGATAATAACAATAGCGATATTCTGTTTTCCTGGGTAAATTCTCGTTATTGGCAAGGAGCCTTGGATATTAAAATAAAATATGCATCTTATTCTTTTTGATGGTCATCATTTAGCTTGTATTAAAGATGGATCATAATACTAAAAGTATTTTTTTCGTTTTTTTTCCACAGATTTTCTATTCCACAGTTCAGAGACTTGTGTATATATGCCGCGTCTCCTCCAATAACATCATTCGGTTGATCGAGGACTCAGTTTGTTGATCTACACTTGAACAGATAAACATTGTAGAAAAGTCCTTGGATTTGAGTAAAATAGATCCGTTGATCTGGATTTTCCAACGAAATTTTTTAAATCAGTCACAGTTCCTACAGTATTTATATTTTGAACATCATTTTCATACTCTAACTTACGTCATCATCAATTAACTTTCAAAACAGCAAATACTATGTTTCTCCAACAATGTAATGTGTTAAGCAAAAGAGGCAAAGGATACCCCAGGGAAAAATACATTTAAAACTCAATAGTCGAAAACGAACTGCCTATACCATGGCAAAAAAAAAATAATAAAAAAAGAAATTAAAAAAAACAACAATAAGGTAGGTTAAATTCGAGGTAAAGATGATGAGATTGTATAACTGCGTGTTCCCAGTGCTTAAATGGTGTGACCATTTTTGACGACTGTTCCAAAAGGACAGCTGTATATAAATCGTGACTCTTAGGAATTATCAATACCTTTAGTCTTTTATTGTTGTTCCCTGTTCCATTCATCTTTTATATATAGAGTATTTGTTAGGTAGAACAAATATTCCTTCTTACTAAAGATTAACTTCCACACGAACTCCATGATTAGACATGAACTCGGATGCTCAAAATACTTAATTATCAATTCTAATCCACAACCATAAACTCATAGAAATCAAGTAAAAGAAAGCAAGTATTCATTTTTATAAAGATAATCAAATTTCTTTTTCACTATTTCATAAAAATGAAATAGCATTGAACTGTTAATGCGAGTCGTTCGTCAAAGACATTAAACAACCGTTATCAAATTGTGTAAATCAGATTAATAACAGTAATTATTTCCAATAAAGTTCTATTCTTCAGTAATACAATCAATACTAATAAAATCAATTTCAGCGACGCTAATTTAATCTTGTTTCTTATTGGACTTGTACAAATGATAGAAATCGAATGGTGTCATCTTTTCCACTCAAGGTGTAAAGTCACAGTTTTGATAGTTTGGAAAAACAGTGTTTATTAAAGCAGGAAGCGGGAGATGATAAAAACCCGTTATGATAAAAGTAGAGACAGATAGTAAATTAAAGGAATCAAAAGCTTAATATCAGATGAAAAATAATAATAAAAAAAAAGATCTAAAGAACGAACGCTTGTTTTTAAAGTTTGAATCAAATATGGTTATTAGTTATATATTCATTTCCCTGTTTAATCATAACAACGTGTTCAAACCACCGTTTTCTACATAAGAAAATGACTTTACCAAGTCAGGAATATGACATATGTTGTCTATTTTTTTTATGTGTTTTATCTTTTGGTTTTGCCATTTGATTACGGAATTTCCATTTTGAATTTTCGTCGGCGTTCTGTATTTTTGTTATTTTTAAACTATTTTAAGTTTATTTCACGATATGTTTCCCAGTATATTTATTCTGTTACATATGATGTGTTTTCAAGTTTTACCTCCCGACTCTGTCTGGTTTTGATTAAAAATCATCAATCCTAAAATACATAACCAGACACAAACATCTAAAAATTGAAGATGGATGTAAAATAAATTAAAAAAAGGGAAGTTACTTGGTAATAAAGGTTAACCTTGATTACTCTTCTTAATCGATCTGTGAGATTTGAATATTTCCACTGGTGGATATTACCTGTCCCTGATGACACTTGACATTACCTGTCCCTGATGACACTACCTGACAGGTAGATTAGTTGCATGTTGAATTGAAGTAGCCTTGGATTATCTTCATGATTCAAGACTTTTGAACATCGATAAACTACTGTTGCCTTTATTTCATTTAAAACGTGACTATTGCTTGATTTTGACGGCGTTTCAGAAGAATTTTGGCTGATTAGATAGTATTGTAGCAAATATTCCCATAGTTTCAAATTCGTTTACCCTCTGTGTCATTTGATTTGTTTGTACAACTAACGTCTAGTAGAAGCAGACATATAAGCAAAAGATACACACACACGCAAACTGCCAAAAACCTTCAAAATTCTAGTACTTATAGAATGAAATTGATGACAATCTCGTACACTCAGATCGCCTAAGTAAACCCCTTTATTTCGCTTATCATCCCATAGGTATGTAACTTACTCCCAACACAGAAACGGATATATATTTTTAAACATCAAACTACATGTACATGAGGAAACTTTAGGCAGTGATAATTATCAAGAGTCATAACTTACTTGATACACTGATTTACTGGGAGAAGTGATAGATACGAAAGAAACATTCCAACTCGTGTCAATTCTTATTCAACAACGCCAGGGCAAAAAATGAAAAAGACCAACGGACCAACAATAGAATATAAAACAACATATAAACTTAAGACTGCGCGACACTAACCCTATTAAACTGGGGGTAATATCGGGTGCTCCAAAAAGGTAAGAAGATTCTGCTCCACATGTGGCCTCCGCGGTATTATTCATGCAAGTACAAACCCGTTAAGTCTAATTTGGTATGTTACATACGATGGAAGGGGACGTGATTGAACAAATCCGTCATCATCTGTAAACCAGAATTTCCATATCTGTTAAACAACTCTTGTCCATTAATTGTTCGTAGGGTAGTGATGAGCGTCAAAACTTTGAACACTTTGATTAATAGCGAACAGCAACCCTTTATCAAGGAAATTACTAAAGGAAATAAAAGCCACCAATAAACATATACATACATGTATCATATAGGTTCACTACTTATGTGAGAATATTTTGATAAGATTACAGCTTACATAATCTGTAAGCAATACAAGGAATACTAGTATGTAAACATACATATGTCATGGATTATTTCAGACTGATGTTAACACACTACATGATACAGTTGAAAGTACGCATATTTCTATCCATGCACTTTTTAAAGTCCTAATTCGTAAGTTGTGATGAATCTACAAACAGTTTAGATACAACCTCTGGGTCGATAGCACTACTGATGGTGGTTTCATCAGCCCTACTGGTGGTGGTTTCATCTACGGGTATATCACCAGTCCAATAGTCGGAATTATAAATTAGCTGTTCACAAAACTTTGAACTTTTTAAAATACCAAGGATTTTTTACCCTTGAAAAAGATCCCTATAGCTATATTTAACAAAACCTTTCTAAATGCCCTTCAACTGTGTACTTTATTTGGCCCTTGAAACAACTTATTTTAACATTGTGAAAGCGTGATTCATTCATATAACTTTCTAATTATTTAACCGTATTTTGAATAATTTGTTTTTGTCTCAATCGATTTATGACTTTCAAACACTGATGTATAACTGTTGCCTTTATTATATAACGCCGGTATAGTGGAACAGCTACAACATGTATGATTAGTCAGAAAAGAATATTTGATTTGGTGGAATATAGTAAAATGGCAAAAAACCCATAGTCTTTATCCTGAAAGAGAATCGATATCAGAAGAACAGACCTGTATAGGAAAACCGATATAAGGGCCAAAATGGAGCACGATACCATTAGTTTAAAGTCTGAAATGAATCAGAAAGTAGTACACATTCGTTTAAGGTTGAAAGGCGAATGTAAACCACAATTTCTGCGTAACTTTTCTGATATCAAATTTTTGTCTGACTTGACTTAATCCACTTCGTCCCAAGGGAGACATAGGACAACCACAGGGCATTTTTTTCCTGGGAATAGTTTTGTTTCTTTCCAGGTCTACCCACTTTTGCTCGGCTCAGTTGTTAGTCCCCTGCGCCAGGTGTTTTTTTGCATTCTCCTTTTTTAAACCTTTGTGTACATGGTTAACATGTTGATGGCTGATCACCTTAAATTGATGAAATTACACCACCAGAAGTCAGGATGCATTATCCTCTTTTCTGAGAACTCCGACGACGATATTAAACAGTTGTCGATCAGAACCGTATTAAAAACTTAAAAAAGATACCTCAAGTTCTGACCAAATAGTTAGGTACAAGGATTATAATTTAATACACCAGACGCGCGTTTCGTCTACATAAGACTCATCAGTGACGCTCAGATCAAAACAGTTATAAAGCCAAACAAGTACAAAGTTGAAGAGCATTTAGGACTCAAAATTAAGTTGTGCCAAATACGGTGAGGTTATCTATTCCTGGGATAAGAAAATCCTTTGACCATCAAGCCATCCACATTTCAACCATGTGCACAAAAAGTTTGACAACTGGAATGTGTTTACGTAGACTCTGTGGTTTAAATTCGCCTCTCTAAAAATATCATATTCTTCCTGGACTGTATCATGAAGACCAAATGATAATAAAATAAATGAAAAATTTCTTTTGAGAGACAAACGTATGTTGGGAAGCGGCGTAACCGTTTCTAGTGTAACTTAAGCTTTAAGAAGAATTGGAAACTGTTACTGTTGATGTCCAACACAAGTTATAATATTCGTTAGAAATATCTGAGATTTTAATGGCATAGATAGAACGATGTCAGTTTCTTTGTCGAATATCGAAAGACAGTGCACGTTCTATGTAACAGTCCGTCACCACCAGTTACTACTTTAAACTAAGAAAAAAACTGATCAGACAACAGACAAATAATTTGGCAGCCACATGACATATTCGTGAAAAAGCAATATTTATATCGACGACGGTCTACGGTATATAAGACAAATGGCAAATAAGACTTAACTTTTGCCAAAGATAATTGATGTATTTTTCATAGAAATTAAGATAATATTTTGATGAAAGCATCTTTTAACATCATGATTAGAATTGAATGATGAATAATGTTTTAGTCTTATATTATCTATTAATATGAATTAAAGTACAATAAAGGTTTTCTTATATCATGCTCTTGATTTTCTTACAAAAAAAAGTACACCGACAAAGAAAAACTAGAGATATGTTCCGTATATAGAGAAGTAGCAGCAATATATTAACATAAACTAAGCCAAAAAGCAAGCAAGAACAAGAGGGAAAGAATGACGGTATAAATCAATAGAATATATATTTGGAATGAAAACTGTCCTTTTGGAAACCTTACCTTTCTGCATCTGACTCTCTTGTTTTCTGCATTTTGCTCGCCTATTCTGAAACCAGACCTGACAAAAAATAAATTAAATCAATTTACATTACTTTCATCAACTATAATCTGTACTCCCAATAAAATTAATTAGATTTGTTTGTTTATTTCATCACCTTAACCTTCAAATTAGATTTTCATTTTCGGGATTAAATTAATTACTCTGCGTATACAACGTTAAAGAAGTGAGTTCTCATATGCTTAATAGTATAAAGGATTTTTGTATGGACACTGTTGGGGAAATATAATTGATTGTGTTTCAAGTGGCTGTCGAAATGATCGTAAATGAATTAACGGTTGACAAAAGAAACAAGACGAAGAAGAAATATCTTCTTTAATTTTGGATGATTTGCTTTTGTAACGTATAAATGAAAATGGTTACGAAATAAGTTTGTTATCAAAAGATACTTATATACCTTTTTTGAAGTTTCATTTTTGGAGTTAAAAGATCACTTTTGTTTTTAAATAAATTTCGTTTCTTAAAATATCCTCCGTTCATATTTAATTCAGATATATTTCATGTCAATGTCTAAAATTTTCAAATGGCTTTTAATGAAAATTACATTCTTTAAAGCATTGTCTTATTATCAGCGATTCACATTTTTTGTTACATTATTTAGCATATCACAAGTTATGCAATATTAAAAAAATCACTAGTAAATGTATATTAACCCTGTCGACGTCCCATCTGTGAGTAAAGAACATTTACAATATAGAAACTAATCTAATAATTGTTTTCCTAATTATTCCATTAATCTTCTGATTTTTTGTTGTCGTGTAATTGTCAAGTGATGTAGCTTGTAGAGGAAGCAAAATAAGACAAATAGCAAATAATTATCAATTTTTGCTACAGATTATTAATGTCTTTTCATCGAAATTAAGATAATTTTAGGATAGAGCACAATATGTTGAAACAACAAGAGAATTATCTGAAAAGAGATTATCCATAACAAGGGAATATGTCCAAATTAGAGACATTGATTCAATCAGTGAGCAAAGAATATCAATTGCTGATGACACTAATCCAAATCATAACATTCTCTATGGACAAGAAACGGTTGCTAGCTGTTTTATTACTTAAAAAAACCTGATAGAATATAGAATTCAAGTTATAGTTCTTTATTAACTTCTGTTTATTAAGAATGCAGTATATAGTACACATGACTTTTAAAAACAATATTAATAATTTCTATAGATAACAACAGTTGACATTAGAAACGCCATATGAACTATGGTAATATATATATAACAATATAAAATATAAACAAATTTTAGTCTGATTGATTGATTGAATAGTAAATTTAAATTCAACCACAATATGACGACGGTATAAATTAAACCCTTTAGTTTAACAGTAATAACCGATTGCCAACGAAAGGCAGCATGCACAACAAAATTCTTTGTCCCATGGACATTATTACTGTTCGACAATAATTAATGGACATACATGGAAATAATATGATAAAAAACTTAATAATACTCCTGACAAAATTCTATATTTACAGAACAAAACTATGTGAAAAAAAGGTAAATTTTACAGGACTTAAAAACTACCTCAAAGAATCTCTGGCACTAGAAAAGAATTTATTTAAAAAAAAAACCTTTTCATATGGCCAATATCTGCTGGGACCCCTGGCTTCCAATTTTAGAATACTAGGTTGATTATCAAAAAATTGGTACATCATGTACCGGAATTATTTTTATGTACATTTCTCTCCTTATCCACATCGCCACCTATGTTATGATTTGATACTGTTATATGTTGGTTTATATATATGCTTGATGTTTTAGTCTATGTTTATAACTACATGTATGTTCCTCTAAGTTATTGCCTGTACGCAAATATTTTAATAAATAAATCCTGCAAGCTACATTATGAATGCTGTAAGTAAAATATATTTATTATTTTAATTTTTTTTAATTTTTTAATTTTTTTTTTATTTTTGCTTTTTCCAAAATTCCAAATTTCTATGATTTTTATTTATTTATTTTTTATATTTTTTTTATATATTCAGATTTATTGATCATTCTGTATTGATAATGTTTTAGTTGGATATATTATAATTTACAATGATTTATAAATGTATATATTACAGTTAAAAAAAACTAACAAATACTAACCAAATTGACTATATGCTACTAACGGTTAACGAGGCCGGGATAAGGTACCGGTATTTGATGTATCCACTAACAAATGTCAAACTATCAATAAAGTATGATCAAATTTAAAAAAAAAAAAAAAAAATAATTAATGGAACATGTCAACCTTTGCAGGATCTCCTTTCTTTATAATTGACCTTTATGATGTTAATGTGTTATTTTATTCATGTCATTTTCTCTCTCTCTTTATATAAAGACTTTTGAGGTAAAATTGAACATCGGTACACTGCTATTATAGTTATCTCCCATTTGTCAATATCTTAAATCGGAAACCTGTCATGCAAATATATATATATACAACTCGTCTAAACATCAACCCAACAATGTTAGATCTGTAAATTTGCTTTCTCAGGAGAGCCCAGGTGGTCGTGTGGTCTAGCGGGACGGCTGCAGTGCAGGCGATTTGGTGTCATGATATCACAGTAGCATGGGTTCGAATCCCGGCGAGGGAAGAACCAAGAATTTGCGAAAGCAAATTTACAGATCTAACATTGTTGGGTTGATGTTTAGACGAGTTGTATATACATTATGTACACAGCCATGTATCACCATCATTGATGGCGATCCGATGGATACTTCTGTTGTAGAGTTGTCACTGACTCAGACGTACTTATGTATATATATATAAATCCGATGGACAAGGTATAATTTGCAGTTGTCACTACACACAGGCAGACATATACATATATTTATTTACAGTGATTGTATGCTTCTAAAAATAGATTAGCATCCTGCAATTATACTGAAGAGATGAGTAGATGATCATTTCTGTACACTAAAAATAAATACTTCGTGTATTGTATCAGAGATCCTTGTTTAATTCCTACAAGAAGGTAACACCTCCCGAAACGAAAGCTTATTTTTATAAGCTAGAGTTAGAGGAGGGGATAAGGTCTCTGCGCAATGCTAGGCGGTGTTGTCGTAGAAGTTAGAAAATAAAGTACAGGTTCCAACCCCGGCGCCGGGGAGGAAGTTACGAATCAAATCTACTCTAACATCGTTAGGTTGATTTTCTAGGCACTTTATATATATATATATATATATCATTTGTAACCTCAACAATTATTTGCTTTAACTTGTCCTTTAAGAACTATTTGTTCATAGTTGCACTTTCATAGTCTCTTAAATTAATTCAAAACTTGTCTAGACTATAGGGGATTTTAAGATTGACATAAAGATTACCCACTTGTCTGCTATTAAATATGAATACAAGAAGACTTGGAAAGTCAATGAGACTGCAAAATCATGAAACGTTAACGGATAAACATACGATATAAAACTTATGCCAAACTGTCCGTCGTCCCAGGTGATGAAAAAATTGCAATAATTTAACAGTAACTATCAAAGGCTAACAGCAACTACCCTTAAAAACTTGAATAAAATATTGACTATATCACTTATTACGTTGACAATTTAGAGCTGCTATAGCATGGAGTTCATGGAATAAAATTTAGTCTTCAAGTTATTCGACAATTCAAGACGACTGACGAAAAGTCAGAGTCCTATATCTATATATAAAACAAAAAAAATGGTCAAAAATCAGATAGAGAAAATAAGCTAAAAGACAACATATCATACAAACAATAATCTGTGAATTGGTAGATACAGTAGTAAAGTTTGAAAGATTGCTAGCTCAAATAAAAAGAAAATTCTTATAATAATCAAGGACTTTGAAATATACCAAGAAGCCATTCAAAGCACATAACAAATCCAATATAGATACCGGATTTAAATTATGTATGCAAGACCAACAAAATACTCATCAGTGACGCTCACATAAAAATGAAACAGTTTATCTATAGTTTTGACCATATCATTGATTATCTATGAATACTAGGCTGGTGAAACAACGTTGAAAATAAAGGCAAAAGTAGTATACCGCTGTTCGAAATTCATAAATCGATTGAAAAGAAAAAAAATCTGGGTTACAAACTAAAATTGAGTGTAACACATCAAATATAAGAGGAGAACCACGACACAACCGAAACCCAACTCCACCAATTGTTGCATTGACACAGCGGTTGTAATTAAACTCATCAGCCAAAGTAAAAATTACAACGCCATGGCTTATAAAGAAAGTTCAAGTCGTTCTTTTTCAAAGTGTTCATTGACAATGTTTCCTATTATGTTTGTTTTGTTGTCAATATAATAGAATTTTATGCAACTGTAATACAAGTGTTTACCACACCATTTTCTATATGAGGAAACGCCTGTACCAGGAATATGACAGGTGTTTCCTTATCTTTTGATGTGGTTGAGCTTTTGATTTTGCCATTTGTTAAAGGACTTCCCGTTTTGATTTTTTCTTGGACATTGGTGTGTTGTTGTTTGGCTGTTTGTGGAATTGCTTAATTTGTTTCAATCTTACACGACAAGTTTAATGGCTATACATTATCAGATTAAAGCGGAATCAACTTATTTTTTATTATCTTATTCAAAACACCTTTTTAAAGATATATCCGGTCATGTGACAATATATGGTACAGAATGATTTAGAATTTAACCTATAACATGCATAACTAATGATCATAAATATAATCTATTTAATTAAATGACTTGCTTACATTTTTTTTCAACGGCAATCCTAAAAATAGTTGATAATTGACTTTGGTCTCTGCATAATAAAAAAAAAAAAAAATAAAAAAAAATGAAATAATTATAATGTCGTCGCGTCGATAAAGCCGTAAAACGTAGTTTCTAGAACTAAGTACAAAATGCATTCTTTTTCCAGTTTAATTTGTTATGTGATCTGTGGACACCACATTCGATAAGTGCAAACTACTTTAAATCCTTTTTATGTTATATATTAGTCAGACACTAGCAGACGTTAAAAATTACAGACAATTTTAAAAATAAAACTTTGAGATGTAAATTAAGTGCTAACAACAGGATAACTTCTTCCTAATTCGTCCATTATTTTACAAGGGCATTTGCTTTTATCACGTTAGATACACAATTCGTGGTAATCAACCGAGAAATTTTACTTGACGGACAAGAAATAACCTTAACCGTGTTGACTGTATTAACAAGGGAATGCACACCATCAATTTTAGCCTATTATAGACTTCAATTGTCTAAGTCTCATCAATTCACTTCTTAATTAATTCGATTATCTTGCGCTTTGAATATGCCCTAAGAATACCCATTATATAAGCATTGAAGTCTCATAGTAATTTAAGAAACGTTTGAGACACTGTTAACCAATTATGGCAGATTCCGTTGAGGATAAAGATCGAGCATTCCTTTCTTAAGACTGCCAAGGAAATTATTGAGTATCAACCTGCGAACGGGGTCACATGCATTCTAATTCAAATCTTCACAGTGACTGACAAGCGGTTTTAGATCTTCCTTGATTTTCTGTCTTCCATCAATCCACAGGGTACCAGTAAAGAAGACCTTGTTCATCTTTACAGGGTATTGTAGTAATTGCTTTTTTTATTTGATTATATACATTTTTATTCCGATAAATGACATATTTTACGACAAGTTTTGAAAAAGACGTAAATTATTTGTGGATTTAAATTGAACAATATGATCATAACTGTCTATAATATCAAAAACAAATTTGTGGGGGAAACGTCAATTAGATAGCCATTGACAACAATAAAACATAGTGATTTAGGTGTCAAGAAACGAACTTCAATGTTAGATAATTTTTTTAGTTTTAAATCGTTGGAGTCAATAACGTTGTAAATGAATATTAGGTTCCGGGCTCGTATAACTACATTTTTTTTCAAATTGTAATGCAATTTTTAGGAATCGTACATCTTTTGTATATCTCATCAATATGTTGCATTGTGTTGAATTCTCTTGGTATCTCGGATAAGCTGGTATACTTTTAGGGCAAGCTAGATTGATATCTGTTCCATTTATAAAACATTTCCACAATTTTCAACGAAAGCTTTAATTATAAAAATGGTATTGCGTAAATTTCGGTTACACTATTTCGTCTTGTTTTGAATGGCAAAGCAAAGTCCACTGGTCGAGCACACAAGGGTAAGGGTTTATATCTAAAAAAAAAAAAGCCACGTGTTCACGTGAATGTCCTGGAACCTCACCGGCGATGATTGATTGCTATATCTAGAAATGTAAATAGAGTATTCCTTATTTGGAGAATCTGGTGTTGATGACAAATCTTCGATAGTTTCTGTTTTATACATTCACAAAATGTTTATACTATGGATATATCAGAGCATGCCGTATTGTACAGACATATGTTTGTTGTTGAATGCATTATTTGATTTCTATATGTGTTTTTTGAATAGTTGTGATTTTTTAAAAAGTATATTCAACATCTACTTTTTGTGACCCGGATCTGTTTCAGTTAAATCGATTTAAGACTATCGGTATACTACTATTGCCTTTATCTATCATTTGAAAAATATAACAACTGACTTGATATAATTGTCTAGACCTTTTTGCAACCAATAATCGAAGGATTTAAAGGAAATTATTATATATTACACTAGTACTTAATTTGAAATGTAATATAAATTAATTTTGGTACAAAAAAAGTAAAATCACAAAAATACTGAACTTAAGGAAAATCAATTTGGAAAGTCCATAATCACATGGCAATTTCAAATAACAAAACGCTTCAAAAACAAATGGACAAAAACTGTCATATTCCTGACTTGGTACAGGCATTTTCAAATGAAGAATATGGTGCATTAAACCTGGTTTTATAACAAACATTGCAGATTAATTGATAGAGAGCAGGTAATACAAATGTATGAACAGTATAAAAGAGAACCGAAAAATAGCAGAGGAACATACGAACTCACATCCTCCTCTACTTGTGGTATCCATTGTAGAGCTCATGTAAGTACAAACCCGGTGATAAATATAATAAATCTAGTTCGGAAGGTCATATTAGGGAAAATGAGAACAGGATAACGATGATTAGAATATATCCGTCGTCATCAGTGAAACAGATATTTCACAACGTTTAACCAACTCGTGATGGTGTCCGTAAAACTTTTAAAGGGATGATTACAACTTCACCATTTAGAACACTTCGTTGAACATCTTCCTTGGGAGCAGCAACCCTCTATCACGAAAGTCATTATGGCAAACACAAGTCTCGGAATATTATATCAACTTGGAGATATATACCCTATTTACCGGCGATTCATAGATGTTCCTGCCTATGAAAGGAAAGTTCACAATATGAAAGCTTAACTCTTCTCTTTTGTCATGAAGGTTTGTTCCCAACCGACCATCATTGTCCATTTCTAGATGTAAGTCAATACATGAGTCGGACTTAAATGCTTTTGGTGTATACTTTATTCCAAGTTCAATGAGATAGATGCGTTCAACATAGTCACCAAACTTTGAATTATTTAGTGAATGAACATCATCTATACAGAAGGAATCTCCTGTATAAAGTCAGACTCATTTGAATAAGGAACTGAATATGGTCCAGTTGGTTCCCATAGGAATGCAAATGGTTTGGGTGAGAAAAAAATCGCACCCTTAAAACATAACACATATATTTCCAATTACGAAATCAAGCATCTTGATAATGTCAGTTTCAGATATTTTTTTTCATTTGAATCAGAGTGATTTTTTAACCCTAATAATTAAGTAAATATCTTGAAAGGTTTTGGTCTGGAAGAGTCCATATTTTAATAAAAGGCCTTTTTTTCGGACAACTAATGACCATAAAATAAGTTTTCTTTGATTTTCTGAAATGAAAAGTACAAGATACTGACGTTTATCTATTGCTATACTGTTTTGTAGTATTTGAGGAGATTCATACATCGTATTACCCTCTTACATTATTCTTTCCAAGCTTGTCTTTTTCCTTGAAACAGTCATCGCTCAATGAAGCGATTCGTGTTATATGAAATAGGACGTTATTGGAAAAATTGATTAAATTCATCTATGAATACAATTCACTTAAATTTAACAGAAATTTAATTTTCTGCCTTTTGTACTAATCCATAATATCATTAGACAACAAATTTCATTTAGTTATAAACTTAAATTGAATTTTACCATTTGTATAAAGAATTCATTTCTCCTCGTCGGTATGGTATTAGAATACTAATTATAAGTTTCTTATACTTATGTCCACTACTGAACTAATCTAAATGCATGCTAATACGATTTTTTTACTTAATGGGTAAACGTCTACCAATTTAGAAAAAAACAGGCAAAGAATCTTCATATTAAGAGCTATTGGTGGTATCGTCATCAAATTTCCTGATCACTTAATGAACAAAGAGATTTTTAAATGTGTCCATGTCTCCAAGAAAATTCAAATAAAAATATAGTAACAAGGTCCATTAAAGTAATGACCGATAAAAACATTTGTCTAAATCTTCATTATTCTTTTTGTCTTCAAGTATTGTATTCATAGCATGAAACCTTTCAGAATATGTTAACTAATAATTTTGTAAAAAAATGAACATAGAAATATATACTTTCACACTTCATAAAAACATTTAATGTAAGTTATCTTATTTTTTTTCCATTTAGTCTGAGTGAAAATATTAGATTAACTGAACAACATTTAATACATTTAGTTTGAGAGTGAATTATAAAAAAAAAGTATCATTTTATCACATGATTGTTTTTATCCGTGTCCACCCATGATGCGACCCTAATAAAATATTGAATTTGAATCCATCCATGAATGATTTTTTTTTCTACAGCAAAGGTAGACTTTAGTTATCTCTTCAGATTTATTAACTGCTCCACCTTTGATGGATTTGTCTACTGTTTCAGTCCTTTTTATCATACAAATCTCTAACAGTTTCGGTTCTAAAGCATCATTGGCTTTCAAATATTCGGCTTTTGAGCGTTCACGAGGAAGGAAGAGCGTTTCGAATGCATGGTATTTTTGAAGTGTTTCATTTTTGCAGCACTGGATCGATATTTCTGCTGGTGGACTATATGTTCCCTAAGGTATCATCAGCCCAGTAGTCAATACTTCGGTACTGCGATGATTTATAACAAACCTTTTTTAAATATTACGTATATTAATTTTAAAATCACAAAGAAACTAAGGTTTCAACTACCTCAGGCAAAGTTTATCTTCGATATTTTCTGTTGAAGGTAAATCCAGAAAAGCGTCTCGAAAGCTTGAAATTGTTTCATTTTTTCATAATTTTTATATGAATTCTCAGTTTGTAATTCTTAGATATTAAAATACAACCTTTGACTCAACTCCTTCAAGAACGAGGTTGATATAAAAAGTGGTAATTCTTTGGTGTTACTTTGTAGTTATACCTATAGGCTATATTTTAAATTGAAACTCAGTAGGATCTACATAGTACTCCTAGTGCAAATATTACTATTACTAGTAGAAAATTGAATACTAATTTATACTAATCTAAATCCAGTATAATTACTAGTAGAAATTGTGATATCAATATCTGTACTTAGATGTTTCTGGAATGTTCAAGGTGAATCAAAAGACACGATATTTATGCATAACATAGATATTTTAATTTACCAGTACATCATAATAAAATAATTTAAAATAAAAATTGTCATTCAGCAAGAAAAGAAACTTAAGAGATGATTTAACTGATAGTTTGCTTACGCTATGCATATGGTGCTTTTGAAACGCTTTATCTGAACTTACCTTAATCAGGAACGGCCAAACCCAAAAATTTAGAGCCAAATGAAATGAGGTTTAAATAACTGTTTTTATGAGACATATGACCAAGAGAGACCTTAAATTTGTCAAATTAGTTTAAGATCTATTTTGAGGGATGGGAACCTTAGTTTCTTCATAATTTCTAATTCAATTAGTACTGTTTTTGTAATTTACCCAATTTTGTTTGTAATAAATTGATAACTACATGTGTCCTCGAGTATTTTGTTTTCTTGTTGATTAAATGTAATCAGCAATTAAAAAACAACACCAAATACAATACACAATGAAACTATCTATAAATTTTAGTAATATCCTAGATCCTACAAGAAATTGAGAACAAATAAGGATCCTTATTGTACAAATTTTGATTTCAAAGTTTGATATTTGAATTTTGATTTCTTTTCGATTTTAAATAGCTTAAATCGGTATAATACAGTATTATACTAAGTAGAAGTTTTAGTCATATCATAGATTTTGCTAGAAATTTAGAACAAATTATCATCCTCCTAAAACAAACCTGGATATCACAATCTTTTTTGTAGATATTTAAACCAAATTTCTACTAGTAGACATTTAAATTCCGACATGCATATAAATTCGATTGAGTTAAAGTTTTTGATTTAGGATTAATAACCTAAGGTGGTATGGGTGTCTTTCGCCATTTTGGATTGTGAAAAATAGAGAATCTTAGGTCCAGATGTTCAATCAAGTTCGCAAAATTTGATGCAGAAATGCAGTGAAGAAATGTGAATTTGCATTTATAAGATTATAAATTATTATTCATTTTTTTACAAGTGTAAATTATTAAACATGATTTTTAAAGTTTCTTCAATTGGCATTTTAAGGGGAGGTAACTCTGAAATAGTACATATTTTGAAGGATTAACATGGAATTTTGTTATTTTGAATTCTAGCCGGAAAAAATGCACGGTGATCCTATCTTTTCTTTTGATATTCTAAAAGCATTTTCAAAAAGCTATCTTCTCGTATTCTGTCTTACAATTCTGTCATTTAGTTTATCTTCTAATCACATAATGATGTTTTTTTCCTGTATAATCCATCCAAAATGTGTCAATTTGTCATAACCTGTAGCTTGTGGCCTATTATTTTACTATAGTTTTGAACATATATCAATAGATACTACGTGTTTGCAAAGTATGAACAAATTCTATCATTTTTAATTTTAGACTATCATACCAACTTAATTAAGTGCTTTAGTTTACAGATAAGATGGTTCCTGTGGAAGATTTTCACTTCAGGTCAAGATGAATAGAAACGGTAGTTAAAACAAATATACTACAACAAAGATAATGCTACAGCTGTATGTAGAACCATAAGGTAAAAACCACTGCTCGACGGTGGACTGTTAGTTAAATATATACTGACACTTGGTAAATACTACTTGTAGATTATGGACTCTCAGTACATACAAACACTGAGTCAATACCACTACTGGATGTTTTACTGAGGAACTCTTGATTAAATCGTTTACAGAGTTAATAATAATATCTAATATCTACATTGAACATGCGTGAACTCTCAAAGTCACTGAACTATTTAAAGTGGTGATACCATTTATTTGAATGTCCCTTTGGTACCTTTCGCCCCTCTCTCATAAATCATAAGTGAAAGAAAATTACTTCTATTTTATAATTATATAAAATACAATGTAAAATGGTTATTTGTACTAACTTGGACTCTTGCCTCTGATAGTCCTAGTCTCTGGCTTAGTTCTTCCCTCATAAAAGCATCAGGGTAATGGGTCTCATCAAATAATCTTTCCAGCTCGTTTAACTGCTCTAGGGTGAAGTTTGTTCTACTTCGTCTCTGCTTTAGTTTTGGTTGATCATCTTCGTACAATGGTACTCTATCACATTCTAAAAATTAACAGGGAAACGTTAGTATTTGATGTGACTAATGTACGAACGTTGTTTTTATTGAATTGTAAAAATTGTATAATCGTATCTAAAATTTGAAACATGAACTATTTTGAGCGTTTAAGACTCGATGTGAACATGAATCGGGCTGCAGTGAAATCGGACAAAAAGCAATAATGGTCAAAAAGCAAATCTCGGACAAAAAGCACGGTATCACACGTGTCTTACGTCAATTGAAGAAAAAAGAAAAATCACAAAAGTACTGAACTCCGAGGAAATTATAAAGGAAAGTCCCTTATCAAATAGCATTTTCAATTAATAAACTATTCTTTCTATTGTGACTTTACGGGAGGACATTTTGTTTGAAGTTATCTACTCGATAAACCGGGGTACATATAATCAATTCTAAATTAAAATTAGCATAAGATTGACACGCTGAGGATAAGTTTATGTTTCATAAAGATTTGTTCCCACAACTAAATAAAATATTTCAAAAGTTTAAAATATTAAATTAACAAGAACAGACACAAATAAGTTGTGCGCATCTCTTCGCAGTATTTGCGCTATGGGTGGAACTGTTTTGATTACAAACAGAAATTATACTATTATACCTATCAAAATTGTTTATGTTAGAGAACTGAAAGGGCCAAAGATTCTATTTTACTTTGAAAAAAATGAACATGAAATAAAACTAAAATGCAACGAGTCTTTTGTATACGAAACACGCGTCTACCGCAAATACAAAATTTCAATCCTAGGGCTGGTTTCACGAAGTTATCATAAGACCTGTCATAAGATATATGTAAGAACAGGTCTGATGATCCTCTTATGACTATCTTAGGAGATATATCATACCTCGCTTCGAAGCTGTCTTGAAAACAAAACTTTACGACAAAAGAGATGATTTCAGCTTTCCTATTGTGAACTTTCCATTTCTAAGTAGCAACATTCCAGCAGCACCTGCATGCTGGGTATATATCTCCCAATTGATACGATATTCCCGTGCTTGCATTTCCTATCATGATTTTCTTGATAGAGGGTTGCTGCTCACAAGGAAGCTATTAAACCAATAGTTCCAAATGGTGAAGTTGAAATCATCCCTTCGTAAATTTTACGGACGCCATCACGAGTTGGTTGATCGTTATGGAATAACCGTTTCACAAATGATATCGGATATGTTCCTTACGTCGTAAAAACAATCCCCTTTCCTTTCATGAATGTGACCTACCGAATTAGACTCTTTACCGGATTTGTTATCACATAAGCAACTCGACGGGTGCCACATGTGGAGCAGGATCTGCTTACCCTTCCGGAGCACCTGAGATCACCTCTATTTTTTGCTGGGGTTCGTGTTGTTTATTCTTTAGTTTTCTATGTTGTGTCATATGTACTATTGTTTGTCTGTTTGTCTTTTTCATTTTTAGCCATTGCGTTGTCAGTTTATTTTAGATTTATGAGTTTGACTGTCCCTTTGGTATCTTTCGCCCTCTTTTAAGATGATCTTGGCAAATATATTCTAACCCTCTCGCAAATTCTTTAAATTTTCAATTATTGACAGGGATTTATGAAAATGTAGTATGTCTTCCCCCTACATTTCTTAAGTATTGATTAATATAATTAGATAATTTGAAAAATGAACATACAGAAATAAGTGTTAATTATATAAATAATTTATAAATATGACACCAATAAACATATGATATATTTAAATACAAAATGTATAAAAAAGAATAGAGTTGAATTTGTCACTGTATCAGTCATAATAAGGTTAAAGGGTCATCATAACAAATCATAATAATCCGTTAACCTATAAAGATTTAGTTATGAGTAGGAAAAGGAGAAAAGACACTTAGATTATGATTATGTAATTTGCAAAATAAATATTAATAAATGAGTGTTATTTATATAAAAATACTTATGACTATCATAAGACCATCACCACACTACCCTTCTGTGGTCCTAGCTTTGTGACCAACTTTAAAAGATGTCCTTATTTATGACATCTTTTTGAGACCAACTTAGGACTAAGATATGTCGTAAGATCATTCAAATACAGCTTTGTGAAACTGGCCCCTGGTATCTATAGATCTAAAGTTAGTTAAAATATATTCTTATTTTTTGTGAGACAATCATATATGGTGGTTAATGCGGTTTTTTGGATTTCCTCAATTGAATAAAAAAATTATATAGAATATACTCGGTGATGGCAAAGAAAAAACATTGCTTACCGTATTGTATTGACTTTTAGTACGAAAATGGGAAAATTGGTGGACATTACAGTGATTATTTCATCAATTACTAAAATGTATCTGTCATTATATCAATGCTGACTTCCTCATCTTTATCCTTCTTTTTAACATCTGCCTCATTTCCAGGTTTTCTACATTGCAATTAGCAATTGACAAAACGGAGCAATAATTTGAATATATTTCAATTGATAACAATTATTCAGAAATAGATAAAACCAAAATTGATCTTTCCCTTACTTTCAAAGATTTGGAAGTAAAATAAAGAACTAGTTTGATTATAATTACAACGAAGAAAATCTTTCACATTGTATTTCCGAAGTTAATTGTAGATTTAAATGCGATTGGAGGAAAATCAGCGCTGATTACTCTAATCTTATCTTATTAAGACAAATTAGAGAGCAATGCTATCTATTTCGATAATTGACCACCGAAGAGAAAACGTCATGTGTCATTACTGTCATAAGATTCACTCGCCAGACAAAATCAGAGAGTGACAAATTATACGTTTCTTCATTAAACATTTCAAGTGAATTGCAATTCTCTCTGTGAAAAAGATGTTGAAATTAATTTAATCTGCTTCTTCTAAACACAGTCTATTATTATGGAATATACCTGTATCAAAGTCGTATAATTTGTGATCATTTCAGACAATTGCCACAAATTCGAAACTCCAGAAATTCTTGCATGTTAAACGATGTAAAAACCAGTGGTATTATGAAGTACATTTATGTTAGCGCACTGGGAATGGTACAGTTAGGTGAAAGACGTGTTATTAGGCTGCTGTAAATTGAATGTGTAAGAATATATAATTTTTAGCTTTAATAAGTAGAGAAGTTAATATTTTCACATTTAAAAAAATGAAGACTGTAGAAATTAAAACTATCATATTGATAATGATATTTTGGTGAAATCCCGAGACACATTATATTTATCCTGGTCCATCGATAAACTTCAACTAACGTCGCAAACAGCAACTGATTAGTCAAAGCACATTCTTGTGTTGTGTGTTTGTAGCTAGGGAGAGAGAAATAGCATTAGTTAAAAATCAACTGATTCTTAATTTCTTCAAAATAAATAATGTTTCAGTTTGAAAGTTAAAACATAGTTAGCATCTGAAAATTGGTAAAACTAACAACATTGATTTTTAAACCAAATTGCTCGTTCCACTTTGATTTTGGAAAGAGACTCTTTGATTTATTATTAAAGTTGGAAAATTATCCCAATTAAAATCTATGCCCTACAGAATATGAACGGTTCCCAAATCAATTTATTTCACTGTACAATATACATATATATATATTCATAGAAGATGATTAAACATTATTTTTACAAGCCTCCCTCAACAATTAAGAGAAACCCATGAGTATATTTTTTCGTTTAAAATGTATTAATTTATTGGGAGAGTGCTACGCTAATAGTATGAACAACTCCCCAGCATCATTTGTAATTAGTGCTCATGGTAAATTTTTGGATAAATTGCTCAATTTGCAAGGGTCGGTTGAAAACAAAACTTTACGACAAAAGAGATGATTTCAGCTTTCCAATTGTGAACTTTCCATTTCGAAGTAGCAACATTCCAGCAGCACCTACATACGGGGTATACATCTCCCAATTGATACGATATTCCCGTGCTTGCATTTCCTATCATGATTTTCTTGATAGAGGGTTGCTGCTCACAAGGAAGCTATTAAACCAAGAGTTCCAAATGGTGAAGTTGAAATCAACCCTTCGGACGCCATTACGAGTTGGTTGACCGTTATGGAATAACCGTTTCACAAATGATATCGGATATGTTCCTTATGTCGTAACTACAATCCCCTTCCCGTTCATGAATGTGACTTACCGAATTAAACTATTTACCGGAATTGTTATCACATAAGCAACACGATGGGTGCCACATGTGGAGCAGGATCTGCTTACCCTTCCGGAGCACCTGAGATTACCCCTAGTTTTTTGGGTGGGGTTCGTGTTGTCTATTCTTTAGTTTTCGCTTTTGTGTCATGTGTGCTGTTGTTTGTTTGTCTTTTTCATTTTTAGCCATGGCGTTGTTTTGCAATTAAGTGGTAGACGAAATACGTTTCCATGTTGTGTCCCATACCTTCACTTTACATTTCATGATCAACATCTTGATGTAATATTTTAGTGATACTGGAATGTTGAATAACAATTTTTAATAAAGTATTCTCTTATTTTCAGCAAAAGTAGGGTATGAAGCAAAAGTAGAGATCCTTAACATACATACACTCAACTTTTAAAAGAAAAGAAAAATGAAAGTATGGGTTTTATATTTTATCACCACGAGGGAACAAATAAGAAAATGTTATAAATTTCCGAAAAATATACTAATATTATATGTATATAAATTTTGGTCTTTGAATTTTTTTCCGACGAGACAAATATATCTTAAACTTGAAAAGAGAACTGTTGTTTTGCCATCAGGAGAATGCATTTTTTTCAGTTTTTGTATTTTTATATATTTCACTGATGAGTCTTATGTAGACAAAACGCGCGTCTGGCGTACTAAATTATAATCCTGGTACTTTTGATAACTATATAATATTTGTTGTTCAATATATATATATATAAACCAAGGACTACAACCAGGAACTGACATTCTAGCACAGACTTCATTTAAATTGATTGAACGATTATAGAAAAACCGTTTAGGGACTATTATAATACCATAAAAAAGAACATAACCGGTATCATGTGAAACTCTGGTTTTAGAATGAATGTGTTTATTTCCGATGCAAAGACCAGGTATTGGTGAATCAATATTAATTCAAAAAATGCAATCTTTAATGACCTGAAAACAGTACGTAATTATATCTATTATGAATAAGTCTGTTTCAAAGGTTTGGATAGCTTTTTAAGTGAATTGCGACATTGTAATGGTTTGTATATAATATAAACATTACAGATTGAATTTGAAATATCTGAAAGATGTATCTGCAAGTTGATTTTTAATTTTTAAATCGATGTCTTTTTACCGATTAAATCTAATAAATGTTTTGACAAGTCTGTGACATCGAAAACGATGAGTTTTCAGTAATACAGAGATTTATTTCGTTAAAATCAATTACGGTGTTACACTAAAGAGCGAGCCTATCAGTAGTTTATGACCCGTTATCTGGTTTCCAAGCAAAGCATTCACTGCATTAGTTCTAGGTCTACGACAAAATGATTTTTCTAGGGAGGAGGGTTTTGAAAAATTCATATCTTGGTCTGGTAAGGGTAAGAGCTTAAATAAAAGATTTTACCAATTATGAAACTGAATAGTTCGCACAAGCATGAATTAATTGTGAAAGTGAAAATATATCATCGCGGAAAAACATTTAGCATACAACAGATGAAAATGATCAGTCGATTCGGAAAATTCTTGTGTTTCCCCCTCCACCCTTCCCTACTCACAGGTTATCAAATGGTCGTCCATACAACTATTACCATAAACAAATATAAATCGTATACACAATGTATAATATGTATGTCGAACTATGTAAAATCTTGCACTATAGAATAATATAGTGAATATTATATAATAACCAATTCGACTTTAAAAGTTTTATCATTTCAATATTTTTAAAACTATGTCTGAAAAAAATAGAAACAGGAAATTATATTTTAAAAATTTGAATATTCGGATAAAACGATCGTTATGATTACGAAATGCGACATAAATAAATTATAAATATAAAGACTTGGTGATTGGATTTTTTTTTATAAAAGCTAAACAATCAATGCAATTCAACACATGAAACCTTATATATCCAAGCAAATATTTCATTTTATAATCAAACTATATTTATCAGTGGCACCAAAAGGGCAAAACAAAAAAATCGTCGACTAAAGCTATAATTAAAAAAAATACACCAAAGGTAGCATGCATATGATGTGATACCGATGACGCGCGATTAATTTACACAAGACTCATTTATTCGAACCAGTTGGAAGGTTTGATTTATAACGAAGTTGAAGAGCAAGACAAAATACCAAACAAAATTGTACCATATCTGACTAATTCGTCTGTTTCTCATGGGTCTTAAACCAAAGGAGTAGGTTCAGTAAGACCCCTTTTTGGCCCCAAAATATAGCAGTTTTACAAACTTTTAGCTATTTATTGAAAAGGAGAATAGTTCTGCTACATAAATATGGGCTGTTTTTGACAAAACACTGCACATATATCGGGTAGTAGCATCATAAAGTCATGCTAAATTGCTGAAATCTTCACAATTTTAACATTTGAGTTAAATTTTAGACGGTTTCCATCATAAATGGAAGTGGCCACATTCGTGTTCATTCTTAATATTTAAATGTAAGTTGTATTTGATGATAATACATAACATATATAAAGGTTGAGAGTGAACACGGATGCGTCCACTTTCATTTTTGACAAAAACCATCTGAAAAGTTACATATTATGGCATATTTGATAGATTTTTCATATTAAGCTTGAATAAGAGCGTCTAAAATGACAAAATCAGTTCAAATCTATCACAAAAACTAATTGAATCGACTGAAGTAGACACTTAAGTGTTTAAAAAGTGTCCATAATCTATCATAAAATGAACCTGAAATTTGGGGCCAAAATCGGCCCTTACTGGACCTACTCCTTTATACAAAGACATTTATACCAGACCAGCAATTGAAACATTAAACTGCAACAGGAATATACTGTAGCAAAAAGATATCCATCAAATTGATCAAAACAACTAACAACGCCGGTAAATAGAATATACATATTGTATTAAATGAATGCGATTGACATGTTCCTGTCTTGTAGGGGTTTCAAAGATCAATGTAACATCTTTTCTTTTTTATATATCTTCCATCTTCTCAAAATGATTTAGATATCATTCAAAAGAACTTTAAGCCTAAATGCTATATATATTAACACTAGGCTACCGAAAGCTGAATAGCCTAACTGCTATATATATTAACACTAGGCTACCGAAAGCTGAATTATAACTTCAGTCTACGTGGACGAATGGTCTTGAGCGCTAGACACAGTGCAGGCAGTATTGTCTCGATATCCCAAAAGCATGAGTTTAAATCCAGGCGAGGGACGAACGAGCATTGCAGATTTAACCTTGTTGTACTGATATTTAGAGTAATTATAAATGCTTATGGACGGTATTTTGTTTTCAAATTTAAATAATAAAATTAACGGTACCAATTTTCTTGCACCAGATGCGTATTTCGACAATACATGTCTCTTCAGTGATGCTCGTGGCCAAAATATTTGAAATCCAAAGCTTATAAAGATGAAGAGCTATAATCCAATAGGTCCAAAAAGTAAAACCAAATCCGTGAAAGGAATCAGAGCTTTGCATGAGGGAGATACATTCCTTAACTTATAATAATTTCTATCATTTTGTAACAGCAAATTTTAATAAGTGTACTCATGAAACTAATGAAATCGAAAGTTAGCGTTTCTTTTCATCTAGGTCAACAACAACTATAAGATATCTTTATCGAACTTCTGGTATTAAGCCTATACTACACTACCACACACGTATTTTAAAATATGAACTAAAAATCGTATTGGATAAACTCATGTTGGTTTCTTTTTTGAAAATATTTTCTCGTGACGTTTCGTTGTTAATTTTGTATTTTCTTTAACTGGACTTACACAGATGATCAAAACAAGTTGCTTTATGTACCGACATTCATTTTTTCGTGGTTGGCTTTTATTCTTAACGGAATTGTTTCAATTGATTTTTAAATGTTTGAATAACCAATTTGAAGGAACATATATATTGTTGGTATATATAAGTTAAAAAAAAGATAGAGAGTGATTAAACAAAAATTTTGTTAATGTATGTTGTTGACACAACAGTTGGTTTCTGAATAATTTGAAAAAAACATCCCCCAATGAAATTATTTTTGGGATTAATCATTACACAAATAATGTCAATGGCAACAAATACTTTGAACATAAATAAATCTAAACATTAAATTTAAGAATCGTAATATTTTTAAATTAAACTTTTAAAAAATTCTGTTTTAAAAATTAATGAAGCAGAATGTAGATGAATATTTTTATAATAGTAGTAAGTCATTTTTGTAATTACTTCATTCAAATTATGGGCCAACAACAGATTTTTGCTTAAACCTATAGGAACTTAGATAATCTGCTTAATATATTTCGAACATTTTACAAAATTTTGATTTTTTTTTGAAATACTAAGGCTTTTTCTATCTCAGGCATAGATTACCTTATCTGTATTTGGTAACACTTTTAGGAATTTTGGATCTCAATGCTCTTCAACTTCGTACTTTATTTGGCAATTTTAACTTTTTGGGATTCGAGCGTTACTGATGAGTCGTTTGTAGACGAAACACGCGTCTGGCGTATATATAAAATTTAGTTCTGGTATCTTTGATGAGTTTATTTAAAACAATTCTACGTATTTCTAAGCATAGAATATCAATCTTATTCAACGCTGTTTTAAACAAATTTAGAACAACTTTGTACATGTTTCATGATTTTGAAATAATCTGCATCTAATGACATTTTATTTATAATGAATTAACTAAATGTCTAAATATTTATAATTTGGTCAATTTAAGAGGTATACGTCATAATATTAAATAGAGACTAAAAGTGAACACATGAAAATGTACTGTGATTTTTCGAAAAGATTGAAATAGGACGAAAACATATTTTGTACAAAAAAATAAAAAATAAAATAAAAACATGATGTATATAGAAGCAAAGTTGAGGCTGAGTATGTCATCTCGAAAATGCAAAAGAAGCTCAATTTATTTTTTTTTCTAGTATGATTTTTCACGTTGAAAAAAATTGGAACTTATGTGTACAGGAAACAGAAACCATCCGCTGTTGTATTTCTTTTTCATAAATATACGTACTTATTTTATATGCTTATACCTTTATACTATTACAACAATGTTTTTAAAAAGTACCAATACCAATATAGAATAATTGTTTTGCAGTTTAGAAATATCTCAATTTAAGATTAAAAAAAAAACCTGATACATACCATTATCGGATAATTCATTGGTCTCTATATATTCTGTTTTCGTCACATCTTCCGGTGTTGTTATAATGTCTGGTTCTTCTTTCGATTTTAAACTTAAATCTGTTGGTTCATCAGGGATCGGCAATTCTTCCTTCATCTCTGTTTGTAGTTCTTTTTCAGAACTCCCCTTTGAGTCCGAATTGAATGATTTTGTCACAAATGCAGCTAATCCTTCCATTTTTACTTTTTTACATATCCATTTATTTATTTTTTTGTTAAAAAAGATCAACTATTTTTTTAAAATTTATATTCAATATACTGTTTGTCTAATACCGCCTAAGATCTAACTGCTGTCTGAAATTCGGATGTTTTTTCCCCCGAAATATTGAATTGGAAACTTTTACAAAAATATTTTTATCAAATGATTGTCATTTCTATCTAATGCTATGCTTTTCTATTTTATTGCATCTTGAATACGATCATTGAATAAAATGGTTAATCGCGACGACACTTCTTAATTGAGCGATGATATTGAAGATTTATTGGCTAATGAATGCTCAGATTACTCGATATTACTAGGCTTTCCTGGAAATCAAAGACAATTGGACGATATAGCAATGAAATTACAAGACATGGGCGGAACTTTATGACACATTAATGTGTAGCTGTATGTCGGTTTCATCAATACAAATTAATTCCTAAAAAGTAAAACAGAGAGTGGATTTTATGATTATTATTACAATTTAGAATTTATTTACTGAGTTTGTTATAGTCAGTAATAACATGTAATGTAAATGATTGAATATATGTTTAAATGTGGTGATTTGCTATCACAAACAAATAAATAAACTATTTTTTCACGTCTATATTGGTTTGTTATGGAAGAGTTGTTTGTAATATACAATAAAATATACCGTACAAAATGCTTTAGCGTATACATTATCTAGACTACGATAAATGACATTTACTATTTACTTAGATAGTATGATTAAATCAAAGAGGTATGATCAATTTCACATGAATTAATTTCTCAGCAAAATCATTTCAAAAAAGTTTGACAATCTGATATGAAAATTACAGTTTAACATCATATATTTTAGTAACAAGACTGTGTCACTTTTCTGAACTTGTATTGAAATTAACAAATGTTTAAATGTTGCTTAAAACTGCAATTTTGATTTGTTTTGGTCAAATTATGAGTGTGATAAGAATAAATTTTAACGAATTTAAAGCAATGTATTTTCTTTCAGTTACAAGTTAATGCATTTTGGCTATGCAAATTTTTATGCAAAATGTAAAAGATAAAATACAATATTTATCAAAAATATCTTCAGTTCAATATCGTATAGCGCGGAATAAAATTTGACTTAATGGAATTCATTTTCATGTGTTGGAATATCTTTTATGTACATTCTTTCAACTATTCAAATTCCGATGGATCTTTTCTCGGGTTTTTCTCCCGATGATTGAACCAAATTTGGGGGAATTGATTATATTGCCTATTTCATAGTCCTATATTTTGGATGGATGAACAAATAGGTGGATAGTTGGAACGATAGATGGTCAAATATATCTATCCAACTAACTATCTATACATTCCCATCCATCCGTCTGTCCGTCCATCCATCCTTCAATATTACATATTGATATATAAGGAAAAATGATATACAAAATCAAAACAAAGATTAAATACATACAATTTGCAGAATATTAAAATGTTTTAATCTGGGGTCTGGTTTTTGAAAGTATCCCAAGACGTGCCCAATGATCATCCATGGATGAGTCTCAGACTGTAAATCAAAGATGTCCTAATCAGACTAGTCTTAGAACTATTATAAGTTATATTTACACTCTATGTGAAAACATGTTTTCTTCGTCTAGATAAGACATTTGAATTAATTTGATTTTAAAACTATGATTACAGAATAGCACTTATTTATATAATGATAATAACGAAACTAAATAACAAAGAAAATGGGTGAAAAAATAAACATTATAGATTATGATTGGAATACAATGCTATTAAATGAAGTTGTTCTAGTGTATAAGATATTCATAATATAATAGTTATACGATACACTTACATGCAACAAAGTGTGTCTAAAAGCATTTTGGTTTTGAGAATTTAAATTCTTCCTTGTGCTCTTCTCGCGACAATCAATAATAACAACACATTATTACGATTATTTAAAATTTGTCTTACATGGAGATAATTAGATTAATTTTTAATAATATGTACGCCTAACACAATACATCTATTCGACAATAAATATTTTATAAGTTGCCGCTGGCAGGACTTATTTTCATTGTAATATCTAGTATAATCATGGAAAGGCTGAGTTTAGAAAAACAAATGTTTAAATCAAACTTGAGGTAATGTTTTCTTATTATTGTATTACCATCTGAATACGTGCATTTTGATGTCCTAAATTCACGAGAGTTTTCTGATTTATTATAACCGGAACTATGAATCAATTGCTGATTGGAGTTTTGGCTCTGAAATGACGATTTTTTCAAGATCTGCAGTGTCCCATAATCTAATTATGTTTTTCCTGAGAACTCCTCTAACTATATTTGTGAGCTTTTCTAGAATTCTTTAAATATTTTTGATGAAAATTATGTTTATAACTTGTCCAAATCATGACGTCTTAATTTTCTTCTAATTATTCGAACTAGTGTATAACCATAAATAGTTGCATAAATTAGTTATGCAGGTTTGTATGTATAAAAATCAAATTCTAAGCGTTTATAATATCATTATTTAAAATTTAAATGTTTACAACCTGCCTTTCATGACACAAAATTTCATGACTATCCATATATGAAATATTGTATCAATATATCAATATACACAATACATATGACCTTGGATAACCTCCCTTTAGCAAGACAAAATTTCATGCTATCTATCTATGAAATATTGTCTGTATATAGACAAAGTTTCGTATGGAAAAACGTAGAATCACAAAAATACTGAACTCCGAGAAAAATTCAAAACGGAAAGTCCCTAATCAAATGGCAAATTCAAAAGCTCAAACACATCAAACGAATGGATAACAACTGTCATATTCCTGACTTGGTACAGGCATTTTCTTATGTAGAAAATAGTATATTAAACCTGGTTTTAAAGCTAGCTGAACTTCTCGCTTGGTCCTTCCGTTGAATCAATTTCATAAATATTGTCTTGGGGACACTATTTGATAGGACAATATATGTATGTGTGCAAGAATAATATTCAATTTGGTTTTAATTTATCGATAACAAAATGAATATGTTTACCGATAAAACATTATTGAAAGATATAAGTACAGTGTTAGATTAGTTACTTTTAAGAATAAGTTCATCTAAAAAATCGAAAAGTTTTTCCGATCGTATCTAACTTTAAGGGCCCGGTAAACGACGTCACTGTAAAATAAGGATGTGATATCTCGTTTGTAAAAAGTTGCAGCCAAACGTCCAATTCAAATCTTTGTATCTTACTACATCCTCAATTTTACGGAGATGTTGTTTACCGAGCCCGGACATTTACAAACAATCCGGGTAAACTTATCGATTCTTTGAATAAACTTATTCAAAAAGGTTACCTATTCAAATAAAGGCAACAGTAGTATACCGCTGTTCAAACTCATAAATCCATGGACAATAAACAAAATCGGGGTAACAAACTAAAACTGAGGGAAACGCATAAATATAAGAGGAGATCAACGACACAACACTACAATGTAACTAACACACACAGAAACGGACCAAGCAAAATTGTAATTAGGTCTATGAATAATGTTTTTATTAGCATCAATATTGATTTTGTTATCAGTAAATTAAAATTAACTATATATGATTTTATATACACATTCATGGCTCTACAATCTTTCGATACCTGCATCTTAGCATTGCACAATGTCACGTTTTTTTTTTCTCTGACGTCTTTACACTAAATCCATTGGCTGTTGGGTGTGTAGTGATTAATAACTTAATCTTAGATGCATGATATTTTTTTATTAGTTGGTATTGGTTTTGAACTAAATGTCAGTGCGAATACTTTCAAATCTATAGTTCAATATTGTAGTAGGGAAGTACCCGTTCACGTCCATGTATATTTTTCTAGACGTATTTCTATATTTATACCCATGAGTTAAGCCTTTTTCAATTGATTTTTATGGTATGTTCTTACTGTTACAACACTGTCCCATAATAGGGTTGGCGCCTTCAAAAGTGTTTAACTTCGCATATTCTGTTGTGCATGTTCGAAGACAGAAGCCTGTAATTCAGTAGTTTTCAGTTGTTTCTCTGTAACATTTATGTTTTTCGATCATTATTTTGTACATAAATTAGGCCGTTAGTTTTCGTGGTGAATTGTTTTACATTTATCATTTTTTGGGCTTTTTATAGCTGACTATGCGGTATGGGTTTTGCTTATTGTTGAAAGCCATACAGTGACCTATTTGCAATCACACCACATCTTCTGTTTATATTTGTCTCGTTCTTTTAAATTCTGCAAAAGATGGGCGAAAGATACCAGAGGGACATTCAAACTCATAATTCGAAAATAAACTGACAACGCCATGGCTAAAAAAGAAAAAGACAAACAAACAATAGTACACAAACCACAACATAGAAAAATTAAGACTTACCAACACGAACCCCACCAACAATTGGGGGTGATCGCAGGTGCTCCGTAGGGGAAACAGATACTGCTCCACATGTTGCACCCTTCTTGTTACTCATGCTATTACAAACCCGGTAATAAGTCTATTTCGGTAGGTCACATTCGTGAAAAGGAAACGGGATGGTAGTTACGACAAAAGGAACATATCCGATATCATGTGTGAAACGGATATTCCATAACGGTCAGCCAACTCGTGATGGCGACTGTAAAATTTACGAAGGGATGATTTCAACTTCACAATTTGGAACTTTTGGTTTACTAGCTTACTTGTAAGCACCAACGCTCTATCAAGGAAATCATTATAGGAAATACAAGCCCGGGTATATCGTATCAATTGGGAGATATATACTCCGTATGCAGGCGCTGCTTGAATGTTGCTACATAGAAGTGGAAAGTTCACAATTGGGAAGCTGAAATCATCTTTTTTGTCGTACAGTTTTGTTTTCAACCGACCCTCATTGTCAATTTCTAGATGTGAATGACAATGCAATGAGAGTAAATGACAAGAGCACTAAACATGATTTTGTACAATTTAGTTATCATCACGGTTTTCATGCAGCAATGATATTTTGTATGGCCTGAAAAGATGATTAAATCATTTCCACTTTTGAAATCTGAAATTTATTAAAGTGTACTATGACTGTTCAAAATTTAGTTTCGAAACAAAGTAAACGCAAGTGTCCAGAAAAAAAATACGAGTGTTGACACTTTTAACATATCAGCAGTGGACGTATTGCATTCCGATCGCTTTTCGAAATAAACACAATCGTATTTGCTCGGGTTTTCTTCGAAATAAACATGAAGTGTGGATCTTCTTAGGTTCCTTTAACAAAGAGGGTCCTCTTCCATCAATTTTGCGAAAAAGGATGGTTCAGGGTATTCATATGGAATAATTGTTTAATTCAGCACGGCTCCATAGGACCAAACAAATCCTTACAGTTGTCCGTGGTAATACAGAAGAGCAACCGGGAAATAGTTAGAGCAATTCATATCAAGATATATGTTGTAAAAGTAATGAAATCCCATACCGGGAAAGCATAGCCTTTTGTTATGGACTCTTCTAAGGCCATTTCTATCACATCTTCTTCCGGTTCAGTACCATTCTGAATTAGTAGGTATTCGGTTATTCCGTGCAATTGAATTCGCTGTGGCGATCTTCCTCTTTTACAAATAGTGCTTGGGTGTAAAATAAGCTGTCAGTTTATAAAGTTCTCCATCAGGGATAAATGGCGGCTGCATATTATCTGGTGGATATTCGTTATCTATATCAAAAGGAATTCCAGATTGTAGTCCTGCAATATTTCCGTTAACGTCAAACAGAAGAATATCTTGTGGATCCCCATTCTTCATAAACTGCTTTCCTCTAAAGATATGGTTGCTTTCACATTCCGATATTTTTGTATATCCAGTTTGGAGAGCATCACGTTCTGTTGTGGGGAAGGATGTAAACATATTAAATCGAAGTTTTAAACTTGTCCATTCAAACCTTTGGTGCTTGTTTGTTGTAATTATTGGCATCAATGTTAGAGTGACAGCAGACATGAATGCGAATTTTAATCGTTAATCCATCTTTTGACCATTTATTTTTCCAAACAAGTTTAAATCTGGATCAGATAGATATGCAAAACATGACATCAAATATTTTGTTTGAAGTGATCTCTTTGGGAAATAGTGATCCGTTTAAAATCTAAAAGCAAACAAAGATTTAACAACGATATGATTTTTTACACACACAAAAAAACTCGATTAATAAATTACTTCAAAGAGCATCTGGGCGAAGAGGGTATTTAAAACAATTTTCAATGGAAACATCTATGATACACTTAAGTTACGCTTTGTGAAGAAGTAACGCTCTAAATATTTTTTTTAAAACGATATCTGATGTATTGTGAAATATTAAGCATCAACTACTAGAACACCTTTAAACTTTACTGATCACTTGTATATTCTAAAAAGTCGCCTTTAAAGTTGGTCTTTGTGATTTTTTAATAGGGTTATATGGTGAGAGTTGGCTTATGAACTGAATATCCACGCACCCATGATGTGAATATTTACCCATCAATTAAGACAGAGACACATATATATAGTGTCTGATTCAGTTAACAGTAGAGCCTTCAATAACGATTGGCTGCATAGCTGTTCTTATAATTTTTTTTAAAATAAAATGACTTCTGGTACGGTACTAACGTGAAAGAAATCGTCACTGGCATTGCCAGACAAATAACGTAAATGTGAACAGCTGTTATGATATTGTCGGAATCAAGGTCATACATATCGATTTTAGTATATACTAAAATCGTTATTTATGGCCTGAATTCTGTGCCAATGTTTGTGTACAAGCTGCATAATTCATTATATTGGAAATTGTATAATACCTTAAATTAAAATATATACTAAATTGATTTTAGAATACCCTTAAATTTTTAAAGTATGAACTAAATCAATTTTAGACTACCCTGAAATTATCTAAGTATATACCAAATTGGATTTAGTATACCATAAAATAGTTCAAACAAAAAATTATTTTGAGAACTCTAAAATCGATTCTAGTATCAAATAAAGTCGATATTTATTATCCTGATTCCGCGCCAAATATAAGGTAGCAATACATAGTTGCTGGTTTCGCATTTTGGACTTTTAGATTTTTCAAATATGAAATTTATTTTACAATAAAAATCAAATTTAGACAGTGGACTACGAATTGAGCCTTCAAAATTTGTTAATAAGAACATCAAGATTATTTTTTACATGTTTTATGGGCTATTTTATGTTTGACTGTCCGTATTTTCCTAGCTAGACCGACCACAGGTCCAGTAATTAATGTAATGTTTGCAAATAGTTTTCAAAGGTACCAGGTTTATAATTGAATACGCCAAACGCGCGTTTCGTCTACACAAGACTCATCAGTGACACACAGATCAAGATAGTTAGAAAACGAAACAAGTAAAAAGTTGAAGAGCATTGAAGACCCAAAATTCAAAAAACAGTTGTGCAAATACGATTAAGTTAATCTATGTCTGGAATAAGAAAATCCTTAGTATTTCGAATAATTTATACTTTTGCAAACAATGAACTTATACAAACACTTTTTCTACACGTAGTTTTTTTATGCAAAAAATGAGACGAAATACATATGATTTTTATTTCATTCTTGATGATGGTTTGTAAAAAGTTTCAGAAAAGGTCTCACACCAAGTGATTAAAATTCTACTTCTGGCCGAGTTGTTGGAAACTATGTGACATCTTTATTCCTCTTTTGCAACATTTATAGCAGAAAAATGCAGATTGTTGCCATGGAAACACAAAAAGTTATGATAATTTAGCCTTTCAACCACTGCATATCAAATCTATGGAAGATACTGATTACATACTTAAGCACATTTATGACACAAACAGTGATCCTAATTTGGAAGAAAGCAAAGAAAAGGCGATTTATAATGATTTTTTGAATTTTTTCCTATCCTTCTTTTGAACATTTACAAAAAAAAAAAAGAGGAAAACTCAATTTTGATGAGTAATAATCATATCGAATCTTCCACCAGTAAGACCGAAAATATAACAAATTCAACAAGATTGATTATACACCTGAAGTACCATTTTTTGATATTTAGTAAATAACATGTTGCCTCTGGCTGCTTCCCGGTACGGTGAAAAATGCACCTTGTTTTTACTTGTCATAGGATAGGAAATGCAAGCTTAGTAAAAGAAAAGACGTTACAAAGTATGTTGTTTATTTATTTTGATTCTATAGTAATCGCAAACTAACTATACATCAACGTTTTGTTAGTTTGTTTTTATTTTTTCTGGTTGAATGAAATACTTTCGTTCAAATGTATTTTTGATGTACTTATCATATGCATTAACACAGCAGTAATTTACCATTTTAAATCGTGTCCTGTCTTATTTTTGGCCTTTTTTCAGACATCAATTTTAATTCGACTTATTGCATATTCTATTTGCCATTTGACGCATTGACAAATACAGCGAAGCAACATTTTAATTGTTAGTATCATTCTTGGGTGTAAGGTTTAAACCAAAGATGCATTAATCCCGATAAGCGTGTCAATTGTTAGATTATATGAGGTTTTCGATAAAAGAATTTGAAAATATCATTTTTTGTAATTCTTCAGTCATGAACGAACCATCTTTTCCACATCTTTTACAATATAAAGTATGATATATTTTCATTTTATAGTTTTTACATTTTCACCTATAACAAATAATATATACCCTCTGGCGATTTTGGCCGGTTTAGCATACAGTTGATTTTTGTCTAATGTTGACATAGTTGAGGGCTGATATGTTGTCTGGAAGTTGTATATTCTTACATATTGTGTTTGTTGTATTTACGCTGCCTTATTTACGTAAACTTCATTTGTTTTTACTCACATATGTTACATATTCCACCTGCTTTACGACCGTTTCCTTTTATTTCAATTTGTTTTACAAAATAAATCTAACTGAGATTACGCCCAACATTTTATAAGACAATTTAATACAACAGTTTTTTTTTGGTGAAATTTGCATTGTGTTTTTTCTCGCTTTTCAGTCATTAAGAACTATTGAACATTGGACCAATTAAGTCGACAGATTATAATATCTGATTTTGTTTACTTTATCTTTGGTAGGAAAATTGCACAGACTTAACATACAACACTTCCACAATGGACCACACAGATCTTCAATTAACAGAGTTAACGAACAACACTTTGATTATGAATCACATAGATCTTCCAACTATTGCTGACAATCCACGAATCCACATTCTTATCACCAAGCTAATACGGAGACTAAAAGCTGACCATGATCTAATGCAGATGTTTGAAGTGGTACAGATGACCGTCATTTTTCTATCGCTGTTCTTTGGATTCTTCTTTCTGCTATATCCACTTCATGAAAAGCGACGCCGAACATCAGTTTGGAGTCTATGGTGGACGAACTTGTTTGGATTTATACAAATATGCTACTGTTCAGCTAATGTAATTGTTGCTAGACACGCCTACTTAAAACCGGAACCGAACTCAATACAATGCAGTGACTTCTATCCAATTCCAATGTTCTGTGGCGTTTTGTCAATAGCTGTAATTGTTGGTTCCGCTATTGGTGTGCATTTTAGAAATTCAAAAATTGTTATTCTGAAATACGTGTTTTTCACTTACACAGCTCTTTGTATGCTAAGTGTTATTGCCCTTCAAAGTGTTACAACTCCTCACCAACCCAATGGAATTGACGTGACATCAAACTTTCAACTAGAACCAATGACTTGTGGTTTTAATCCGAATGAGCACCTTCTCATTATTGCATGTGAATATGTTTTGTTATACATACCTATGGGAGTTGCATTGTTGGTTGTGTACTCTCGATTACGAAAGGCAAAAGGTAATTAATTTAATTTTAAGATATAAATAAAAGGAGACGTAGGGTATTTGTCAATGATGGAGCAACTCAACCATCATAAAAAAAAGGCAAAAGGCATGTTAACATCAACATATTGGATTTAAAAATAATTGAAGTAAGTAAAATGAAAATTGAACTTTTAATTTGTAAACGGATTCTAATGCAATATTATTTGCATATTTAAAGCTATATTGCATCCAGTAAACTGGAAACTGAAAGTCTGGAAAGCACAAAATGTACAAATCATTTGAAAGAGCAAAAACAAAAAACAAAAAGCAAAAAACAACCCCCCCAAAAAATTAAAGCACCTGAATAACAACAAAAAACGAAGACAACAACAAACCAAAAATAATCTTGGAATTATACTAAAGTAGTCAACATTTTATACTTTCGATATTTGTTTTATTCTTTTATTTGCTTCACGCATTTCGACAAATATTTCCTGAAAGCTGTGACGTCAATTTTTGTGGCGTTGATACATTCGTATGACGCACAGTTCGTAATTCTATCAATAATTCGTGTTTTTGTGTACTGTCGTCAATTAATTTTAGGTTTTCGTTGTTATTTTGTGGTAAACATGTCAAAATGTACTATTTTATTATTCATTTATGTATTGCTCTGTCCTGAGCGTTCTTGCATTCATTTGTACTGTATTCCTGTTAGGCAAAGTTTTCATTTCAGCGGTATTTTTAACATTGCAATTAAGCGTGAAGTTTGACTAGCTACACAACAAGGTTCAACTCGCCATTTTTACTTTAAATATGTTCTGTACCAAGTCAGGAATATGACAGTTGTTATCTAATGATTCTATGTAGATTGCATTGGCGTTTTTTTTTTGCGCTTCAGTCTTTCTGTTGTTCCATTGTTTTCCTCTTATAGTTGATGTGTTTCTCTCAATTTTAATTCGTAACCCTTTTTTTCTTTCAATCGATTTTTGACCTTAGCACAGCAGGATACTACTGTTGCCTTTATTTATAAGATATTAAACTTAGAATAAATCATAGGCTTTGCAAAGTGGGTAACCAAAGATAAACGGCGGGTAGTTTGGCATGTATTGGAAAAGAGCTTTTGTTTGATAGGGACAGAAATCTTATCTTGTATAAGGCACCACGGACCGCTCAAAAGATTTTGCAAGGTTTCCATAAAGAGAAAATGGTACGCTCCTTACATGTCGCTCCAAATCCAATCGGATGTGACTGCATATTCATATATCCAGGGCCCCTCCCCCATCAACATATTTTGTTTTTATTATCGGACACGTGTTCATTTAACATAGTGGTATTAAATTGGCGACTTTGAATCATACACATTCAGGACAAGAAAAAAATAACTACAAGTATAATTATGAACTATTCCATTTTTGGAAACATGAAATTATTGAGCGATAAAAGTGAAATCGCCCCAAACGGTATAGGATGCTTACATATACTTGCTACCAAATTTAAGGAAGCTATTTTTTGCAGTTCCTAAGTAAATGAAATGATAATTTCATAGGACGGACGTACACATGGGCAAATTTTAGTGTTTATTAAATATAATATATTGGTTGTGCAAGGGAATTGTCTTCGGTGAAAGTTCGGAGATTTGAACTGTTAAAGAAAAATGAGGGTATTTTTCTACGCATCAAAGAATTGATGCAAGGCCAAGGGTTCTTTCACGTAGATGTTGCATTTTTGTTTTAATTATTGATGATATTCAGCAAGAAGATTTGCCTTTTCAAAATATTTATTTATCTTTTTTTTCCAGAAAGGTATCAAGAAATGTATTTCTTTGTGCCTTGCAATGATAACAACGTATGTGAATCATGCCAGTATCAGAATTATGTCTGCCGGACAATTCTGTCTGCATACATACTATGTATATACATTATCAGACCTGGGGTAATCATTATTTATTCCATGTATGGTTTTCTACACCAGGACATTATTCCAAGTGTTGTATCAACCGCAGTGTATGTGTTTTTATGCTTTGAATACACTATTATATTACAAAGTAGTTGTAAGCAGTGTTCAGAAACACAGACTGAATCACAAAAGGACAGTTTACATTGATATTTTCGACTTTTTTTACATTGTTTCTTTTTCAAATATATACGCGTTTGCTTCATTGTGTTATGACGAAAAAATATCATACTAAAAGCAGAAAAGACAACAAACGAAAACATATCCAGCAAAGACCCATAATAATTGTTTAATTTCAAATTGATGATGATTGGTACAGGGGTTTGAAAATATACTCCAAAGATAGAAGACAAAGTGTGGAAGTTTCAGCTGCCAATGTAGGAAAGATGAATATAAAAATAATGCATTGAAATCTATCGCGCATGCTTATATTATAGCAACTGAATTGCATATCAACGGCTTCCGTATTACAGTGTACAAAAAAAAATTATTATCTATTTACTATATATTTATAATTGTGTATTATTGTGTAGCTGGTGCAATGATTCGATCATACTACATTTTAAATTAGTTTATGCATATTGTTGTCAAATATTTGATGTTTAAATGTTATTGAAATAAAAGAAAACAATTTCCATGAACTTCATGTTTTTTTTTTTAAAGCTGATTAAAAAACGGAGTTAATTCCAATAAACTCCATTGAAAGCATTGACATACGATTTGTTTTACAACAACTGGACAACTTACGATTTAGGCGATACTCAATAAATTAACAAATACGACACTTGCGCAAATGAAATGAAAATTTTAGACCATAACTCCGACGAATTCTCCAAATAAAAATAATAATTAAATTCACAAAAATACTGAACTCAGAGGGAAATCAAATCGGAAAGTACCTAATCATGGCCTAACTGTCATATTCCTGACTCGGTACAGGCATTTTCAAATGTAGAAAATGATGGATTAAAACTGGTTTCAAAGCGATTAATATTTTATTATCTGCCATGGAATCCTTCATGAAGAAGGGAACAGTAGTATACCGCTGTTCGAAAGTCATAAATCGATTGAGACAAAAATAAATCCGGGTTACAAACTAAAATCGAGGGAAACATAACAACTATAAGAGGAAAACAACGAAACAACAGAAACACTGAAGTGAACAAAAAACAAACGACAATGCAACACACACAGAAACGAACTATAAGATAACAGCTGCCATTTTCCTGACTTGATACAGGACATTTAAAAAAAATGGTATGTTGAACTTGGTTTTGTGGCTAGCCAAACCTCGCACTTTCATAGCAATGTTAAATATAACACTAAAATGACACCATTACATGACAATAATACAGCACAAATAAATCCAACAACATTCAGGACAGAGAAATACACAAATAAGCAATACAATAGAACATTTTGACATGCTATTCACAGAATAAAAACGAACACGTAAAACAACATAGGACAGCACACAAAACAGCACAATAGAACCACAAACAGTCTTTCACACGACGCAGTCAACGCCACAAAAGTGACGTCACAGGTAAATTTCTTAATATTTTAATACTGATGAAGATCAGGTTTGTAACTATGTCATTTGATGTATTATATAACAATTACAAGAATATTAATATAGAATTGTGTTAGAAATAAGTTAATTAATTGTATTGTCTAGCTATGTCGGTATTTTTTTCCAAACTGTAAAACAAATAAATAGTGTACGTATAGTTGCTTTAAACTAAAATCTTAGATAGGAACTGGGTGATATATATCTTTACTTTTACATACGAATAGAAAATAATAAAAATAGAATTACAACTACAAACGATAAGACATTTTACAATATCCGATCAGAATTACAAATACAACATCATAACTAAATACATAAATGCTGGATAACAAATACCGTGCCACGTCTAATAGCAACTCAGCAAAATACGTAATGGTAAATCACAATCCAAGACGTGGTAAAACTGTCCTTAATTTAGACACACACACACATCGTATGGATCAACCAATTCGTGATTTACGGAGTGTCATTTTTAATCTTTCCTTCTCATAACTTTGTTGGAGCAGTTTCTGCGTAAGGAGCACACTCCTGTATACGAAGTCCGTATAGTGTGAACATGCACGAGCATAACGTATCAACACAAAGGTTCCTGGTTCGATCCCCGTTCCTGGGAGAAAATTTCAGGGACTGAAATTTCGGCTCTCCCTTGACCCCATTTGCGAGTATGGTCTTGAGAAACGATGATAGTTTGTCGGAAGGGGACGATAAATGTCTGACCCGTGTTAAGAGAGAGCTATATCTCTTGCACGTAAAAGACACCCTTGTAGATTTCGAAAAAGAGCAGGTTAAAGCTGCTACAAGGCAGCATTCGCACCCGCAAAGTGGAAAGGGATTAATATAAGTTGCAATTACTTGTTTCCCAATCCACTATAAATGAATATGTTTAAGCTATCAACTGAGATATGTAAACACCATACGATAGGGACAGAGGATATGTTACTGGTGAGAAATGGGAGATTGATAATTGGGGAGTTGAAATCGTCCCGTTTGTCATAGATTTTGATGTGAAGTCGTTTATCTGTGCCAATATTGAGGAAAAGATTACGGTATGAAGCAGTCCTTCTAGTATAAGTAGTATCCTTAATTTCAAGTTCACTGGGATATATGAGATGTAAGTATTGCCTGAAATATGGGTTATTCAGTGATAGGACATCATCAATATATCTAAAAGTAAAATTAAAGAATTTCGCAAGGTGCTTTTACTTTTTGTCTTTTAGAAGTTTCTGACTGAATTCTGCTACGAGTACAAAAATAATTGGCCAGTAGGGGTGCACAATTAGTACCAATTGGAACACCGACTGTCTGTTGAAATAGCAATCCTCCAAACTCAACAAATATGTTGTCGATCAAAACGTCAAGCATTTTTATAATATCATCTTCAGTATATTTTCTGGTAGATTCAGTGTGGTTGTTCACAAAATAAGAAGTATTATAATCCAAATCAAGAAATTTGTATCTACGATTCACATTTTTATAGAAAAAGCTGTGTTTAATGAGATGGTGAAGTCTATCTTTCAATTAAGCATGAGGAATAGTAGTAACGTAGAAAAATCAAAATTCTTAATGTTGCTGCAAAATTGCAAAGATTGTGATCTAAGATTAAGCAATAGATCTTTAGAATTTTTGAGAATCCACATCTGGTTAACACCACTGGTAGAATATATCTCATCACAATAATTTTGAAGGCCATCTTTTTTTTCTACATTTGAAAATGCCTGTACCAAGTCAGGAATATGACAGTTCTTGTCCATTCGTTTTTGATGCGTTTTGTTATTTGATTTTGCCATGTGATTATGGACTTTCCGAATTGATTTTCCCCTTAGTTCAGTATTTTTGTGATCTTACTTTTTACTGTAGAAAGAATAGTAGTCAGTACTTCAGAAATATGTTTAGTCGAACATTTTGATGATCCAGCTATGTAGCGTTTTTATAAGGAGTTTTGTGAAGTTTTGGTATCTAGTATAATGATGTTGACCAAAAGAAAGACAGATTTGTGATTTTGTAAAATTTGATCCTGTGTAAATTAGGTTAAAGAATATGTAGGCTTGCCAGTTGTGATGTTTATTCCAAACTCTGTTGTGGCTTTTACATATGAAGACAATATTATTGGAGGCAATATCTGCTGAAACAACGACATGTTTGTCATGCAAAGAGGATAAAGCATCCACAACCTCCGGATTCTTGAAAGGGTTAGAAACCCTTGTGCTCATAGTACATCGTAGTTTCTGAATGCGTTTCTGAATAAATGATCGAATAGCTTTGATCCATTCAGACAAAGTGTCCAGTTCTGGTTTGTCTGGTTCGCGCTTTACCCATTTTCTAGCATAGTCCTCAACTGCATCCATCAGTAACCTGAAGTTCTTTTCCCAGTTGATGGGCTGGGAAATTCTATATTTTGGACCCTTGTCTAACAACTCTCTTAGTTACATTTTGACAGTTCTGATATGACCACTTCCTAATCCCCTTACGGTTATTGAAAAATTACAAATAATTAAATCAACAAGTTTTGCAAATCAAGACATTTTACAATACCAGGAACGAAATAGTTTCAAAATATACAGCACCGGATCCATGTCAAGTAGTACCTTAGCCAAAATTACTATAATTGCTCGAAGTTTTACAAAATCCCACATATTTTTAGGAATTTTACAAAATCTGGAGAAGAAAACTGTATAATATATCGGTATCTTTCATGAAATGCATTTGTAACCAATTCGTATTTTTACCATAAAAGACTAAAGCTCACTTTGATTTGAGCTTTCGATTTTGCCATTTGATTACGGACTTTCCGTATTGAATTTTCCTCGGAGTTCGGTATTTTTGTTATTTTACTTTGAAGGTAGAATTCCATTATTGAGTTGAAATTATTAAACTTAGTAACGAATCGCTCAAAACATAAACTGCAGCATTGTGGATATTGTGATCTTGAATATATGCTATTTTATGAAATCAATAATGATTACCTTTGGTCAGCAATCTGAAATTTAAGAAAAGAAGATAAGAAGAAAAGAAAAAAATGTGAATTCAGTCACTAATTTAGTTTTGGCTTTTAAAATAATAAATATACATAATAGCATTTTTAGTCAACCTGGTCATCCTATCCTTTCTATATAAGTTTGCATCATCGAAAAAATATTCCACATGACTAACAATCCGCATCTAGCAACACCTCTCCGTAGACAAAAAGAGGACTACTGGATTTAACATTTGGGAACTGCGACACCATATGGTTACAGTCACAAAATTGATAGTAAGGTATTCTTTCCAGTCCTGCATGTAGCTGAGTGAATGTGATGAACATTTTCAACTCTACTCCTCTACGTAGACGTAGTCATGGTCATCTACATTTAACAGTGTCATCTACATTTAACATCACCTACTGTCCAAGATGTCTCTTATAATGACCTGCTGCCATTTATACAAAAGCCATAAAATATTCATCCCAATTGCATGAAGTATTACACTACCCCTTTCAAAACAACATTTTCTGTGCAACTTATGTTTGGAAACCACTGTTACTAACCCTTATTCAAACCGATACAAACTGATAGCTACCATTTCAGATATTGCGAGTTACAGACTTTTAAAACAAGTTTGTATTGGAAAAGATAAAAAGATAAAATATCCTTTCTTAAACTTTCCTTTGCAAACAAAGGTCTCGATTTCATCAACTGTGGCAATATCCTTCATCATAAATCAGTTCACTCGAAAATACCTCCCTATTTTAAAGATCAATCTGTATCTATCATTACCTATACGAAACCAATTACAACAAAAAATTCAATTCATCAACACGTGTTGCAGGATCTCAATATTGACAAGTTCAATTCTAAATCTCCTGTTTGCATCTGTGCTAGTTACTTATTCCTATATAATTTGGCTAGCCACGTAATTACTGGTGACCTAAAAATTGTCAATAACACTTCTCTGCTAAATTTGTTATCCAAAAGCCCGAAATATCATGAACCTAATTACATCAATTGGATATACAACTTCAAAATACTGATGGATTAAGTCTAGAATTATGCCAGGCAATGGGTTAAACGCAAGAAAACAGACGTAAATACTCTTTCCGAATGGATTAAGACTGTATGATCGTTAATACAAATCAGTACTAGTATTAGGAAACTAAAAGATTCTATTAATCCTACATCAATATCTAAAAACCCAAATGTTTCAAAACACTTGTCCTACCTCCATGACAAATATGTTGCTGTTCCTGCAGATAAAGCCTCAAACAACATCGTTTTTGTGTGTAAATCATATTACATAAACTGCTTGATAAATGACTTAGGTATGGATTATTCACTTGGGCACTCAAATACACCCACGCCACATGCAGAAGAGGAAATCTGGGATAATTATAAGTCTGTTCTAAGTTACTTTGAAACTTGGACATAAATGAAGAAATTGATCTTCAATCACTGTATTGGATACCTTAACAATATAAGTGTCCTTACAGACAAAGGAAAAATGGTGGCGTGAATCAGATATGGATACTAAAAAAATCAAAAGATCTTTAAAAGTACATACACATCTAAGACTCTTACATCTTGCAATAGTATCAAAACATTTGACTTTTCTTCACTCTACACAATGATTCCGCGTACCAAACTAAAGGTCAAATTACAAGAGTTGGTCCTGATTTGTTTCATAAAAAAAGAATGGCCAACCTTAAAACAGGTATCTTGTCGTAAGGAGGGATAAATCCTACTTTGTAAAAAATCACTCTGATTCAAACAACAAAATTTTTTGAAACTGACATTATCAAGATGCTTGATTTCTTGATTGACAACATATGTGTTACGTTTGGATGACGTGTTTTTCGACAAACAATCTGATCCACATCTGATTTACACTAATCTAGGTAGTTTAGGTTTCCAATACAGTGATGAAAGATCCAGTTCTTCGCTTTTGATCGAGGTTCCATATTTCGATATATTCCTATGTATATTTTAGCTCATTGCAATGCTCATAACGTCATTAAAGGGTGTCTCGTTGTTACAATTTTGTTTTGTGTGCGTCTTTAAAATCAAAGTGCGAATTAATGAGTAGGTTAAATGTGATAAATTGTAACAACAGGATTGCATACTTTTGACGACAAATTGTGTCATAGATCTCCAATTTTTAGCACCTTTTACATGTGGAGCAGGATCTGCTTACCCTTCTGGAGCATCTGAGATCCTTTCACTCCAGTTTTTGATGGGGTTCGTGTTGCTTAGTCTTTAGTATTCTATGTTGTGTCTTGTGTACTTTTATTTGTCTGTTTGTCTTTTTTTTATTTTTTAACAATGTCGTTGTCAGTTTACTGTCGATCTATGAGTTTGACTGTACCTCTGGTATCTTTCAGTTTTTCTATCAATGGTCGGTGGTTCTCTCTAGGCACTCCAGTCCGGCTTCCTCCACCAATAAAAACTGACCGCTACGAAATAGGACAATAGTGTTAAAAGTGGCGTTACACACCAGTCAATCAATCAATATGCATCTTAGAAGATATGCGTTGCATAAATAATTAAAGATAACGAAATATGTTATTCGGAGACTCAGTGATAGAGACCAGGGCTCTCGGTCATACAACTTTACTAACGAATTATAAATCCCCGGGGAGTGTTTTGGTTGATTTCAGTCTCTGATGCATGATTTATTATTATTAATTATGGAGAGAACAATTTGCATCAGCAATTCGACTTTGGATTTTTTTAAATGGCGGCCGTTACCATGGAAACAGCAAAATTATGAAAAATTTCAAAATGCTTCAAATTTAATGAAACTTATAATAAATGTTGCCTAGATTATGTAGACCTGACTTCTGGATTAAGAATTTCCAAAATGGCCGCCGTTGCCATGGAAACTGCTAAAATGTGAAAAATTTCAAAATGGTTTAAAATTGATGAAACTTAAAACAAACATTGCCTAGCATATGTAAACATGACTTTTGACACTAAAATTTCCAAAATGGCCGCCGTTACCATGGAAACAGCAAAAATGTGAAAAAAGTCAAAATACTTTAAATATAATGACACTTTTCATAAATGTTAAGAAGCACTATGGATACCACAGAACAATGAATAGGGGTCCGTTTTGGCGACTTTTGTGTTAGCATCCTAACACAGGATTACTAGTTGTTTTTGGCTTTTTTAAAACTACTTTTCGGTAACTGCGAGTACTTTCGTGTTAATACAATTTGTTGATACAATTTGTAATGCATTTTTGTTATTTGATGTTTCCACATTTCTTGTTAAATCTCATCTCACCATTTTTAAAATATACCACATTTGATAGGTATTTAGTGTGTGATAAAAATTAAAATAAGTCGATTTGAAAAGCTCACTAGAGTTTGTGTTATGTAGTTCATTGAATATCGACTCTAAATAAAACTTTGAATCTTGACACAAAAATACCGAACTCGAGTAAAATTCAAAATGTGAAGTCCCCAATCAAAAGGCAAAATCAAAAGCTCAAACACATCAAACGAATGGATAAAAACTGTCATATCCCAGACTTGGTACAGGTATTTTCTTATGTAGAAAATGGTGGATAAAACCTAGTTTTAAAGCTACCTTTACTTCTCACTTGTATAACAGTCGCATAAAATTCCATTGTATTGACAACGGTGTGTGAACAAAACAAATAGACATAATAGGTAAATATGTCAGAATAGAGGTAAAGCAGTCAACATTATGTTATCATCTAAATCACTATAAATACAAACAATCATGTAACAAAAAAAAATCCCACAATATTAAAGACATATATACAAAGCACATTAGCAAAAATGAAAGACAAGGATACACCATAGCACAATAGCACAACGACGGGATGTTTAAGTACAGGACACGTCATATGTAAAAAAGAAACACAACAAGGCATATAGACAAAGAATATTAGGGAAAATGAAAGACAAGAATACAAATCTTTTACCATAGAACAATAACAAAATGACAATGTATAAGTACAGAGCCACGTCAAATGGGTATCACTAAAAACAGACTAAACAGTAAAAGTATTATCATTAAAACAAATAAAAGAATATTATAACAATTTATTAAGATGCTAAACAACGTAAGTACCTAGAATCTATACTTCAAGACCCTCATGTACTATTTGTAAAGTTGATACGGAATATTTATCAAAAGGTCTTGGTACCTTCCGATGAATTTTTTTTTAGAAAAAGGACAAGGCGTTCTTTGACATACCACTAGTTCGTCAACTTTCTACTCAGACAGTGGTGTCGTTTTAAAAGTAGAAGCTGCAAGCTCTCGAATACCTAAAACGTTGCGAAACATATATTTTCCCAGGCATATTTGGCACAATATTTTGGAATTTTGGGTCCTCAATGCTCTTCAACTTTATACTTGTTTAGCTTTCTAACTATTTTGATCTGAGCGTCACTGATGAGTCTTGTGTAGACGAAACGCGCGTCTAACGTATCAAATTATAAGCCTGGTACCTTTGATAACTATTTACACCACTTGGTCGATTCCACTGTTGGTGGACGTTTCGTCCCCAAGGGTATCACCAGCCCAGTAGTCAGCACTTCGGAGTAGACATGATTATCAATTATATGGTCATTTTTATAAATTTACTGTTTGTAAAATTATGAAATATTCGAAATACTAAGAATTTTCTTACCCCAGGCATAGATTACCTTAGTCGTATTTGGCACATTTTTTTTTTTTGGTTTTGGGTCCCCAATGCTCTTCAAATTTATACTTGTTTAGCTTTCTAACTATTTTGATCTGAGCGTCACTGATAAGTCTTATGTAGACGAAACGCGCGTCTGGCGTATCAAATTATAAATCTGGTACCTTTCATAACTATATCCCATATGCAAGTGAAGTTGGTATATTGCTACTGAGGTTGGGGAAATTGATAATTTTAAAATTAAAATCGTCTCGTTTGACATAGATTCTGGTACTGAGATGTGTGCGTATGTCAAATTCGAGGTATAAGTCTAAAAATGAGGTGGAGGAAGCCGTGTCTGTTGTTTTTTTTTATTTCTTATTCTGAGGGATATATTAATGGAATTTAATCAGAAAACTTAGGATTGTTAATGGAAAAAACATCATCAATATATCTGAATGTGAAATTAAATGATCTGGATTCTTTTATCTTCTTGTTTTTGACAAGTGTCTGAAGGAACTCCGACTCATATGAAAATAAGAAGAGTTCGGCAAGGAGAGGCGCACAGTTCGTTCCCATAGGAATGCCGACAATTTGTTGAAAAGGTCTACCTCCAAATTCAACAAAATGTTGTCAATAAGAAACTCCAGCATACTGATCGCTTGTTCCTCTGTATAGATTGTTTTACCTTTTGGTTCACTATTTAAATTATTAAAAAAAAATCACTTCTGTGCTCGAACTATGAACAACACATTTATTTATTTTTCTAAAAAAAAAAATCCGTACTGCATGGTAATGGTTGACACGGCTTTTTTAGCTGAAGAAGTTTTAGAAGTTTTTAGACTACAGATATACCATAGTTTTAATACTGGATCAAGTATGTGTGCTCATAATCACATTTTAACTTCGATTTTAACTTTAAGTGTTCCTTGGTAGATTTTAATTATCCCATTGACACTATTAGCTGTTTTGTACTTGCCGATCTTTTAGGAAAAGTACCGCAATCTTGACAATTTTGTTATTTTTCTGCAATCCGGAGCTATTGTCCCTTTTGAACGTATATTTTAGCTGTAAATATCTCATCATTAGTCCCGCGTATCGTTTGTACATTATTCCATTTATGTTTAGCCTTTTTTTTAAGTAACTTTTTAACTTTTAAAGTACTGTGTTTATCAGATTATTTTTATCTCGAGTCAGTCCCAAGTGTACATGACCCCTCTCGACCAGGCTCTACAACGATAAAAACAATACATAATGGATGTGGTGCGTAGAAGTACTCTTGTCCAGGCTAAGCACTTGCCTTTTACACCCGGCGAGGGAGTTGTTAAATCAAGAAAACATAAAAACACTAAGGCTACTATTACAGATCAAACTGTTCAGTATACTCTTGACCGACAAAAGGCTGTTAAGAAAAAACTTGATGCTGCCAACCGTTTTTTCTCTGTCACGCCATAAATAAGTCCTAGTAATCTTGTCTTGGTATTCTCAGCTGCTGCATAAAAAACTTTTAAGAATGTCACCTTCAATGTGTTAAACAACTTACAACACACATTAGACATCACGAGCACGAAAGACCAATCTGGTGCTGTAATATATGACTCTGAGGCAGTAAAAGTAAAATCTGTTAAGCGATATGTGCTGAACTTTTACCATTCAAGCTCAAAGGTCCTGCTTAATGGTAAAAAAAAATCACATGATAGACTTTATACAAACAACACTACAAGATATCATGGGTATGTTAGAACAGCATGATGACTTTACTAGTATAAACAATACAATCAAGAACTACTATAAACATTACCTACAAACTCTTGATAGTTCAAATGACCATGCAAGTAATAAATGCACCAATTCTAGGGACTCTAAAAATGTACTCCATATAGACAATAATAATACCTTGTCAGTGGCACCTGCCAATATCTTCCCTTTCTGCAATGATCCATGTGAATTTTCTTCAAAAGCAATAGGGTGTGATACGTGTGACAAATGGCTTCATTACTCCTGCGAGCATCTATCACCTAAAGACATAAGATATTATGAATCCGACTACTCAGCACAATATATTTTTCGTAGCTGCATGAGCTTACAAGCTTCTGTTGCAAATGACTCCGAGAGCTCTAATGTTCTTAACCATCGTGTTACTAATTTGGGAACCCCTAGCCTTAACAACTCTGGAAAACTTAGTGCATGTGAAAATTTGGAAAGCTCAAAGCTTGATGTTATGGAACAAACTTTACCTAAGGTGCTTATACCTAATACTGTTAGTGCAAATCAAACACTTGTACATGTAGTAAAACAAAAGGGCAGAAATCCAACCAAAAAAAACTAGTGTCTCTAAACAAAAGCCAATTATGTCAACTAACTTGAGTGATATGCATGACATTAGAATAGACAAAAACGAACTGGATATTCCGGTTGCACATTCTAAAATTGGAACTAGCACGGTCTCAAAAAACCCTGGCGACATGGGTTATAGATACATGTATCTTTATGAAATTGCACATCTAAAATATTGTTTGAGTAAGAAAGAAAAGCTATTAAGAGCTCAAGACTCTACAATTTATAAACTACAAACTGATATCTCTAACCTACAAAAAGAATTGACAACTAGTAGATCATAAATAAGACCCAAATGTTGCAAAAGACCTATCCGACCTCCATGACAAATATGTTGTTGTCCCCGCAGATAAAGCCCCAAATAACATCGTTTTTGTGTGTAAAAGTCATTACATTAACTGCTTGATAAACGAATTAGGTATTGACAATTCACTTGGAAACTCAACATATACCCTCACGACACTTACCAAAGAAGAAATCCTGGATAATCATAGTTCTGTTCTATGTTCCTTTGGAATTTCAACCAAAGATGAAGAACTGGATCTTCCATCACTGTATTGGATACCTAAACTACATAAGTGTCCTTACAAACAACGGTATATTGCTGGGTCTTCCAAGTGCTCCACGAAACCTCTTTCTAAATTATTAACATCTATTTTATCAGCAATCAAAGACGGGCTTCAAAGTTATTCTGAAACTGCCTATTCTAGAGGTGGCGTGAATCAGATGTGGATACTTAAAAATTCCAAAGATCTTTTAGAGTACATACAATCTAACTCTCCTTCATCTTGTAACAGTATTAAAATATTTGACTCTTTACACAAGTATTCCACATTCCAAACTAAAAGACAAATTGAAAGAGTTGGTATTACTTTGCTTCATAAAAAAGAATGGCCAACGTAGATACAAGTATCTTGTCTTAGGGAGGGATAAATCCTACTTTGTAAAGAATCACTCTGATTCAAACAAAAAATTCTCTGAAACTGATATTATCAAGATGCTTGATTTCCTGATTGACAACATATTTGTTTCGTTTGGAGGACGTGTTTTTCAACAGACTGTCGGCATTCCAATGGAAACAAACTGTGCCCCTCTACTTGCCGACTTGTTTCTTTATTATTATGAGGCTGACTTCATGCAGGAACTTCTTAGGAAGAAAGATAAGAAGTTAGCAATATCCTTTAACTCTACTTTCCGCTATATAGATGATGTTCTTTCACTAAACAATTCAAAATTTGGTGACTATGTGGAACGCATCTATCCCATCGAACTAGAGATAAAGGATACTACAGATACAGTTAAGTCGGCTTCATATCTTGACTTACATCTAGAAATTGACAATGAGGGTCGGTTGAAAACAAAACTTTACGACAAAAGAGATGATTTCAGCTTTCCAATTGTGAACTTTCCATTTCTAAGTAGCAACATTCCAGCAGCACCTGCATACGGGGTATATATCTCCCAATTGATACGATATTCCCGTGCTTGCATTTCCTATCATGATTTTCTTGATAGAGGGTTGCTGCTCACAAGGAAGCTATTAAACCAAGAGTTCCAAAATGGTGAAGTTGAAATCATCCCTTCGTAAATTTTACGGACGCCATCACGAGTTGGTTGACCGTTATGGAATAACCGTTTCACAAATGATATCGGATATGTTTCTTACGTCGTAACTACAATTCCCTTCCCTTTCATGAATGTGACCTACCGAATTAGACTATTTACCGGATTAAAATTTTGTAATCACATAAGCAACACGACGGGTGCCACATGTGGAGCAGGATCTGCTTACCCTTCCGGAGCACCTGAGATCACCCCTAGTTTTTGGTGGGGTTCGTGTTGTTTATTCTTTAGTTTTCTATGTTGTGTCATGTTTACTATTGTTTTTCTGTTTGTCTTTTTCATTTTTAGCCATGGCGTTGTCAGTTTGTTTTAGATTTATGAGTTTGACTGTCCCTTTGGTATCTTTCGTCCCTCTTTTATAACTCTGGAAAGTGACAAATTAGACTTAGAGCACTCTCTCCGTATACATAAACAGAAACTTGCCAATGAATTATCTCAAAATGGTAACTATCCATCGTTTAAAAATTCTCAAAATCACAATGCAGCATCTCATTATCATCAAAGTGCTGAGCAAGACTCCATAAAGGACTGGGTTCTGGAACAAAGAATTAAAACTTTTACTTTTGATATAATCAAGCAAGATAATAAAATGTCAAAATTACAAGATATGCACATTCATCATATGTACAACAAACATAATCATGAGAAACAAAGGGGTAGAAGAAAGCGCAATGGTAACAACAATAATAACAACAATCGCTATCGAACACATAAACAATCTGGTAGTACGCTTTCAGATATATCTGAAAATGTGAAAAAAACAGTTCTCTACACAATTTTTGCAATGATCAATATGATGATATCTGTACGTCAGTCAGACCGGATAAATCCACTGTGATAATGAATGATTCTCTTGAAAATGAAATGGATAATTATTTAATGCAAACCCCTGAAAAGGCAAATTCAGGAAGTGATGAAAATTCTTTTTTAGACATGCGCAGTCGCCCCAGAGTGAGGAAGAAGACTAAAAATATAGCATTGTCTCCAAAAGTGTGGATCTGTGCAAAAACGCAAGTGAACCGAGAAATGAAAGACCAACAGGGAAAGGCGTGTTAATCTTATCCGAGCATCCCGTGCATGCACCCCACCGACTGGGAAGATATAAGTTTAGGTCAGGTCCGCAGGACTTGTTAGATGAAGTTACACTTGTAGATAGCATACGTATTTTATCTTTAAACATTGAAGGATTTGTTAGCAACATAGTATATCTACAAAAACTTAGTGAACATTTTGACATTATAATGCTTCAAGAGCATTGGTTGCATTCTAGAGATTAATATAGAATTCTTGATGATTTTAACCTTTTCAATTCCTATACTAAATGCTTTGAAAATGATAAAGTTGATAATCCGCTTCAAAGAAGTCGGGGTCATGCTGGTATTTCAATTATGTATAGAAAAACGTTATAGTAACAACCAATTATTAAAGAAATTCCGGATGGTGGAAACAGTATTATTGGGGTTTTATTAAAACTAGCAAACCTAATACTTTTGTTATGTGTATACCTTCCAACTAGGGGCAATGGTTATTCCAGAGATGACTACCAAGCAGTATTAGATGAACTCTCCGAAATTATTCAAAAATATACTGACTCACATACCATTATTCTTGAAGGAGATATGAATGCTTTATTTCATCCCAAAGGTAGCAATAATAAAGATATTGACTTTAGACTATTCGCAGATGAACATAACTTCTCTGTACCTAAACTTTGTAAATAGCAAGATACATTTTACATTTTAATGGGAAATACTCTTCACAAATTGACTACTTTCTTCTTAATACAGATATTGTCACATCCTATAATGTACTGACAAGAGAGCTGAATAACACATTTACACATGATCCAATTACTTTAACTATCCAAATGGACAACGGAAAAGAATATCGTCAAGTCAACTGATTCAGTTAACAAGTGTGTGCGAAAAATTGACTGAAATAACATTTACACCAATGAATATGAAAGAAATTTGAGCCATAAACTAGACTCTAAACTCCAAAAGTTAGATTTGGAATCATTTGATAACTTCATAAGTAATCTGTGCGAAATAGTTACTGACACAGCAAGGGAGCTGGTCCCATCAAAATACAAATCTGGAACACGTACTCGTAGGAAATGCAGAGTTTGGCCTCAAACAATTGTTGATATCATTAGGAAAGAAAAACATTGCTTTTTTAAATGGAAACAAGCTGGACGACCCAAAAGCAAGGGGAAAAAAACTTTATTGAGATGAAACGAATGAAAAAAGATCCCAGGTCTGCTCAGAGAAAGCTTGAAGCATCAAAGCGTCGTGACAATTTTACCAACATAATGGAGCTTAGGGAAACCGATCAGAAACAATTTTATAAACTTATCAAACGCCAACGGGACCATAACTATGTATCAACATCTATACTGAGATATAATGACAAAATTTATAGTGACTCTGTAGCTATAGCTGAAACTTGGGCTGACTATTTTCAAGAACTGTCTACCCCTTTTGATAATGATTTTTTGACAACAATTATAAACAACTGGTCGAAGATGACGTACAAATACTGCAGGACCCTTTTAACACCAATAGACAACCCCTTGAATTTCTCTCAGAGGATGATGTGGAAAAATGTATAATGTCTTTAAAAAATTGAAAAGCAGCTATTGAACAAGGGATAACTATTGAACATCTAAAATATGGAGGTCAACCTATTGTTAAAAATATTATTAAATTAGTAAACTTTATATTTCAACATATTAACCTTCCGTTTGATCTGAAAAGTGGTATATGTTACCAAGTATTCAAAAACGGGGGCAAACCAAGAGATGTGCCTAATTCGTATCGTAAAATAACAGTTACTAGTACTATTGGAAAAGTGAAACTGTTCGAAATGAATGGTCTTGGTGCTCACTTAGGTTCAATTTACTGTGGTATACCTACTGTTGCTGACGATGTCACCCTGATTTCCAACAACCCGTATGAGATGCAAGCAATGATTAATGTCTTGTCTGATTATGCAAATAAATATCGCTAAATAATAAGCAGTCAGAAGTCATGTACTCTACAGTATGGAAGTAAAACTGAACATTTATTTACGTTGAATGGTCAACCTCTTCAAAATGTAATAAAAGCGACTCATTTTGTATTGATCATGCTGTCAATTTTAAATATGGTGTGAAGGATTGTGTACCTAGTAGAATTCAGACAGCTAGAAAGACGGTGTATGCCCTCATGGGAGCTGGGCTCCATGGATCGAATAAACTTAACCCTAAAGTTTCGATGCACCTGGTGAAAATGTATGTGCTACCCAGACTTTTGTTTGGCTTAAACTCTATAAGACTTTCTGTTTCTGATATGAAATTACTGTCCGTATACTATACCAAACTTCTAAAGCAAATTCAGCATCTGCCAGAGCGCACTGCTACTTCTGCTGTTTACTTACTTCTCGATCAAATTCCAGTTGAGGCTGTACTGCATGCGCATAAGCGTATGCTAAATTTTTTCGGCAACATCATCAGAAACCATGGTTCTATCGAGCGTGAAGTTGCTATCAGACAATTGGCTGTAATACTGCGTGATTCAACTAGTTGGTTTGTGAAAATTGTTGATTTAACAGAACAATATGGCTTAATACCATCACCACATGATCATATTAATGTGCCACCTGTAAAAATTGAGTGGAAAAATATTGCAAGAAAAACTATCTCTTCATATTGAAGGATCTACTTAAAATAGAAATAAAATCTAAGTCTTCTCTAAAGTTTTAAATGTCAATAATATCACTCAAGGAAAAACCCACAATGTATGGGATAGCTGTGGAACAGAGCCTTTTACTTCAACTATGGCCTGTATAAAAGCAAAAAGCATGTGTGGAACATACACTTTACAACATGACATAGCTAAGTTCGACAGATCTGATGGAACTAATTCAGCATGTAAATTATATGGCAAAGGAAGCGAGGACATTAAACATTTCCTTTTATGTTGTGAAAAATTGAGAGACATACAGGAGCATTTCCTAAATATTATGCTAGTAAAGTTATATGACAATGTTGATAATCATATTATGGGAGTGTATAATGAAATATTATCATCTGATGATTTGCAACTCAAAGTTATTATTGACTGTTCATCCTTGGAATTCCTAGATGAATCCATCATCTCTATAATTGAATGCATATATAGAGTTTATTGCTATAGCCTGCATCAGAGAAGAGTTTTTGCTACTTCAAATAACCTGTCCCAAGTCAGGAGCCTCTGGCCTTTGTTAGTCTTGTATTATTTTAATTTTAGTTTCTTGTGTACAATTTGGAAATTAGTATGGCGTTCATTATCACTGAACTAGTATATATTTGTTTAGGGGCCAGCTGAAGGAGGCCTCCGGGTGCGGGAATTTCTCGCTACATTGAAGACCTGTTGGTGACCTTCTGCTGTTGTTTTTTTTCTCTATGGTCGGGTTGTTGTCTCTTTGGCACATTCCCAATTTCCATTCTCAATTTTATTAGTTATCTTCATTATACAAGTGACACTAATTTTAAAACCGTTAAATTGTGAACAATTTCATTTGGAGAACTTTTGTGGACTATGCAAGCAGAAGTATGGATAGCTAGTAGAGGAGTCATGCACATATCGTTTTAAAGTATATATTTAATTTCCCATTTTTGGTCATTGATTGTATATACCCGGTAATATAAAGTTAACGTTGAAGTCCCAAAATAAATCATGTAGTTAAGGTGTGATTGAGCCCCTGTATATAACAGCTCCCAAATTACACCGTTTGGTGGTGCGCCTGGCAGAGGCTGAATTTACAGAATAGGTAACAGGTACTGCTTACAACAAAATTATATTTATTCAACTGTGTACGTTATTTTATTTAACGGCATTTTGCCCGAGGTCATAGTTGTCTTTCTGATATTGTTTTACATCTCGCACCTCTTTTTTTTTAAAGTAATTTTGTATTTATATTGTATCAGAAATCAAATGTATTCATTCAGAGTATGTTTAACTGGTTTTGTTAATATGTCTTTTGAATGAGTTAAGCCATTTCTATAGTGTGTCTTTTTACGTTGTGATATTCCACTATTGTTTCAGGTTAGGGTGAAGGTTGCCGCCTGTTAAAACGTTTAAACTCGCTGCATTTGTTTGCAACTGTCCTTAGTCAGAAACCTGTTGTTGATGTGATTCATAAGTGTTTCTTGTTTCTCGTTTTTATATAGATTAGACCGTTGGTTTTCCTGTTTGAATGGTTTTCCTCTGGTCATTTTTTTGTTTTGGCCCTTTATAGCAAGACTGGTACCCGGCCGTTATTGTATATTCCGAAGACATACTGAATATTTTACGGAGGGAACCAACTTGCTTTATAGCTTGCTGTTCGCCAATCGGTGTCAGTCAAGGCTCCGTGTTGATTGTTTACTTTTACAAGTTGTGACTTGGACGAAGAGTTGTCTCATTGGCACTCATAACACATCTTCTTCTATTTATAGGGAACGAAAAATCGTCCCTTTTGCGTAAAATTTTATGAAGAGTTTCATGTGTGAAACTGAAATATTCAAATATAGGAAAGAACAGTTATTCACTGGCGTCAACGTGATGATCGTAACTGCAATTACGATCATCCCAATATGGCAGACACAAATATAGGGATATTTTAGAAGGCTGATTTCTCCACTTTAACAGCTTATTTTCAGATTTGTTTTATATCATTCTTCTTGTTGCTTTTCCATCCGGTCCGACAAAATATTTCAATGGCAATGCGTATAAAGATGTTTCTTGACATGATACAAATCTGAAAATAAGCTGTTGAAGTGGAGAAATCAGCCTTATAAAATTTCCCTATATTTGTGTCCGCCATATTGGGTTGATCGTAACTGCAGTTACGATCATCACGTTGACACCGGTGGTTATTGCTGTTTATATTTCACAGTGTAATACTACTATTCTGTATACGCTATCCGGAAGTCGCGATTTTCAAAGCGATGATTTCCAACTGGCTAACAGGACGGTTTTGCCCACGGTGACTTTTCTCATCATTTGTTTACTCCTATATCTATAAAGTGCTTTGAACATCTTCAAGGTATGTGTATCATCATAAATATGAGTAACTGTAACAAAAACATGCATTGGAATGTAAAATATAGGTGTACATCACACCAACTTGATAGAAAAAAAGTGAAATCGATGGACAATTTTGCTCTCGTAGTACAAAGCAAATAATCTTTTATTGCAAATATTCGCATCAGTTTACAGTTAAATAGAATGAAATTCAAAACAGTGTGGCTGTGGCCATTGATTGACACATTAAATTCATCCATTGACTGGGACAATTTAGGTGAACGTTTGTATGTAACGACCATTGCCCACTGTGTACTTTTTAAGTGTGACACTTAAACTATGGGGTCACCAAAGGTCCTCAACACCTTAATAAAGTATTTCGAAAAATTAATCAGGAATAACACGATGTTTTGATTTATATCAATTGTATAAATCAAAACATAAAGGTTATTCCTGATTAATTTTTCGAATTATTTTATAATTAAAGGCGTTAAGAAACCTTTGGTGACCCCACAGTTTAAATGTCTATCGTAGGTACGTCGTGAACAGTGGTCGTTACAGACACACGTTCACGTAAATTATCCCAGTCAATGGATGAATTTAATGTGTCAATCAATGGCCACAGCCACACTGTTTTGAATTTCATTCTATATACTGTTTCAATATTCTTTTCGTATTTAAGTAGACTATTCTTATTTCCCATAAACAAATATGTTTTCCTTGAGGATCCCAAAATAATAACATTAACGGTACCAATTTTCCTGCACCAGATGCGCATTTCGACAATGCATGTCTCTTCAGTGATGCTCGTGGCCAAAATATATTTGAAATCAAAAGCTTATAAAAAAGATGAAGAGCTATAATCCAAAAGGTCCAAAAAGTATAGCCAAATCCGTGAAAGGAATCAGAGCTTGCATGAGGGATATACATTCCTTAATTTATAATAATTTCTAACATTTTGTAACAGCAAACTTTAATAACACAAAAAAATACGTATTTTCATGCCAGTACCGAAGTTCTGGCTACTGGGCTGGTGATACCCTCGGGGACTAACAGTACACCAGCAGAGGCATCGACCCTGCAAATTACTGAACGATCAGTCTAGAACTGACTGTATTCTAGAAGCGATTTCAGATTTTTTACTGTATGACCAGTCGTGATTTTGAAGGAAAAAAAACAACGGCATTTTGAAAGCATATGTGATATTATGAACTGTCCAGAGAACTATAACGTGTAATTTCTTTCATCAGACAATACAAATATATTTCTGATGATTTTTGTAGACGGCAAAATAATTATATTTTTGTTCCGTCAGTCTTATTTAAAATCAAGATACAAAACCGGCGAAACATATTGTACCGGTCCAACGGACGAACGAAAAGATGGACTTCATTATCACTAAAAACACCCGCTTTTCAATTACAAAGTGGTGTGCAATTGAGTGTCAAAGAGACAGCTCTACATCCAAAACAAAGTGAAGGAACTGTGATCAATTATAGGCTACAGTACGGCCTTGAATGTGTGTAATTACATGCATTTTTATATACAATTAAATCTGTGTGTTTGTACAATTTTAAAAGATTGTAAGAAATTGTAGATTAAGTCATAGCCATTGCTGTTGAATGTGCTGAATTTAATTCTAAACCATTTGAGAATATCGATGTCAGCTGAATTAATCATTAAGCAATGGTTACAGTAAATAGGTGAAATTAGGAATTACAAGTAATCACTGACCAGTTCAGTAAATACCTGTAATTCCTAGCCAATTTAGTTATTACATGTATTTACTGATTGTTTCAGGTATTACAGGTAATCACTGATTTTTTTTGTTATTTTTTCAGCTATTTACTGACTGTCAAATTTAAGACATAAATCGAGAAATCAAATACGAAAGTAAAAAAGATAGGCGAGATTATGGCTTACTTTAGGGTAAATGAATCAAATGTCATTTAATATTGCATGTGTTAACTTATAGTTTGTGAATTGTAACAAGAGAATGGCTGTGTTATAATTTTGAAAACTAGCTGATAATAATATTTAATTTATTTTGAAACATGCAAATTATTGGTGAAACCCATGACATGACAATGTTTTATACACAAATTATATGAACCAAAAATACACATTTCATCATTTAACATAGAACATGTAGAACTAATACCTATTTATATAATGAATGAAAGTTACTTGTTATGGCATGACAAACTGTTATGACATCTAGAGTTGCATAAAACGTTAGATTTGACACATTTGCAGGTCTTTCTTACACAACCTGTCTTGCATGCACACTTTAGGAATCCCTGTCCATCCCCGATTGACTGTTGCCGTGCTGCTTCCCTTACACTTAACTCTACAAGGGTATTTGCATCTTGCAAAGCTAACGAATGAATTGGTGAAAAAGTAAATTGATTCCTCGAGTAAGATCCATTTAAAATTCCATCCTTTGAGCCGAGTTTGAATTGGTCATTTGTCTGATCATGTTCCAAAACTATGCACAAAAGATTTCTCGGATCTCCACGCCCCCTATCGACACTAGGAATGGGAACAGTAACGTTATCACCAACTTGTACAGGTCTCAAAATTTGATTGCTTCGGGCAACCATCTTTTCGGCTTGCTTTGACAAGTTTGAGCCACTGGCATGACGTTCCCGTTGAATGCATTCCGAACGGACACATATGTCGCAACAGATCTGTAATATTGAATCAGTCTGAAAAAATGCAGAGCATTTGTTGCATTCACGTTCATAGTGTAAACATTGCACCTCATTCAGAGTTTCATCATCTACAGAGTTACTTTGAGGTACTATGATGTCCAGTAGTGCAGCTTCGAAATAGGAGCTCTGTTGGCTATCCTGTGTTTCGAAGATTGGTTGCCTATCAGACGTGTCAGATATTTCAGAGGTTGGTTGACTATCAGGTAATGAACTATTCACCACGGGTATAGCACTGATTTGATTAACTGATGTTACAAGCTGATAATCATTGTACATTTTTAATAACTCCTCTGTAAATATTTTTTCTTTCTCATTAGCCATTTTCAACAAATATGTTTAACCTTGTCACTATATATCTGCATATATGTTTTTAGTTTAACATCAAAATATATTATAGAATGATCACTTTTAAATAGTACTCACTGACCTTCTATTCAGAATAACCTAAACTTTTGACCAGCTGACCATATTACTAACATTGTTTTAACAGTTAGTAAATAGCTGTAAAAATGCATTTAAAAATTAGGAATTACTGGTAATAACTGGGCAGTTTCAGGAATTACTTGTATTTACTAAGTGCATTAGGAATTACATGTAATTCCTGAATTTTAGTAAATACATGTAATTCCTAATTTCACCTATTTACTGTAACATATAGATGGTCAACTAATACCGTTTAATTCAGTATATCCATCAAATTTAAAATGTGATCCAAAAAGTTCTCGCTTCGAAAATCGCGACTTCCGGATAGCGTACAGAATAGTATCTACACTGTGTATTTGATTATTAAAGGAATTTCATTGGGTGAATTTCGGCAGTATATAAAGAGAATTCTTTATATTATCTAACGAAAAATATCAATCAGATAACGGTAATAGTTGTTGAATTTATAATTCAAATTCAAATTATACATGTCTTTAATGAGTTTGGCTATAAAACTAGTTATAGTACAGAAACACGTCTGCTATTAAATTGGCACAATTTGTACCCATAGGAACAGTTTGTACAACCAGATATTATCCATAACCATTAATATCAAGAACATTTTGAAATAAAATTGACTCAGTTAGACATAAGGTTATCTGTAAATATTTCATGAATATTTTAAAAGCATATAGGTACACACAGTCAGGATTCTACTTCGTCAAAATTATCTCCCCATTACGCCAGTTAATAAATGGAAGCCATTGTAGGGATGACGCGCTTCCAATTTTGCTCTTGAAAACCGATAGATTTATCCGCAGTACCCCTTTAATTGCTTTTGTTTGGTAACTAAAAACAAAACCCTATACCTAAGTTAAAAACACACTTTTGCTATCATCCTTTCTTATTAAAAAAGTTAAACATTGAAAACATGATTAGTCTCCTTCTTACTGCAATGAGAGTGAATGACAAAAGCACTGAACATAACCTGATTGGAATCGCACCTTGTACTATTAAGTTTTTGTCACAAGTTTGTATGCAATAATAATCTTTTGTTAGACCTGGAAAAAAATTATGAAATCCAATACCGGAAAAGCATAATTTTACCCGTTTTGTCTTGGACTCTTAGAGCTAGTTCTATAACATTTCCTTCCGGTTCAGTACCATTATGAATAAGTAGATATTCGGCTATTCCCTTCAATTGAATTCACTGTCGGTATCTCCCTTTTTAACTTATAGTGCTTGCGTCTGTGAAGAAAGCTGGCATTGAAAAAAATCATTAAAAACATTCGGAAAAATCAGAAACAAACATCTTGTAATGTCCCATTTCAATGACCGAAAGATAAAACTACTCTAACGGTTCGTTTTGTGCACGTGAATTAAATATGGAGTGTAGAAAAAAGTTTAAACTGGACAAGTATTAAATGAAATCATGTAAAATTTTTACAGTGATCTCTTTGGGAAATGGTGGACCGTACAAAATCTAGAAGTAAACAAATCATTAACAATGAATAGATATGATTTCTTTCTTATCAAAGTTTAGTGATTGGTTCAATACTTGAAAGAGGATCGGCGCGAATTGCAAAAAAAGAGAGTTTAACATATTTCCTTTTGGCGAAAACTATAATAGATTTAGTTACGCTTTGTGAAGAGGTAACGCTATTATGAATATAGTGTATTAAAAATGTCAAGCATCAACAGCTGTAAACTTAACTAATCACTTGTAAATTCTTAAAAGTTTCCTTTATGTAAATTCTTAAAAGTTTCCTTTAAAGAGGGTCTTTGTGCTTTTTGAATAGGGTTATATTGTAGAGTTGCCAATAAAATGAAGGTCCACGAGCCAATTATGTGAATATTTACCCATCTATTTAGGACACACACATTCAGAAGAGTGTGTGAACGCGATAAGCGAATTCGATTCGCATTTGATTTAAATTCAATTCGAATTAAATGTACGTGTGAACAAGGCATGACTTCTTTTACTAACATAACAAAAAACGTCAGTGACATAACCAGACTAATGATGAAATTTTTAGAGGCGAACGATATCAGATATTCAAACTCATAAGTCGAAAATAAACTGACAACTTCATGGCTATGAAAGAAAAAGATCAACAGACAGACAATAGTACACAAAACACAACATAGAAAACTATAGACTGCTTGAGCAACATAAACCGAACCCCACAACAATCTGTGGGTGATCTCGTGTGCTCAGGAAGAGTAAGCACACCCTTCTCAGCTGTTAAAATAGATAAATATGTATAAGATTACTAAACGAATAAATCAGGAAATATATGATCAGGTGACGATCAGGCACATATAATGATGAACGGAAGGTTGCAGTTTCGATACAAATATAAATGGAATAGAACTTTATATATTTACCTCATTAAACAAACAGTTTCTTACAGATGTCAGACATCCTTTAAGAATATACAATTCAATGTTCCATTTTCTAGGTTGTATCTTGCAAAAACTATTTTTTATGGTTACCTCAAATAATGTTTCTTACGTGAACTTTCACCTGGTAAATAGCAGAAAAGGATAGGTGAGATCAGGTGAGATAACCAAGTTTCCCATTGTAAATCTTCTCGGAATTTTTGTTTTAGCCTTGGTGTTGTCTGTTGGGTTTTGTTTTTTTTTTAATTATTTTTTTTCCTCATGTTTTTTTTAAATTTCCTTTCTATACACCTTCTCTCCCAATTTTGTTTATTTTATTTTGGAAAAAGTACCTTCACTTTCTACGTACCGTCTGTTTGAAATCCATTGTCGTATTCGGAAAAATCATGTATGATCGAGAAGTAAACCCAGAAATTATCTCCAGAATCTTGCCATGTATTTACGTGCCAAACTTTAACGCTCACCTAGTTTTAATTTCTTTCAAATTAGGTGTTATAATTCTGCAAAAGCAACATATCTTTTGTCGTGTAAGTCTAAAAACCGATAGAAGTCGGAACTGAGAAGTGTCCAGCTGGAACGTAAGACTGTATCAACTTCAAACTGAGAAACATCAAGTTGTTACAGAGAAATGTCATCTTGGCAGTGAGAAATGTCAACTTGAAACAAAGAAATGTCACCTTGAAACTCAGAAATGTCACCTTGAAACTCAGAAATGTCCACTTGAAACTCAGAAATGTCATGTTGGAAGTAAGGAATGTAAAAATGTAAATGAGAAATCTTAAAATAGAATATCCAAGGACTTAAGATTTTTCGTAAAAAAAATAAATGTATTTGTTTTTTGAAAATATTTACATACTATTGTCTCAAAATATCATCATACTAACCTAAAATGGATGTGTTTATATAAAATAAAGCAATGCAGGAAATAAAGTTCTGTATTTAGTCAGATTTGGCCGAGTTAAGCCACTATGTATAACATCAAATTTATCATCAAGTCGGACGATTAACAAAAATGAAAATTTTCGTAATTATGACATTCAAACAACTTCTTTTGATACATTTTATAATTTTTTATAGTGAAAACATTTTAAAAAAGGAGGAATACATTATTTTGATGATAACCATATCGATCTTCTAGACCACATGGGAATTGAATTTAACAAGATTGATTAAAAACATGTGGTACTATTTTTATTTTTCTTGTATTATATTTGCCTCTGGCTGCTTCCGGGTATGGTTAGATATACACCTTGTTGGTTTTTTTTATCAGTTTTACTTGTCATACGGTAGGAAATATAAGCTTAGTAAAAGAAAGGACGTCACACGGTATGTTATTTATTTATTTTTTAATCTTAAAATGATTGTAAACTAAGCAAAAATCAACGTTTTCTATCTTTTTTTTCTATGTTTTTCATTTTTTACTAGTTGCATGAAATACCATCGTTCCAATGTATGTTAATATATATTCATTTACAACAGCAATAATTTATCACTTTTTAATAACAGATTCTGTTTAGTCGTGTTCTGTCTTATTTTTAGCCGTTTTTCAGACATCAATTTAATTGGACTTAATGCTGATTCTAATGCCATTTGATGCATTGCCAAATAAAATGAAGCAACAATTTAATTTTCAGTATGTTTCTTCTATGCAAAATTCGCGATTATTATATGAATAAAAAGGTGAATTACTCAAGAAAATGTGAATGAAAATGAATGTCAAACTAAAAATATCGATAATTCACAGATAAAGGAATTTTTTATTTTTAATTCTTAATTTATAAAAAAGTAAAATCACAAAAATACTGAACTCCCGAGGAAAATTCAAAACGGAACGTCCCCAATCAAATGTCAAAATCAAAAGCTCAAACACATCAAACGAATGGATAACCGAACTGTCATATTCCTGACTTGGTCCAGGATTTTTCTTATGTAGAAAAGGATGGATTGAACCTGGTTTTATTGCTAGCTAAACCTCTCACGTATATGACAGTCGCATCAAATTCCAGTATATTGACAACGATGAGTGAACAAAACAAACAGACATAATAGGTAAACATGTCAAAAATAGGGTTACAGCAGTCAATATCGTGTTATATTCTTAATCACTATAAAAACAAACAAACATGCAACAAAGAAGCTGTATCTGTTTTACAAACATTTCTTGATACTTTGTGTCTTTGTAAGTCTATATCTCCAAATGGTCACTTAGTGTTAATATAGCACAAATACAAAAATTGTTGTTGTTTTTTGGAAAGGGTGGAAGATATTTGATAATAAGAAATGGTATTATGATTACCAGAATAGAATTGGTGGATACGTTACTTTATCTCGGAATAGTGTTTTAATGGCAAATATAATGTGTTACAACAGAAACTCTCTGAATATGGCAGAAAATCTGTGTTTGCCACACGTAAGGTCTAGATCATAACCATTGACTAGCGATGGCGGGTATAATGAACGTATCCTTTCATTTGCATCTGCTTTACAAAATATATAAACTAATTAAAACATAATAGACGTGCAACATTTTGTAAGACAATATGATGGAGCGAGTTATTTTTTTGTGAAATTTGCAGTGTGTTTGTTCTCTTTTCAGTCATTCACAATCATTGAACGCTGAACCAATTAAATTCGACAGAAGGTAATACATGATTTTCCCACTTTATCTTTGGTAGACTCAGAGTTAACAGACGACACTTCTACAATAGATCACACAGATCTCCAAACACTGACAGAATAAAAACAACAACACCTCGATAATGAATCACACAGATCTTCCAACTATTGCTGACAATCCACGAATCCACATCCTTATCATCAAGATAATACGGAGACTTAAAGCTGACTATGATCTAATGCAGATGTTTGAAGTGGTACAGATGACCGTCATTTTTCTATCGCTGCTCTTTGGATTCTTCTTCCTCCTATATCCACTTTATGAAAAGCGACGTCGAACAACAGTTTGGAGTCTATGGTGGACGAATTTGTTTGGATTTATCCAAATATGTTACTGCTCAGCTAATATACTTGTTGCTAGACACGCCTACTTAAAACCGGAACCGGAACTGGACTCAATACAATGCAATGACTTCTATTCAATTCCAATGTTTTGTGGCGTTTTATCAATAGCTGTAATTGTTGGTTCCGCTATTGGTGTGCATTATAGAAATTCAAAAATTGTTATTCTGAAATATGTGTTTTTCACTTACACAATTCTTTGTACGCTAAGTGTTATTGCCCTTCAAAGTTTGACAACCCCTTACCAACCGAATGGAATTGAACTGACATCAAACCTTCAACTAAAGCCATTGGCTTGTGGTCTTAACCCGAATGAGCACCTTCTCATTATTGCATGTGAATATGTTTTGTTATACATACCTATGGGAGTTGCACTGTTGGTGGTGTACTCTCGATCAAGAAAGACAACAGGTGATTAATATAGTTTTAAGATATAAATAAAAGGAGACTTGGGTATATGTCAATGATAGAGGAGCTCAAAGACGAGAAAAAAGAGAAAAATACGTCACATGTAAACAACATCTACATACTTGATTTAACAATAATACAAGTCGGTAAAGAAAAGAAATTAAAATAAAAATTTGTAAAATTGCAATGCCATACTATTCAAAGTTATATTGCATCCAATAAAATAGAAATATAAAATGCACAAATCATTTGAGAGAATGAAATATAAATATAAAATAACAAATATCAACAACAAACAAAACAAAACACAAATAAAACCAAAAAAAATAAATCTAAACAGTATACTAAAGTAATCAACAGTTTATAGTTTCAATATTTTATTTTTTTTTCTTTGATTCACGTCCTTCTAGAAATATTTCCGGGGAGATTCATAAGAGATCGAATTGACAATAAATCTAATAGGTAGGCATAACAAACTGGGTTGTCCAAGATAAACGGGTAGTTTGGCATGTATTGGAAAAGAGGTTTTGTTTGAAAGGGATAGACATCGTACCTTACAGAAGGCATAGACCCCTCAAAAGATTTTACAAGGTTTCCACTAAGTTTAGAGATGGCACGCTCCCTTCAGTTCGCTCCAAATCCAATCGGACGTGACTGCATATTTAAATATCCCGAACCCAAGCAATTAGGAACTCCTACCTCATTGTCAGCATACATTTTTAATATCGGACGGGTGTTAATTTAATTCAATGGTACTTTGGTGTAATTTGGGTTTTTTTTTTTTTAATTTAATGCTTTTTTGTTGTATCGTTGACAATTGGAGACATATGGAATCATGTTTGTGTTAGTAGCGCTTGAAAGACAACTAATAGAGATTCTTTTTTGGCAAATCGTTTTAACCCCTCCATAAGACCCCACCCTAAACATTAAAAACCAGGAAGTTATTTTGTGAAAATGCATCGCACAGCATAGCATGCTTACAATAAACTTCAATTTTTAGGAAGCTCCTATATTCGTACTTATTGGGGGTAAATATATAACGATAATTTCATGCATGGCCACGTTAATTATTTTGTAAACAAGAAGTTTAAAATGAGATATTGAAAGTGTTAAAGTGAAATCGCATCAAACGGTGTAGCATGTTCGCATAAACTTAATACCAAATTTCATGAAGCTCTAATTTGCATGTTCCTATGTAAATGTAAATAAAATTTCATGGGTCGGACAGACAGACGGACATAAGTTGGGATATTAAATATACTAGATTGTTGTGCAAGGTATGTCGACTTGGTTTTAGGTTCAGAAATTTGAATATTTTTTTTTTAATTGAATAGGTACAGAAAGTTTGCTTTGCGCCATACTTCATTAAAGAGTTGTTGCCTAGGTTCTTTAATGTGCAGTCAATGATGCCATTTTCTGTTTTATTATTGGTCGTGTTTAGCATGCAAGGAGTATTTACATTTGCAAATTATTGATTTTTCTCTTTTTTTTTCTTCAGAAAAGCAGCAAGAAATGTATTTCTTTGTGCCTTGCAATGAAGACAACGTATGTGGATCATGCCAGTATCAGAATTATGTCTGCCGGTCAATTCTGTCTGCATATATATTCTGTATATACATTATCAGACCTGGGGTAATCATTATTTATTCCATGTATGGTTTTCTACACCAGGACATCATTCCAAGTGTTGTATCAACCGCTGTGTATGTGTTTTTATGTTTTGAATATACTATTATATTACAAAATAGTTGTAAGCAATGCACAGGAACACAGACTGAATCGCGAAAGAACAGTTTAAATAAAAACAGTGACTTTTTTTAAAATGTGCTTTTCCAAACATTTATGCATTTGCTTCATATCCAGTGGCAGATCAAAGATATTTTCATAAGGGGTGCCCACTGGGTACCGCTCCAATCATGCCTAAGGGATTTACTATATAATTAACAAAAATGTTCCAATAAAAGGGGGTCTGAGCCCCGCCCCCTTGATTTTCATATATCAATACAAATCTGGGCCAAAAACAGAAAAGACAACAAACGAATACACTTCGCGCAAAGACCCAGAATAATTGTTTAATTTCGAAATGATGATGGTTGGTATAGAAGTGAGAAAATATACTCCAGAAATTATCAGACTAAGTGTGGACGTTTCCGTTGCCAATGAAGAAAAGATGGATAAAATCTATCGCGCATGGTTACGGCTTCAATATTACAGTTCAGTAAAGATCAATAACTATTTACTATATATATTATTTATTATTATTATTTATTGTGTATACATAGCTGATGCAACGTTTAATGAATATTGTTATCAAATATCTGATGTTGTTATGTTATTGAAATAAAAGAAAACAATTTCCATAAACTTATCGTTTTTTAAAGCTGATTGACGAACAGGGTTAATTCCAACCATCTCAAACTCCATTGAAAGCATTGACATACCATTTGTTTCATAAAACTAGACAACTTCCGACGTGACACACAATAAATTATAACAAATACGACAAAAATGTTTAATTACGCCCTTATATATAAGAATGCCATATTTTAATTGGTTGGTAGTCAGTGTATTTTTCCCATATTCTAACCTTTTCCTCATTTCAAACGAATTTGCATATTTTTCACCAATGCCGGTGAATATGCTTCAAATTGTCTTCTATGCCATAAATCTAAATTAATCTATCTACATAATGGTGTAAAACACGACTGTATATATTCAGACTTTAAAATATGTTTGAAAAATTTATAAATACAAGAAAATGCGATTTTTTACCCGTGACAACAGTAGCCTGCCAAGTTCGGCTCTACAAGCAGCATGAGCTTCTAGAACACCTACACTTGCTTTTATGAATTCCATATAGAATTGTCTCCCGAATTATCATAACACCCCAAATCTCACTACAATACAGCAATATCGGACTTACTAATGAATCAAATATTTTTTCTAAACGTTAACAAGGATCCAATCCAATTGTTTTCTTAATCTTAAAACATGCTTTCCTAGCTTTTTCCAGGATACAGCTAAGTTAAAGTTACACTTTAACATTATTCCCAAGTAACAATATTTGGAGACGGTTTGTATGGTATTATCATTATAGATAATCTCATTTAGATGTGTTTTACCATTAGAATTAAATACTAATACCTTTGATTTTTTAACATTAACATGTAGTTTCGAATTCGAGCAATATCTACCAAGAATATTGAGACTGGTTTGTAAACAAGTTTTGCTTTCAGATCTGATAGTTATATTAAGGTATATATGAGATTTTTTCTGAGACAAAGTGCCTGTGAAACATCGTGTCGCATTAATGCCACACACATATATATATATATATATATATATATATATATATATAGTGATAGTTCTTGTCGAATTATTTTTCATGTTTTAGCGTTTAAAATGCCATTTCATCAGTTTCTTTTTATAAATTTACTATCTGGATGATAAGTTTTATATAGGAAAAAAATAACAAGTTATTAAGGAAATGCTTTTCATAATTTATCATTTACTGCGAGTCTTATATTTCCATTAGTAAACGAAATTATTACGGTTGACATTCTTCTAGAGGCCTGCAGCTACGAACAATTCCGACAACAAATGTACACGTGTTATCTTTACGACATAAGAAGTTTTAGTAGGGTTATCACGGAAGTTCGCGGCCTGTTGACATTTTTCAAATGTTAAGCTTTTAGTACCTTGTTGTGTAGATATTGATGGTCAATGATTGTCTACTAGTATGTGTATATAGATATATTGATGTTCAATGTTTGTCTACCAGTATGTGTAGATATTGATGGTCAATGTTGTCTACCAGTATGTGTAGATATTGATGGTCAATGTTTGTCTACCAGTATGTGTAGATATTGATGGTCAATGTAGTCTTCCAGTATGTGGAAGATATTGATGGTCAACGTTTGTCTGCCAGTATGTGTAGATATTGATGGTCAATGTTTGTCTACCAGTATGTGTAGATATTGATGGTCAATGTTTGTCTACCAGTATGTGTATATAGATATATTGATGTTCAATGTTTGTCTACCAGTATGTGTAGATATTGATGGTCAATGTAGTCTACCAGTATGTGTAGATATTGATGGTCAATGTTTGTCTACCAGTATGTGTAGATATTGATGGTCAATGTAGTCTACCAGTATGTGTAGATATTGATGGTCAACGTTTGTCTACCAGTATGTGTAGATATTGATGGTCAATGTTTGTCTACCAGTATGTGTAGATATTGATGGTCAATGTTTGTTTACCAGTTTGTAGAAGATATTGATGGTCAATGTTGTCTATCAGTATGTGTAGATATTGATGGTCAATGTTTGTCTACCAGTATGTGTAGATATTGATGGTCAATGTAGTCTACCAGTATGTGTAGATATTGATGGTCAATGTTTGTCTACCAGTATGTGTAGATATTGATGGTCAATGTAGTCTACCAGTATGTGTAGATATTGATGGTCAATGTTTGTCTACCAGTATGTGGAAGATATTGATGGTCAACGTTTGTCTACCAGTATGTGTAGATATTGATGGTCAATGTTTGTCTACCAGTATGTGTAGATATTGATGGTCAATGTTTGTCTACCAGTATGTGTAGATATTGATGGTCAATGTTTGTCTACCAGTATGTGTAGATATTGATGGTCAATGTTTGTCTACCAGTATGTGTATATAGATATATTGATGTTCAATGTTTGTCTACCAGTATGTGTAGATATTGATGGTCAATGTAGTCTACCAGTATGTGTAGATATTGATGGTCAATGTTTGTCTACCAGTATGTGTAGATATTGATGGTCAATGTTTGTCTACCAGTATGTGGAAGATATTGATGGTCAACGTTTGTCTATCAGTATGTGTAGATATTGATGGTCAATGTTTGTCTACCAGTATGTGTAGATATTGATGGTCAATGTTTGTTTACCAGTTTGTAGAAGATATTGATGGTCAATGTTGTCTATCAGTATGTGTAGATATTGATGGTCAATGTTTGTCTACCAGTATGTGTAGTTTTCTAAAACCAGGGCCTGTGGAGACAGCCTTCCACCAGAGACCAAATGGCATAAAATTAAACTACTAAAGATCACCGTACGACTTTCAACAATGAGCAAAACCATACCACACAGCAAGGACGTAAAACTAACAACTTATATACGTCCTTACACACAGTCAGCTATAACTTGAAATGCCCGAAATGACAAATGTAAAACAATTCAAACGAGAAAACTATAACGGCCTGAGTTATGAACTAAACAATGTACGAAAGACAAATATGACATATACAGAAACCAAATATAACGAGCTTTTTTCAGAGACAAGTGTCAATAGTGCCTGTGGTTTACAAGTGACGTCACAAGTTATCTAATGTATTTGATATTTATCTTAAAGACCTGAGTAAGGACCAGAACCAACACTCTCAATAAATTGATTTATACAACTAAGAGTTGGAAGACTGTCGTTATTTATTATTATTTATGGATAAAAAGATATGGTGGGACACATTTTACCTTGATTTCGCTAAAAAAAAAAAGATAAAGTACTTCTTAAAAGTACGGAAGCGTATTAGCGCCACACATTTTTTTTTTTATTTTTCTTCCTATGTTTGCGTTATAACGCAAACCTTTGCGTTATAACACAAACCTTTGCGATATAACGCAAACCTTTGCGTTATAACGCAAACATCTTTATTTCAATTATTCATTAAGTTTTGTATATATGTCCGTCTGTCATTCATTTCGGATGTGATTTACTAGTAGATAAAAAAAGAAACATACATACAAGGCCAAATCATTATAATAAATATGCATAGGAATAATGGAATAATTGAAGTGCAATTATACATAAATTAAGACTGATTTGTGCATCAGAAAAGTATATAATTTAACAAGAAAATAGATATAGTTTAGTATATAGTCATATTAAAATTGAAAGATCAAAAATAATGTCATACAATTGTGAAACCTCCAAGTCAAATAGACAAAATGATCTTTCTGCTTTAAAATGAATTATTAATAAGGAAACATTTTTTTTAAATCTCAGAATATGATCAAGATTCTTTGATAGAAAGTCATTGAATTTTCATTTCAATATAATGAAGTATTTTTAAGATGCTTGGGTAGCAATTTGAATAGAGAGAACATAATTTTATTAATAAAACATCTTCATTCTATACATTTATTGCCAAAGGGTAGCTTGTTTGAATGTAACCTACTTTACACAGTTCTCAAACGAGAGCTTACTTTGGAAGTCTATTTATATTCGGTTATAGCTATATTAGCAGGGTTGATTTTTTTCTTAGGTATAACCTCAATTTACTCAATTTTCTTTGTAATATATATACTAGAAGTAACTTGGATGTCGTTTTTGGGGACCTTTATAGTTTGTTGTTTAGTGTGAGCCAATGCTCCGTGTTGAAGACCGTAATTCGGCCTATGATGGTTTACTTTTACGAATAGTGACTTAGATGGAGAGTTTTCTTATTGGCTCTCATACCACATCTTCTTATATTATTCTGCTCATTATTAGTCATTGATATGATCTAATTATTCAAGCAGTTTACTTTGCAATTACTACAAAGGTGATAAATTTTATTATATACAGCCTCCTCCATTAATAACTTTACTGTTTCCTTTGAATCTTAAATAAGAAATAAGATAAAACAAATGTTTGCGTTATCGCAAAGGTTTGCGTTATAACGCAAAGGTTTGCGTTATAACGCAAACATAGGAAGAAAAATAAAAAAAAAAAAAAAATGTGTGGCGCTAATACGCTTCCGTATAAAAGACTATGTAAGAAACTGTATTTATGCGGTACTCGTGGTTCCATATCAGGATGGATAACTGACTTTGTAACTGAACGTAGACAACATGTTGCGGTGAAAAGGGAAAATCTAAATGGCAAAATGTACAAAGTGAAGTGCCCAACGCAGTGTACTAGGACCTGTTCTTTTTATTATTTTCATAACCGATTCACCAGATGTTGTAGAGTCGTATATAGTAAAAATAAATCGCAAACGATATCAAAATTTATGCACAAACTTTTAAAAGTAATGTCTTCCAAAGGATCTAGACGCACTCTACAATTGGTCCAAGTTATGGGATATGAAATTAGATGTGAACAAATGTAAGCGAATCCACTCTGGAAGAAACACAATCCTGAACACATTCATACCATTTTGACCACCGAAAGTCCGCAACTAAACCAATTACCTTGAAACAAAAATTATCTTAAATTTTCACAACACTTTTCAAGTAAAATGAATAAAGTCATGCAATAACATACTTGGTTTTATTAACCAGACTACAAGGGTTGGGATCTCGCTAACATGTTAAGCCTCGTCACATTCTGTATGTATGTGCTTGTCACAACACACGCCAGGAACCTGTAATTCAATAGTTGTCGTTTGTTGCTGTGCAACATACATTTTTTTCGTTCATTTTTTGTACATTAGTTAGGTCGTTAGTTTTTCTCGTTTGCGTGATTTTGGGTCCTTTTATAGCTGACTATAAAAAGTTCAATAATCACAAATATAAAACATGGGCTATTCTCATTGTTGAAGACCGTACGGGTGATACATAGCGTTTAATTTCCGTGTCTTTTTTTGTCTCTTGTGGAGAGTAGTCTCGTTGGCAATCATTCCACATTGATCTTCTTTTTTATATTCAAGTTAGCTTTAAAGATCAATCTACATTTTTAAGACTGGAAATTGCGTTGGTACAACCGCACTTGGAATATGTAAACACAATATGGTATACGTATTTGAGGAAAGATATCAATGGAGTAGAAAACGTACGGAAGCGTAGAAGCGCCACTCAACTTTTTTTAATACTTCTCCCTATGCTTGCGTTTTGGAGAGAACATAATTATGCCCCACCTACGATAGTAGAGGGGCATTATGTTTTCTGGTCTGTGCCTCCGTTCGTCCGTTCGTTCGTCCCGCTTCAGGTTAAAGTTTTTGGTCGAGGTAGTTCCCTATGATATGATCTTTCTAATTTTAATGTCAAATATAAGTATTGACCCCAATTTCATGGTCCACTGAACAAAAAAGAAGATAGTGTGAAGCTCAGGTTAAAGTTTTTGGTCGAGGTAGTTTTTGATGAAGTTGAAGTCCAATCAACTTGAAACTTAGTACACATGTTAACTATGATATGATCTTTCTAATTTTAATGCCAAATTAAAGTATTGACCCCCAGTTTCACGGTCCAGTGAACATGTAAAATGATAGTGCGAGTGGGGCATCCGTGTACTATGGACACATTCTTGTTTTATTAATAAAACATCTTCATTCTATACAAAGGGTAGCTTGTTTGAATCTAACCAGATTTACACAGTCCTCAAACGAGAGCTTACTTTGGAAGTATATTTATATTAGGTTATAGCTACTTTAACAGGGTTGATTTTTTAATTTTATTCGGTATAACTTCAGTTTACTCAATTTTCTTTGTAATATATATATACTAGTTGTAACATGGGTATCGTTTTTGGGGGCCTCTATAGTTTGCTGTTTGGTGTGAGCCAATTCTCCGTGTTGAAGACCGTACTTTGGCCTATGGTGGTTTACTTTTACGAATAGTGACTTAGATATAGAGTTTCCTTTTTTGCACTCATACCACATCTTCTGATATATACTATGCTACTCAATCATGATTACTCAATGATATGTTCTAAATATTCAAGCATTTTACTCTGCAACGAATACAAAGGTGATAAATTTTAATATATACAGCCTCCTCCATTAATAACTGCTGTTTCCTTTGAATCTTAAATAAGAAATAAAATAAAACATATGTTTGCGTTATTACGCAAATGACGGTTTGCGTTATGACGAAAAGGTTTGCGTTATTTCGAAAAATCTATTTCTAATACTGTTTCTAATATTAAAGATGATTTTAAAATGATACACAAAGTACTTCGGTCAACGCTTTTACACGCCAATGAAGTTACAAAAAGAAGCATTCAATTCTTAAATAGCTGTGTAAAATATTGCACCAAACCATACAGGATTAATGTTTGTATCAGTTTGGCATATGAGCCCACAACGATCTTACACAGGTATAATCTCATCTTATTAAGTGTTAATATGTGTTACACAGCCCAATATTTTCCTTTTCCATTCCGTTTTATCGTTCCTTGTTTTAGTAAAGGCCACCATTGACCCGTATTTATTTATAACATAAGGTCAAACACAGCTTAACATTGTGGACAATAATGCAGACTGCTTATTTGACGATGATGTAAATCTTAACGATCTTAACTGTGGTTCCACTGTATAAACTCTACCTTGAATGAGTCAGATCATATTGGTAAATACCAGGTATACAGGTTGGTATTATATCACAATATTTTGGTATCATAATATGATATTTGTATAGTGTTGATCGGTGTTTATCTGTTTATTATCTAAATTTGCAACCAATAAGTTCCAGATAGAAGAAGTCAGTGCAATTCTTTCTAAAGTGAGTCTGACTGACAGTTGATTAATATGACATTTTACACAAATTTAAATCTAAATTAAAAAATGTGGTGGTTTTATCTCCCTTTGCTATGACATGTATGATGATACTAAAGATAAATACAATCAATGATAGAGATCTAATTATTAGCCATAATAACATGAATAAGGAATGAATGCTATTTTGTAATATTAGAAAATCATATTTTAATATTAAGAATTCATTTTCTAATATTATAAAATTATTTTCTTATATTGAAAAGACATGAGCCATTTTTTAATATTTGAAAATGATTTGATTAATATTAGAAAATGATTTATTAATATTAGAACATTGATTTATTAATATCAGAGTCATATAACACATAATGTATTAATTATTAGTCCTATAACATATGACCTCGGGGGCATTGTTTACTATTTCTATTTACTGTTCTGATATTTTTTTTTTACTATCAATGTGCCATTCGCATTAGACAAAAAAAAAAATGAAAATATCAGCATGAAAATGTTAAATAGTGAATATATAATGCGAAGGCATATATTATAGGACTAAATGTATTATATGTCTAATTCTAATATGAAAAATTCATTTATTAATAATAGAAAAGACTTTCGAATTTTAAATATTACAAAATGATTTACTAATATTAATAAACATGGATAAAGATGAGAGAAGATCAGATATTTTCAGTGGTGGATCCAAAAATTTTCGTAAGGGGTGGGGGGCACTAACTGCTAATGAAGAGGGGGGGAGGGGGTCCTCTCTAGTCATTCCTCGATGATTCCCTATTTAATATACCAAATATTTCCCACAAAAGTGGGGATGTGCACCATGCCCCTCATAATTCCACTATGATTTTTGATCATGGTGCCAAAAAATATACAATCAAATGAATTACAAAATAAAGAACAGTGAAATGATAAGATTAAAGAACATTTAGAAATGTATACAATAAAAACAAAGTAACTTAATTATTACAATGTGATTGACAAAACATTAAGTGGCTGATCAGGAGGAATTTCATTTCTTAATCAATTTAAAGACCTAGGTCTATGGGAGATCACTCCTTATTGATTTTTTATGCCCCACAACTGAAAGTTGAAGAGAGGTCATATTGTTTTACCCTTGTCTGTCCATCCTTCCGTTTGTCCGTCCCATTATGGGCATATAGTAATTCAGCTTAACTCCTCCTACAGTTTGAATCCTTGGTAGTGTTCACTTCGCTGGCTGTTTGAACATATATTGAAGGTGTGCATGTGTTCAGGGTTTTAATTATTATTAATATTTGCTCTTTTTGGAGATATTTGAACTTTGTAATTTTTTTGAGTATTTACTTGCATAAGAAGAGCATTTCCAGATAACCCCTCCTACAGTTTGAATGCTAGGAAGTTTTCATTTTGCTGGCTGTTTGTACATATATTAAACATATTTTATTAACAATCACCTGTTACATCAACCCTTAGTTGCCCAAGGGACCTATAGTTGTTAATTATTGTGTCATTTAGTCTCATATGGAGAATTGTCTCATTGTCAAGCATACCACTTTTTCTGATTTTCATACTTCTTTTTACAATTTACTTCTTTTAAGAATCATGCACTCTTTTTACAATTTACTTCTTTTAAGAATCATGCACTCTTTTTACAATTTACTTCTTTTAAGAATCATGCACTCTTTTTACAATTTATTTCTTTTAAGAATCATGCACTCTTTTTACAATTTACTTCTTTTAAGAATCATGCACTATTTTTACAATTTATTTCTTTTAAGAATCATGCACTCTTTTTACAATTTACTTCTTTTAAAAATCATGCACTCTTTTTACAATTTACTTATTTTATTTGATTTCTTAATAATAATTCTTTAATTTCTATTTTAGAATGTCATATCCATCAAGACTATTAGAATTGTTGCTTGTACTATTCCTGTGTGATGGGTTGTATACTAATCATCAAGTACAGGCAATAAACAAAGGTATGTAAACACAATGGGGCTGTCAGTTTATATAGTACATGTAGTATTTGGTTCATCTATTGGTTGATCAAGTGAGGTTTTGTGATTAAAAGTAAGTTTTTAGTAGTGTAAGAAACTGGAGTACCTGGAGAGAACCACCTAACTGCGGCAAGTAAACTGACATCCTTGTCAATTAAAATTGGAGTCGACCACAACTATTACATGCTGGGTTCGAACTCACAAGCACAGTATTGACAGACTAATGATTACTTAGACTACTAATGCAATGATCAGCCACAAAGGCCTCTTATTTGATTAATGTCATTATAAACATCAGTAGGGTTGCAATTTCAGTTATTAAAGTAATCAGGAAAAAAGGAGATGACTTGCTCAAATGAAAAGAGATAAAATTATTGTTCAAGACATTTTACTGGATCATGTTGATGTTCAAGACATTTTACTGGATCATGTTGATGTTCAAGACATATAGCTTTGAACAAAAAGGTGATCTACTGTACTGTCTTCTATCCATTTCAGTTTTGATTTTTACCTCACATTTGAACAGAAATTATAACTCTACATAAGTGGAACTTTCTTTTGACATAAATATATAATATGAAAACTCTTTAAATTGTCACAAGACATACATTATTTTCTTTCTTAAATGTCGTTCATTGATTATGACAACTTCAATTGGATGAGGACATTTATTTTGAAGGGTAGAATCAATGGTTTACATGTCTGTCACTTAGGTATGCAGCCTTTTTCAATTCCAGGTATCATTGCTATGTGATTTCTTTAAATATGAACAAAATAAACACAATTTTCAACAGAAATAAAATTGAGAATGGAAATGGGGAATGTGTAAAAGAGACAATCCAACGAAGGAGCAAAAAACAGGTGAAGGTCACAAATCTTGCACATATAGGCGAGCTTAACTTGGCCCCTAGACAGAAATGTGCACTAGTCTAGGGAAAATAGATGGCACACTAAACTCCAGAACTTATAAATGAACTAAAATTAAAAAACACACAAGACTTACAACTTTAGTTCTTATATCACTTGAAACAACAAAATAATAATTTGCTTGAAGAATTCCAATCAAGACTTGAATATTTCATGTTTGACACTGAAACTGTATGATGTCATGCTGTAGACTTCTCAGAGACTGGAAAAACATTTTACAGAATTCTGACAAATAATTACTAAAATGCAATGTTTAGTTGCCCTTAAAAAGCTATAAATAATACAATTGTTTAAGTAGTTAAAAAAGATATAAGAAGATGTGGTATTAGTGCCAATGAGACAACTCTCAATCAAAATCACAACTTGTAAAAGTAAACCATTTTAGGTCAAAATATGGTCTTCAACACAGAGCCTTGACTCACATCTAACATCATGCAAGCTATGAAGGGCCCCAAAAATTACTAGAGTAAAACCATTCAAACTTCAAAACCGAGAAAACGAGAAACAGGAAACTCTTATGAACCACATCAACAAACTACTGAACATCAGATTCCAGATTGTTATACTTTATTGTTTATAAAAACATTTAAATCACTGACAGAAAATTATTAAACAGGTAAAAACAATTTTTTTTTTTTTATATACTTGACATTTATAGATCGATATAGAAAAAGGTTTTAATGTATGTTTAGACAAATTGTTGATGATTATATATTTCGCTAATTTAGTAAAAATTTTAAAAGATTTTTACAAGTTCTTTTTGACCCTTTCTTTAGTTCTTACATCATTTAAAACAAGAAAAGGTTGACTTGCTTGAGAAATTCCAAATCCAGATATTAATATTTATATCTATATTTATTTTTAAAACTAATGTTAGGTTTTTGTTTTATAAATGAATTAGAAAAGATATGTATATATTAATGCCTTGTTTTACAGTGGTTCACTTTACTGATGAGGACTGTGATGTATACCGACACTACCTAAAATCAGAAGATGATCAGTATGAAGTACAATGGGATGGGGAACCATATCCTAGCTTTTGTAGTCTTAAATTTAAGCTAATGACCGGAGTCGATACATATAAGATATGTGCTAAAATAACAACTCTAGATTTACCGTGTGAAGGCCCTAAACTTACATACTTTTATGGATCAGATATAGAGGTAGGTTTACATTGAAGGTCTATAGAATAGGAAACTTTCAGTTCAAGTTTCCTTTTTTCACAGATTTATGGTAAAATGTCTTTTATATTCATATTCTGTGTACTCAGTTACAAAGTATAGGACAATCAATATTTAACAAATCCAGAAAAAGGAGGGAGTTACCATCCCTTTCCTGGATTAGGCCATTAGTTATCTATAATGGAATCTCCCAGTAAGTTAGTACCGTCAACTTTTTTTTTTAAATGTCTGGCTCTGCATCAGATTGATATTACCATTGACATTTTGCTCAGCCCCATCCATTTACATGTAAAGGTCATGTGTTTTATACATATTAACATATTCAAATTTTGCATAAAATAGCATAATTAACATGAGCCTTATTTATGAACCAATTATGAGGCGCATAGGTGAATCTAGGGATGGGACTGGGTTGCTTGCCCACACCTCCCCCCCCCCCCCCCCAAATTTGGTTGATTGTATAGAGAATCACTGAAGATGACTGGAGTGGTCCCCCTTAGTTCTGAATTGACACAAAGGAGTACGTCTGTAAAGCAAGTTATTATCATATTAGTTTACATCACTTTACCAGTATACATTTACAAGGTCATTATAAGCAGTTCTTGTAACATTTTAATAATTGTTCTGCTATGCAAGATTGACAAAAGTGCTACTGTTTATCTTTAAAAAAAATTGAAAGCAACACGTTAAATAATTTTTTGCATCGGAAGCGCTTTTCTGGATTTACCTTCATCAGGAACGCTCAAAGCCAAACAATTGAAATCCAAGGATGTATAAGTAAACCGTTAAAGATCTTTTTGACAAAAATACCTAAAATTGATAGCTGAATTCATATAAAGTCAACTTTGCCTGAAGGAGTTTAAACCTTAGTTTCCTAATAATTTCAAAATTTATAAACGAACACTTTTAGAATAGATTGTTAAATCATGTCAGTACCAAAGGACTGACTACTGAATTGATGATACTCTTGGGGACTGATAGTCCACTAGTAGAGGTATCAGCTCAGTGATGTAAAAAATTGAAAACAACATATTAAATAATTTTCTGCGTTCGATCTTAAGAGATGAATGAAACAGAGTTTTTGTGAAGAATGACAACACAAATTTGACCACAATAGCTAGGGTTGGCATGTCCAGTTTACTTCTATTTTGGTTGTTTGCCTTCATGACTTTTATAAATTATTTATCCTCTTTTACTTTTAGAGTTATACCTGTACTGATTCGCCACCAGTGAATGAATATTGTGATGATCTCTTTATATATATGAAGTTAGCCCCTTATGATATTGCTAACACAAAATATTATTCGTCAAAAGTAAGAATAACCATAACAGCTACACTAATAAGCAGATATGGTGAAGATTCAACTGAAGGTTGGTAAAAATTATCAAATTTCCCATGTGTATGTTGACTAACTTTCACTGAAATGCACTAAAACTAGATAGGTATTATGGGGTAAAAATCATTTTAACACAGGGAAAATAATCATATATGCAAGCTTTTGTTTTTATACGACCGCAAAAATTAAAAAAAAATTGGGTTGTATATTGCTTTCATGTTGTCATCAGTGTCGTCTGAAGACATGGTTTCCAGATAATAACTTTATTATAAGTGAATAGAAATCAATAGAATTTAAACACAAGGTTTATAATCACTAAAGGAAGGTTGGGATTGATTTTGAGGGTTATGATCCCAATTGTGCCAAAAAAAGGGGCCCAAATAAGCATTTTTGTATATTCCAGACAATTACTTTTGTTAAAGTGTATGAATCTCTCTGAAATTATAACACAAGTTTCCATTTTACAAAGGGATTGTCAGGATTGACTTTGGGGGTTATGTCTCAACCATTTCAGAATTAGGGGCTAAAAAGGGGAAAAAGGGTTTTTTCTGGTTAAAGGACAATTGAGACAATTTTAAAGCAGTGTAAGGGAGGTTATCCAAATCAATTTAAAAAACAATGTTTCAATACCTCCCTTACACTGCTTGTAAATTATGTATTAAGAAATGATGATTGTCTTGAGGTGTTTAGCTGTCAATTAATTTTAGCAGTTACTATTAAGTATTAATTAATATTAGTTTTAGCCATGACTATGTATGTCTGTTCATATTTAAAAAAAATTATGATGTATTTAAATGGGTAATTATGGTAGCAAACTCATTAGAAATTTGATTTGAAATACTGGCCATATCTTGAGGGAAAGAATTTTTTTGGAATAAGGGAAAAAATTGTCAATTTCGCAACAACATAGTGTATTGCACATTCCTTGACTACTGTTATTCGGTGTCAGAAACTTATAATGTGTCAAAAATTTAATTACAATCCAAATTCAGACCTATATCAAGCGTGAATATTGTGTCCATTTTGGTCCCAACTTTTCAGGATTGGACATCTGCAGTCATATCCTGCCCTGCTCAGCGAAGCAATTTATTGATTTATGTTGATAGTTAGTGGTAATTGAAAGCTAAGAGTGTTTCACTGACAAAAGTATGTTGAATTATGCAGTGTTTTGACAGTTTAAAATTGAGAATAGAATGGGGAAATGTGTCAAAGATAAATAATAACTCGACCAAAGAGCAGAAAACAGCTGAAGGCCACCAATGGGTCTTCAACAATAGCTTTAAAATCCTGTAATTGTAGGTGCAATGTGCAATACTGTGGATTCATTTATTTTCGTTGGTACCACTTTTCGTGGATTGAGGAAAACTTGCATATTCGTGGATATTTAATTTCGTGGTTTTGACAAAGTTTGCATACATTTCTTAAAATAATTTTAATTCATGGTTTACCTATACCCACGAAATCCTTGAAAATTGGTATCCCACGAATAATAATGAATCCACAGTAGTTCAGTAAAAAATGTACGTCACACTAAACTCCAAAACATTTTTGTATGAACTGAACTAATAAAAGAAAAGAGTTCAATTGTCCCCTGCATAACACATACTTTATCTATCCAAGGGCAATAACTAAAAAAAAATTCTTTGTTCTATCAATTTATAAATGAGAAATGAAGGTTTCAGAGCAAATTCAATGAGATTTCTGTTATAATTATTTTTATACGACCGCAAAATTTTTTTGGCATCGTATAATGGTATCAATGTCTTTGTCGTCTTCTGCGGTATCCGGTCGTTCCGGCCCCAAACCGATCCGGCCCCAAGTCAATCCGGCCCAAAGTCGATCCGGCCCAAGTCGATCCGGCCCACGTCGATCCGGTCCCAAGTCGATCCGGCCCAATAATAAAATAAGAAATAACTTTATCTTACCTATAATTTATTAGACTGTCATTTCAATAATTACTTACTTCCATGTTCTTCATTTACTTCAGTTGAATATTTGTCTCATTGGCAAAAATACCAACTCTACTATTTTGTAACTAATATATATAAAAAAAATTACCTTCTACATCATTATTGGTCCGGATGGACAGTTGGTAGACATTCTGTCTTCTCTTTTATAGATAGGATTCGGCAAATCAAACAACATTTCTCAATTTGAGAAATTTTAAGAACTTAAAAGAAAAACAAAGTTTGTATGTATCAGCTTGGGGATCGGGTTGTACCGTTGTGTATGTATGTAACTATTTGTTATTACACAAGATGAAAGACTTGTTAGGATCACAGTCAATTGAAAGAAGACGCTAATTACTGCTGATTAATGTTGATGTCTGAATTGTTTTAATATAATTATACCCAATAATCTTGAAAACTTGTAATAAAAACATAATCAACCTAGTTATTTTTATACTCATCTGAAGAAAATATTTTTTAATTTTTTTTTACCGTACACCTTTAACATTATAATAAAAATCATAAACATTTATGATTACTTTAATATATATCTTTATTTTTATTCCTTATAAATATATTTTTTTATTGGGGCCGGATCGACTTTACATTTGTGCCGGATCGACGTGGGGCCGGATCGACGTGGGACGGATCGACTTGGGCCGGATCGACGCGAAAGCGTCTTCTGCGTGGTCGTCTGTGTTGTTGTCTGCGTAGTTGTCAGAAATACTAGTATGTGTCAAATATTTAATAACAATCCAAATTCAGACCTGTATCAAGCACAAACATTGTGTCCATTTTTGCCTCAATTGTTCAGGGTTGGACCTCTGTGGTCGTATCCATCTGTGCTCAACGAAGCAATTTATTTAAAAGGGCATAACTACTTTAAAAATACTTGATCAGCACTTACTTTCGAAAGTGTCAAAGACAATGTTGATATAAACCTATGATAAAAGTTTTATAAAATTCTGGCAAGAGTTGTCCACATGAGATTGCAATATCCCATATAATCATTATCCTAAGGGGCATTACTCTTTTATTTTTATTTTTTTTATTTTTTAATATTTGAAAGACAATGCTGACATCTATGATACAAGTTTCATAAAAATTTTGGCAAGAACTGTACATGTGGGAGTGCTAACTTTGCATATAATTGAAGAAACTTAGTAAGTAGCTCACAATTACCCCCCCTGATTTCAGAGGAGTTGCAATGACAAACTGTTGCTAAGGGGCATAATACTTTTAAAAACAATTTTATACGACATGTCAATAATTGTACACATTAGAGCACTTATGATGCTATTTCCATATAATTAATGTTTGTAAAGGGCATAATTCTTTTTTTTTTTAATAATTGATCAGCACCTATTTTCAAACTCATTCAAGACAATGCTGATGTGAACATATAAGTTTTATAAAAAAAAACCTGGCAAGAATTGTTCACAGGAGAGAGCAATAATGAAAAAATTCAATAAATTTATGTCATAACTCTAAAAATTATTGATCAACACTGAATTTTGAACTCATCAGAGCCATTGCTGATATAAATCTTGATATAAGTTTCATGAAAATCTGCAAGAACTATACATTGGAGAGCGCTTAAATATTAGTCTGGATGGAAGGACACCTGGTATTTTTATAATGCAATATTTGTAGTCTCTCTGCTCTCATAAGTTTAAGTCCCCGTTAAAAGCTAGACAGATAATGGTGAATCATTTCATAGCACTACTTCTGAAGAGGTATATTTTATCCTGGTCTAGAATTTACAGTATTGCCCCTGACTGCATGTTAAAGGGGAGATAACTGAACTATTTACATTTGATGTGTTTACAATGTAAACTTTACATTGATATGAACTTGCTGCTGATGGGAATTTCCATCTTATCAGTTGGACCAAAATAGATACATAGATGCAAATACATGTATTGCCAAAAACTTTTTATTATTAACAGCATTTAATATGAGGGGCCTCAGTGGCCAAGTAGTCTTAGTAAGTGAATTTAACCACTGAGTGGCACTACCCTGTCAACACTTAGTTGCAAGTTTGAACACTGCACATGGCATGTGTACTCGGCTCTAATCTTAATTGACTAGAATTGTCAGTTTTCCCTCTGAAGGTCAGTGGTTTTCTAAAGCTCTTATTTATCTGCTTTTATCAAGGAAAACACAGCTGTGAGTGCCATGGCTAAACTAAAATAAAATGCCATGAAATTTAAATAATAAACAGTGTAAGAAATATCTACAAACAGAAAATAGCATTCTATTCAACCTGAATGACGGGAAAAAACTTAATTAAATTAATAGCAGTGGAAATATTTGGCATAATATAGGTATTGAATAGAATAATTTTTCTTTCAGGTACTGGTATAGCAGTAGGAGTATGTTTTGGAATTGCAATGATTGTGTTTTTCGTGATTGTCTTTTACTGTGTATATAAAAGACGGCAGGCTGCATTGAGACAATTGGAACAATCTGGAGGAGTTGTTGTTCTTGGAAGACAAGGAAATATGGTTATAATGGCAGCTCCTGTTACATATGCAAATAATGATGTAACTGTTCCTTTTCGAGGTACATGTTAACAGATAAAGACACATTGATTTTGTTTCACAAGAAATTGGATTATCCTTAAATACACTGATTTGCATGTCCCTTGCATGTGCATCCATAAACAGCTGTATTGTACCAATTTGAAGGAGTCTTGCGCAGGGTCGGATAGAGGTTTTTGGAAAATGGGGGGGGCCGAAGTGAATAAATTTTGCCAATCAGGGCAAGGCAAAAATTTTATGGGACCTTTATTAGGCTGAAAAACATAAAATAAGTGTAAAATGCACTTTTTAAACGGTTCCTGACTTAGGGCATGTATATTTTATAGTTGCTGTAAAGTGTAAGGGTTGGACATTTTTGATACCGTATATATAAAATGATTAGATGGATCCAAAGCTATGTACTATATATAGTATATTTGATTTGAGACTTGCCAGTCAAAAATGGACATGGAAAATTCTCCTTTGTTGTATGTTTAGTTAGTATAACCTCCCATATTCCTTGTGGTAAACAAGATATACGCCGGGCTTTTCAATGAAATTTACAATACGACCCACACGAGTTAAGAAACAAACAGACAATTTTTATCCAAATTTTGGTTGAAATGTTTCAGCCAACAAGGGAAGTAAGGGGTTCCAAATCAACCAAAGGCTACAAATGAATCTGAAATGACAAGGAATTTATAAATGACGGTCCACAAATGGAGCCATAAAAGTCACACTCAACAGGCAGGTTCCAGTCTGGCTTTGAAAAAAGTATTCAATAAATCAGTTCGGGGAAACAGACATTCCGGTCAGATATGGGATTTACATGCAAACCCCCGGCCCCCCCAAAAAATATGCCCGTTTATTATTCATCATGTTCATTTAATGCTAAATAATTCTATTGGAAATTTTTGTTTCTAATAGCAAAAAAGTGGACAAGATTATTGTTTTCAATCCAGATACGACCAGAATTATTGTTGAAGGCAAAAACACAGGCACTTGTTTCTGTCAATATGGGGTTTACTATCAATACCTGTACGTGATTTTTCGTACTGGTATGGATAGTAAACCCCATATTTTCTATCTTAACTTTATTTAACTCACATTTTCAATAAGTAAGGAAGCATTGTTGATACAAGGATCGTTGCAGAAGGAATACCACTTTCATCATATACTGTAAATCAACTAATTTTTCACGACTTTCGCAAGTAGACAAATAAGGAGCATATATAATTAATTGTCATAAAAATTTAAAACTTTGATATTCCGTTATCAAACTACATCAAGTGAATTTGAAAAAAGCAAAATTGAATTGCCTCAGAAGTGTACTAGGAATATTAATTGCCTCAGAAGTGTACTAGGAAGATGAATTGCCTCAGAAGTGTACTAGGAAGATGAATTGCCTCAGAAGTGTACTAGGAAGAGTTAAATGACAAATTAAGTAGCCACTAAATATGTTTGTTTACATGTACAGTATTCAGTTAAAATTGCTTTTAAACTTTATAAGAAATTTATTTATTTACAGATCAACCTATGGTGCAACAACTCTCTGCTAATCAAAGGACACACTCTGGAAATTCAGGTTTCCAAGATTCAAATGTGCAAAATAGTTTACATGACAATCATCAACAATCAGCCCCACCGCCATCCTACAGTGAGGTGACAGGTTACAAATAAAGCATTTTCTGGTGTCAAGCATGGGAAGCAGTAACCCTTTCTGTACTGGAACCCAGAGTGATAGGCTTTTATTAATGGAGTACTCTAAGTAAAAGACAAGTAAAAATTGTCTGATGTTTGACTGTGATATTTCATTTGTGTAAGAATATACATAGACCAATCTGGAGTTCTTTTATGAATGAGTTAACAACTGTTTAACCAAAGGTCAATCAGGGAGAAGTCTGTTCTGACATTATAACATAATGATTGTGACTTAGGAAATGTACAGGGAAAAGGCACTAATTTAAAGGTGTTAATAAAGGAGGATAGAATTTAAGTTAAAACAACAGTGCAATCCCTTGTATAATTAATCAATATATGCAATCAAAGGTATTGTATTTTTACTGTATAAGCGAGAGAGATCTGTTTGCGCCAAAAATGCGTCCTTTTGCGCCACAACTTTTTTCTTGAATGCTACGTTTGCGCCACCTAAAAAAAACTTTTAAAATTACATGGTATCATTTGCGCCAAAAAAAAAACATACGATTGCACCAATTAGAAGAAAAATCACTTCCTGCCTCCTTTTTTTTTTACTTGGAACTGGCAGTTTACATGGCAAATATTTCCTTTTCTGAATGATACATTCTTCTTACTGCTGCTGCAAAAAGACAAACATTGAAGGATGAAATGCATAAAAACAGTTCATAATAACTCCTGTGGAATGCTTCTGCTCCATTACTGGTATGTCTTGCGGTAGATAGAGTTTCGGTCCATACGGATGGTGGGAACACAGCACTGTGAAGTTAACATATAACACATAATCAGCAAAAGCTTCTATTTTCTTCTATTTCTCTTTCTTGTATTAAATATTCAGCAAAGCAATAAGTTTTCTTCTCTCTCTGTACATGGACGATCTTATGCATTTCAAGTCATTTCTTTCCAGATGCTCATCTTCATGGTGAAATATCTCTGAACATATGATACTTTTTAAGCAAAACATATGAATAAAAATTAATCATTAATATTTATGATAGATATGTGTACAGGTAAATTGGTGCAAATGAGTTCTGAATATTGGCGCAATTGATACATTTTGAAAACAAAATTTAGCGCAAATGATAGCCCTGAAAAACAGTAATTGGTGCAAAAGGACTGCTGCCGTATAAGCATGATGAGTGGAAAGTGCAAAGTCAAGTAGGTGAAAATTATTTGTCTTTTGTATCCATCATGTTTTCCCATACAAATTGATATTGATAAGAAGTAGATTTCAGTCTCAATAATTTTTATCCTTGTACCTGATGTTTATTTGGTGATAATTTTTTTTAAACAACATATGTTTTACTATTTATTCTGACTTCAAAAGTATCTCATAAACATTATATAGTTTATGAGATGTTTTATATAGTTTATAAGATATCTTATATAGTTTATAAGATATCTTATAAAGTTTATAAGATATCTTATAAAGTTTATAAGATATCTTATATAGTTTGATATCTCTTTAATTTTCTTTATAAGATATCTTATAAATTATGTACATTATAAACTATATGTGATATCTTATAAAAAAATATTTATGAGATATCTATTAAACTTTAGGAGATATTTTATAAAGTATATAAATCAAATCAAATCAAATAATTTTATTGGTGCAAATTCCTATACAGAAATGATACCAGCTGACATTTACAAAATACAAATACAAATAAAAAAGTAAACAAACAAACAAACAAACAAACAAACAAACAATAAAAACATATTTTCTCAATGATAAGAGATACATATTTTATATTTACATTGCGTGGAGGTGTTATTCATACAATATTATTAATTCAAGCTATTACAATAAGCTTTAATACTATAAAAGGTCTTAACAACATTATGTTTGCTTTAAATGAATGTTCAAATCATACATATTGCTTATTCCAGCTACACATACAGTACTAATGTCCGTATCATTACTTTTCGAAATGAAACTTAACTTATCTTGTTCACACATATTAACAAAAGATGGAACTATATCACTTAAATTACAAAAGAGTACATTTCTATTAAGTTCTAACGCTTTACATTGAATGAGGAAATTGAACTCATCTTCAATTCCATCCTTGCAAATTGGACAAATTCTCTGTTCTAAACATGTTCTGTTATATCTACAAACTTCTATTATGTACTAATTCTGATTTTTACCATTTTAGAAATAACACTTTTGCTAAGGCCCAGTAGAAGATATTTTTCTAATTCAAAATTATTTTTAACTTTGCGATATGTTCTTGGTTTATTACCATGACTTTCTTTATTAGAGTCACAAAAAAGAGCTTGTTTCCAGTTTTTTATGAATTCCTCTTCTAATTTCTTTTGATGAAATGAAAAAAGTATTTTTTTCTTTGACTTAGTATTTTGATTTTCCCAGACATGCTGAAAACCAAGTCTACCTAATAACACTTAATTTACTACAAAAACCATTAGGAAAGTTTAAGTTTTCATTGTATGCTTTCTTTTCCATACTCTCATTGTCCATATTAATGATATGAAGCCAGAAATTAATAGTATTTTTAAGGGCTGACAATGAAAGTGGGAATAAACCTTATTCAGAAAGTACAGCATTATTAACAGCACCCTTATTTACACCCAATAAAAATTTAGAAAATTTTATTTTAATTTTATTTGGACTGAAGTTTGTATAGTTTGACTCAATGGCAGTATTTTGTTTCACTAAACTAATAGTATCCCAAACTTCACTGCTATATAACAGACTGGGTTTATCGCATGAATCAAAAAGCTTTAAATGTGGTAGTAAATTCATCTTTTCACAAAATAATAATTTTCTAATACAAAATATAGCTTTGCTAGCCTTTTTACATAACTGATCAATTGCTGTAGTAAAAGATCCAGATGGTTTAAAAATTATACCTAGATACTTGTATTGATCAGTTAACTCTAGTAATTTTCCATTATAATAGAATTTGTGCTTTTTTAATAATTTTCCCTGCTTTATTGAATATTATAATTTTGGTTTTATTAAGATTAACAGATAGATTCCATTTTTCACAAAATATATTTAATTTATCTAAAGCATTTTGTAGGCCAGATGCACATTCTAATATTACTACTAAATCAACTGCATAAAGAAGACAAGACACTTGTTTATCATCTAGTAAAATTGAGAATGGAAATGGGGAATGTGTCAAAGAGACAACAACCCGACCAAATAAAAAACAACAGCAGAGGGTCACCAACAGGTCTTCAATGTAGCGAGAAATTCCCGCACCCGGAGGCGTCCTTCAGCTGGCCCCTAAACAAATATATACTAGTCCAGTGATAATGAACGCCATACTAATTTCCAAATTGTACACAAGAAACTAAAATTAAAATAATACAAGACTAACAAAGGCCAGAGGCTCCTGACTTGGGACAGGCGCAAAAATGCGGCGGGGTTAAACATGTTTGTGAGATCTCAACCCTCCCCCTATACCTCTAACCAATGTAGTAAAGTAAACGCATAACAATACGCACATTAAAATTCAGTTCAAGAGAAATCCGAGTCTGATGTCAGAAGATGTAACCAAAGGCATGTAGGCATGCCGGATCACATTTGTGGTCAAACATTTCAACCAGTTCATTTATATACAATGAAAATAATGTAGGGCTTAAGTTAATATATAAGACATCTTGTAAAGTTAATGAAATATCTAATATAATTAATAAGATAGCTTATATAATTTTCTTTAAAAGATATCTCATATACTATATATGAGATATCTTATAAGACATCTCATAAACAATAAAAATCAATTGAAAATGTCTTATTATTTTTTACATCATTACATGTGATTCTAGATTGACAAAAGAAATGTATATTACTTTTTCAAATTAAAGTTGTGGTGTTATGTATAAATGAAGACTTGTTTTTATAACTGTGATAGTAATGTTTACATTATTTAGGAGTGAATACCATGGATGTGTTTATTTGTTTACTTTCATGGTGTGTTAAAAATGTTGATATATATATACTGTGAATTGTTTCTTTTTTTTATGATTAACTGGGACTATTTGTTAACTTTCATTGTGTGTTAAAAATGTTGATATATATATGTAATGGTTTATTTCTTCCTCTGTAATATTTAATCCTGGGGATAATTTGTTCCAGTAATTTTTTTCCAGACATGATATTTCACAGGTAGATTTTTTCCAGAGGAGTGAAAATTTATCTGTGTTATGCGGATAGTATGTACATGTACCAGTATATATTATCTGTTGCATATTTCACAGAATCTTGTGAAATAGAGTCCCCTTAATTACTATGTAAGGTACTCACAATCAATATATACCTGACTAAAATGATAAATGTTTCAAAAAGGTAAAACAAACTTGCATAATTTATCATCAAAGGGAGGTAATTATGAATTATTTTTATTTTTAAAATAATATTATATTCCCAAATCTATTTCATAGCGATATTTTTCCTTACATCTTATTTTTTATATTCATTTATATAAAAAGATGACTTAAAACATGATTTAATAAGACAGATAATATTTCACAGGTAAATACTATCCAGCTGTTGAAATTGCATTTGTTCCAATACATTGTTATGGTTCATCTGATTTCCATATTTCAACAACTACATCTTTGTCCCCAGACAAAATAATTAATATATTTAAGGAATGACTGTAATATTTTTTCTGTTTATGAAGAAATAACATAAAAAATTTGGTGCACACTGAATAACGAGTGTAGCGGGTTATTTAACAGTGTGCACCACATTTTTTATGTTATTTCGAATAGACAGAAATATTTGAATATATTGGTATCACATCCGGGACAGCGGCGTCTGCGTCATCATCGTCAGCGTTGTCTGAAGACGAATGGTTTCTGGATAATAACTTAAGTATAAGTAAATAGAAATCAATAAAATTTTAACATAATGTTTGTAACCACTAAAAGAAGGTTGGGATTGATTTTGGGGGTTATAGTCCAAACAGTTTAAGAATTAGGGGCCCAAAGGGGCCCAAAACAAGAATTTATCTATTTTCAGGACAATAAGTTGTGTATAAGAATTTCAATTGCTCTAATATTGTACCACAATGTCCATTCTATAAAGTATAAGTTTGGGATTTATTTAAAGGGTTTCAGGGCAAACAGTCTAGGTATTAAGGGCCAAAAAGGGGCAAAAAACAAGCATTTTTGTAGTTTCGGGACAATAACTAATGTATAACTGTATGGATCTCTCTGACATTGTACCACAAGGTTCCATATAACAAAAGGAAGTCTTTGATTCAGTTTGGGGTTAACATCCCTGAACATTTAGGAATAAGGGGCCAAAAAGAAGCATTTTTATACGACCGCAAAAATTGAAAATTGGTATATTGGTATGACGTTGGCGTCGTCCAAAGACATTTGGTTTTCGCACTCTAACTTTAGCATAAGTAAATAGAAATCTATGAAATTTTTAAACACAAGGTTTATGACCATGAAAGGAAGGTTGGGATTGATTTTGGGAGTTTTGGTCCCAACAGTTTAGGAATCAGGGGCCAAAAGAGTCCAAAATTAAACTTTATTTGATTTCATCAAAAGTTGAACCATTGGGGTTCTTTGATATGCCGAATCTAACCATGTATTTAGATTCTTAATTTTTGGTCACATTTTCAAATTGGTCTACATTAAGGTCCAAAGGGTCCAAAAGTAAACTTTGTTTGATTTCAACAAAATTGAATATATGGGGTTCCTCGATATGCTGAATCTAACCATGTATTAAGATTGATGATATTTGGGCCCGGTTATCAAATTGGTCCACAGTGAGGTCTAAAGGGTCCAAAATTGAACTTTATTTGATTTCATCAAATATTGAATTCTTGGGGTTCTTTGATATGCTGAATCTAACCATGTATTTAGACTTTGGATATTGAAATACCACAAAGGGATGGTAAGAAGTGTCTTTGGGAGTTATGGCTCAAACTGTTATGGAATAAGGTGCAAAAAAGAGTGGAAAAGGGTTTCCAGGTTAATGGACAATTACTTAAGTACAAAACATAATTTAAAAGCAGTGTACGGTTGGAAATTGAAATTCATTTGAATATCTCACCTAAACTGTTTTTAAAGTATATTGGAAATTTGCCAAAAACTTTATTATTAATAAATTCCATTGAAAATTTGCCAATAACTTTAGTTTAATGAACTTCATTGGAAATTTGCCAATATAAAAAGTTGCTGATGGAGTTTTTTTGTTTATCTCACCTAAACTGCTTTTAAATTATGTATATTGGAAATTTGCCAATGACTTTAGTTTAATAAACTTCATTGGAAATTTGCCAATATAAAATGTTGCTGATGAAGCTTTTTTGTTTATTTTTAGCCATGATAATTGTAGTTTCAAGACAATAAATTGTAGTTATCTTTCTTTGTCCAGAATGGTTGTTATATCACCTTAAACCAATGCTTTATGAAATATTCTTTGAAAATTGGAGCTATCTTTCTTTTTTCCAGAATAGTAGTTGAATCAACTTAAATCATTGCTTTATACGATATACAATTCAATATTCACTTTTACTACCAACTAATAAATTAAAACAATCTTTACCATTCAGTGATTACAAGCACTTTTTTTACATTTTAATATTTTAGATTTCAGAAATAAAAATAAAAATTTTTTCAAACATTTTTTTGAGAGGATTAATATTCAACAGCATAGTGATTTGCTCAAAGGCAAAAAAAATTTTTAAGATCATTAGACCACATTCATTCTGTGTCAGAAAACTATGCTGCGTCAACTATTTAATCACAATCCAAATTCAGAGCTGAATCCATCTTGAATGTTGTGTCCATACTTGCCCCAACCGTTCAGGGTTCAACCTCTGCGGTCGTATAAAGCTGCGCCAATCGGACCACTGGAGATCTAGTTTACAGGCAATAACTTGGGTTTAAGTGTATGGATCTCTCTGAAATTATACTACAAGGTTTCTTACTACAACGGAAAGGCTGGAATTGAGTTTTGGGGTTCTTTCTCCAAGGGGGAGGGGATTGGTTTCAATAAGTGAGGGGTCAAAAAAGGGGCCCAAAGAAGCATTTTTGTAGTTTTCAGTCAATAACTTTTGGTTAAGTGTATAAATCTCCCTGAAATTATACCACAAGTTTCCATACTCCAAAGGGATGGTTATGGGGGTTATGGCTCAAATCATTAAGCAATTAGGGGGAAAACAAGGGTTTTTCTGGTTAAAGGACATTATTTAGACAATATAAAAGCAGTGTAAATGAGGTAATGCAACTAAAATTTAAAGAATACTGTTAAATATATGATTGATTACTTGATTACATCCCTTACACTGCTTATTTTCAAAAGTTTCAAGAAGAAATCTTTAATTGCACAGTATTGTGCAATAGATTTGTTAGATCTTTAACCACATTTATTTTGTGATAAAAACCTATATTATGTCAAACATTTGATCTCAATCCAAATTCAGGCAGTATCAAGCTTGAATATTGTGATCAAATTTACCACACTGTTCAGGGTTCAACCACTGGGTTCGTATAAAGCTGCGCCCTGCAGAGCACCTGGTTTTATGATTATCTGGGACTATTTGTTAACTTTCATTTTGTGTTAAAAATGTTGGTATATATACTGTGAATTGTTATTTTTTTTTTAATTTATCTGGGACCATTATACTATTAGTATATTATTATACTTCACATTAAAATGCTAGATTTTTACTGGCTAATATGAGGTAGACACTTTACTCTATCCCATGGCTGAACAGGAGACACTTTTTTGAAGGTCACCCTCTTTTGCAGACCAATCAAAAATTGATAATTTAAAGAATAATGAATTGAATTTACATCAAATAATTAACTACAATGCTCAATTTTTACATTTTGGCTCAAAACTTTTCATAGAATGTCAAAATAAAAAAAAAAAACATCTTGTTTCACGTCAGTTAACGTTCTGATATCTGCAACATTATGTATGTGGGGTCATGGTAAAAATTCAACAGTAAAAGACAATAATAATACGACATTCAGTATAATGAATTAAATAACACACAAGTGAGAGGATGATAGAGCAGATTGGTACCCCTCAAAAACATTGTCAAACTTGGCTTAGCCTCAGTTGATATTGTTTTCTCAGGGTAACAATCTGCTCTATCACCCTCTCAGCTATGTGTTACAGGTATTTATATAATAGTCCCAGTATTTCTATATGTTTTATTTGAAATTAAATATATGTCTTGTATTATGACTATCAAGACTTTTAACCTGTAGTTGTATTATATAAAATCTATGGGTAGTTATTCATGTGCAATTGTTAGAGCATCCCATTACATACTTGTTATATTATGAATATTTAAATTGTTCTAACAGAGACTGGTAGAGCACATTAAAAGAAATGTCAGTATAAATATAGCCCTGCAAAAAAACTAATAGGGGTATTCTTACTTGAGATTTACAAGCCAAATGCATGTGATATATTTCCTTACATAAAAATTCACATAACTCTGAGATGAAAATTCTGAATTTTCCAAATATAAAAGGAGGCTATTCCAACAATAAATTATTAAAGTATGGAGTAAATTTATAATCAAAACATACTCGAGTTAACAAGTAAAAAAGTGCCAGAAATATGAATGTGCGGTCCTAACTACTTTTGATTTTTGAATGATAAACCAGCAAAATTTCAAAAAATAAAGTGATCTTACTTTTACCAATCCCAACAAAATCTGTGTATGGTATAGGAATATTTACCTAAGTTAAAGGTCCATAAATAAAGAAGTTCAATTTGAAAACAAGTAGACTAATTTCATATTACTGACTTTTGACTCCAAATAGATATAGGAAGATGTGGTGAGACAACTCTCATCCAAATAACAATTTTAAAAAAGTAAACCATTATAGGTCAATGTACAGCCTTCAACACGGAGCCTTGGCTCACATTGAACAACAAGCTATAAAGGGCCCCAAAATTACTACTGTAAAATCATTCAAACGGGAAAACCAACGGTTTCATCTATATTAAATAAAAAAACTAGAAACGAGAAACACGTATAAATTACATAAACAAACGACAACTACTGTACATCAGATTCCTGACTTAGGACAGGTGCAAACATTTGCAGCGGGAAAGTTTATATTTTTTCAACATTCTACCTACTCTGTGGTTGGACATCCTGGTACCAAGTCAAGTGAGAGCAACGTAAAGAAGTAAAAACTAGAGGCTCTAAAGAGCCTGTGTCACTCACCTTGGTCTATGTGAATATTAAACAACGGAAGCAGATGGATTCATGACAAAATTGTGTTTTGGTGATTGTGATGTGTTTGTACATCTTACTTTACTAAACAGTCTTGCTGCTTACAATTATCTCTATCTATAATGAACTTGGCCCAGTAGTTTCAGTGGAAAATGCTAATAAAAATTTACAAATTTTATGAAAATTATTAAAAATTGACTATAAAGGACAATAACTCCTTAGGGGGTCAATTGACCATTTAGGTCATGTTGACTTATTTGTAAATCTTACTTTGCTGAACATTAATGCTGTTTACAGTTTATCTCTATCTATAATAATATTCAAATAATAACCAACCAGATGCTCCGCAGGGCGCAGCTTTATACGACCGCAGAGGTTGAACCCTGAACGGTTGGGGCAAGTATGGACACAACATTCAAGCTGGATTCAGCTCTAAATTTGGATTGTGATTAAATAGTTGACACAGCATAGGTTTCTGACACAGAATGAATGTGGTCTAATGAACTTAAAAAAAAATGTTTGCCTTTGAGCAATTCACTATGCTGTTGAATATTAATCCTCTCAAAAAAATGTTTGAAGAAATTTTCTTTTTATTTATGAAATCTGAAATGAAAAAAATTGACCCTCCAATTTTTTTTTCACATCCCCCTTTCCCTTATTTCAAAACTGATCTCAATTCAAATTTCTAATGAAGTTTGCAACAATAACTACTCATTTAAATACATCATAAAATATTAAAATGTAAAAAAAGTGCTTGTTATCACTGAATGGTAAAGATTGTTTTAATCTATCAGTTGGTAGTAAAAGTGAATATACATTGTATATTGTATAAAACAATGATTTAAGTTGATTCAACTACTATTTTGGACAAAGAAAGATAACTCCCAATTGAAATCCAATTGGAATTTCTTGCTATTGCACAATATTGTGCAATTAGATATTTCTTGCTATTGTGGAATACTGTGCAATTGAAAATATTTGCTATTGCACAATACTGTGCAATTGAAGATTTCTTGCTATTGCACAATACTGTGCAATTGAAGATTTCTTGCTATTGCTGAATACTGTGCAATTGAAAATTTCTTGCTATTGCACAATACTTAATATAATAATTTTGGATCCTGATTTGGACCAACTTGAAAACTGGGCCCATAATCAAAAATCTAAGTACATGTTTAGATTCAGCATATCACAGAGGCCCAATAATTCAATTTTTGTTAAAATCAAACTTAGTTTAATTTTGGACCCTTTGGACGTTAATGTAAACCAATTTTAAAACGGGACCAAAAATTAAGAATCTACATACACAGTTAGATTTGGCATATCAAAGAACCCCAATTATTCAATTTTTGATAAAATCAAACAAAGTTTAAATCTGGACCCTTTGGGCCCTTTATTCCTAAACTGTTGGGACCAAAACTCCCAAAATCAATACCAACCTTCCTTTTATGGTCATAAACCTTGTGTTTAAATTTCATAGATTTCTATTTACTTATACTAAAGTTATGGTGCGAAAACCAAAAAAAATGCTTATTTGGGTCCCTTTTTGGCCCCTAATTCCTAAACTGTTGGGACCTAAACTCCCAAAATCAATACCAACCTTCCTTTTGTGGTCATAAACATTGTGTTTAAATTTCATTGATTTCTATTTACTTAAACTAAAGTTATTGTGCGAAAACCAAGAATAATGCTTATTTGGGCCTATTTTGGCCCCTAATTCCTAAACTGTTGGAACCAAAACTCCCAAAATCAATCCCAACCTTTCTTTTATGGTCATACACCTTATGTCAAAATTTCATAGATTTCTATTTACTTTTACTAAAGTTAGAGTGCGAAAACTAAAAGTATTCGGACGACGACGACGCAGACGACGACGCCAACATGATAGCAATATACGACGAAAAATTTTTCAAATTTTGCGGTCGTATAAAAACAGCAAAATTTCCTTAAAATTACTGATTCAGGGGCAGCAACCCAACAACGGGTTGATCGATTCATCTGAAAATTTCAGGGCAGATAGATCTTGACCTGATAAACAATTTAACCCCCTGTCAGATTTGCTCTAAATGCTTTGGTTTTTGAGTTATAAGCCAAAAACTGCATTTTATTCCTATATTCTATCTTTAGCAGTGGCAGCCACCTTGATTTGATGGCCGGGTCACCGGACACATTTTTAAAACTAGATACCCCAAAGATAATTGTGGCCCAGTTTGGATTAATTTGGCACAGTAGTTTCAGAGTAGAAGATTTTTGTAAAAGATAACTAAGATTTATGAAATATGGTTAAAAATTGACTATAAAGGGCAATAACTCCTAAAGGGGTCAACTGACCATTTCAGTCACTTTGACCTATTTGTAAATCTGACTTTGCTGAACATTATTGCTGTTTACAGTTTATCTCTATCTATAATAATGTTCAAGATAATAACCAAAAACAGCAAAGTTTCCTTAAAATTACCGATTCAGGGGCAGCAACCCAACAACAGGTTGTTCGATTCATCTGAAAATTTCAGGTCAGATAGATCTTCACCTGATAAACAATTTTACCCCCGTGTCAGATTTGCTCTAAATGCTTTGGTTTTTGAGTTATAAGCCAAAAACTGCATTTTACCCCTATGTTCTATTTTTAAGTTTGGTTTAATTTGGTCTATTAGTTTCAGAGCAGAAGATTTTTGTAAAAGTTAACGACGACGACGGACGCAAAGTGATGGGAAAAGCTCACTTGGCCCTTCGGTCCAGGTGAGCTAAAAAATGGGAAGCTTTCAACTTTGGTAGAAAATTAACAGATTCAAATTTTCTTTACAGGACAAAATCATCGAAAACAGTAAACTTTCCCCTCTAAAAGAACCTATTATTAGTTTGATTTTACTTAATTTGGTTGACCTTACTTGGCTGAGTACCAGGATGTCCTACCAAAGAAAAGGTGACCTGTTGAAAAATTATATAATCCCAAGTCAAAAGTCTATGTAACAGTAGCTTTTTCATTTATTCAAATATTCCATACAAGTTTCATTAAATTTGACCAGAGCATGGAATTTCCCTTGTTCTTGTGTAAAAATATCAATAGATGGACAATGCTTTACCATAATAGACAATATATTCAGCAGAGGTATAAAAATGGTTGAAGTGAAAGTAAACTGCAAGGTTCAACAGTATTGCATGCATATGTATTTATAAATGAATATAAAATTAACTGGATAATATTGACAGGGACAAACATTTATTTCAAGGTGTAAATGTTCTCTTACTATTAAATTGTAAAATATATTTCCATTCCCCATTACTGTATACCTTACAACAAAATTATTTTCATTTAGCGGTGAACATTTTTCTATTCTGCGGCATTTTGTTCAAGGTCATGGTTGTCTTTCAGAAATTGTTGTACATCTCACTCCTTATTTTATTGATTTTGTATTTACATTGTGTCATAGATCACATGTATTCATTCAGTGGGTCTTGTTTGTGTTAATATGTCTTTTTATTCAAGCTCTTTCAATTGATATTTCATAGGGTGTCTTTCTATGTTGTGATGTTACACTATTGTTTCAGCCTTTCAGGTAAGGGTGAAGGTTGGTAGCTATTAAAACTTTCAAACCCACTGTATTTGTTTGCACCTGTTCTAAGTCAAAATTAAACTTTGTTTGATTTCATCAAAAATTGATCTATGGGGGTTCTTTGATATGCCGAATCTAACCATGTATTTAGATTCTTAATTTTTGGTCCCGTTTTCAAATTGGTCTACATTAAGGTCCAAAGGGTCCCAAATTAAACTTTGTTTGATATCAACAAAAATTGAATCCTTGGGGTTCTTTGATATGCTGAATCTAAACATGTACTTAGATTTTTTATTATAGGCCCAGTTTTCAAGTTGGTCCAACATTAAACTTTGTTTGATATCAACAAAAATTGAATCCTTTCGGTTCTTTGATATGCTGAATCTAAACATGTATTTAGATTTTTGATTATAGGCCCAGTTTTCAAGTTGGTCCAAATTGGGGTCCAAAATTAAACTTTGTTTGATTAGAACAAAAATTGTATATTTGAGGTTCTTTGATATATGCTTAATCTAACCATGTATTAAGATTTTTGATGTTTGGGCCCGGTTATCAAATTGGTCCACATTAAGGGTGTAAAGGGTCCAAAATTGAACTTTATTTGATTTCATCAAAAATTAAAATCTAGGGGTTCTTTGATTTGCTGAATCTAACCATGTATTTTGATTTTGGATATTGGACCATAATAGGTAATGTCCAATTTAAAATTTAAAGTTTTTATGTTTAAGTTCTGAGACCACATTCATTATGTGTCAGAAACCTTTGTTGTGTCAACTATTTAATCACAATCCAAATTCAGATCTGTATCAAGCTTGAATGTTGTGTCCATACTTGCCCCAAGGTTCAGGGTTCGAAATTCTGCAGTCGTATAAAGCTGCACCCTGCGGAGCATCTGTTTTTTTTAGAAGTTACTATTAATAAAAATTAATTTTAACCATGACATTTTGTATTTTAATATTTTATGATGTATTTAAATGAGTAGTTATTGCTGCAAACACCATAAGAAATTTGAATTGAGATAATTTTTGGAATAAGGGAAAAAGGGAGATAAAAAAAATTGAAGGGTGTTCAATTTTTCAGATTTCAGAAACAAAAAGGAGTTTAAATGGTTTTACCCTAGTCATTTTTGAGGCCCGTTATAGCTTGCTGTTTGGTGTGAGACAAGACTGTGTTGCAGACCATACTTTGACCTATAATGGATTACTTTTACAAATTGTACCTCTTGGATGGAGTGTTCTCTTTGGCACTCATACCACATCTTCTTATATCTACATGTATATGACTGATTCATTGATTTACATGGCTTATAACAAAAATAAATTTTCAAACAGTTACAGACTTCGCATAGATTTTTTTTAACCAGATATTGTACACGTTATAAGTAATAATCAAATGTATTGATATTCAGTTGCACAAGGTTGATTTGTTTCCGATGCAGCTCATGTCTTCGTTGCCATCTATTCTTTCAATGGATCATTCTATAATTTATTATTCTGTAATCAAAACTTTTTATAACATACAATTAATTTCTGTATTTCCTTTCCTAGACAGTGACATTTTATTCGGTTTTTCTTTTATGCTTGTACGTTTACCATTATGATCCCAATATCCATGTCTGTCGTGACATTTTTAATTTCTATGGTAATCATTTGTGTAGAAATGGAGAATTTGATATTGCAAGGGACTACTTTTAAAACAACTAAATCATTATACAAAGATTTGGTTTAAAAGATTACCGGTAGCATATATCTGAAAATACAATCATTAAAACAAACTGCATTTCTACATTTATATTTTGATGTTGTTGAAATTTTTTATAAACTTAGGCTTGGACAATTAAATATTCATGTATTAGTCCAAGACTTTGGTATAATTTATAAACTTATTTATAACAGTATTTCTCTAATTCTTCGTCAATTTATCCCTTTCTGCAACCATTGTATAAAAAAATCTAACCAACGTGTGGTTCGTTTGATCTCAGTTCTTCATTGGTTAAAATCTGATTATGACGTCGAATTTTCTTACTTTCCTCTGAATTTCCTATTGTGACGGCATGAAAAAAGGAGACCATGCCTGATGACGTCACATAGAAAGAACACATCTTTTTGCAGATCATTTGAAAAGAAGGAATACGTTTGCCTGCATATTGTTTGAAAATCATTAAAGAAACAGATTCTACCACCAATCTCGTGTAATACGATATTTATGCATTCTCGACAGTTAAATTTTAAATATTTAAAAAGCTCAGTGAGCGTCGCGTTTTAATTTTGAAAATTTAATTGTCTAGAGTGGATAAATATCGTATCACACTCAATTCAGTGGTAGAATCTATATATATATATATATCACATTGTACTTGTTGATATTATCTCATCTTTGTCAGGCCATTTGTTTTCTTGTTTGAACTATTTTACATTTGTCGTATTGGGGCCTTGTATAGCAATGGGGTACAGGTTTTGTTCATTATTGAAGGCTTTATGGTGACCTATAGTTGTTAATATCTTTGTCATTTGGTCTCCTGCGGAGAGTTGTCTCATTGGCAATCATACCACATTTTCTTATTCTTATATATTATCTGTAAATCTGATATTGCTGATGAATTTTTCTGTGAAATTTTTTCTTTTATCCTACCATTTTAATCTTTTATATTTTTTTTATTTATTTATTTATTTTAACATTTACAACAATTTAACTAATAAGCATAAACAGGACATGTTTACAAATTAATATGCAAACACTCTAAAATGGCAAGTAAATATCCTCCAAAAAACTGCATCAGGCAGATGAGCTAAAACTCAACACAGATGACATGCATTACATCAAACATGAATGTACAGAAGGATCTAAGTCAAAGTGGCATCTGTTGTAGGGACTATTGTATTTACTTCAGTAAAGATATCAATTGGATCTTCATTTATCTGTGACCTGGTGCACTAGAAAAGTCAATTTTTGACTTTCCAGATATGACATCATAATTACTACGATACAGTGAGGGTCTTAGATCCCATGGATTATTACGATAAACTCCTAAATAGGTGTATACATCTGGCTTATACATCAGTGGACATTTTATACCAATTTTTCTGAGTCCATGTTCACAGTCCATAACTTCCTCCTCATTCAAATAATTATCATTATATACACATACTACATGTTCATACTTGTCCTTGTTTTCACCGCAGTCTTCAATTGGTGAAACCTTGGCACTGTGGCAAGGAATTTCCCCCTTAACAATAGCCTTAGCTACAATACTCCATAAATGGTCAGCTTTTGCACCAGATTCAGCATGGAACAGCCATTTTCCACATGTAACTTTAAATATTCTGGCTAAATCAGAAATTGTCTCCACATTGATAGGTCTGTTAGATTTCTGTATATCCTCCCACATTTGATGTAATCCTTCAAGGTCCATATCCTCATCATCTTCATCCTCATCATCTTCATCTTCTTCATATTGGTTTCCCCTGACACATATCCAACCAACTCCCTTTGATCTAAAATAATAATAGCTAAATATAGTCAAAATATTAATCAAATTTCATTCTTGTATTACTTTTTTGGTTAGAAAATGTTAACACTCATGATGTACTTGTAACTTTAGGGCAAAGAATGGGTGGTGACGAGGGTGTTTTGAATTATTTTTTTACCAGTTTTGAATCAGCAATTTACAAATCTGCCTTACCATGTTAGACAAGTACAAAGCAGGTTTATCATATCACATTTACATGTTTTATCTTGAATATGTGTATGACTGTCTGATATACATAAAACAGCCATCCATCATCATTCACAGAATGCATAATAAAATTTATGTTAAGGGAGATAACTCCAACATTATCCTATGGAATCTTTTAAAATAAACATCAAATGAGTGTCCAGGTATTAATTTAGGCAGTAAAAACTGATTCAATCCTATCATCTACACCAATAAACATTTGTAGCCTTTCATGAGGTGTGTCACACTTGTTTTTATTTAGCATGATTCTTATGAATTACAAATAAACAGTCCGTAGATGATGGTTCCTTCATGACCTTAAATCAAATTTCCCATTCGCAAAACACAGGATTTTGTATTCTTGTTTGTAAATATTTTCATTTTTATCTACCGGTAAATCAAACTATTTAAAGCTTGACATGTTATAAGCATTTGTGTATTGTTGAAGATTTATGTTGTCCTGGAGATGACTTCTTTGGTTTTATGTTTTAGGGTTTTTGTCAGTGCCTCATTGATATGTTTATTCACTTTATATTCTGATTATTGTTTTTACAACAAAAAATTCTTTGCCATTCATCTACCAGTCAATTGAGTGGATTGATCATAGTGAGTGGATTGATCATAGTGAGTGGATTGATCATAGTGAGTGGATTAGATCTAGAGAGACTAGACTTATTCTGGTTAAGCCTTTTATTGACATGAGGGATTGATGCCTAATCTGTTTTTCTAAAATATTGACCTAGCTTTTTTCTTTTTTTTTGGTCCCACCCAGGGGCATTATAATGTTCTTTATTCTGTGTGGTCGTTCATCCTTCTGTCCGTCTGTCCTGCTTTAGGTTTAAGCTTTTGGTCAAATTATTTTTATATGAAGTTGAAATCTAATCAACTTAAAACTTAGTACACATGTTCCCTATGATATGATCTTTCTAATTTTAATGCCAAATTATGAGTTTTGACCCCAATTTTACAATCCACTGAACATAGAAATGTTAGTGTGAGTGGACCATCTGTGTAGTATGAACACACATTCTTGTCTTTATATCTTTTGATGTTTAAAATATCATGATTTTTAAAATATTATTGGGTTTGAATTTGTATGGTGTTAACACTGAAGAATTTGAAATTTACCTTCATACTGTGAAACATGATTTATGTATCAGTCATAGTGACACGGGTTATGTTCTTCTCATATATGTTATGATGGTATGATACTAAACCCCTAACGGGAAGGATTGTGCCTGATGTTCATTGATGAAATCATAATCTTTCAATCAGTTTTATTGAAGTCTGGAGCTGGCATGTTGGTTAACTGCTAGTAGTCTGGTGTTATTTATGTATTATTGTCATTTTGTTTATTTTCTTTGGTTACATCTTCTGACATCAGACTCTGACTTCTCTTGAACTGAATTTTAATGTGCGTATTGTTATGCGTTTACTTTTCTACATTGGCTAGAGGTATTGGGGGAGGGTTGAGATCTCACAAACATGTTTAACCCGCCGCATTTTTGCGCCTGTCCCAAGTCAGGAGCCTCTGGCCTTTGTTAGTCTTGTATTATTTTAATTTTTGTTTCTTGTGTACAATTTGGAAATTAGTATGGCGTTCATTATCACCGTACTAGTATATTGTCGAGCCTGCAACTTTTGTTGCAGAACGCCCGACATAGGGATAGTGATCCGGCGCGGCGGCAGTGTTAGCTCACTTCTTTAAAGCTACATATTTTAGAAGGTGGAAAACCGGAATGCTTCATATTTTATATATAGATGCCTCATGTTACGAAGTTTCCGTCAGTCACATGTCCATTGTCCTTGACCTCATTTTCATGGTTCAGTGACCACTTGAAAAAAAAGTTCAGATTTTTTGTAATGTTAAATTCTCTCTTACTGTAAGTAATAGGATAACTATATTTAGTATGTGCGTACCTTGCAAGGTCCTCATGCCCGTCAGACAGTTTTCACTTGACCTCAACCTCATTTCATGGATCAGTTAACAAGGTTAAGTTTTGGTGGTCAAGTCCATATCTCAGATACTATAAGCAATAGGTCTAGTATATTGGGTGTATGGAAGGACTGTAAGGTGTACATGTCCAACTGGCAGGTGTCATCTGACCTTGACCTCATTTTCATGGTTCAGTGGTTATAGTTAAGTTTTTGTGTTTTGGTCTGTTTTTCTCATACTTTTTGCAATAGGTTTACGATATTTGTTGTATGGAATGATTGTAAGGTGTACATGTCTAGCGGGCAGATGTCATCTGACCTTGACCTCATTTTCATGGTTCAGTGGTGATAGTTAAGTTTTTGTGTTTTGGTCTGTTTTTCTCATACTTTATGCAATAGGTTTACTATATTTATTGTATGGAATGATTGTAAGGTGTACATGTCTAGCGGGCAGATGTCATCTGACCTTGACCTCATTTTCATGGTTCAGTGGTCAAAGTTAAGTTTTTGAGTTTTGGTCTTTTTATCTAATACTATATCATAGGTCAGCTATATTTGGTGTATGGAAATATTTTATGATCTATATGTCAGTCGTGCAGGTTTTATTTGACCTTGACCTGGTTTTCACAGTTCATTGCTCAGTGTTAAGTTTTTGTGTTTTGGTCTATTTTCTTAAACTATAAGCAATAGGTCAACTATATTTGTTGTATGGAAGCATTGTTAGCTGTACATGTCTGCCTGGCATATGGTTCAACTGACCTTGACCTCATTTTCATGGTTCATGTTAAGTTTATGTGACAGTCGTAATAAAGCTTTATATTTAGGAGTATCAACATAATATCAATGATTAGTAAAGAAGGCGAGACATTTCAGTGTGTGCACTCTTGTATTTGTTTAGGGGCCAGCTGAAGGACGCCTCCGGGTGCGGGAAATTCTCTATACATTGAAGACCTGTTGGTGACCTTCTGCTGTTGTTTTTTCTATGGTGGGGTTGTTGTCTCTTTGGCACATTCCCCATTTCCATTCTCAATTTTATTTTGACTAGCTTTCAGTAACTGTGAGTGCTCTTATATCAGTACTTTTTGTAATTAGTATATTTGTTAGCTGTTTTTTTACTTTTTTTGTATAGGTCTAGTTGGTCAGACTTTTTTCAACTGGTTTTTACAGTTTGTTCTTTACAAGGTGGGTAGGATTTAGTGTTCACAAACAAGTTTTCAGCAATTGTCTTTGATTGGTGTCTGTCATATTTGTTTTTTATTTCATTGCTAAGTTCATAAATCAGGCTGTTGGTTATCTTGTTTGGAGTGCCGAACATGTGGTCAGCTTGGGGCCATATATAGAGCTCTTACTATACAGTAGGGGTTGTGCATATTGTTGTAGGAAGTATTGGTGACCTATACTTTCACAGATCTATGTCATTTGGTCTCTAGTGAATAGTTATTTCATTTGCAATTATACCACATCTTCTAATCTTTTATACTGTTTATATTGAGCTCAGGTCATATTGTGCAAATCAAATGTTTCTTGGCCTTCTGTTAACTTTCATACTGTGTGTATTTTTGTTGTTTTTTTTTAAATCTGTTTACATGTCTTAATTATACCTCAATAATAATTCATATAAGAATCATGCTAAATAAAAACAAGTGTGACACACCTCATGAAAGGCTAAAAATGTTTATGGGTGTAGATGATAGGATTGAATCATTTTTTACTGCCTAAATTAATACCTGGACACTCATTTGATGTTTATTTTAAAAGATTCCATAGGATAATGTTGGAGTTATCTCCTTTAACATAAATTTTATTATGCATTCTTTGAATGATGATGGATGGCTGTTTTATGTATATCAGACAGTCATACACATATTCAAGATGAAAACATGTAAATATGATATGATAAACCTGCTTTGTACTTGTCTAACATGGTAAGGCAGATTTGTTAATTGCTGAATCAAAACTGGTAATGGGAAATTTTATTTCAGTTCATGAAGAACCATCATCTATGGACTGTTCATTTGTAAAAAAAAACCAACCATGGTCTATGGATAGTTGTCTCAAGAGCAATCTTATCAGATCTCCTTAGTTCTATATAGCTTCTACAAATAGCTACCAAATAGATTGTGAAAACTGACCCATATCACTCTTATCATACAATGATATATGTCATTGCTAAAAGGTTACCAACAAACGCAAGGTCATCTTGAATGAGGTCTTCACATTTTTGTGAAATCATGTTTGAATTGTACATTCACAAAATAAAAATTGTGTTACATATTGAAAACTGTATGATGACTTTCAAATATCTATTTTGGGATGCTTGTGATTGTTGGTTGTTATTCCACTAAATATTTACCCCATTTTTAATTTCATTTGAGTTGTTACTGAAAATTTTATTCGAAAAATCATACCAAGTCAAAACTTATATTTTTTATAAAGCCAAAATTTCTTTTTGTTATACATGTACTACCATATACTCTGATTATAAATTTACTCCTTAGAAGTGTAAAGGACATGTACTGACGCCTGATACCATGTGACTCACTTTTCACAAGCAATACCTGTAATGGCATGAAGGTAAGTTTGTATTTAACCATTGTTCAAATATTTCATAAGGTTGATGTGTCTGTCTGTAAGTTATCCATCTATCCATATCACATGCTAAAGATTCTGCAGCTAATGACTCTGACTTGTACTGGGATGAAGACCATTCCATAGTTTCCATGGCTAGAAAAAAACATAATTAAGCAATTTACCATAATATATATTATGTCAATCTAATTGCCAGTGATAATGGACGTCATACTAAACTCCAAATTATACATAATAAACTAAAATTAAAAAATCATTCAAGACCAACAAAGGCCATTGGCTTCTAACTTGGTACAAACCAAAAATGTGGTAGGGTTAAATACGTCCATTATCAATGAACAAGTATATATATTTGTTTAGGGGCCAGCTGAAGGACACCTCCAGGTGAGGGAATTCCTTGCTGCATTCAAAACCTATTGGTGACCTTCTGTCTGTTCTATGGTCAGGTTGTTGTCTCTTTGACACATTCCCAAATTTCCATTCTCAATTTTTATTTTTTTGAGATTTCAACCCTCTCCCTATACCTCTAGCCAATGTAGAAACCAGATGCTCTGCAGGACAGAGGCGGATTAAGGGGGGCAGGGGCCCTGGGTCCCCCCTTTTCTGGGGAAAAATTTGGTTGCATATATAGGGAATCACTGAAGCATGACCGGAGCGGGCCCCCTCTTAGGCAGTCAGTGGGCCCCAACTTATGAAAATTTCTGGATCCGCCACTGCAGGACACAGTATTATACGACCACAGAGGTCAAACCCTGAACATTTGGGGCAAGTATGGACACAACATTCAAGCTTGATACAGTTCTGAATTTGGATTGTGATGAAATAGTTGACACAGCATAGGTTTCTGACACAGAATGAATGTGGTCTTATGAACTTAAAAAAAAATTATTACCTATTATGGTCCAATATCCAAAATCTATATACATGGCCATGGATTGATTCGGCATATCAAAGAACCCCAATAACTCGATTTTTGATGAAATCAAACAAAGTTTTATTTTGGACCTTTTGACCTCAATGTAGACCAATTTGATACAAGTTTTTGAAAATATGTATTCACATTCTGACTTTTTAATGCTCATTTAATAAGGTGTGTGAATTTTTTCTTAATAAGAACATGAGCCTATTTAGTTTTTAATCAGACCAACCATGATGTACAGAGCATGCATAATGGATCAAATTCCAAAGAAGTGGGGCAGCATACCTGAATAAATGTATCCACTCCTGTCTGTATTTCTGACTTGTATTTTATTATCTACAAAAGATAAGAATCTTTAAAATTGTAAAACTCAGCATCAGAATATATAAAGGGGGTCTTAAATGGGGGATGTTTGATCCAAGATCCAGCTTGTCATATTCCTGTATCTGGCTAATTAATTTTTGTGTTTCCTGTTTATTGCTAATTACTTTTTTTCATTTTAGAAGTTGCCTTACATGTACTTGCAGAAATGTTTACATTATTTACATCACTGTTTGATCAAGCATTTGGTGTTGAAAACTGGGGTAGATTGTATACATTGGTCAGAGCCAGAAATGGTCCAACATAATACATAATTTCTTTTAGAATGTAAATTATAATTTCTCAGCAGAAGAACCTTGTAACACACACCTCTTGATCTTTGGTATCCAACTTGTTGTTCTTATTATGATTATATATATAAGCATGAACATATTATATATTGATATACTGTTCCCACGATTATGTAACTTCAAACACAAGGCATTTTAGGTTACAGTTTTTGAAATTCAGAAACTAATTACGGAATGCATTAATGTCATGAATGTCTTGGATTTTAAACAGTACATGCAAATGTAACAGTGGTTTGATTCTGTCAGTGTCTGCATAAGTTATACATGTACATGTCATAAGTATAAAAATAATAAAGTAAGATTGGCAATGTCAATGAGACAACTCTCCACCAGAAACATATAGAGCCTATTATTAGAGGTTAACCATGTTAACAACTATAACATGTATAAGATCTACCAGAGACATATACTACAATTATATGTCTCTGTTATGATAGAGGGTTACTGCTCACAAGGAAGCTATTAAACCAAGAGTTCCAAATGGTGAAGTTGAAATCATCCCTTTGTAAATTTTACGGACACCATCACCAGTTGGTTGACGTTATGGAATAACCGTTTCACAAATGATATTGGAAATGTTCCTTACGTCGTAACTACAATCCCTTTCCCTTTCATGAATGTGACCTACAGAATAGACTATTAACCGGATTTGTTTTAACAAGATTGAACAACATGACGAGTTCTAGTCCAAATAATTATGACGTCTGGCACGGCTATTTTAATTCTGGGACGCCTTCCTAGTTAATAAATAATTATTTGGACTAGATGAGTTCCCCATGCGGAGCAGGATCTGCTTACCCATCAGACCAACCATGATATCAACCCTAGTTTTTGGTGGGGTTCGTGTTGCTTATTCTTTAGTTTTCTATGTTGTGTCATGTGTACTTTTGTTGTGTCTGTTTGTCTTTTTTTCATTTTTAGGCATGGCGTTGTCAGTTTATTTTCGATTATGACTCTGGTATCTTTCGTCCCTCTTTCAAACCTGATAAGACACTGAGGTGAACAGATGTATTTTCATGAGCTCCATCTCGTTAACAAAATGGAGCTAAATTTCTTGTTGTATATGTGAATCAAAATCATATCAACATTGTTTATTGGAATTATTAGATATTAAGACAAAATGGATTTCAATTCTACATTTGTGAACAACTTATTTTCATCTTTTTCTGGTGAATTTTCTGGATTTGAAAGTGATGACTATAAATGCTACCTAAACAACTGTGATCTATACTCAATTGAGGACTGTACAGATAGAACATTGTCAATTGTTGTCAATTTTAGCAGTGAGAAAATATACTTTATTATTTTTCAAAAGTATGACAGAAATTTGTTCATTCAGAAAGACAGGAACGGATTTGTATATAATTTCATTTATGAAGGGAATAAAGTTGTGATTTCACTATACAGTTCGTCTGCAACACTTCATATTCAAGGAAATGGATGTGGGAATTGGTTCAATGAAGAATTTAGTGTTTTAGGAAAACAATTACACAATGAGGTAACATATTTCCAAACTTCTTTAATAGAAAATAATGCTGACCAGATGTCTACTGGAAACCTTTTATTAGAGTCAATGATAAGCTTTGACAGTTCAGTAACAGACCCAAAGTTATTAGTAACAGATATGTCAAACACTCTGATAACATCAACCCCAATTAGAAACTCTTCTATAAACAGTACTTTTCGTAATCTACAAAATCTAGATCATTACAACCTAGATTTGCAACAAGAAGTAATCGATTTAAAACAAATGGTTGAATCAATTATCAAAACAATCCATTCAAACCAGCAGGATCAAAGTCTCCCTCTTTCAAAAACTGTTAATTCGTCAACACAAACTGTGAGTACTCAGACAGAAGAACAGGAAAAGACACTGAAGACCCGGCATACTTCGATGCACATTGAATATAGAACTGTTTCCACACAGATCTACCAACCCATTGGATCTGAAGAAAAACGTTTTGACCCTCCTCCACATAATGTAGTAGACTACCAACCAAAACCAAAACCTCAAAAACCTGAATCAAGTAAAACAGAATTCGGACCAACAGATTACTCAAATGACAATACTGTTCCCATTCCCAATCGTTTCACTGGTGAAAACAACAAAACCACACTAATAATTGGGAGTTCCATTTTAAAGGGTATTCAACCCCGTGGACTACAAAACACTGAGGTATGTACCAACAGAGGAGCCAACATAGATAGACTGATAGATGTACTACAAAAGAAGGATATGTCAACATACAGAACAATTATTATCCATATTGGTGGAAATGACTTAGATAATGGTGACAATCTCCAAAGCATAAGAGATAATTACGAAGCTCTTTTATATTTACTGAATTTCAAATGTCTCCCACATTGTAAATTTGTAGTTGCTGGAATTCTACCCAGAAAAGGACTTAATATGCATAACCCGAATGAAATGCTGAAAGACATATGTGAACAGTTTAACTTACAATTTATTGATCATACAAACATGTTTTATGATAAGAATTACAATCTTTCTTATTTTTTTTAGCTCACCTGGCCGAAAGGCCAAGTGAGCTTTTCTCATCACTTGGCGTCCGGCGTCCGTCGTCGTCCGTCGTCGTCCTGCGTTAACTTTTACAAAAATCTTCTCCTCTGAAACTACTGGGCCAAATTTAACCAAACTTGGCCACAATCATCATTGGGGTATCTAGTTTAAAAAATGTGTCCGGTGACCCGGCCAACCAACCAAGATGGCCGCCATGGCTAAAAATAGAACATAGGGGTAAAATGCAGTTTTTGGCTTATAACTCAAAAACCAAAGCATTTAGAGCAAATCTGACAGGGGTATTATTGTTCATCAGGTCAAGATCTATCTGCCCTGAAATTTTCAGATGAATCGGACATTTCGTTGTTGGGTTGCTGCCCCTGAAATGGTAATTTTAAGGAAATTTTGCTGTTTTTGGTTATTATCTTGAATATTATTATAGATAGAGATAAACTATAAACAGCAATAATGTTCAGCAAAGTAAGATCTACAAATAAGTCAACATGACCAAAATGGTCAGTTGACCACTTTAGGAGTTATTGCCCTTTATAGTCAATTTTTAACCATTTTTCGTAAATCTTAGTAATCTTTTAGAAAAATCTTCTCCTCTGAAACTACTGGGCCAAATTTAACCAAACTTGGCCATAATCATCATTGGGGTATCTAGTTAAAAAAATGTGTCCGATGCCCCGCCCAAACAACCAAGATGGCCGCCATGGCTAAAAATAGAACATAGGGGTAAAATGCAGTTTTTGGCTTATAACTCAAAAACCAAAGCATTTAGAGCAAATCTGACATGGGATAAAATTCTTCATTAGGTGAGGATCTATCTGCCATGAAATTTTCAGATGAATCCGACATTCCGTTGTTGGGTTGCTGCCCCTGAAATGGTAATTTTAAGGAAATTTTGCAGTTTTTGGTTATTATCTTGAATATTATTATAGATAGAGATAAACTGTAAACAGCAATAATGTTCAGCAAAGAAAGATCTACAAATAAGTCAACATGACCAAAATGGTCAGTTGACCACTTTAGGAGTTATTGCCCTTTATAGTCAATTTTTAACCATTTTTCGTAAATCTTACGTTATCTTTTAGAAAAATCTTCTCCTCTGAAACTACTGAGCCAAATTTAACCAAACTTAGCCATAATCATCATTCGGATATCTAGTTGAAAAAATGTGTCCGGTAACTCGTCCAACAAACCAAGATGGTCGCCATGGCTAAAAATAGAACATGGGGGTAAAATGCAGTTTTTGGCTTATAACTCAAAAACCAAAGCATTAAGAGCAAATCTGACAGGAAGTAAAATTGTTGATCAGGTCACGATCTATCTGCCCTGGAATTTTCAGATGAATCGGATAATCGGTTGTTAGGTTGCTGCCCCTGAATTTGTAATTTTGAGGAAATTTTGCTGTTTTTTTGTTATTATCTTGAATATTATTATAGATAGAGATAAACTGTAAACAGCAATAATGTACACCAAAGTAAGAACTAAAAATAAGTCAGTATGACCAAAATAGTCAATTGACCCCCTAAGGAGTTATTGCCCTTCATAGTCAATTTTTAACAATTTTCTTAAAATTTGAAGATTTTCAATAACATTTTCCACAGAAAGTACTGTTATAGATAGAGATAATTGTAAGCAGCAAGAATGTTTAGTAAAGTAAGATCTACAAACACATCACCATCACCAAAACACAATTTTGTCATGAATCCATCTGTGTCCATTGTTTAATATTCACATAGACCAAGGTGAGCGACACAGGCTCTTTAGAGCCTCTAGTTTTCATCATGATGGAATTCATTTGTCAAAAAAAGGGACATCAGCGTTCCTAAGATCTATCAACATGCATGTTAGTATATTAAAGCATACAGATCAATCAGATAGGTATTGTGTTCACTGTGGTGAACCAAATCATAATTCAAAATCATGTAGACATGGTAGAAAGGTTCTTTGTCACTCTTGTAACAATTTTGGTCACAAAGAAAAATTCTGTGAATTTTATAATTAGGGTGATGGCAAAGAAGACAAAGCCCTACACAATCAAATTTTGAAAAATTCTTTTGAAATTTTAAACCACATATGTCAAGAATGTAATAATATTTCCTGCACATGTCTCTATTGTATTAAGGATTTAGTTTATCAGAAAATTGAAACCAGCTGTTCAAAATCTGTTTACCAATTATCTAAGCATAAGGATGTAATTAATAACTCTGATAAAATGACATCAGCATTAAATCAATTTGATACAACCCCTCAGCAGGTACCAGACCTGTCCCTATCTTTGCCATCTCAAGTTTCTCAAGACATAATGTACAAAACAAATACTTTTGTAATACAAGTCACTGAGGACACTTTTAGTATTGAGGATTTTTTTATATTTTTATTTACTTATTATATAATATGTGTATCATGTTTATGTGTTATTGACAATACTTATCTTATTGATAAGGATACAGAAAATGATGATCTTGTAACATATGGATTTAACAAATGCAAAGGTCTTAAAATATGTTCCCACAATGTTAATAGATTGGAATGCAAGTTTGATGAGATTGGATACAATCTAATGTCCACTCCAAATCCCCCAGATATAATTGGTTATTGTGAAACTTTTTTGGGTAAAAATACTTCTGATAGAGAAATTGATATACCTGGATATATTTTACAAAGGAAAGATAGACAATCCGATGGTGGGGGTGGCTGGGCTGTCTATTTAACAGAAACCACCTCCTTTTCTAGAAAAAATGATTTTGAAATAAGTAATATTGAAACTATGTGGTTTGAAGTTAAACCCAGCTATAAGAAATCTTTTTTATTGTGCTTTGTTTATAGGCCACCCAAGTCACTAATTGGTTGGATAGATAAGTTTGAGGATGAGATTAAGATTGCAATGAAATATAATTCAGATGTAATACTTATGGGAGATTTTAACATAAATTGTTTACAACCCAATAAAATTCCACAAAGATGGTTAACTGCTCTAGAAACTTATAACTTTCAACAGGTAATTAAGGAACCAACTAGAGTAACAAATGAATCAAAAACTTTGATTGACCATATATATGTCACTAGTTTAAGCATGGTTAAAGAGGCTCATGTTTCTAAATATTCTATTAGTGATCACTATCCAATATGTATGACAAGACAAGAGAAATTGTATGATAAAAAACATTCTCATTCAACAATCACTTATAGAAATTTTAAGACTTTTAATGAGCAAAATTATTTAAAAGATTTAAAAAGTGCACCTTTTCAACATATTGAATTTGAAAATGACCCATCTGTTTGTATTGAAATGTGGTACAACATTTTTAATAACATTTTAAATAAACATGCCCCTATTGTGAAAAAGAGGGTAAAAAAAGACAGACAGCCTGAATGGTACAATAAAGAAATCTTATATGCAAGAAAAATGAGAGATAAATATCACTCACTGGGAATGTGGGCTGAATATAGATTCTGGAGAAACAGAACAAAACATATTATTGATAAATCTAAACAGAAATATTATAATGATATGATAAAAGACTCAAAAGATTCTAAAACACTATGGAAATGTATTCACAGCCTAAATCCATCTAATCCATCAAAACCACATGTACTTATTACAACTGGAGACCATAAAACAACCGATCATAAAGAAATTGCTAATACGTTCAATAATTATTTCACCTCATGTGTTGAAAAATTAAGGCATAGTAGGGCACCAATCAACTCAAATTTTAATACTCTGACAAACTATGTACAAATGAAATTCTTGAAAAAAAGGCATAATAAATTCATCATTCCTCCAGTAAAAGTTTCAGAACTATTTGCTGAAATAACTAAACTAGATGTAAAGACATCTTCTGGTACTGACAATATAGGTCCTAAGATTTTAAAACTTAGTGCTCCTTTCATAGCATCTTCCTTAACATACATTTTTAATCGAATGATTGATACTGGTATTTATCCATCTGTTTTAAAAAATGCCAAAGTAGCTCCAATTTTCAAATCTGGTGAAAAAAATGTAGCTAGCAATTACAGACCAATATCTGTTTTGCCAACATTATCAAAATTAATTGAGAGACATGTATCAAAACATCTGTATAAATATTTGACAAAGTTTGATATTTTACACCCTTCCCAGTCTGGTTTTAGACCCAACCATTCATGTCAAACTGCCCTCATTAATATTATTGATAAATGGCTACACGAAATGAATAATGGAAATATCAATTTGGCAGTCCTCTTGGATTTTAAGAAAGCTTTTGATGTTGTTGATCATGAAATTCTATGTAAAAAACTTCTAATTTATGGCTTCCATGAAGATACTGTTGATTTTTTAAAATCATATTTGAGTGAAAGAACACAGCAAGTCCATATAAATAATCAGTTTTCTAATAAAAAGTTTATAAATTTTGGTGTTCCACAGGGCTCAATACTTGGTCCCATTTTGTTTGTTTTGTTCATAAATGACCTTCCATTACACATCAAAAACTGCCATACAGACTTGTATGCTGATGACACAACTATGCATACATCAGGAAAGACTATTGGTGACATGCAATTAAAAGTACAAGATGATCTCCAACGTGTTGAAAAATGGTGTCATGAAAATAGCATGTTCATAAATTCAGATAAGACGAAATGTATGGTTATAGGTACAAGACAAAGGCTGCGTTTAAATCAAGCAGATCCAGTTCTAACTATTGAGAATAATATTCTTCAAAAATCATCAATTGAAAAACTTTTAGGTGTTAGAATTGACTCTAATCTGTCCTGGACAGGCCATATTAATTACTTATGTTCATCAATTTCATCAAGAATTTTTTTACTCTCTAAAATCAAGAAATTTCTAAATATTGATCTAAGAAAATTATTTTATAATGGTTATATTCTCCCACTGATAGATTATTGTTGTATTATTTGGAGTGGTTGTGCTAAAAATGAGCTAGTCAGAATAATAAAATTGCAAAAAAGGGCTGCAAGACTTATTTTAGATGCTGATCCACTTTCATCATCAGCTCCACTGTTTAAACAGCTTGGATGGATGACAGTAGAGAACAGAATCTCATACCACAAATCAGTTTTGATGCATAAATGCCTTAAGAATGAAGCCCCTGTATATCTCACTGAAAAGTTTAAAGAAATGCCAGAAATAAACCAATATTGTTTGAGAAATGCCTCTTGCAAAAATTTACAAGTTCCAAAAGCCAAAACAGAGCTTTATAAGAAATCTTTTATATATTCAGGATCTATTTTATGGAATAACTTACCAATATCCCTGAAAAAAATCAACCTCAAGTACAAGCTCATTCAAAGAAGATTTAAAAAATTACTTGAGTTGATGGAACATTAAGAAGCTGTGCGTTTTTTATATGCATAATAATTTTCACACACTTACTCAAACTTATGATATTGTTGATGCCAATACTATACATGGGATCTCCTGTAGTTGGTGATCGCAATACTGGTATACTAGTATTGTGCACAATACTGGTATAAAAATTTTGTACCAGTATTGTATTCCAGTATTGTACCAGTATTGTGTTTTTTTTAATAAAGAATACATATAGGTAATTAATCTTTTATCAAAGGTGTCACATATACATGCATAATGATATTAACATATGACATGACAATTTTATATGGAATGATTGTATGTTCAACTGATGATGCCATTGATGGTACACTGTGATTGTAATCAAAGAAAGTTTTAAATCTTCTGATGTTTTTTTTCTTTTAAAAGGGAACTGTACTGTATCAGCATTTTAACAAACTCTTTACTTTCTTCTATTTTTTCTTCCAGCTCTCTTTTAGCAAGACTCAATAGTATATTTTAGTGAATTTTATATTGACATTGATGCTGTTATAGCTTCGGTATCATCAGCATTGGTATTGTTTATTTCTTCTTCAGATGGCATTTCTGTAACTCCCACTTCCTATATTGGTATTTAGGTATTAAGTCTGTTGACTTTCTCTTACGCCTACTAGATTACAAGCTTGTTTAGATAGCACCTGTACAGCTCTCTTACTGTAGGAGTGCATGTCTAATACATGTATTAGTATTTGAGTATTTGTATCAGTAGATATATCTGTTTCAAATTGTATTTCCCATGGTTCTGAATCCGCTGCTTTAACTAGTTGATTTGATTAATATTATAATCAGGTTTCCCTATGAAGCAACTTTTTATGTTAAATGGATATTGATATCTTTTATTGAGAAAGATTAATAAGAAAATAAAGACCAACAAATGCATATATGATCTAAGTACATGTATACATGTATTAAAATATCTGTAAAAATTATACGATGACATATAGTGTAATAATTTGCTTGAATTTATTAAAATTAATAATAACTCAGATATTTTATCTCAATTGAATTAAATAAAATATAGAAATATGTTTAAATTATTAACAATTATTTATATAACTAACAGTTGTTTGAATAATATGAGTTAATTACAATAATCTTTAGTTTATTTGTACAAGTATAGTTATTATTTTTAACTGTATGTTAATTGATTTCACAATTATCCTCTATAATCTTTTTGAGTTCATTTAATCTCCCTTGGACCTTCAATGTCTAATTTTGATTAAAATTCACTTTTCATTATACACCTTAAAGTATAGTCAACAATACAACTACAATACTTGTATATCAGTACTGTACCAGTATTGTTGTTTCTTAAAAAAAAGTTACAATACTGGTACAAAATTTTTATACCAGTATTGTGGACAATACTGGTATACGAGTATTGCGATCACCAACTACAGGAGATCCCTATACATGTCATATATGAATTTGTAACTTTTACCTGTTTTGAAAATTGTACATTTCATAACAATTTTTTATTTCATTATTCATGTATGTGTGTCTGTTTGATATTTTGTAATTGTTTGTTATATTTCATTGTATTTTATGAGGGCCTCAGGGAAGATTAGCTTTACAGCTAACTGTGTAACCCTCTTTAAATAAAGAATTATATTATTATTATTATTATTATTTCATGATGAATGACACCTTATATTATAAAAAAATCATGAGATTTTTCTGTAATTTTTCTCCCCACAATATATTAATCGTTTGTACTTGATCTTCTTAGCTACTTATTTTGTCTCAAAATACTTTTTCATTCCTCTAATGTTTCTGTGGGGCTGCTTCATTTGTTCTAGGGCGGGCTATGCCCGGTTCGCCCTATCACGTGACCGGGTTAAATATGGCTAAAAATAAAACGAGTGGAACCGGCTGATTTAAAGATGGCGACAGAATTTCAAGTTTATACTGTTTTGCTTTCTAAGCTAGGGAATATAAAAAATGAACCTGTTAACAATAAGAATATATATTTTTAAAATGCAATCTTTTTTTCTTAGGCCTTATTCATAATAAAAACGTTTTTCCGACATAAATTTTATAAACTTGAAAATAAAATATAGCATGGCAATTTATTATCGTCATAGTTGACCAATGCAGTATCATATGATATAGTCTGATTGAAAAAAATTAAATCTTCACCTTTCAAATTCCGACAATTTATCTAAAATTACGCTTCCCGCCATACTTTTATGACCGGCTGATTGCTTGCCGGTGAGTGAAGACCGGCGAGGGCGGCGTATGCCTATTTGTGCCGGCGGCTGATTTTACAGCAAATGAAGCGACTGTGCCTATACCGGAAGCGTCGACCGGGCTAAACCGGGTTAAGCCGCTGTGGCAAATGAAGTACTACCTTTATTTGGTGGCAGAAGATAACGGTTGTACATTGTACTTTCACTTTTGTTTTTACGTCATTTACGTGATACTCATCATGATAGTGTCTTTTAAAAAAAAAAATACTAATTATCATCTATTTAAAAAAAATATGTATATTACATCTTTACTATGGATGAATATGAGAATAATTTATTGAAAAAAAATAAATGTTGCACTACTACAAACATTTTTTTTTTACTGGGAACATCACTGTTGAAACAAAATATTTACTCAACTTCCGGTTTGTGGTGAAAAAAGACGAAAAACATTAACCAGTATTTGTTGTGCTAATCTATGCATGGCACAATTAAGGGAAACAATTGAACTTTTGGTAAAAGTTCTGAGAGGAAATGGAACATCAAAGATAAAAGCGGAAAGCTTTAGACTTGCTAAATTTAACAATGACACAGCTGTAAGTGTTACCAAACAGGCAAACTTTCACATTGTCATATTTTAGACTTAAAAGTAAACAGGTTTTGCAGCCTGTGCCCAAAACTATTAGAAGCACTAGCCCTATGTTCTAGTTGAAAACAAAAATACTAGCCTGAAGTTATATGTACTAGACCGAATAAAATCTGTGTCACCTGTGATAATTTATTATGCCAGTCACGAAAAATTGGTAACATTAAGGAATTCATTAACGATTACCGTAATTTCAGAATTTATATGGTTTTGGCATTTATAAATGTATAAGAAAATGATAAGGATTTGGAACATTTGACATTGGTTTTCATCAACCTGTAGATAGATTTTAATTTTATCAGGCAGAATTCTTTCAATTTGTCTATAGTTTTGTCTGAAATTGTTAACATCATGCCATTTTTAGGCAGTTAAGCTGCTTTAGGCGAGCACCCTAGATTCGTGTTCTACCCATTAAATGCTGAAATATATGCCACTGTTATCATCTGGCTGGCTATTATGTTATTTATAACTAATTCAAGTAATTGAACACTTTTTTCATACTTTTTATTCTGGAATACAAAAAATATTACCAGAAAAACGGGATTGCCGATTTTTTGTAAGCGTGACATGTGAAAGTCAAATGATTGTGTCGTGAAAACGGGAAATGAGGTCCGGCGGGACCCGGGAAATGACAAAAAAATGAGAATTGCTTACGTACATAGTGTAAGCGGGATACAGGAATCTGACAAAACAGTAAGCGGGATCCGGGATCGGAACCCCCTAATGAGCCCCCTCGATACAAATTCTTATGTAGATTATTATCTCCTGTGCTGTTGGTTATGATGTCAAAGAACAATTGTATTAAATATTTAATCACCGAAAATCTCTAAAGACGAGTCGTTTACATTTCCTAAATGGCAAAAGCCGTAGGAATATTGTTTGTCGTTGATAAGTATTAAATACGTCAGTTGTCTATAAATTACTATTACAATTCAGATTAGTTGGCGGCAATTTCAAATTACATGAATTTGAAGAAGAAATTTACGTCCCTTTTAAATTTGGAGGATTCTGATGATAGAAAAGTAATATTATTAATCAATTTATTCGTTTTTGTCTGACAAATGTCTGAGATGATTGTAATTATTTAAATCATATAAATCAAATGTATTCTCATTTATTAGTATTCTTGTTCATATTATTCTGTTTATCTCTTAAGTGACCTTCATGCTTGTCAAATCAAGTTGTTGTTATTGATATTTTATGAAATAAAACTAGAGTTCTGATTGGTCGATGTCAAGGTAATTTCAAGATGGTTTCCTTTGTTTTTTTAGTTCAGGCTTTGGTGTTAAAGAATGCTACATGTGCTTTGATTTAGCTCAATGTGCTTCAAATAATATTGAGATTAAAACTTTAAACAACCATTTTCTAAAGGAGTGCATTATTTAACTTCCAAAGTCGCATATTTTTTGTAAAATATTCAGTCCCAAATTTGTGATCTGTATACACCGTAATTGTTTTTTCATTTACAAGAACTTTTCAATTTCCAGTATTGAATAATACAACTTTTCGATGTTTCTTCTATTTATTTTTCATATTTAAACACTCTTGAAGTGTTCTAGAATCATTTCTATGCGCTTCCTTCAGCAACTTGCTGCTTGTGAAAGACTTTTCCATGAAAATGCTGCAAAAAGAAATCGCGGATCAATACGAAAAGAAGGTAAAAACGACGAACGTTAATGTTGTACTTCATGTTTTCAACAACTGAACTGAAGTATGGATATGAGGAACAACCCGATCAAAGAGCAGACAACAGCTTATGGTTACCAACGATCTTCAATGCAGCGAGAAACTACCACACCCAGAGGCTTGCTTCAGCGGGTGCCTTAACTTACATGTCATAGGCGGATCCAGGGGGGGGGGGGGGGGGCTGGGGGGCTGTGGGAAAAATTTTGTTTACACTGCATGTACAACTGTATACTAGTTTAGTGCTAATTGACCTTTTATAGCTGACTATGTGGTATGGGCTTTGCTCATTGTTGAAGGCCGTACGGTGACCTACATATATAGTTGTTAATGTCTGTGTCATTTTGGTCTCTTGTGGACAGTTGTCTCATTGGCAATCATACCACATCTTCTTTTTTATATTCATATGAGAATCAGAAATATACACAAGAAATTAAAATTAAAAATCATACAATACTAGCAAGGTCAGGGGCTCCTGACTTGGGACCTTAGAGAATGTAAACATTAATTATCACATCATCAATAAAAATGGACAAAGCTAATTACACATAAAGATTTTAGACATGAAGCTTTTTGCTACATTTTATCTGAGACTAATGTTATAGTAGTCTCAGATTTTATTTGTCAAAAAGGCAATATTATACCTATTTGTATTTGTTTCTATAGAGGATATTTGTCCTTAGTTTACATGAATAAGTTTGTGATAATTATGAAAATATCAGTTTAATATTACCAATAATCTTATAAGTCAAAGCTATTTGGTATGCAAACATATTGGTATTTAAAAGGTTCATTTCCATGGATATTATTTAACTGATTCAACAGTGATGCAACTAAAACCCCTAATATGGCATATTCAAACTCTCGTACATACATTTAGTGGAATTAAACCATATATACACCACTGTTGTACACCATTATTGAAATTATTATTTGGATAAGAATATTGCTCTATGCAGCATGCAACAATTATCAAAACCTATACTGCATAGTACATGTTAGCTATAAAAGACCATGAATTGACAAATGTAAAACAATAAAACTGAAGCATCATGATTTATGTACAAAACAATTGTGAAAAATAGATATGATATACAGCAACAATCACCAAATTAGTGGGTCCTCACTATGAACAGGTACATACAAAATGTGGCGGCTTAAACATGTTAGCTGGCACAAAACTCTCTACTAGCATGGGACAGTGTTTGTGCATTATCTTATTTATAAATGCCAAAATCAAATAAATTCTGAAGTTACCGAATTGGTTAATGGTGCAGTTAATGAGTTTGGTAACTGTTTACCGAATTTTGTTACGTTACCATGGTTACTGAATTAGAAGATTTCCAGCAGTGAGAAGGCATCATAAAAAAAAGTTGAAAATAGCCTTTCGAAAGGTCCAAAATTATTTTTACTACTGAAAAGCATGATTCAACATACCAAATCAGCTTGTGTAGTCAGGGACTCGAAAATGGTACGACTTTGTTGCAGGTCAGGAATTTAACTGATTGAACTAAAGAAGAACATGCACTTCCCTAGCTCAACCTCCTATGAATAAGTACAAAATGTATCTACTACAGGTTCTAAGCCTTTTAGGAAGCAATCCTGTCACATTTCAAGAGTCATAATACCATATACATTTTGTACGAGGGTTGTACATTTTGTACATGTACCGGTAATGGGGTACCTTTATGATGAGTAACAAGAACATATCTTGACAAATGACATTTACAGTTAATTTTGTTGCATGACGATAAAATGTACACTTTCTTTAAATTGACTGATCTTGACGAATCTCCTAAAATTTACCAAAATAATGGTATCAGTAACAATAATTATTTGAGACCGCTGATGAATCATGATTAGGTATTTTGATGAATAACGTTAAAATTTTAACCTATTTGACACCAAAATGAATGTTTGGTGCCTGATGGTAAAGGGTATAATAGGATTGTTACTAGATAAACAAAACAAAACAAACAGGCAGACAGGCATATTAATGACAAAACTATAGACATTAAACGATACAAACATGTAGCAATATTGACTTAAATGACTTACACTTTTATACATGTAAAGAACATGAAAATTATATACATTGCTTTATGAATAAAAAAAACATGAACAATGAAAATGACATGTAATTTAGTTAAAATAAAGAACATGAAATTGACATACATCCTGATCCTGTCCCACATTGGGAGCCTGTAATTCAGTGGTCATGGTCAGATGGTGCTTGTTGTTTGTTGCTGTAAATCATATTTCTTTTTCATTTACCATGTTCATTGTTTTGTACTTAAATCAGGTTATAGTTTTCTCATTTGAATATTGTGGTACAATAGAATCGTATACATTTATTGTCTCCTGGTAGATGTATCCTGCTTTTGCTCACAGTTCAATTGGGGTTTCAATTTCTTATCACAGTCCACATTCACTCAAAAACAAAGTCAAAAGTTGAGATTTACACTAAAAGAACAAGCTTTGTTATTACATGTTATATTAATAGATATTCAAAAATTTGAAAAGCAGGAAAATGACTTAATTTGAAGGCGCTTTAAAAGTTTTGTAGGACTATGAGAGCTATTTTGATCATAAAGCCCTATATATGGGCATGTTTTCATGTATGTACTATGTGTGTATTCAAGATAAGTGTTTTAGGTTGCAACTAGGTGTTTAACGGCCTTGGAGTTGACTACCAATGAGGGTGTTGCAAAATTGGCTTTCCTTATCATATTAGGAAATATTTACATAATAAATTTAGCTTTATCTTTCTATTTTCAGACTGAAACCTTTTGGAGTTTATTGTTTGAGTTGCTGTATTTTTGTAAATATGGTACAATTGATGAAGTGGCATTTAAAGCAAAAGCAGAACTATCCATAGGTATATTTTTATGTTTTAAGTTATTTTTGACCATTGTTTCTCTTGATAAAAGGTTTCACAAGTTGGTTACTAAATTTCTCTTAAGTTTAATATAGTTAATCATTCTGTATTTATGCTTTAAGGTTCAAATGTCAGAAATTTATACTTTTCATTATGCATGCCCAAAATAGGAAGTATTCAGAGAGTCTTTAATTGGCATAAAGAGTCAACATACAATAGTACATGTATGTAAACATTCACTATGATAAAAGATATAGGCTTCAATGTGAGGCTTTACCACATGCTGTGTACTGGCATCACTTTGCACATGGAGTATCCTCATATATTCATACATGTATAGTTCTCGAATCAAGGTTGAGGTCGTTCATATTTTAGAGAAAAAAAGACTGTTAAATAAATTATTCATCTACACACAAGGTATTCATAGGTGGATCCAGAGGGCCCCTTTCTGTGGGAAAAATTCAGTTGATTATACATGTTATGGGAATCACTGAAGCATGACTGGAGCCACTCCCCTCTTAGGGCAGTCAGTGGGCCCCCTTAGAAAAATTTCTGGATCTACCAACGGTATTGACAGTTCAAATTTCCAGGGGTACAAAAAATAGTAATACGGTACTCATTGTACATAGGTTATGGAAATGCATAAATAATTGTTATATGATGTTAAGTTTTTATTTCATTGTAGAAGAATTGGTGGTCTATGTGAAACAAGAGATGCAGAGAAAAGGTTTCCTGTCCCGAGAGTTTGCTTCTCTGCCAAATGACATGAGTAGTGGTAGCAGAGAGATATTATTAGGGTTTGCTTGGTTGCTTTGTAAAGAAGGTCTGATTGATAAATTTATGGAATCCTGCTCATCCCCACTAGATGAAGAAGATCCATCTTTTATGTACGAGGTAAGAACAAAAACAGCAAAACAAATACCTTTTTAGCTCACCTGGCCCAAAGCAGGGCTCACACTACTTCAGAATTATAGGGAGAAGTGACTTCTCTTTTTGAAACTGATAGGGAGAAGTGGTGAGATTTGAAAGAGAAGTGCTCATTCGCGCGGTGCGCTATAATGTTTGGATTTTACAATAGTATAAAGGGCCATATGTAAATAATGTTCTTTTTATATTGTTCAATTCATATCTGAGTAAAAAAAATACAATTAAAGTAACATTTGAAATTAAAAGTTGTTTAAGTTTTACTAAGGTTCTTGTGAGAAACTTATTCCAACTAAATATATCTAGCACTAAAAAAAAAAAATTATTTTAAAAAATGTAAAGAAAATCATATTATAATATATCATTATTACAATTTAATTAAAAATTATCTTGTGTATGAAATTCAGTGTTTCTCATAAAAAAATATAAAAGTTATTAAGCTGGGCCATAATATATTGAAATTAGTATAATAGTCTCAGAGTTAAGCAACTTTAATCAATAGTTTGAAACAATCCATAAAAAATATAGGGAATTATATACACCAATCAATTAGATGTAACCAAAAGTCTCTTAATGTGTGTGGAATGCGTAATTTTTCCCTTTGGGATCAATATTCTTCTGTCAGCTGTTCCGTCCGTGCGTCCGTAGTAATTATTGTAAAAGTACGGATTTCGGTCATTGCTGGTCCGGTTCAGATCCGTAGTTTAGAAATCGGTCAATGGCGGACGAATGCAAGAAAATTTACAAAAATAAACGATGTTTGACAAGTTATTTGAAAAGGAACATGACGTTTTTAATGCAATAAATGGATTAAACATTTACTGGAGGCAACTTTTATCACGTTAAAATGAAGTAACAAACTTATTTTGCCGCCGAAATTTAGGTTGATGTACGTTTTCGAGTAACAAGCACCGGAACTTACGAAAATGCATGAAGTGATAAAAAGTTGTAATTTTATCAAATAACCTGCTACACACTGCGAAGACAATGCTTCAACCTCTTTTCTAAAGATAATGAATCATTTATGTCTGAATTTCTTTAATTATCAATAAAAAATTGATGTTTCATCAACTTGGTAAAAAATTGAAAATGTCCGATGACGGAAGCGACTGAAAGCGAGTATCGTCAAGAACAGGGCGACTTGATTTCGCTTTTGGGGGTCGGGGAAAGCGAAGTGACGGTCGGGAAGGCGACTTCTTCGCCCAAGTCGCCTTGTAGCGTGAGCCCTGGCCCAAAGGGCCAAGTGAGCTTTTCTCATCACCCGGCGTCCGTCGTCCGTCGGTCGTCGTTGTCGTCCGTTGTTAGCTTTTACAAAAATCTTCTCCTCTGAAACTACTGGGCCAATTTTTACCAAACTTGGCCACAATCATTATTAGGGTATCTAGTTTAAAAATTGTGTCCGGTGACCTAGCCAACCAACCAAGATGGCCGCCATGGCTAAAAATAGAACATAGGGGTAAAATGCAGTTTTTGGCTTATAACTCAAAAACCAAAGCATTTAGAGCAAATCTGACAGGGGTAAAATTGTTAATCAGGTCAAGATCTATCTGCCCTGAAATTTTGAGATGAATCGGACAACCCGTTGATAGGTTGCTGCCCCTGAATTGGTAATTTTAAGGAAATTTTGCTGTTTTTTGGTTATTATCTTGAATATTATCATAGATAGAGATAAACTGTAAACAGCAAAAATGTTCAGTAAAGTAAGATCTACAAATAAGTCAACAGGACCAAAATGGTCAGTTGACCCCTTTAGGAGTTATTGCCCTTTATAGTCAATTTTTAACCATTTTTCGTAAATCTTAGTCATCTTTTACAAAAATCTTCTCCTCTGAAACTACTGGGCCAAATTAAACCAAACTTGACCACAATCATCATTGGGGTATCTAGTTAAAAAATTGTGTCCAGTGACCTGGCCAACCAACCAAGATGGCCGCCATGGCTAAAAATAGAACATAGGGTTAAAATGCAGTTTTTGGCTTATCACTCAAAAACCAAAGCATTTAGAGCAAATCTGACATGGGTAAAATTGTTTATCAGGTCAAGATCTATCTGCTCTGAAATTTTGAGATGAATTGGACAACCCGTTGATAGGTTGCTGCCCCTGAATTGGTAATTTTAAGGACATTTTGCTGTTTTTGGATATTATCTTGAATGTTATTATAGATAGAGATAAACTGTAAACAGCAAAAATGTTCAGCAAAGTAAGATCTCCAAATAAGTCAACAAGACCAAAATGGTCTGTTGATTTCTTTAGGAGTTATTGCCCTTTATAGTCAATTTTTAACCATTTTTCGTAAATCTTAGTTATCTTTTACAAAAATCTTCTACTCTGAAACTACTGGGCCAAATTAAACCAAACTTGGCCACAATCATCATTGGGGTATCTAGTTTAAAAATTGTGTCCCGTGACCTGGCCAACCAACCAAGATGGCCGCCATGGCTAAAAATAGAACATAGGGGTGAAATGTAGATTTTGGCTTATAACTCTGAAACCGCAGCCTTTAGAGCAAATCTGACTGGGGTTAAATTGTTTATCAGGTCAAGATCTATCTGCCCTGAAATTTTTAGATGAATCAGACAACCTGTTGTTGGGTTGCTGCCCCTGAATTGGTAATTTTAAGGAAATTTTGCTGTTTTTGGTTATTATCTTGAATATTATTATAGATAGAGATAAACTGTAAATATCAATAATGTTAAGCAAAGTAAGATTTACAAATAAGTCAACATGACGGAAATGGTCAATTGACCCCTAAGGAGTTATTGTCCTTTATAGTCAATTTTTAACAATTTTCATAAAATTTGTAAATTTTAACTAACATTTTCCACTGAAACTACTGGGCCAAGTTCATTATAGATAGAGATAATTGTAAGTAGCAAGAATGTTCAGTAAAGTACGATGTACAAACACATCACCATCACCAAAACACAATTTTGTCATGAATCCATCTGCTTCCTTTGTTTAATATTCACATAGACCAAGGTGAGCAACACAGGCTCTTTAGAGCCTCTAGTTATGATTAACAAGAACTATCTTTAAAAAGATATCCGACAAATTTAAATTTGAGTATATGTTTAAGACTATCATTTCGATAACCTTCAGAAGCACAAAGATACCATTTAAATAACCTTTTCTCTGTTTGTGTTCAGTATTCTCGGTCCTCGTATCTTTCTGTTTACATTCACCAAAACCCCGCGGAAATCTCACATGCGTAGGTGCGTTCTAAAAGTCATGTACGTTGGTACAACAAAGTTTACATTAAAAATTTTATAATTGTCCAGAATAAACAGCTGTCACGGATGCAAAGAGCTATTGGAGAAACAATTATTTTGATAAAAATATAAATCTTTGTAAGATCTAGTCAAATATTTATAGTTTTTCACTTGCTTTCCATCACGATATAATTAACGAGACGTTTTTTCAAACACATTCAAATCACCCACCATGACAGCATTTTGTCCAATCACAGAAAGGATTTTCGAGCATTCGTATTCTGTTGCCATAGTTAAGTGTCCTTAAGTTCAAAGGGCACAAACCGAAACTATACCGACTACGTCGGAAAAATTCATAGTAATAAATCATATCAATTTCTTGGTAAACTTTAAATGAAATATAAAGGTAGTAATTTATTTAAAATGATGTTGATTATGTCCCCTAGAGCATGCTGAAATTTAGCTTTTGCACTTAAAGTAATCTTTACACTTCAGTGCTTAGAATCACTTTCATTGCTTGATACCATGTAGGTGTTTGTTAGTATATTTTAATGGTCCATTGACACTGTACCTGTATTATTTGTTTTGCAGTTTGAATTTGAAGATATGACCAAACCATCAAAGCAAATGCAAACACAAAGAGTTATTTCCCCTGGACAGAAGGTTCAACATTTAAGACTTTTGAATGGTAAACTTAGATCTAATATTAGGCAGCTGCAAGCTTTACAGAGAGAAAAGGCAAAGCTACAAAACAGGGTAGGTTTATTTTGTTTTATTTTAAGATAGATTTATTTTATTACTGGAATACTAAATGTCTCACTGCCTATCAAGGTTTGGCTCCTGACTTACTGCATATACTCATAGTATCACCTTTACATTTATTGGTTTTAAGGACAGTATTTTGTGGTTCATGCAGTTAAATTTGATAAAAAGATCTTTACAACATAGTTAGGCAATACAATCAGTATTGCTGAGGTGAAACAATTAAAATCAAATTAAGGAGGCTCGAGGGTATAAAAATTTCAGAAAAAAATCAAACATTTGTTTTTCATTAAAAATTTTATTTATTTCCTTTTGTAGTTGTTACTTTATCATATGGTACAAAAATCATTCAAAACAATCAATTCGTGTTGGCTCCAGATGACTTTCAAAATGTATACATCATTGAAAAAGTTCCAAATTATCTCCCTTTGGTGGAAAAATGCCATTTTTTGGCTCTAAAATTGAAATATCTTTTTCAACTCATCGGTGACCTATCTTTTTTAATATAATTTCCATATAAGCTGTACTAAAACTAAATTATTGTAAAATTTTAGCGATTTCTGTAATAAATTTTTTTTTTTTATTTTGATATTACCTTTATTTCTCCTATTACTTCAACAGAAAAAAAACACCTTTACAAAAATGTATGCTTCTTTCGAAGGCAGATTGTGAGCGCAAATGAACGGTGACCCCACTTTTTTATTTTATTTTTCTATTAACTATAAGATAAAGTTCATTTATAGAAAAATATAGAGAAATCCTATATACATGTAAATGATTTAGACCCGCGAACCCCCTTAAGTAAGTTAAACTTGAGCTCCTACTGAGCAGTGTTGGTTTAAACATTAGAAAATCTTTTCAATAGCTCTTTATGAAATAGAAATAGATTAACTGTTGATGTATAATAGTTTTTTCTTTCAATTTGAGATCAGACACAAATGAAATTAAGTGGTAAATGAATTTAAAAAAGAAAAATGAATTGTTTGAATTGCAATGTAATTTAAGCATAGTTAAGGTTCTAAAGATGACTTTTGGCATTTTTCGTTATTGTCATTTGGTTACTGTTTCATTGAAGTATAACCCTAGATGAATATGAAATACAATGAAACATATCCAAAAAAAAGGACAGACATGAATGTTTTATAATAATGAACTATTTTTTTCCTACTGTGAATGTCGTAAATCCTATTACTAGTAGCTACTTATCACGTTGTTTATCTAACATTTAACATCAACTGAAAGAAAATTTCTTTCAAATTGTGAGCATAACATCTTATTTTCATACTATGAATCTTTTACTGTAGTACCAGTCTGTCAATACTACTCACCACTAACTCCTTAGAACCATCAGTTCATAGTATCTTAATTTTGAACATTTTATGATATATTTATGAAGTTATTTTATTTATCTACTAGGTACATGATAGTACATATGGTGTATCACTGAACCCAGAGAGGAACCACCTGTCTGTTATGGAGGTCCATCTGTTAAAACACCCTGAGTTAATGAAAAAGGTTGGTCTAACAATCTTAACTGATTTATACTTTTTTCTTATCAAAATATGGTTCAATTGCTATCAGCTGGTAATTGGTGGAATTTCAATTTATGACATCAAGATTGTGATACTTTATTCTGATTAAATTATTGGGGCAAAATGAAAAGAAAACAGTGCCTTGTCACATCACTAAGAATAACACACAATTTTTATAAGTCCATCAAAGACAGTAGCCCTTTTCACAAAAAATCATAAGTGTAAAATTAATCTTACGATAAAAATATTTAGTTGAATTGTAAAGGAATATTTTAGACTTACGATAAATTTTACACTTAAGATTTTTTGTGAAAAGGGCTACAGGGTCTTTATGGTTTAATATAGTTAAACTGTTTGTACATATATCAACACATCATACTATAATTTATAAATGCCTTTGTGGCCACATTTTCATCTCATTGGAACATCATAATGATCTTTGTAGAAAACCTTATAACAGTGATGAAAGTAAAAAATACTTTTGGGTTTCATTTCCACATAAAGTAAAGTGGAGCTGTGTTGGGAAATTTAGAATAAATAATTGTTTTGTGATCATTTGAGTTATATAGTTGGATCATAAACCATCTCTCTTGTATTATCTTATGCTGATGTATATTTTAGATATTAAAGTTGTTGGAAAAAGACAATGAAAGACTACAAAACATGTTGTCATGGAAAGATCAGGAAGAAGTCTTTTGGAAATGGATGGTATACTTAATAAAACTAGAAGAAAATTATTATGTGTATTATTGATAACATATACATTTGAAAATGACTACACAAAAAAGATATCTAATACCTGTTCCATAATAAAACTGAAATACTGCTCAAAACTAAACTTTTGGTATGAGAATAAACACATTAGATATGTGTTTTGGAAAAGAACATACATATTATATGTACCTGGTCACACACAAAATGGGGCTGATGAGAGGAAAACAGACAAAGTTTATTATTGGTGCTTGTTTAACTGTTAAAAAAATCTCTGAAACAACCAGACAAAATCTATTGATTGTTCAGAATTGTTGAAATATTAAACTATTGTTATTTATCTTTTGAGCCAAAGTAATAAGGATTATTAGAGAATCTTGTTTTATTAGAACTGTTAAAATTGAACCATGTTTCACATATGATACCATATAAAAAATAAAGAAAATTGTAAATGAAAAGGACTTTTAAACTTTTAAGTGACGAAACAGTAATATTCAAGAAGGAGTTAAATTCTGTCAGAACCTAAGACATTTGAATTTTCAGTATAAGAGATAAGATGCCATTTAAATTGTTTGTTTATTTTTTTTCTTCAGGAAAGTGTTCTTGATCACAAACTGAAAGATAAAGTAGAGGACATGAGTCCAGGGAGGATGACATTTTACAACATACCACCTGATGCTGTCATCAAGATGGAGTCAGCTAAACAGCAATTAGAGGATGCCATTATGAAGTATGAACAAATAATTGAGGAGATTGAAGAAATATGGGAATCAAAGGTAGAGTTATGTTACTTGTGTTGGCATAGAAAATAATTTTCTATATAAGAGCTTGAATATTTCAACCTTTTTCTCCTTTAATGAGACTTTTACTTGGTAGCTTTAAGAGTCAATAAAAAGATTAAATAAAGTCCATTTTGAGGGACATCAAAAACAAATTTGGGATACTAAAAGCGCATGTAGCATGTAAGATGTAAAGGTATAAGTTAGATTTCTGTTCAAAAAACTTTTGTCAAGACAATGTTAGTATTTTTGTAAGATGTTTCAAGGATTGGCCCAGTATTTTTCTCATTTACTTGATACATAGAAAGTTTTCACACATACATGACTTATAAGAAAGCTATTACCACTAAGTGTCAAATTTGTATTTTTTCAGCGTTCATCAATATCAGGAAGAGAACTAGACAACTTGTTATCCTCTATCAATACAGAGATTTCCCTTCAGAGAGCAAATCTTGCTCTTGACAGTACAGAAGACATTTTACGCAATCAAAAAGAAACTCGCTTTTTGTTAACAAAGAACAACAGTAAAAAACTATCCAATTTATCTAGCCATATATCAAGTCATGTGACACCACAAGAACAATCTGCGCCAGCAGTTGACATTGAACATGAATTAGCACTCATGGAGAGGCAGTTAGAGAGGATTGAACTGGAAACAAATAGAAAACGAGAAAAGTATAGAAGCCAATTGGAAAATCTGGCTTCAACTGTTCCCGAGGCCATTTGTATTCAGCCAATGTCATGTAGATAAGTCCACGATTTGCAGATATCTTCATGGGTTTCTTTATGTTAAATGTAGTCAAACTTCTGTTACTAAAACGATTTTGATGTGAAATTTTTGAGCTGCTTCCTTGTAAAGGAGGAGGTGTTCTAAAGGCCTTTTTCCTAACAAAAAATTGAAGTATTGCAAAATCAGCTAATTTTTGCCAATACAAATTGAAAAGTATGTGCAAAGTTTAAGCTGTAAGATATTTAACAACATAAATAATATTCACTAAGATTTTACAGTCTAAAGACTGCCTTAATTTAATTTTATATACAAAATGACAGATATTACATATGTTGACACATATTTGTGTGTGGGAAATATTGAGCACATGCAAGTTCCACAAACTGATTTTATTAGAGGTAAAGTTCATGACTTCATACCAGCAAGCATGATAAATCAGATTTGTTGGTTTTTGCATGTGATCTACAACTACTGGTAATAAGCTACTTAAAAATTGATCAAAATTTAGGATTTGATTATAAAATTGCATAGAAGTGGCATTTTCATGTCATCAGAGCTACATTAATTATGAGGTCATGAATCATCAACTATTTTTTGTGTTGCCTTGACAAAGGTATGTAAGTGATACTTTTGAGTGCTGTTTTTAAGGTTGGCGGCAGCAACAGCAATGAATTAATTTATCTAGTATGTACATTTTTAGCATTAGCACACTTATTATACCCCCGCTTTAAAAAAGGGGGGGTATACTGTTTTACCTCTGTCTGTCCGTCAGTCCGTCAGTCCGTCCATCAGTCCGTCCGTCAGTCAGTCCGTCCCATGAAACTTTCGTCACATTTTTCTCAGGAACTACACATCCACCCTTTCTGTAATTTGGTATCAACATTTATATATGTCAGCCATACCGTGTGATGCGTTTTCAGATTCATCACTTGACAACTTCCTGTTTACCGAACACTTGTATGATTTTACACATGATAGCCAAGTTGAAAATTTTCGTCACATTTTTCTCAGGTACTACAATACAAGGATTTCTGAAATTTGGTTTCAGGATTTATATAAGTCAGCTATACCGTGTGATGCGTTTTCACATTCATCACTCGACAACTTCCTGTTTACCGAACACTTGTATGATTTTACACATGATAGCCAAGTTGAAAATTTTCGTCACATTTTTCTCAGGAACTACAATACAAGGATTTCTGAAATTTGGTTTCAGGATTTATATAAGTCAGCTATACCGTGTGATGCGTTTTCAGATTCATCACTCGACAACTTCCTGTTTACCGAACACTTGCATATTTTTACACTATTAATATTATCCACTTGCGGCGGGGGTATCATCAGTGAGCAGTAGCTCGCAGTTTCACTTGTTTGACCCAGCCCCCTCAGTCATGGTTTCTGACTGAAACTTTTGCCAATTTTTTTACATGTTAAACTTGTGACTAGGTCAGATTGCAGTATTAGCATTTTCTATGTCTCATTTCCATGCTGATTATATGGCCCTCTCCATCAGTCATGGTTTAAAGACTTTGAATGTTTTGCATAGTGGCAAGACATATTTCTGTGTCAACAGTTTTATTTGTCTTTACATCTGTTTGCCTTTCAAAAACATCCACTTCAGAGTTTATTTGACTATTTTATACAAACCTGATCTTATACTCTTTGAAACAATTATAGATAATCACAAAGGTCATTTTTATCAGCAATTTTAAAACATTTATTTTTCTGAAGTTGATGATTATATTTTAAGTTATTTTGGTGGGTTTTTGTTAAATACAACATTTGTTATAAAAGGTCATGAAAATGTATTTCACTTGCACTAAGATAACAGATTTTTTCGTTAAAAATATTAGGTCATAGAAATAAAGGGATTCGGGAGAGATCCTTTTGCACCACAACTTTTTTTCTCTAATGCTACGTTTGCGCCACTTGCTTTAAATTACATAGTATCATTTGCGCCAAAAATAAAATATATGATTGCGCAAACTAATAGGAAAATGACTTCCCTCTTCCTTCATTTTAATTCATTTAATAGAATACTTTAAAAAAAAAATGGTATTTATGAATAATGTCCTCTTAATGATGTTATAATTTGTATCAATCTATAAGAACTTGGGAAATTATCTAAAGGCCCTAAAGAAGGTTTCAAACTGCCTTTTATTGCAGATTGATGAGTTTTATAACAGTTATAGAATTGTTTATTTAATGTTTGCCATATACAGCATTATATTTAATATATATCTATTATATATGTATGTATTTATTGTGGTTTTATTTGTTTATTTTTTCAGTGGTTAGTTTGTTATATTTTTTCACGTTTTTTTTCCATTAAATTACATATTATTTCAAAGGTCTTTGTTTATGAGTTTCTGCAATTCCAAAGAGTTGGTGTTGCTACTGGTTTACCTGGTGTCTGTATTGTCTCTCAATAAATATTTTATTCTACAACCTAAAGGGTCAGTTATAATACTGTCTTCACTTGGTATCTGTCAGTCTTGTCTCTTCATTAATGTTTTATTAAACAAGGCCAAAGGGTCAGTGTTACTGTTTCATTCACTTGGTATCTGTCTGTTGTCTCCGTTAATGTTTAACCGGTATTCAAAAGACCAAAGAGTCTATCACTTGGTATCTGTCTGACTTGTCTCTTTATTGATTTTTATACGACCGCAAAACTTTAAAAAATTTTGGTCATATATTGGTATCACGTTGGCGTCGTCGTCTGCGTTGTCGTCGTCGATGTCGTCCGCATACTTTTAGTTTTCGCACTCTAACTTTAGTAAAAGTGAATAGAAATCTATGAAATTTTAACACAAGGTTTATAACCACAAAAGGAAGGTTGGGATTGATTTTGGGAGTTTTGGTTCTAACAGTTTAGGAATTAGGGGCCAAAAAAGGGCCCAAATAAGCATTATTCTTGGTTTTCGCACAATAACTTTAGTATAAGTAAATAGAAATCAATGAAATTTAAACACAAGGTTTATGAGCACAAAAGGAAGGTTGGGATTGATTTTGGGAGTTGAGGTCCCAACAGTTTAGGAATTAGGGGCAAAAAAAGGGCCCAAATAAGCATTTTTCTTGGTTTTCGTACCATAACTTTAGTATAAGTAAATAGAAATCTATGAAATTTAAACACAAGGTTTATGACCGTAAAAGGAAGGTTGGGTTTGATTTTGGGAGTTTTGGTCCCAACAGTTTAGGAATAAGGGCCCAAAGGGTCCAAAATTGAACTTTGTTTGATTTCATAAAAAATTGAATAATTGGGGTTCTTTGATATGCCGAATCTAACTGTGTATGTAGATTCTTAATTTTTGGTCCCGTTTTCAAATTGGTCTACATTAAGGTCCAAAGGGTCCAAAATTAAACTTAGTTTGATTTTAACAACAATTGAATCCTTGGGGTTCTTTGATATGCTGAATCTAAAAATGTACTTAGATTTTTGATTATTGGCCCAGTTTTCAAGTTGGTCCAAATCGGGGTCCAAAATTAAACTTTGTTTGATTTCATCAAAAATTGAATAATTGGGGTTCTTTGATATGCCAAATCTAACTGTGTATGTAGATTCTTAAATTTTGGTCCCGTTTTCAAATTGGTCTACATTAAAGTCCAAAGGGTCCAAAATTAAACTAAGTTTGATTTTAACAAAAATTGAATTCTTGGGCTTTTTTGATATGCTGAATCTAAACATGTACTTAGATTTTTGATTATGGGCCCAGTTTTCAAGTTGGTTCAAATCAGGATCCAAAATTATTATATTAAGTATTGTGCAATAGCAAGAAATTTTCAATTGCACAGTATTGCGCAATAGCAAAAAATCTTTAATTGCACAGTATTGTGCAATAGGAAATATTTTCAATTGCACAGTATTGTGCAATAGCAAGAAATAACTAATTGCACAATATTGTGCAATAGCAAGAAATTTTCAATTGGAGTTATCTTTCTTTGTCCAGAATAGTAGTTGAATCAACTTAAATCATTGTTTTATACAATATACAATGTATATTCACTTTTACTACCAACTGATAAATTAAAACAATCTTTACCATTCAGTGATAACAAGCACTTTATTTTACATTTTAATATTTTATGATGTATTTAAATGAGTAGTTATTGTTGCAAACTCCATTAGAAATTTGAATTGAGATCAGTTTTGGAAAAAGGGAAAGGGGGATGTGAAAAAAAAAATGGGGGGGGGGGGGTTAAATTTTTCTCATTTCAGATTTCATAAATAAAAAGAAAATTTCCTCCAATATTTTTTTGAGAGGATTAATATTCAACAGCAAAGTGAATTGCTCAAAAAAAATATTTTAAGTTCATTAGACCACATTCATTCTGTGTCAGAAACCTATGCTGTGTCAACTATTTAATCACAATCCAAATTTATAGCTGAATCCAGCTTGAATGTTGTGTCCATACTTGTCCCAACCATTCAGGGTTCAACCTCTGCGGTTGTATAAAGCTGGGCCCTGCCGAGCATCTGGTTTATTCTTCAAGCCCAAAGAGTCAGTGCTACTATTGTCTTCACTTGGTATCTGTGTGTCTAGTCTCTCCATTAATGATTGTATTTTACAAGGTCATAGTGTCAGTAATAGTACTGCCTTAACTTGGTATTTGTCTTTTTCTCTCCATTAATGTTTAACTCAAACACCAAAGCGTCAGTGCTATTTTTTCCATCTACCTGTCTTGCCTCTAAGTTAATGTTTTATTCTCTACCAGGCCGAAGAGTTGGTGCTATGATTACCATCCTTTGGTACCTTTCTGTTTTGTCTCTTTGTTATTATATGACCGCAAAAATTAAAAAAAATTTTGTATATTGGTATCACGATGCTGTCGTCAGTGTCGTCAGTGTCGTCGTTGTCAGCGTCGTCCGAAGACAGATGGTTTCCGGATAATAACTTAAGTATAAGTAAATAGAAATCAATAAAATTTGAACACAATGTTTATAACCCCAAAAGGACGGTTGGGATTGATTTTGGTGGTTATGGTTCAAAAGGTTTAGGAATGAGGGGCCAAAAAAGGGGCCCAAATAAGAATTTTTGTAGTTTTCAGCCAATAACTTGTGTTTAAGTGTATAGATCTCTCTGAAATTAAACCACAAGTTTCCATACTACAAAGGGATGGTTGGGGGGGGGGGGGTTATTGCTCAAATCATTTTGCAATTAGGGGCAAAAAAAAGGTGGAAAACAAAGTTTTTGTCTGGTTTAAGAACAATTTAGACAATTTAAAAGCAGTGTAAGGGAGATAATTCAATTAAAATTTAAAGAATACTGTTATATGTATGTTTGATTACTTGATTACCTCAGCTTGATTACCTCCCTTACACTGCTTGAAAATTTTGTATTAAGATATGATGATCATCTTGAGATGTGTAGCTGTAATGTATTTTTAGCTCTCCTGGCCCAAAGGGCCAAGTGAGCTTTTCCCATCACTTTGCGTCCGTCGTCGTTGTTAACTTTTACAAAAATCTTCTCCTCTGAAACTACTGGGCCAAATTTAACCAAACTTGGCCACAATCATCATTGGGGTATCTAGTTTAAAAAATGTGTCCGGTGACCCGGCCAACCAACCAAGATGGCCGCCATGGCTAAAAATAGAACATAGGGGTAAAATACAGTTTTTGGCTTATAACTCAAGAACCAAAGCATTTAAAGCAAATCTGACATTGGGGTAAAGTTGTTTATTAGGTCAACATCTATCTGCCCTGAATTTTTCAGATGAATCGGACAACCCGTTGTTGGGTTGCTGCCCCTGAATTGGTAATTTTAAGGACATTTTGCTGTTTTTGGTTATTATCTTTAATATTATTATAGATAGAGATAAACTGTAAACAGCAATAATGTTCAGCAAAGTAAGATTTACAAATAAATCAACGTGACCGAAATGGTCAGTTGACCCCTTTAGGAGTTATTGCCCTTTATAGTCAATTTTTAACAATTTTTCGTAAATCTTAGAAATCTTTTACAAAAATCTTCTCCTCTGAAACTACTGAGCCAAATTAATCCAAACTTGGCCACAATCATCTTTGGGGTATCTAGTTTAAAAAATGTGTCCGGTGACCCTGCCATCAAATCAAGATGGCCGCCATGGCTAAAAATAGAACATAGGGTTAAAATGCAGTTTTTGGCTTATAACTCAAGAACCAAAGCATTTAAAGCAAATCTGACATTGGGGTAAAATTGTTTATCAGGTCAACATATATCTGCCCTGAATTTTTCAGATGAATCGAACAACCCGTTGTTTGGTTGCTGCCCCTGAATTGGTAATTTTAAGGAAATTTTGCTGTTTTTGGTTATTATCTTTAATATTATTATTGATAGAGATAAACTGTAAACAGCAATAATGTTCAGCAAAGTAAGATTTACAAATAAATCAACGTGACCGAAATGGTCAGTTGACCCCTTTAGGAGTTATTGCCCTTTATAGTCAATTTTTAACAATTTTTCGTAAATCTTAGTTATCTTTTACAAAAATCTTCTCCTCTGAAACTACTGGGCCAAATTAATCCAAACTTGGCCACAATCATCTTTGGGGTATCTAGTTTAAAAAATGTGTCCGATGACCCGGCCATCCAACCAAGATGGCCGCCATGGCTAAAAATAGAACATAGGGGTAAAATGCAGTTTTTGGCTTATAACTCAAAAACCAAAGCGTTTAGAGCAAATCTGACATGGGGGTTATGTTGTTACTGATGACAAAATGGAGGTCAAGTTCAATAATGACGATTTTGACTTTTACCGTTCAGGAGTTATGGTTCTTGAAAGATCGAAAAATGGCTATTCCAGTCGTGTCCGTGCATTTACTCATGAACTGTTCAACCAAAGCTTCCCAAATTTTAATATGTTGTTACTGATGACAAAATTGAGGTCAAATTTGATATTGACAATTTTCACTTTCACCGTTCATCAGTTATGGTTCTTGTGATATTGGCAGGACACAAATAAATCCGGTTTGCTGTCTTTGTGACAGCCTCTTGTTAACAATTAATTTTCATAAAATTTGTAAATTTTTATTAACATTTTCCACTGAAACTACTGAGCAAAGTTCATTATAGATAGAGATAATTGTAAGCAGCAAGACTGTTTAGTAAAGTAAGATGTACAAACACATCACCATCACCAAAACACAATTTTGTCATGAATCCATCTGCTTCCTTTGTTTAATATTCACATAGACCAAGGTGAGCGACACAGGCTCTTTAGAGCCTCTAGTTGTAACTTGTACAAAAATCTTCTTCTCTGAAACTACTGGGCCAAATTTAAACTAACTTGGCCACAATCATAATTGTGGTATATAGTTTAGAAAATGTGTCCGATGACCCCACCTACCAAACAGAATGGCTGACATGGCTAAAATTAGAACATAGTGGTAAAATGCAGTTTTTGCTTTATATCTTTGAAACTAAGACATTTAGGGCAAACTTTCAAGATTCAAATGTCCATCAGAATAAGATCTATCCCTTCACAAATTTTCAGATGAATCCTACAACCCGTTGTTGGGTTGCTGCCCTAAAATTGGTAATTTTAAGGAAATTTTGCAGTTTTTGGTTATTGTCTTGAATACTATTATAGATAGAGATAAACTGTAAACAGCAATAATGTTCAGCAAAGTAAGATCTACAAATAAGTCAGCATGACCAAAATTGTCAGAGAACCCCTTAAGGAGTTATTGTCCTTTATAGCTAATATTGAACAACTTTTCGTCATTTTTGGAACTTGTACAAAAATCTTCTTTTCTAAAACTATGGGCCAAATTTAACTAAACAGAGATATAAACCAACAACTGCATTTTACCCTCCTATGTACTATTCTTAGCCATGTCTGCCATCTTGGTTCACGGGCAGGGTCATCGGACACATTTTTAAACTAGATACTCTTATGATGATTGTTGACAAGTTTGGTTACATTTTGTCTTAGTAGTTTCAGAGAAGACTTTTGTAAAAGATAACAAATATTTAAGAAAAATTAGTAAAATTGACTATAAGAGGCAATAACTCCTGAAGGGGTCAACTGACCATTTTGGTCACTTGACTTATGTGTAGATCTTACTTTTACTTTTCAGGGCAGATAGATTTTGACTTGATAAACAATTTTAACCCATGTCAAATTTACTCTAAATGCTTTGGTTTCGGAGTTATAAGCCATGTTGATCATGTTGACTTATTTGTAGATCTTACTTTGCTGAACATTATTGCTGTTCACAGTTCATCTCTATCTAAAATAATATTCAAGATAATAACCAAAAAACGGCAAAATTTCCTTAAAATTACCAATTTAGAGGCAGCAACCAAAACAACGGGTTCTCTGATTCATCTGAAAATTTCAGAGCAGATAGATTTTGACCTGAGAAACAATTTTACCCCATGTCAGATTTGCTCTAAATGCTTTGGTTTCAGAGATATAAGCCAAAATCTACATTTTACCCATATGTTCTATTTTTAGCCATGGTGGCCATCTTGGTAGGTTGGCCGGGTCACCGGACAAATTTTTAAACTAGATACCCCAATGATGATTTTGGCCAAGTTTAGTTTAATTTGGCCCAGTAGTTTCAGAGGAGAAGATTTTTGAAAAAGTAAACGACGACGGACGACGACGGACGCCGGACGCAAAGTGATGAGAAAAAGGTCACTTGGCCCTTCGGGCCAGGTGAGCTAAAAAGGGGGGATTTTCCAGTTTTCGAATAATAACTCAAGCATGCTTTCACCAATTTCCAAGAAATTGTGTTGAATTTTTTATGTTTATTGACATGAGCTCCATTTCGATTTTTATAAATTTTAGATTTTACGTTTCGGAGTGACAGGGTTTCAATCATAAAAAAGGGGGATTTTCCAGTTTTTGTACAATAACTCAAAAATCCTTCAGCAGTTCCCATGAAACTGAATTGTTTATATATATTGATGTAAGCTACCTTTAGAATTCTATACATTTTACATTTTACATGAAATTCATGGGATTTTATTCATTAAAAAAGGGGGATTTTCCAGTTTTCGGACAATAACTCAAAAGTTCTTTCAGCAATTCTCTTAATTAGTTTCAATATTAACAAATGAAACTTTGGTGAATTGTTTTTATATAAAGATGTAAGCTCCCTTTTGATTTTCGTAAATTTCAAATATGACATTGTGAATTAATTGAACTTTATTCGTTTATAATACGGCGTGAGTATCATGCGCTCATGACACAGCTGTTTACTCTATTTTTACATCGCTCAAATGATGCGGCTTGTCTGGACCAAGGTAAACATGAATGATGATTTGGAAACCTTCATGATCTGGATCCAGGATTTTGAAAAGGGCGGGCCCCGAAGTAGACAGTTTGGAATGGAACAGGTAAACACTATAAATTAACCATACATGTAGATCTATAAAAAGTAAAATCACAAAAATACTGACCTCAAGGAAAATTCAAAACGGAAAGTCCCTAATCAAATGGCAAAATCAAAAGCTCAAATACATCAAACGAATGGATAACAACTGTCATAACTTGGTACAGGCATTTTCTTATGTATACATTGGTGGATTGATCTCACTTGTATGACAGTCGCATCAAATTCTACCATATTGACAACGATGCAGGGTACTGGGCACCATGCTCCCCCTAAATTCGCCCTTGTCTCGTACATAGAGTCAATTGACTCCTCAAAGTGTCGATATGCATGTATACATGATATTATGAACATAATGGGTCTATCAATTATACATTTTTTTAAATGTTCTGTTATACTCTGGATTCATTTACATTTTCGTGGATTAAGCCATATATCTGGGGGTTTTTATACTTGATTTCGTGGTTTACGAAAGTTAAGCATACAAGTTTATAAGGCAATTTTTCTTCCGTTGAACATTTGAACCTATACCCATCTACAAAAGTTGGTTCCCCACAAGTTAAAGTGGATGCACACTTATTTCAGTAACGATGGGCATGTTGGTCGATTGGTCGTGACAAGCTTTATACTAGATACCCATAAAATCGTCCAGCCAAAAATTGTTTGAATATAGTCGGTTTCAGAGAACTTCAAACAAAAAAAAAAAAAAAAAAAAAAAAAACGGATATCGCCGAAGAAGAACAATTATAAGTGATGGAAATAGCTCATAGCACCCAAATATATCTTTAAGTGATTACATTTAAATGGATTGCATGATTCACCCTATAAATTCGGCACATGTACAATACTATTACTGAAATACAACTATATAACTGTCTGTTTTTAAAGTAATATTTAAAAGAGTTTCCATCTGGAAAATTAGATTCAAATTCAATCTGCATATACTAGTAGCCGTCATATTTGATGAATGCTTTCTCCAGATCCTTGGTAAATAGATACTCCTGTTGGTTTCCTAGTTTTCTTAGGGTTCTCGTGACCGTGGCTATACCAATGCCCAATAAAAGCCATATTTAAAAGATTCAGCTTGAAACAAAGGCTTTTTATAAAGTGTTAGTGGCTTTGAACTAGCTGTCAAGAACTGCGAGTAATATCAATTATAACATAAAGAAAATATAAAAATCAGATCGGTATTTAGTGTCTATTTCTTATGTGGATGTATCAGTACCTGTCCACACTCACTCTGTGATTTTGTTAGATGTATTTCTATTTGTATCCATCCTGTTTCAACTGATTTGAATAATTTGTTCTTTATGTTTTACTGTTACACCACTGTCTCAGGTTATGGAAGGGTTGGTGCATTCAAAAGATTTTAAACCCCACCGTATTCTGTATGTGCCAATCCCAAGTCAGGAGCCTGTAATTCAGTGGTTGTCGTTTGTTGCTGTTTAACATATTTGTTTTTCGTTCATTATTTTGTACATGAATTAGACTTGGATTTCTCGTTTGAGTTGTTATTTCGGGGTCTTTCATAGCTGACTATGTAGTATGGGATTTGCTCGTTGTTGAAGGCCGTACGGTGACCTAAAGTTGTTAATTTCTCTGTCATTTGTTTTTTTTTTTGAGAGTTGTCTCATTGGCAATCATACCACATCTTCTTTATTTTAGAGGCTAAGCTATAGTTTAGCAGTTAATTGTAAAAAAGGGAGGAAGTTAACACGAGAAAATCAAAATCCATAAGTAACCAGATGCTCCGCAGGGCGCAGCTTTATACGACCGCAGAGGTTGAACCCTGAACGGTTGGGGCAAGTATGGACACAACATTCAAGCTGGATTCAGCTCTAAATTTGGATTGTGATTAAATAGTTGACACAGCATAGGTTTCTGACACAGAATGAATGTGGTCTAATGAACTTAAATTTTTTTTTGCCTTTGAGCAATTCACTATGCTGTTGAATATTAATCCTCTCAAAAAAATGTTTGAAAAAATTTTCTTTTTATTTATGAAATCTGAAATGAGAAAAATTGAACCCCCCCCCCATTTTTTTCACATCCCCCTTTCCCTTTTTCCAAAAGTGATCTCAATTCAAATTTCTAATGGAGTCTGCAACAATAACAACTCATTTAAATACAGCATAAAATATCAAAATGTAAAAAAAGTGCTTGTTATCACTGAATGGTAAAGATTGTTTTAATTTATCAGTTGGTAGTAAAAGTGAATATACATTGTATGTTGTATAAAACAATGATTTAAGTTGATTCAACTACTATTCTGGACAAAGAAAGATAACTCCAATTGAAAATTTCTTGCTATTGCACAATATTGTGCAATTAGATATTTCTTGCTATTGCACAATACTGTGCAATTGAAAATTTCTTGCTATTATATTGCACAATACTGTGCAATTGAAGATTTCTTGCTATTGCTGAATACTGTGCAATTGAAAATTTCTTGCTATTGCACAATACTTAGTATAATAATTTTGGATCCTGATTTGGACCAACTTGAAAACTGGACCAATAATCAAAAATCTAAGTACATGTTTAGATTCAGTATATCAAAGAAGCCCAAGAATTCAATTTTTGTTAAAATCAAACCTAGTTTAATTTTGGACCCTTTGGACTTTAATGTAGACCAATTTGAAAACGGGACCAAAAATTAAGAATCTACATACACAGTTAGATTTGGCATATCAAAGAACCCCATTTATTCAATTTTTGATGAAATCAAACAAAGTTTAATTGTGGACCCCGATTTGGACCAACTTGAAAACTGGGCCAATAATCAAAAATCCAAGTACATTTTTAGATTCAGCATATCAAAGAACCCCAAGGATTCAATTTTTGTTAAAATCAATATAAGTTTAATTTTGGACCCTTTGGACCTTTATGTAGACCAATTTGAAAAAGGGACCAAAAAATAAGAATCTACATACACAGTTAGATTCGGCATATCAAAGAACCCCAGTTATTCAATTTTTGATGAAATCAAACAAAGTTTAATTTTGGCCCCTTTGGGCCCCTTATTCCTAAACTGTTGGGTTTCTATTTTCTTATACTAAAGTTATTGTGCGAAAACCAAGAAAAATGCTTATTTGGGCCCTTTTTGGCCCCTAATTCCTAAACTGTTTGAACCAAAACTCCCAAAATCAATCCCAACCTTCCTTTTGTGGTCATAAACCTTGTGTCAAAATTTCATAGATTTCTATTTACTTAAACTAAAGTTATAGTGCGAAAACCAAGAAAATGCTTATTTGGGCCCTTTTTGGCCCCTAATTCCTAAAATGTTGAGACCAAAACACCCAAAATCAATCCCAACCTTCCTTTTGTGGTCATAAACCTTGTGTTAAAATTTCATAGATTTCTATTCACTTTTACTAAAGTTAGAGTGCGAAAACTAAAAGTATTCGGACGACGACGACGACGCCAACGTGAGTGACACCAATATACGACCAAAAAATTTTCAATTTTTGCGGTCGTATAAAAAGGACAGACAATACCATAGCCAAAAGACAAACAGCAATAAACATAAAACCAAGGATTATGCAACAAGACCCAAACAAAACTCATGTGTTCTGGAAAGGTGCTAAGGCCTTGTTTAATGAGGTGTCACAATCTCACTATGGCCAGTTTTATAGATAGAAATAAGTTCTCTTCATAATTATCTGCCTCCAAAGGTATTATTGCGTTTTTTTACATTTAGGTACGTTGTGTCCAGATTTGAGACCGATAAGGTAAATAAATGTTTGATTTTAGGTTACACGGGCTAGAATCATCTCCACGTTGACTGTTTATGCCACAAGCTTATCTGCCAAAATTTTCATGCAACATAAGTTTATTTTAATCCTTTGTAACAACTTCCATAGCAAATATAAACCAGATGCTCCGCAGGGCGGAGCTTTATACGAACGCAAAGTTCGAACCCTGAACAGTTGGGGCAAGTATGGACACAACATTCAAGCTTGATACAGCTCTGAATTTGGATTGTGATTAAATAGTCGACACAACATAGGTTTCTGACACAGAATGAATGTGGTCTAAGAATTTAAACTTGAAAACTTTAAAATTTTAAATTGGACATTAGATTGGAAGTTAGATTCGGCATATCAAAGAACCCCAATTATTCAATTTTTGATGAAATCAACAAAGTTTAATTTTGGACCCTTTGGGCCCCTTATTCCTAAACTGTTGGGACCAAAACTGCCAATATCAATCCCAACCTTCCCTTTCTGGTCATAAACCTTGTGTTTAAATTTCATAGATTTCTATTTACTTATACTAAAGTTATGGTACGAAAACCAAGAAAAATTCTTATTTGGGCCCTTTTTTTGCCCCTAATTCCTAAACTGTTTGGACCAGAACTCCCAAAATCAATCCCAACCTTCCTTTTGTGGTCATAAACCTTGTGTTTAAATTTCATAGATTTCTATTTACTTAAACTAAAGTTATAGTGCGAAAACCAATGTGTCTTCGGACGACGAAGACGCCAACGTCATACCAATATAAGACCACAAAAAATTTTTGCGGTCGTATAAAAAAGAAAATGATTTATGAACAGCAAATGATATTTATCATAAAACTAGAAATGAACACTTAGGTTGTCCAAATAAAGACTTTCGTTAAGGTTTGATCCAGACATGTGTTACTGTAAAGCTGTGTACCAGAAGGATAGATAATTCAATGGTCCAAGAGTTATTGTGCCATCTTGAACTTAATGTCATGTGTGCAATTTTATTACAGTTGGCCAAGCACTGATTTTAAGGGTGATGTCTCATATATATGTGTTCCCATTTTGGTATGTTATTCAGGATAAGCATATTTCCCATTTGCTTCGACTTTTGGTACATGCCTTTATAGCGTTTTTCAAATTTAAAGAAAATAGTCTTATGTATGTGCCAGTCCCAAGTCAGGTGCCTGTAATTCAGTGATTGTCGTTTGTTTATGTGTTACATATTTGTTTTACATTCATTTTTTGTACATAAATAAGACAGTTAGTTTTCTCCTTTGAATTGTTTTACATTGTCATTTCGGGGCCTTTTATAGCTGACTATGCGGTATGGGTTTTGCTCATTGTTGAAGACCATATGGTGACCTGTAATTGTTAATTTCTGTGTCGTTTTGGTCTCTTGTGGAGAGTTGTCTCATTGGCAATCATACCACATCTTCTTTTTTTATATTAAGGCATCTTCCTTATTTTTAGAGTTTTTCAGGATTTTGGTTTGGCTTCGTTTCCATTTGCCTCATTTTTGGTGATGTTTCATACACCTTTCCCCAAATATTCTTTGTTTTCATTTTTAATGATATTCCTTCAGTTATTAATAGAATAATATGTGAAATAACAAAATATGTAATTTATTGTACTTTTAAAATTCATTATGACACATTGCATAGACATATCACATAATACAGGTATTTAAAATATTACAACAATGCTACAATATTTGCAAGTTAAGATGAAAAAAAAAGGAATGTTTGTCCCTTATTTAATATACATATAATTAATGTTATTAATTCATAAATTGTTTTTTTTTTCTTCTAGAATAAAATCTAGAAATTAGTTAAAATACAAAAATGATATAACTTCTTCATTATATTACTGTTGATGTTGATTGATGTCTATAACATATCGGTTTTATGATATAAGTATGAATTCTCACATATAATTAAGTATTAGTTTTCTCTGTGGTATGAGTTCTCCCATATTGTGTAAGTATTAGTTTCTGAATATGAAGATGAAGCTTACTTGCTGAAAAAAATACAAATATCCCTGCAAAAGTTTTAATTAACAACTATGACATTGTAGAGAAATTGTGAAGTGTTGCTCCTCTAAACTGTATCTGGTACACCCTCTGCAGTTTCTTCATATGGTTTGAAAGGTTTTGTTATAAGTCCACAATCTGTAATTACAATGTCAGTTAATGGCTTTTCCTCCTCTGTTTTCTGAGATTCAATTTTTCTTACTACTTTCATTCCTTCAAGGACTTTTCCAAAAACAACATGTTTACCATCTAACCACGAGGTCTTCTTAGCTGTGATGAAAAACTGGGATCCGTTGGTGTCTTTTCCTGTAAAATTCAATTATCAATGTTGTCAATTACAAGATATGCAATAAAGAATGTATCGATTTTAAAACGGACATAATTATCCTAAACTCGAGAATGAGAGGTCCATCAGGGCTAAAAAAAAAAAGTAACAACGTGGGTGAGGGGAAATGTGGTTCCATATCAAAATAAAATAAGTAGGATAAATAAGAGCCATTATTTGTTGTTTAACTGAAGAAATACATGAAATATATGCATTTTTTTTTACCAAACCATGTAAATAAAATTGAAATATTGTCTTCAATAGCAAAATTAAACCAAATTATAAAACAAACATATAAATGCTTAAATATCTTAGTGCTTCTTCCAGGCCACATTTTCAGTTAGCATGTTAAAAAAGAATTATTTCTAATGCATACTAAAATGACGTTGAAAATTCGATCATGTGCTTGTTTCACTCTCGTGACTTTCTTGTATATTTAGTTCAGAAAACGGTCCAAAACCATCAATGTCATGATCATATTTGTAATGATTCTTAACATTCTACAGTAATGTTAGACACCTCTATTATTGTTGTAGTGATATTGCATCAAAATTCATGTACATAGAAAATTATGCCCGATTTAACTTCATTAAGAAACCCCAATTCGGTATGTCTACTAGTCGCGGCTGGTGTTGAAAACTGGTCTGTGCAAAAAGACTTCTCTGTATACTTACTGCACTCATAAGCTGGTAAAATAACTGAAGAAAAAATCAGCAGTCTTCCCAATTTAACAGAATTCCGAGCCCCATTAACTTAACATGGATTTGTTATTTTTCCTGAAAACTGGACCTATTGGCTTGTTAAATTTGAAATAGAGATATCACACCAAAAAGTATGTGACCTGCAAAATAAATGAATCCAAATTTGAATCATCTATGTGATATAAATGCATATTCCATGGGCGACTGATTTAAAAAAAGTTGATATAATAAACAAAATGACACATAAACAGTTAACTGAATATATGTATTTTTCAAACAAAATCTGAGCTTAGCAAAAGGTTACGCATTGTGTTTGTATATATGTATACGTAAAATGACCCATGCCAAATATCACTAGTGTACTCAAAGTTTACATACGTATTGCAAAGAAGTATTGCTCTAATGAACCAACATAAGTGTTGATAAAACTTATTAAACACAAGATTACAATATTAAAGTTGTGACATTGTTATAGGAATAAAATCCAAAAATAAAGAATAAGTGAAAATTACAACCACCAAGTTTAAAAGAAAAAAGGGATAAGCTTTTAAGGTAGCACAATACAAAAATTTTATAACTCCAACTCCCAAGTTTTAAAATGCTGTAACTTTCTTAATAATGCTTGAAAATTTATAAAAATGGTAGTTTTGGATAGCTAACAGATTACACTTTCAAATTAATGCAATGTTAGTATTATGCAACAATTATGTAACCAATTATAATGTTAACTGTGTCTAAAATATTTTTCACCAAATTTCCATTTTCAAATGAAATTAGCTTCTGCATAGGTATCCCTAGAGGGTTGATTTTATTATATGTTGTTCCTATGGCCATTATCTACAAAAGGGTGTCTCAGATTTCAGATAGAATGTATAGAACAAATTTTACACCTAATTAAACATTATCTTCTTTAATGTGGTCAGAATGTTTACACTAATTAGAGATTTATGAGAGAATAGAATACCATAGAGACAATCTGAGACACCCTTTTGAAGCCCATGATGTGTTGATTAAGATTTCGTTAAAATTTTCTCTATAGTTAAAGAGATGATAGAGCTAAATTCATTCAAGTGAACTTACCCAGATTTTGCCACTAATTACATAATAATTGACTACATAATGATTGCATAATACAAATATTGCATTTATTTAAAAGATTAACCTTTTATCTATCTATATATACCTCTTTTATTATTTTCTATGCATTCATAAGAAAGTTACAGCATTTCAAAGGTTAGTGATTGGAAGTAAAAAAATCTTTGTATTGTGCTACCTTAAACATGCAAAACAAATAGTCAGAAAATGGATAAGTTTAGACTCAAATGGAAACTATGGGTGAGTTTATTACGTGAAATATATAATGTCTATTGTAAATCAAAGGAAAACAGCTCATGTAGGGACCATTGTTAAAAATTCTCAAACATTTCCATCACAGCAGATGCATCACTTCAAAATGACCCCGAGGGTTGAATGGAATAAACATACATTCCTTGGGTTGCTTCTGTCCGACAGAAACACCTTTTTAAAACGACGTTGGGTTGTGTGAGATGTATAAATACACAATCACTGTTGGTCGAATTTGGGACTTTCAATCCAATGCATAGAATAGAGAGGGTATCATGATAACTGCAACTAAAACCCCTTGCAACAATACGTTTGGGGTTGTTGGCGGTCTGTGGCAAGGCAAAATTCTGCCCATTTTCCAACATACTCTCTCTCATTTTCGGATGGCTATCGAAATTCTTGCCCTTTATCCCGGTTGTCAAAACTAAAATGTAGAACCTACCAGTACCCATTAATTTTGTTTTCGTTTTGAGCACGCATGATATATTTGTCACTGGACGTTAAGAAAACATCACTCAAACAGGCGACGATTGGCTATTATTCTCTTTTAAATATTACTGGACGAGTACTTAGCAACTTTTAACAGGTTGGTCACCGTTTTCTATCTTTAAGCTTTTATGGTGTTTTTATTTTCTATGTTTCGGTGTTTCACCTCTTAAACTTGGTGGTTAAACCTCTGACCAGTTCTTTATTTTATGAAGACATGATGAATACATTTTATTGTTCACCAATGCCAGTACATGTCTCGAACCTATATTTTGTAATGATTGATACCCACAGTACATATCACTTACCCATGGTTGCCATACTCAACCATCCTGGTCCATAATGATTGACATTGAAGTTCTCATCTGGGAAAAATTCTCCATAAATACTCTTTCCGCCGTAACCAGTACCAAGTTCATAGTCACCACCTATAATGTATCAAAGAATTCTCTGGTTAAAGCAGATATAGTATGTAAATATAAAGGGATTTTAGAGGGATTGCAAAGCATGAAATGTCTCTGATCAATTCAACTTTTTTTCATATCTGAAGCTGTTGATTTTTTTTGGATTTTTTTTTCATTGTAAATGATTTTATTACTAAATATTCATAGAAACTACATGTATTGACAAAACAAAGGAACGCTTGTTAATTGCTGTTCTTCATAAAACATGCACCAGTTTATTGAGCACTCAATCCTCCAAATTAACATCCTTATGAGAGAAATAATAAAAGGAATTTATAAGAGGCTTCGTAGATCTTGCCTTGCTGATTATTTTTGAATTTTGTTTTTTAAAGTTTCTATTTATCTATCATTACTTTATCACACAAGATAAAACACAAAACAATTGGTATAAATTGTCCTTAAAGGGCAATAACTCCAGTAAGGAGTTGTCAAGACAATTTAGTTCATATTGTCTAAATAGAAATCTTGTCTTGCTGATCATTTTTGCTTGTTTGTATCTATCCATTACAATTCTAAGATAAAAGACAAGAACACAAATACTTGGTAAAAATCATCATCAAAGGGCAATAATTCTAATAAGGCGTTGACTGACGATTTCGACCACTAAACTTATTTGTAGATCTTGTCTTGCTGATTATTTTTGCAGTTTAAAATTTCACTGTTATAATTATTATAAATTTCAAGATAATAGGCAAAAATTAAAACAAAATCCTATAAGAATTCCTCTGACAGTTTTGACGTAATGGACAATATAGCTCAACATTCTGATCATTTCTGTCCAGTCGGATTTTCGTTATTTATAACAGTTTTCAAAATAATAGTCAAAACTTGATTTTTCTACCCCTATGTTATATTTTAGGCCATGCCAGCCGTCTTGGTTGCAGGCGGAGTCATTGGACACATTTTAAAACTAGACAAAGAAATGCCCCCCCCCCCCTTTTTTCCCACTCCAGTCTCCACTCTGAAGTAACTGTATTATAACAAAGTCGATGTTGGACTTTCTTTGAAATATTATTGTGTATGGGAGACACAAATGATGCCCCCGCAGATGCAAAGTTTTATTTTAAAATACACAAAGTTGAGCATGGGAGCACATAAGTTTATAGTTCACTGTAGGACTACCTCTTATACAAATGGATACTCCAAAAATAACAAAGTTCAACTTTCTCCCAAAACAGCAATAATTGATCAAAATCAAAACCCTGACCACATGCACATCTTCAATATATGTGCAAACAGCCAGCAAAGTGAAAACTTCCTATCATTTGTAGGAGGAGTCTGTTGATTTTTAAGTATTTCATTTTATACTTTGTTGGACCAATAAATAAAAATATAGCCCTAAATTATTTTAACTTTAAAAAAAATATATTGAACTGTCAAACTGAACTTAAAAGTAAATTTCCTTGTGAACAAAAATATGTAGGCCTATACTGAAATAAAAAGAAACCGTTACAAATGTGTTAACTTCTTTGGAATGAAAGTAATATCTTTCTTTTACAGTAAAGAATGGGTTGGCCAGGCATGCAAGGTTTTGGCGATCCAATCAAATTCGGTAAATTTCAAGACTTATAGTAATGACTATTTGAACAAGATGCTTCTAAGAACCTTTATCGCTCATTTGGCAAAATATGCCATTTTGATATTTATATATTTTTCCTTTATTGCAATCAATTATGCTTTCTTATTGGAAGCATGATCTTTACTTATCTAGCTTATCATTTATGTTGTATTCTTTCTTTCTATGTAAGTAAATATCGTAAAGTTCCAATAATTTAGTAACCGTTTAGCGTAATAACTCCGACAAACAATCCATTGACAAATCCGGTCATGTTGATTTATTTGTAGATTTAAGTTTAAGAAATAAAAAGTTGAAAAATTAAAAGTGAACAAATCGTTGTCTGCTTTATATATAGGACATGTGTTTATTATGAATGCCATAATTTGTGTTTATCAAATGTTTCTTCTGGTATTAAATGCGTACGTTAGATTATTTTACTTAAAACTATGTATATATAATATCTATCATTTTACCCTGTATCATAAAATCTTCAATGACACGATGAAATTTGCTGCCTTTGTATCCGTAACCTTTACTATGTGTTGTCAAGGCAACGAAGTTTTCTACTGTCTTTGGAACTGTATTTCCAAATAATCCCATCACTATTCTTCCTTGTGGTTTGCCATCTATTGAAACATCGAAGAACACTTTCTTTGTTACTGTCAAATTACCAGCCTGAATTGAAAAAAAGGGGGGTTATTATAAAGTGAAGATCAAATATAGTACAAAGACATCTAAATCATAAATTACATCGTATAAAAGAATGCACGCAGTAACCATGGTTAATGAAAACAAACTGCATGAAAGTACTAAACCTGTAAATAAGAAAGTATGTCGTCATGTACCTTTAAATTACGGTTTCTTTACTTTTCACGTATATTTCATACATCAAAGTTATAAACAATACAAGAAGACATGGTATCAAAATGCCAAAAACAAACTATAATACAGAAAAACTACTATTTGCATATTCTTTCAAACTCAATATTAGAGAAGTGATAAATATCGCAAAAAATATGAGACGCGGTGACTAACCACAAACAGCATAAACATTTGAATATTTGTCAATAAGGTGAGAGATTTGAAAGGCAAATCTTAAAATTCTTATTCTTTCAAACTCAAGATTAGAGAAGTGATAAATATCGCAAAAAATACTAGACGCGGTGACTAACTACCAACAGCAGAGATTTGAAAGGCAAATCTTAAAATGCTGAATGCAAAGTACCACTTAAAATCCCTTTACTTGAAATAAAATTTTATGGTGTCTCTACATCTGTCGAAAAAGTTTATTCGGAAGAAAATATTACGTTCATTGGTATCAGATCGAGACTTCACTGTCCAGCTATTTGAGAAATACACACTTCTACCATGGAAATATTATATTGAAAATATAATATTTCCATGCTGCTACGAAAGAGCCAACGGAACAAAACCCTTTAGGAACTGAAAACGATAGGATACAAAAAAAAAAAAACATCCGGTTTATCAAAAAAATGGTATGGAAGTGACCATGTGAAATATTTCAAGGTATAAAAAAGACAATGGTTAATGTTTGACTTTTTTAAAAAGATTTCAGATTAACCGTTTAAATGTGTATTATAATATTTAAAAAAAAAATGGATTGTTTACAGAGCATATAATATCTACTTGGACTGTATAAAAGTTTATCAAATGGCATTTTGTTTAGTATTCATGTGACCTCTGCCATTAATTGGAATTCATAACATAAGCTAGAAGTTTTATTACCGGGGAAAAAACCTGTTTCGACTACACCAGATATAGTTGCACCCAGATTCATAGAAAACCATTTCACTGACTATACACTTTTCTCTTAATAAATTGTGTAGTAGTGTAGTATAAAGGGTAGAAAATCGTAACCGCCATATTCATCGCCGCTAAACGTGGCATGCCTTTACATGCATTATCATTGGGGAATTTTTTTTTATAAATAGTTCAAAACAGAATGATACAATATTATTATATTATAATATACTCACATGTGAGTAAAAACCCATTTGTCCAATGTTTCTACTGTTAATTCCGCAAAACTTAAGTTCAAAAAAGAAAGAAGTATAAGCAAAGAAACAATTTCTTCGAATACTTAAATAGAACCATAGAAAACATCGGAAGTTCACCTGGCGAAAAAATATCCAGTTTAATAATACACATATGAGAATTATTTGTGTTGCTGATTATTTTTTTTTTTGTAATTTACCTGTTTAAACTAGATCTTATAGTTTTTGAAATAACAGCCAAAACTGAAAAAAAAAACGTTTCAGGGAAAATAACTGAAAAAGTTGTCAAACTTTCAGAGTAAGTAGGTAAATCTTGTCAAAAAAGACTGTTTAACATTTTGCATTTTATTTTTTAATCTTAGCCTATATAAAAAAAGAAGATGTGGTATGATTGCTAATGTATGAGTTCCTTTAGTCATGATTGTTTTCAAATACACAGCAAAAAATGCAACAAAAAATGGGAAAAAAGAGGCACACTTCTGCCTGCATCGATCACCTTGTGGGAAAATCTTTTGCCATTTACATGTGAAACCTGCTCCTAAAGTTTGTTATAGATAACAGCCAAAACTGCAGAAAAAAATGAAACTTTCGGAGTAGATAGACATTGTCATGCTGATCAATTTTGCAATACACAATATCAGCATAAAGTTTTCATAATAGCCGATAACAACAAAAATTTATTTCAGGTTGTAATAAATCCACACAGATTGAAAGATTTTTTGTTGTTGAAATTTTCACGGTAGATACTGCATGGTCTTTTTTGAAAATTAAACTTTTAACCTGGCTTCTATTTTCACGATTAAATCCAATAACTGCAAAAAATTGTGAAAAAATATATTTCAGACGCATTAACTCAAAATCAAGTAATTAGATATTTTTTTCAATTTTCATGAAGAATTATACATCTTTTCATGCTGGTCATTTTTGCGGTTTACACTTTCAACCGATTTTTTTTTATAGAACATGTTGTGCTGACTATTTTACTCAGATTTTCTCTTATTGTTATAGTTTTATAACTATTATTTAAATACTAGCCAAACCTGTAGTTTGACCCCTATGTTCTATTTTAGACAAGGTTAAACAGCATAGACAAACAAAAACGAACTGCGTACTTGCCCTCCCGGATAGATGAATCAGACACACTTAGGTTTCAAACAATTGAACAGTTTCAGAGAAGATTTTTTAAGGAAAAGATATGGATGCCGGACGACAGACGACAGTTAAAAGACAAATAGACGATGGACGCGAAGTGATGACAAAAGCTCAATTTGCTCTCCAATGCAAACAGTATATCTTTCAATATGTAGTAACTCCAATGATCTTTTTTTTTGCAATTTACATAGCTGTTATATTTGTCACAATAACAGTCAAAAGCTGCAAATCATTATATTTAAGGGCAATAACCCCAAAACAAATACTCTATAATTATCAGGGTAGATACATTTTGTCATCCTTATCCCTTTTTATTAACCTAGCACCTACAGTTTTCACAATAACAAACATCATTTGGAAATAAAAGAAAATATATATGTCAGGTGCAATAACTCAAAAATAAGTAAAGCGACTTTCACGTTTGCTTTGGTTGGATACATTTAGTCGTTTGATTATTTTTGCAGAATTCACAAAATGTTAACCAAGCTTTTAATTAGTTTTAACTCAATACAGCGACTTCAGATTTTTGTAAAATGTTTCAAGGTAGAGAACATGTCGTGCTGAATATTTTTTGCATTCATATTTTAACATAGCTCCTATAGTTTTTTGAAACAATGGCCAAGAGATGCCCAAAATCAATTTCAAACAATAAGACATAGTTTTTGAGATTTTAGCCAACAATGACGTTTGAACTATATGTTCTGTTTTTAGCAAGAGCGGCCATATTGTTTGATAAAACCTTGATGAAAATCACAAACTTGTACAATTTAGTTTCAATCCATTACCCAGTTTCAGAGGAGAAATACTTTTTAAGATTAGTTTACGGACGACAGACAACGGACGGACGGAGGACGGACGCAAAGTGATGCAATGCTGAATATTAATAAGAAGTTTTATTTCTTCAAAAATATTTGTAGTATTTCTTATTTCTTCAAAAATATCTGTAGTATTTTAAGTCTTATTACAAAGGTGACCGTAACATTTGGCAACCAAAGAGTTTATTGTCTGTAAACTCGTTTCAGAACGTTACGAGTCCTCAGAAGCCGCCTTGCGCGTCCACGAAGACAGCATTGTAGTTGCAGAATTGTCCCAAGATTTCTTTCTAAAATGTAGGAGCTGGGATTAATAGATAAATACATTAGTCCAAGATAAGAGATTTTAGATCATATCAGATCAGATTGAATATTAGTTAATCTATTAAACAATGTTCGTCTGCTGATAGAGATAAACTTCGTTGGTGTTTGGAATCTACTTGATGAATAAACTTCCAGATATAAACAGGTATTAGCTTTCCCAAAAAAGATGCTCCACAGGACGCAGCTTTATACGACCGTAGAGGTCGAACCCTGAACAGTTGGGGCAAGTATGGACACAACATTCAAGCTTGATTCAGCTCTGAATTTGGATTGTGATTAAAAAGTTGACACAGAATAGGTTTCTGACACAGAATGAATGTGGTCTAAGAACTTAAAAATTTTAAATTGACATTTACCTATCATATTCCAATATCCAAAATCTAAATACATGGTTAGATTCAGCATATCAAAGAACCCCAAGAATTCAATTTTTGATGAAATCAAATAAATTTCAATTTTGGACCCTTTAGACCTCAATGTGGACTAATTTGAAAACAAGGCCCAAATATCAACTAGGTGCTCCGCAGGGCGCAGCTTTATACGACCGCAGAGGTCGAACCCTGAACAGTTGGGGCAAGTATGGACAAAACATTCAAGCGTGATTGGATTGTGATCAAATTTTTGACATTTCATGGTTTTTTTTTTACACAAAACAAATGTCTATATTTTACAAATCAATTAAAGATTTCTTCTTCAAACTTTTTAAATCTAAAATTAAATAGTTGACACAGCATAGGTTTCTGACACAGAATGAATGTGGTCTAATGAACTTAAAAGGTTTTTTTTGCCTTTGAGCAATTTACTATGCTGTTGAATATTAATCCTCTCAAAAAAATGTTTGAAGAAATTTTCTTTTTATTTATGAAATCTGAAATGAGAAAAATTTAAACCCCCCCTTTTTTTTCACATCCCCGTTTCCCTTTTTCCAAAACTGATATCAATTCAAATTTCTAATGGAGTTTGCAACAATAACTACTCTTTTAAATACATCATAAGATATTAAAATGTAAAATAAAGTGCTTGTTATCACTGAATGGTAAAGATTGGTTGGTAGTAAAAGTGAATATACATTGTTTATTGTATAAAACAATAAAAAAAACTTCATCAGCAACATTTTATATTGGCAAATTTCCAATGAAGTTATTTACACAAAGTTATAGGCAAATAAAAATAGAAAATGACATCATAGTCATGTCTGGCAAATGTCCAACATACATTATCTAAAAACATTTTAGATAAGATAAGGAACCAGGTGCTCCGCAGGGCGCAGCTTTATACGACCGCAGAGGTCGAACCCTGAACAGTTGGGGCAAGTATGGACAAAACATTCTAGCGTGATACAGCTCTGAATTTGGATTGTGATCAAATTTTTGACATTACATGGGTTTTTTTTACACAAAACAAATGTCAAGATTTTACAAATTTTACAATTAAAGATTTCTTCTTCAAACTTTTTAAATCTAAAATTAAATAGTTGACACAGCATAGGTTTCTGACACAGAATGAATGTGGTCTAATGAACTTAAAAGTTTGTTTTTGCCTTTTAGCAATTCACTATGCTGTTGAATATTAATCCTCTCAAAAAAATGTTTGAAGAAATTTTCTTTTTATTTATGAAATCTGAAATGAGAAAAATTTACCCCCCCCCCCTTTTTTCACATCCCCGTTTCCCTTTTTCCAAAACTGATATCAATTCAAATTTCTAATGGAGTTTGCAACAATAACTACTCTTTTAAATACATCTTAAAATATTAAAATGTAAAATAAAGTGCTTGTTATCACTGAATGGTAAAGATTGGTTGGTAGTAAAAGTGAATATACATTGTTTATTGTATAAAACAATAAAAAAAACTTCATCAGCAACATTTTATATTGGCAAATTTCCAATGAAGTTATTTACATAAAGTTATTGGCAAATAAAAATAGAAAATGACATCATAGTCATGTCTGGCAAATGTCCAACATACATTATCTAAAAACATTTTAGATAAGATAAGGAAATAAGATGTAAAAAAACTGCTTGTTATCACTGAATGGTAAAGATTATTTTAATTTATCAGTTGGTAGTAAAAAGTGAATATACATTGTATATTGTATATAACAAAGATTTAAGTTGATTCTGGACAAAGAAAGATAACTCCAATTAAAAAAAAATCTTGCTATTGCACAATATTTTGCAATTAGATATTTCTTGCTTACTATTCTGGACAAAGAAAGATAACTCTAATTAAAAAAAAATTTGCTATTTCACAATATTGTGCAATTAGATATTTCTTGCCATTGCGCAATACTGTGCAATTGAAAAGACTTGCTATTGCACAATACTTAATATAATAATTTTAGATCCTGATTTGGACCAACTTGAAAACTGGGCCCATAATAAAAAATCTAAGTACATTTTTGGATTCAGCATATCAAAGAACCCCAAGATTTCAATTTTTGTTAAAATCAGACTAACTTTAATTTTGGACCCTTTGGACTTTAGTGTAGACCAATTTGAAAACAGGACCAAAAATGAAGAATCTACATACACAGTTAGATTTGGTATATCAAAGAACCCCATTTATTCCATTTTTGATGAAATCAAACAAAGTTTAATTTTGGACCCCGATTTGGACCAACTTGAAAACTGGGCCAATAATCAAGAATCTAAGTACATTTTTAGATTCAGCATATCAAAGAACCTAACTGATTCATTTTTTGTCAAAATCAAACTAAGTTTAATTTTGGACCCTTTGGACCTTAATGTAGACCAATTTGAAAACGGGACCAAAAGTTAAGAATCTACATACACAGTCATGACAGTTAGATTCGGCATATCAAAGAACCCCAATTATTCAATTTAATGAAATCAAACAAAGTTTAATTTTGGACCCTTTGGGCCCCTTATTCTATTGGGACCAAAACTCCCAAAATCAACACCAACCTTCCTTTTATGGTCATAAACCTTGTGTTTAAATTTCATAGATTTCTATTTACTTATACTAACGTTATGGTGCGAAAACCAAGAAAAATGCTTATTTGGGTCCCTTTTTGGCCCCTAATTCCTAAACTGTTGAAACCAAAACTCCCAAAATCAATCCCAACCGTTCTTTTGTGGTCATAAACCTTGTGTCAAAATTTCATAGATTTCTATTAACTTAAACTAAAGTTATAGTGCGAAAACCAAGACTATGCTTATTTGGGCCCTTTTTGGCCCCTAATTCCTAAAATGTTGGGACCAAAACTCCCAAAATCAATACCAACCTTCCTTTTGTGGTCATAAACCTTGTGTTAAAATTTCATAGATTTCCATTCACTTTTACTAAAGTTAGAGTGCGAAAACTAAAAGTATTCGGACGACGACGACGACGACGACGCAGACGCCAACGTGATAGCAATATACGACGAAATTTTTTTCAAATTTTGCGGTCGTATAAAAAAAGCTTCATCAGCAACATTTTATATTGGCAAATTTCCAATGAAGTTATTTACAAAAAGTTATTGGCAAATAAAAATAGAAAATGACATCATAGTCATGTCTGGCAAATTTCCAACATATATGATCAACTTCTATTCTATACAAAGAAAGATAACTCCAATTGAAAATTAATTGCTATTGCACAATATTGTGCAATTCGATATTTCTTGCTATTGTGCAATACTGTGCAATTGAAAATTTCTTGCTATTGCACAATACTTGATATGGAATCCTGATTTGGACCAACTTGAAAACTGGGCCCATAATCAAAAATCAAAGTACATATTTAGATAAAGCATATCAAATAAGCCCAAGAATTTAATTTTCGTTAAAATCAAACTTAGTTTAATTTTGGACCCTTTGGACCTTAATGTAGACCAATTTGAAAACTGGACCAAAAATTAAGAATCTACATACACAGTTAGATTTGGCATATCAAAGAACCCATTTATTCAATTTTTGATGAAATCAAACAAAGTTTAATTTTGGACCCCCATTTGGACCAACTTGAAAACTAGGCCAATAATTAACCAGATGCTCCGCAGGGCGTAGCTTTATACGACCGCAGAGTTTGAACCCTGAACGGTTAGGGCAAGTATGGACACAACATTCAAGCTGAATTCAGCTCTAAATTTGGATTGTGATTAAATAGTTGACACAGCATAGGTTTCTGACACAGAATGAATGTGTTCTAATGAACTTAAAATTTTTGTTACTCTTAGAGCAATTCACTATGCTGTTGAATATTAATCCTCTCAAAAAAATGTTTGAAGAAATTTTCTTTTTTATTTATGAAATTTCAAATGAGAAAAATTGAACCCAATTTTTTTAATCACATCCCCCTTTCCCTTATTCCAAAACTAATCTCAATTAAAATTTCTAATGGAGTTTGCAACAATAACTACTCATTTAAATACATCATAAAATATTAAGATGTAAAAAAACTGCATGTTATCACTGAATGGTAAAGATTATTTTAATTTATCAGTTGGTAGTAAAAAGTGAATATACATTGTATATTGTATATAACAAAGATTTAAGTTGATTCTGGACAAAGAAAGATAACTCCAATTAAAAAAAAATCTTGCTATTGCACAATATTTTGCAATTAGATATTTCTTGCTTACTATTCTGGACAAAGAAAGATAACTCTAATTAAAAAAAAATTTGCTATTTCACAATATTGTGCAATTAGATATTTCTTGCCATTGCGCAATACTGTGCAATTGAAAAGACTTGCTATTGCACAATACTTAATATAATAATTTTAGATCCTGATTTGGACCAACTTGAAAACTGGGCCCATAATAAAAAATCTAAGTACATTTTTGGATTCAGCATATCAAAGAACTTCAAGATTTCAATTTTTGTTAAAATCAGACTAAGTTTGATTTTGGACCCTTTGGACTTTAGTGTAGACCAATTTGAAAACAGGACCAAAAATGAAGAATCTACATACACAGTTAGATTTGGTATATCAAAGAACCCCATTTATTCAATTTTTGATGAAATCAAACAAAGTTTAATTTTGGACCCCGATTTGGACCAACTTGAAAACTGGGCCAATAATCAAGAATCTAAGTACATTTTTAGATTCAGCATATCAAAGAACCTAACTGATTCATTTTTTGTCAAAATCAAACTAAGTTTAATTTTGGACCCTTTGGACCTTAATGTAGACCAATTTGAAAACGGGACCAAAAGTTAAGAATCTACATACACAGTCATGACAGTTAGATTCAGCATATCAAAGAACCCCAATCATTCAATTTTGATGAAATCAAACAAAAGTTTAATTTTGGACCCTTTGGGCCCCTTATTATGTTGGGACCAAAACTCCCAAAATCAAACCCAACCTTTCTGTAATTTTATGGTCATAAACCTTGTGTTTAAATTTCATAGATTTCTATTTACTTATACTAACGTTATGGTGCGAAAACCAAGAAAAATGCTTATTTGGGTCCCTTTTTGGCCCCTAATTCCTAAACTGTTGGGACCTAAACTCCCAAAATCAATACCAACCTTCCTTTTGTAGTCATTAACATTGTGTTTAAATTTCATTGATTTCTATTTACTAAAACTAATGTTATTGTGCGAAAACCAAGAATAATGCTTATTTGGGCCCTTTTTTGGCCCCTAATTCCTAAACTGTTGAGACCAAAACTCCCAAAATCAATCCCAACCGTTCTTTTGTGGTCATAAACCTTGTGTCAAAATTTCATAGATTTCTATTAACTTAAACTAAAGTTATAGTGCGAAAACCAAGAAAATGCTTATTTGGGCCCTTTTTGGCCCCTAATTCCTAAAATGTTGGGACCAAAACTCCCAAAATCAATACCAACCTTCCTTTTGTGGTCATAAACCTTGTGTTAAAATTTCATAGATTTCCATTCACTTTTACTAAAGTTAGAGTGCGAAAACTAAAAGTATTCGGACGCCGGACGACGACGACGACGACGACGACGACGACGACGACGACGCCGACGCCAACGTGATAGCAATATACGACGAAAATTTTTTCAAAATTTGCGGTCGTATAAAAATCTAAGTACATTTTTAAATTCAGCATATCAAAGAACCCCAAGGATTCAATTTTTGTTAAAATCAAACTAAGTTTAATTTTGGACCCTTTGGACCTTAATGAAGACCAATTTGAAAACGGGACCAAAAATTAAGAATCTACATACATAGTTAGATTCGGCATATCAAAGAACCCCATTTTTTTAATTTTTGATGAAATCACACAAAGTTCAATTTTGGACCCTTTGGGCCCCTTTATATTCCTAAACTGTTAGGACAAAAACTCCCAAAATCAACCCAACCTTCCTTTTATGGTCATAAACCTTGTGTTTAAATTTCATAGACTTCTATTTACTTATACTAAAGTTATGGTGCAAAAACAAAACATAATGCTTATTTGGGCCCCTTTTTGGCCCCTAATTCATAAACTGTTGTGACCTCAACTCCAAAAATCAATCCCAACCTTCCTTTTGTGGTCATAAACCTTGTGTTAAAATTTCATTGATTTCTATTGACTTATACTAAAGTTATTGTGCGAAAACCAAGAATAATGCTTATTTGGGCCCTTTTTTGGCCCTTAATTCCTAAACTGTTGGAACCAAACTCCCAAAATCAATCCCAACCTTCCTTTTGTGGTCATAAACCTTGTGTCAAAATTTCATAGATTTCTATTCACTTAAACTAAAGTTATAGTGCGAAAACCAAGACTATGCTTATTTGGGCCCTTTTTGGCCCCTAATTCCTAAAATGTTGGGACCAAAACTCCCAAAATCAATACCAACCTTCCTTTTGTGGTCATAAACCTTGTGTTAAAATTTCATTGATTTCTATTCACTTTTACTAAAGTTAGAGTGCGAAAACTAAAAGTATTCGGACGACGACGACGACGACGACGACGACGACGACGACGACGCCGCCAACGTGATAGCAATATACGACCAAAAAATTAAAATTTTTGCGGTCGTATAAAAATCTAAATACATGGTTAGACTCAGCATATCAAAGAACCCCATATATTCAATTTTTGTTGAAATAAAAAAAAGTTTAATTTGGACCCCGATTTGGACCAACTTGAAAACTGGGCCCATAATCAAAAATCTAAGTACATGTTTAGATTCAGCATATCAAAATAGCCCAAGAATTCAATTTTTGTTAAAATCAAACTAGGTTTAATTTTGGACCCTTTGGACCTTAATGTAGACCAATTTGAAAACGGGACCAAAAATTAAGAATCTAAAAACACGGTTAGATTCGGCATATCAAAGAACCCGAATAATTAATTTTTTGATGAAATCAAACAAAGTTTAATTTTGGACCCTTTTGGACCCTAGATGTAAACATGTATTTAAAAAAACTTGACAAGTCTAAAGCAACTGGTTTAGATGATGTCGGACCAAATATTTTGAGTATGTGCAGCGATGTCATTGCACCAGCCTTGACATATATATTTAATCTAAGCATCAAAAGTGGTAAATTTCCAAGTATTTTTAAAACTGCAAGAGTTTGCCCAATTTTTAAAAGTGGCGATGCCTGTAATCCTGATAATTATAGACCAATAGCAGTTTTGCCTTGTCTCTCAAAAATTATAGAACGACATATAGCTAATAGTTTGTATATATTTTTAAATAGTAATGACCTTCTTAATACTACACAGTCAGGTTTCAGACCTAAACATTCGTGTACTACTGCTCTTACTAAATTAGTAGATGAATGGTTAGCAAATATAGATAATGGAGAGATAAACGGAGTTATATTTTTAGATTTAAAGAAAGCTTTTGATCTGGTTATTCATATAATTTTATTGAAAAAACTTGAATACTATAATGTTTCAAATTGTACACTAGACTGGTTTAAGTCATACTTGTTTGAACGAAGCCAACAAGTTAAGGTCAATAACGTCATGTCTAATACTAAATGCATAAAAACTGGGGTACCACAAGGTTCTATCCTGGGCCCTCTGTTATTTATTTTATATATCAATGATTTACCACTTAATATAGAACATTCATTAATAGATTTATATGCAGATGATTCTACATTACATTGTAAAGGTAATAATTTACTTCAGTTAACTTCTAACCTTCAAAATGATATTAATGTAATTGAAAACTGGTGTTCGCAAAATTGTATGAAATTAAATGCCAAAAAGTGTAAATCAATGATTATTGGTTCAAAACAAAGGCTTTGTTCAACTGGAAACAGTTTAGATATCAATATTTCAAATGAACAAATAGAAAATGTAGATTGTGAAAAACTTCTTGGTTTATATATTGACAAAAACCTAAATTGGAATCAGCAGATAGATAAAATGTCATGTACTATATCAAACAGAATCAATTTATTACAAAAGATAAGAAAATATTTACCTATGCATATACGTATTATCTATTTTAATGCTTATATTCTGCCATTATTTGATTATTGTTGCAATATATGGGGAAGCTGTTGTGAAAGTGGAATAAATAAACTTAATAAGTTATTAAAGAAATCTGCTAGGGTTATAGTAGAAGCTGACATAATGACATCATCCAGTTTATTGTTTAATAGTTTACACTGGTTAAATGTGGAAAAACGCATTCAATACCAAAAGGCAATACTTGTATTTAAATCATTAAATGGTATGGTTCCTAACTATTTACAAGAAAATTTACATTTTTCTGATAATCAAAATTATAACTTACGTTCAACTGATGAAAAACTATTAAATCTTCCAAAACCAAAAACAAATTTTTTAAAGAAAACATTTACATATTCAGGTTCTCAAATATGGAACAGTTTACCAAATGAAATAAAAATGAGTAATACACTTGTATCTTTTAAAAAAAAATGTTACAAATTTTTCATCACTTGTTCAAATTAATATGCTTTTTCATTATTATTTAAATACAATTGTATATTGTGTATAATATAACTTTATAATACTCTATGTACTTATAAATATGTTATTATTTTATTTATTTATTCCTAATCTGTTGGAACCAAAACTCCCAAAATCAATCCCAACCTTCCTTTTGTGGTCATAAACCTTGTGTTTAAATTTCATAGATTTCTATTTACTTATACTAAAGTTAATGTGCGAAAACCAAATGTCTTCGGACGACGACGACGTGATACCAATATACGGACCACAAAAAAAAATAAAAATGCGGTCGTATAAAAAGCTTGTATGACTTCAGACTATATTATCATATCATAAATTTATTATTGCAATCAAGTCCCCACAGGGGTTATACATGATACCATTCACTACTTAGTCTAGTACTTCTACCATTTTGCGGCCACCATCAATAAACTCATTATTTTGCCACTGTTGGATGGCATCATGCGCATGTAAATGTTGTAGATAAAATAATAGTATACTTTTAAAAATGCACACACAATATATAAGCAACAATCATCATACATTATACAGTATAATATAATCTGACAGATATTGCAATAGATATACACAAAAGATCCAACTCGTGTACACATCATTAACATTATCATTGAAGGTTTATACTGTTATAACTTCATGAACTTAGGCTATTATTAGGGGAGATATTGATAAAAATGGTATTTAGTGTTGAAATCGGGACACTCTAGTATAATATAATTGGTATTCCTGATTTACTGGCAACTTAAAACTAGTTTATGTTCGATAAATTCTGTAGTCCAGAGCCTGTAATTTAGTGGTTGTCATTCGTTGATGTATATAAGTTTGTCGTTCATTATCTTGTACATAAATCAGGCCGTTATCTTTTTTTTCGTTTGAATAGTGTCGGATCCTTTTACAGCTGATTATGCTGTATGGGTTTTGTTTATTGTTGAAGGCCGTACAATGACCTATAATTGTTAACTTCTATGTCATTCGGTGTCTTGTTGCGATTTGTCTCATTGGCAACCATACCCCATCTTAATATTTTTATAATTTTTTTTTAATAATCAAAGTATAATACGCTAAATACCTATATTTCGATATTAAATACGTCAGGGTACCAAGACAAACTTTTCTAACACCAAAAAAGCAGGCAAACAAACCAACCGAGGCGTACAAACAAAAAGTATATCAATAAACAAATCGAATGAAAAAGTTGACCGATAATAAATCCAAAAACACTTGCCAATATATATCGGATGACAAAAAGGTAAAAACGCAGGTTATTTAGAAAAAAAAAACATGCCTTTCGAAGGTATCTATAATATATCACCTAAAAAAAGAAATTGTGAGCCTAAAAATAGTATTCATTTTTTGTTAAAAAAATATGAAAAAAACATTTTTACATAATTAGCTTTGACCCTGCAAGCTGTTAAGAGAACTAATAGTTTTGCAATATAAAGCTTTTTACAAAGCTAATTCAGCTTTTCAAAACAGCTTCGACTTTGCCATTACCACGATGCAAAGTTACTCATGCAAACTATTATGAAACGGATATCTGCGGATGACTTGAGGGCACGTCATTTTTTAATCGTGTAAAATTTGCCAATATTGAAAATGTCACAAATATGCATACAATCCTTAACATAGATATGCCAGTAAGTGTATTTTGTATAAATGTTTTCGATATACAACATTATAAACATGTTTCATTAATATGTGTCAATCTGAGGTGTCAATATACAATATGTTTTTGTCTTATCTTCTTAACATTTATTTATATAAGTCAAAATAATGCTTCCATGGTTTTTCAAACACCAAGTGTGTATGAACAATATTTCAAAAATAAACCACAAGAGTCAACATTGAATTATAACAATAAATAATCAAATAAGTGCACAAGTACAGCAGTGAAAGACAGGGCCCGTATGCATAAAGCTACTTAAGTTAAGATTTTCCTTAGTAAACACTTAAGTTAAGGAAACTCCGCCCTTTTTATCTAAGTGGTATGCATAAAAAATCTTAAACTAAGTATTTCCTAAGTAAAATCTTAGTTGTTTTAAGTCACGCCCACAAAACTTAAGTGGTATGCATAAAACTCCTTATACTAAGGAAACGCCTAAGATAACACTTAAGTCTAAGGTACCTATAGAGCTACCTTAAATTTTCAAAAATAGTTAAAAATTAGTCGAAAGTTTGTGTTTTTGGTAGAACATTATTATGTTACCTACAATTTGATTGATTAATATATATATCAGTAATAAACTAATTATTCGTTTATTTATTGCTAAATAATAAGTAAATATTAAAGATCATCGTTATTTTCTTCGAATCACGTATAATCAACAAATCAAGAGATAAAAGTGGGTAGTTATATATACTATTTCCTAATCTCGATGTTATGTATACCGAAAAGTACTGAGTGTTACACACATGTAATTCATGGTACTTTTTGTCTTTTGTTTACTTTGTACGTGCACGGATTTTTTTTAATTATTAAAATACACCGCGCGGTATCAATTTTAACCGTTAGTTAAAAACCGAATCAAGGAATGAAGAGAGCATGAAAAACCACACTTTATATATGTGTGGGGGTGGTTTCTGTTTTGCAGGGTGGATGGGGTTGGGTTGGGGTGGTGCGTCATTTGAACTTTCAATTCAGTTTTATTCTAAAGATGTAGGGCATACCCTAATTTTTTGTTCACTTACCGGGACAATATCGAAAAGTTTTAAGACCTACCAGAGGTGGATTTCTTTCATAAAAGAGGGGGGGGGGGGATATGAAACAATTGGGTTGATTGTTTGGAATCACTGTTACGGCAGTCAGAAGTCCCCATGGAATTCGTCGGTTATATAAGGTATTTGTGATACCTTACTCGTTTTAAACTATTTTTTCATATTACCTTATATATTCAGAGAGATATATTGCGGTTCGAAAATATTTCTAAGTTCGTTAAGATGTAGAGAATATACTTACTGTAATAATTTGTTTTAGTAAAGATTGTAGGACTTTTGAAATATATCCTAGTTTGTATATGGATTTCTGGAAAACAATCTACCCTCCCCCTTTTTTTGTTGTAAAAGGGAAGTGATAAAAATGTTAATTTCACATCAAAATAGATTTTTTTAAACTATAAGCAAATGTAGGCAAGGGTTCTGAACAGGGAGATGGCAGCGCATAATAAGCTCAACGATAAGTGAACATTTTATTGAAAAAAAGTGTTTTGTAAAATTATTTGTTAGCACATGCATGCTTACAATGCTGTACTCAGTCTTGTGCTACGCCACTGATTTAACCTTGATCATGTTTTGTTAGAGTTTAAAACATATTGTTGTCTCCAGAAAATATTACACCCATGAAAGATAATTAAAGATTAAGTAGAGGAAAGTTTTGGATTACCAATGCTCATCCGTCAAAGCATCAACCATAAAAAGCGTTGTCTTATATGCGCCAATTGTACATCATTAAACTATGTTACGTTCTATTGAATTGTTTTACATGTCTATATTAATTTAACCCCAGCTCTTTAAAATAAAAGCATGCATTGATCAATAAATTAAAATAATCATAACAAACTTTTACACGGATGAGTACATGTGATGAGCTAATATTTATCATACGGTAACTAGAGAAAGGTTCCGATTTAAGTATTCCTTAGTTAAGTGAATACTTAAGTAAGTTTATGCATACCATTTAAGAATTTGACTTAACTAAGGAAATTCTTAGTGAAATCTAAGTTTAAGGAATACTTAAGTTAAGATGTTTTATGCATACGGCCCCAGAATTACTTGTTGATGTATTTTTATTCCACGAAAAAACACGTACTGAACAAACCTTATTTTTAATACGTAGACATGTTAATTTAAAACAAATTCATTAATGATTATTAATCAATAAAGGATAATACTAATAGTACCAGATTAAAATTCACGAATTCTCTCCAGCTGTCCTGGTCAGATCAGCTGTTGTACAAGGATTTATCATAATGAGATTTCTCCGCAGTAGGAGGTTCATGAAGGCGTACAATCGGGGGAATGTGAATAAAAAAAAGGTACAGAAAAAATATAAAGTTTATACAGAGACATATATACGTCTCTGGTTTATATCATCAGATAATGGTTCTTGTAGACTCTTCCGGTAAACATGCTTAATGTCGACTGATAGCATTTACAATTATTCACGGAACTCCAAAACATAAACAGAGAGAGAGAGAGAGAGACTCGAGTGAAATGGACGTAAAATAGAAACAAAACAAACAAGGCCGGGCCTTGCACCCTATTGAAAAGAGGGATAATTTATTAATGAAAAAAGTTTCTAATAAGGAGCAAAGCAATGAAAGCTTTATTTGAATCTTTGTCACTTATATAACCCTTCAATCTGACTGTCATAGTCGTAGTTTTTAAGCAAACAATTAAAGTTACCCCGTGTAGGCATAGTATTAACATATATTCATGAACGTATGCAAAATGAATGTAACTTTTACAGACTTTGAAAATTTACAGAAAGCTAGCCCATCGAAATTGTACTAATAAGAAGATATGCTGAAACTTTCATCTTAAAGCATTTTTAAAAATAAATAATGTTAAAATTCTTACCAGTGAAAGAGCTATGAAACTGAAGAAAAGGAGAGATCGGTTCCAACTGAAAGTCGCCATGTCTTGATGCTGATGTGAAAAGAATGCCACGTTTACAGTCTAAACAGTTGAGTAACATAATCCGCCGTGCAATCGGCGCATGAGTAGTAAACTTTCATTTTGCCACATGACTGCACGTGTAAACCTGCGTTGGCATAAACAAAAAATGCTTGTATTTTAGATATACATGTACAAGACAAAACTCACTTGATCAAATATTGTAGATACGCATCATAAATCCTGAAACATATGTAGAAACATTTCTACCACTTAACATGTTTAAGTGACCCCTCTTTAGGCCCCAGCTTCCAGATACTTATGACAAAAATCATCTTACAAATCACTGAACTTTGTTGGAATTTATAAATTCCCTTACATATATTATAAACAATGTTAAATAATTGCAACCGGCATTCATATCAGGTGTATTGGGATGATTATGTATATTGCCACTTATAATGCGTACAAGTTAGTATGTGAGTGGTTCTAAAAAGTGTATTTTATAACAAATACTTATTGCATTCGTTTAAACAGCTTAAAAAAAGTAACAATCAGCTTTTGATTGTTTATAAGAACTTGAAATGATACCGAACTTATCTTGTCAGTGAAATATCAATTCAGGATCATTCACCGATATTTAGTTCCAGTGGGATTTGTCTTTGAAGATAAACGTTTGAGTACGGATTTTGCGCATCATGTTTTGAATGGAAAGACAACAGTGCCAAATCGTTATGTAACACAGATAGACGGACTCTTCGTACATTAATTTGGAGTCAGTACTGTTATACATCCTGTCCATTTTAATTTTAAATCACTAAACATGCTAAAAACTTCGTCTCCGAAAGTTTAGCCATATCTTTATTTAAGCCTGCACTATCATTGATCCAGTCAATTCTCATTTTAGATCACTATTATGCCTGTCTCTCTTTGTGATTTGAGTTTTGACTTTCTTTTAAGTATCTTTGCCCTTTTTTATAATGATTAATGAAAAGTGTGAAATTAAGACCACTTGAAAAGAAAAGATAAATCGTTGGTCTATGGCTGAATCCCCCCTCATAAACAGGTAACTAATTATGCGGACCACAGAACTTTAAATATGATCCTCACAAATCAAAATTAACTATAGGACATATATATACATGGGAACCCTAGCTACAGGTAAGGGACGACATCAAAAGATCGATGTAGGATAAAAAACTTAAATCAAATAGTTTGGGGGTGGGGGGGTTAAAGTTCTGCAAGTTTGTATATCTAAAATCGATTTTTTACATATATCCCTATTGGTAAATCATTTTTTCCCAAATTAAGTTAAGAGGGGGGTGGGGGGGTCAGTGAAAAAACTATGTGAATTAAGTTTTTTATCCTACATTGAACTTTTGATGTTGTCCCTAAACTGTAAAGTTTTCAACCAACTTTTATGATCGATTAATAAAACAAGTCTCAAAAGAGACTGCGTCGCTCACCTAGGTATATTTTTACATGTATGCGTCTTCAACAATTGACGCTCTCTAAAATTGTAGACTAGAATAAAGTTAATGACAAAAATCTCTTTCTTGCATGCTGAAACATTTTTTTTACAATTGTATGTCTTGTCTTGCTTATCATTTTTGGTTTTTAAAGTTTCTATCAATCTATTTATCTATTTAAAAACAACAGCAATCATTGAAATACAGAGGTTTTTTTAAAATATCGATTGAATTGTGTAAACAGTTAAATAAAACATTTCGTTTTGGGTAAAAGGTTAAGGTTACAATAATAAATAGTTTAAACTCTTATTTTAAATTGATATTAGTTGTGTTGCTCTAACTTTATTAATAAAAAGTTCGTTTCTGAATACGACATTGAGTTTTAAAGAAAAAAATCTTTTGTTCTTTTATTTTAACCTGCAAGAATGACTATAGCAACACATTCCTTATTGCATGTTGTTTTATCTCTACATACAATTTAGTTTTAGATTATCTCTTCCCCATAATGTGAACGTTTTGTAAAGGCAGTTTGTAATTGCATAACAATGGAAGTATGGTAACTAAAGTGACCCCCTGCTGGTTTTCGTTCTTATCTGTGACTGCAGAGCATCAACCAGCGGGTGGCCAGCTAAGTACTTGACGCAATCCATTCTTGAAACAACGACTTTTCAAACGGTTGGATATTTCATGCTGTTCACAGAAGATGCCGCCGCTCAGCATGCAACTTATATTAAGCCTTTGGAAATACCATGGAAGTATTATATTGACATAATACTTCCATGGAAATACATTGCAGATAGTTAATTTCAATGTTATCCACAGGGGTTAATAAACCCATGCCAGAAAATGTAGTCATATCAAACTGTCACTATAACAGGATAATCGGTGTCCATCATCGAATTAAGATAGCAATAAAATTATGTAAGAAAAAAGTAGCGATCAGTAGCGTTTTTGACTGGTGCAACAAAAAAATTACATAACAAGTAAACTTTTCACTGAAAATAGTGATAGTAAACGACAAGTATTTCAGGAGTTGATCGAATCAAATCACTAGTAATCTGGGTTATAGAATACGTCTTTGGTTTAAATAATAAAAAAATCTAAAGGTTAAAACTTGTCACTGTCGAGCTGCTATAAATCAAATGTGAACTCATTCTGTTTAGTAGTTTCTGAGAAGGTGTGACGGAAATATCTGTCACGTAACAGACAGACAGACAGACAAAGTGATTGCAAATATTAGTACGTGTTTGGTGAAATTTCTGTGTGCAAGGGAACAACAATAACCCCTCAAAAAGGAGGGTTGAACTCTAAAAAAAGTTATCCTCTCCACATGTTAGTGTATCTCCATATTCAGGAACATTGTCAGTGGTTGTCCTTTCTTTATTCTGATTTTGTCCTTTAGGAACTGAGGTACAGATAAGATATTTTTTCATAGTATTGCTAAGGTTGCAATCAATTCCCCAAAAACTTGATTACACAAAGGTGGATTTAGAGCTTAAGATATTGTATAGACACTTGTTGATTGTTTAAACTGAATATTGACTGATGTCTTTTGTTTATACTGTATATTAACTGATGTCTTTTGTTTAAGGGCATACGATACAGTTTTGAACCTGTATTTACAAGTTAATGAAAATTTGCATATAGGCTATTTTTTATCTGATTAAATCAAATATGTAATAAAAAATATACCTTCATGTGCTACTTTTTGAGTAAAATGAGGTCGAAATTTTGTATATTTGCTCAAAATTCAGATTTGTGTCCGTATTTTCTTTTTCGAAAGAAAGACATAACTTTTTTGTTTTAAAAGATAAACACAAATTGTTTTTTGTTAAATAATCGGTAATTTCTGTATTTTATAAGTATCATTAAAAATAATGCAATTTTTATTCCGAAATAACTCTATATTTATCAAATGTTCATGAATAGAGGAAAAAAAGTTATTTTTTGCTGCATGTTTATCAAAATTAAAAAAAATGCGCTATTTAGTTTTATAAAATTTGGGTCACATAATCTCCTTGCAAAATGAAACAAATTGCTGTTTTAAAAAATAGGGGTCCATGCACTCGTTTTCAAATTAAAACAGTTTGAATGATAAAAATCAGTCGAAAAATGCATCTTTTCCTGATATGTCATAGTTTGACGTCGCGAAAATAACATTTTACGTTAGCAACGTCATTACCTTCCCTGTAACTGTATCGTATGCCCTTAATTAAACTGAATATTGACTGACGTCTTTTGTTTAAACTGAATATTGACTGATGTCTTTTGTTTAAACTGTATAGTGACTGATGTCTTTTGTTTAAACTGTATAGTGACTGATGTCTTTTGTTTAAACTGTATAGTGACTGATGTCTTTTGTTTAAACTGTATAGTGACTGATGTCTTTTGTTTAAACTGTATATTGACTGATGTCTTTTGTTTAAACTGTATATTTACTGATGTCTTTTATTTAAACTGTATATTAAAAGATGTCTTTTGTTTAAACTGAATATTGACTGACGTCTTTCGTTTAAACTGTATAGTGACTGACGTCTTTTGTTTAAGGTGGTACCCAACACTTTCACTAAAATTATTTTGGCTCGTTTAATTTTCATAAAATTTTGTCAAAGAATTTATTTTGACACTTTAACAAAAATATAAAAATTTTAAAAAATTTGAACCAACCGTTTTGTCAGAAAAATTACACTGGTTATATAGCAGTTTGACAAACACTAATTTTGATCATTGAGAAGCTTTATATAGCCTTCACAACACAACGTAATTAAAACGTTTAGCTGATATTACAGAGTTATCTCCCTGTAGTGTTAGGTACCACCTTAAGGTGGCAGAAACCAGTTATTTTACAATAAATCTTTAGAATTTCATGGATTTATGATTTTATTTTCTTGAAAATTCATTCAAGCTTATATTCAAATAAAATGTATGGTTTCAAGGAACTAAGGCAGCAACCATTTGATTTTCTGGGGGGCTATGGTTTTTTTTGGAAAAAAAAGTTTGTTTCCAGTTTTTGGAGAAAAAAATAATTTTTTGATTCTGAGAAAAAAAAATTGTTTGTTTCACCCTCAGCTGCCACTATATGTAATGCTAAAATTGAAAGAAAAAAATTGTTTTCGACTTGTCGTGAAAAAAATAGATTGTTTTTCGCCGCAGGCGAAAAAAATAATTTGTCCAGAAAAAAAAACCATAGCCCCCCCCCCAGAAAATCAAATGGTTGCTGCCTAAGATGTGTGCGTGCTTATGTTAATATATAGAAAACCTTTAAATTTGGGTGTCTGTCCTGCATGGAAATTTAAAAATTTATAAATGCATTGCAAATAAGGCAAAAAATGTGATGCTCTGATACCAATCTAATCCTCACCTGCAAAATCCTGCTAAAAGCCGACAAGAATTTTAGCCAAAATTCAAGAGAGAAAGGATATTCAGTGAATTAGAGCCTTGTCCGAACCTATCCTTACCATCTATTGATGATAATCAATATATTGCTGCTGTGTTGATGGACCTCTCGAAAGCCTTTGATTGCCTTCCCCATGATTTGCTAATTTTAAAACTAAAGGCATATGGGTTATCGGAAACAGCTTTAAGCTTAATAGACAGCTATTTAAGTAAAAGAAAACAATGTGTAAAAGTTGGTATAGATATTAGTACCTGGAAAGATATATATAAAGGTGTGCCGCAAGGCTCTATATTAGGACCTGTACTTTTTAACATTTTCTTGAATGACATTTTTCATTTTGTTTCAAACAGTTCATTGTATAATTATGCAGATGACAATACTTTATCATATTCACACTCTGATATAGACACTGTGGTAAATATTTTAGAAAAAGAAAGCTTAGAGCTAATAAATTGGTTCAGTCTAAATCATATGAAGGCCAACCCTGACAAATTTCAGGCAATAGCCATAGGCAAGAAAACTGAAAATAAAAACATTTCATTTAATTTAGATGGTAATATTATACATTGTGAAAAAGAAGTAAAATTATTGGGTGTAACAATTGATTATCAACTTAAGTTTGATGCCCATATTTCCAATATTTGTAAAAAGGCATCAAGACAATTACATGTACTTAAACGTATTGGTAAAAATTTAACAAAATTAGGTAGACTTACTATATATTATTCATTTATAATGTCAAATTTTAATTATTGTCCTGTAATATGGCACTTCTGTGGTGAGTGTAACACCAGAAAAATAGAGAAAATACAGGAGCGTGCCCTTAGATTTATATATGAAGACTATTGTAGTACCTATGAACAACTATTAATTAAATCAAAATTACCAAGCTTAGAAATTAGAAGAATTAGAATGATAGCAATAGAGGTATATAAAATTATTAATAAACAATGTCCATTATATCTACATGATCTTATTGAAATTAAAAAATGTAATTACTCTTTTAGAAATAACAACATAGCAGATGTTCCCAGGGTAAGGACAACTACCCATGGGCTACACTCATTTAGATATGCAGGAGCCAAACTCTGGAACGAACTGCCAAATAAAATGAGGGACGAGATGCCATTGGGTCAGTTCAAAGGTTTGGTTGGTAATTGGGAGGGCAGTTCGTGTCAGTGTTCCTCCTGCAGATCTCAATGAGCTGTAGGTCAGTTTATTTATTTATCATGTATACTCTGGCTTTTAAATTATTTGGCATAATTTTTTTTTTATTTGTGTTCTTAATGCTTGGATTACTTTTAGTGCTTTATAATTGCTATTGCATGAATGTTAGTTTATCTGCATTTTATGTTTGCTTATATGCTTTAATTGTGCTAATTAATTGTTGTGCTTGATAACATTATTTATTTTGCATGTTTTATGTGTTTTATGTATTGTGCTTGTCTTATATGTATGTCGGATAAAAGCTCTACAGAGCTTATGTTGTATTGTTATATGTATAACCGACTTTAAATAAATCTTTTATGCTTTATGCTTTATGCATCATAATCTCAAGATATTTTTGTTTACATAAAACTGAATTTTTCCCCCACTTTGATTGGATGTCGTCAAGTGAGGAGACCACAATTTTGACATCTGATTGGACCTATATGTGAAGGAAATCCCCAACCTGTGTATGCAACTACTTACTTGTGTAGTACAATAGCCTAGAATTTACATTCATTTATTTACGTAGTAGTTGGCGTACCCGCGTTAACATGCACTCCAAAACCATTGTATCATGAGGATTTTTTTTATTCTGTCAGAAATCAAATATTAAACAAACTAGAAATACAATAATATATCAGAAACAAAACATTTGACATGTTCTTGTTGTGCAATGAATTTAAATTGCATGAAAAAACCAGAGTCAATAGAATGCAACAAGATTCCTAACCGGTGACCCCAGTAGGTGTTTCATCATATGGAGTAAATGCTCCAGGTTCAAGGCCACAGTCAGTTATAGTTACAGGATCAATTGGTGCGTCACCAGAATTGGTTGCTACATTTTCTATCTGCCTAACAACATCCATTCCTTGTAATACTTTGCCAAACACAACATGAGCACCATCTAACCAAGTTGTTTCTACTGTAGTCAGGAAAAACTGAGATCCATTGGTATCAGGACCTGCAAAAAAAAAGATCAAAGATTTAACTTTTATTTTAAAAGAACATGGTCTCAGACCTTTTCCCATATCCAAGGTTTTGTTTTTTTAGTATTATGCACAACTTGCCATGCCAAGAGCAATGAGGTCAAGGAAAAAAGAAAGGACTCTCCTCCTAGAACACATCAAAAAAGTGACCTGTGATGTATCATCATATTAAAAGGAACACATTTGATTGCAAAAATAGGATCAGTCCTTGAAGTCATAAAACTTACAAGTCCGTTTTTTGTACTAATACTCCAAAATCAACCAATCAAAATGCTTGATCTCATGTTTCGAGCATGATTTTTGTGCTCCGAGCACTGAGCAAGGTTTAATAACTTCAACCTCAGGTCATATGACATTTTTATGATATTTCAAGTGGCTCAAAAGATTTTTTCTGAAACTCCCAAATTCCTGGACACCATAAGGGCATCATATAACTATGTATTATAACCATAAGTTGACTGCAAAAAAACCCAACTCTATATGTGTTATAAAGTATAACTACGGTAAAGAGCACAAACTGTCATATATTTATGACAGTATCTGTCAAAGATGTATAATAACCACAAAGTTGAGATTTTTTAGTACTTTTATCCTTAAGGATGTACTCCTCTAAAAAGCCAAAAATTTCTAGAATTAAACTATTTTTCTTAACCAGATTTTTGGGTTTATATGACTGTAAAAAGATAATTGTTGAAGAAAAAAATCATATGGTGGCCCACTTCTTTTTTTGCTACGGCCCTTTCAAAGTACCCAATTTGAATGATTTTCCCATTTTTGGGCTAATATCATGAAAAAAATCACAGTTCCACAATTAAACTTTTTTTCATACTTGACTGGTAAAAAATTGGAAAATGTAATTACTCAAAAACTGTTAGTTGCAAATACACAATTTTTTCACAGAGTTTAGTTTGATTATAACATTTTAAAAATTCATTGATATTTTCCACTTGTATCACATGTTTTGGAAATAATTCCAGAACGAGATTTCAACAAGACAGAAACATCGGAGGAATACATCCTGAAATGGTTTTATGCATACATGCCCTGGTATCTATACTATTAAACGAGAAGACTTCATTTTTTGTGTCGCTTCTCTTCCTTCCCCAATAAATTAATCATCATGCCTCTCTGTCCTATAGGTACCATGCATAGTCGCATTTATCATCCATTTTTACGATTATTCAGTTTGGGTTATTTTGGGAGAAAAACGAGGAAAAAGGCTTCCGGATATTGTTTCTGACATCAGACTTAACTTTTAAGTCATACCCAAGACTTCCGATTTTAAACTTTAAGAGGGGGTAAAGCGTTATTTTCGTGCATCGTGTTTTGCCACTTTTTATTTCATGTGAAAAAGGTTCATTGTTCAATGTGTTTCGTGAAATCTATATTAAAAGATCAATGTGCAAGAAATGTTTTAATTGTTCGTTCATCATGAAATGGCAATTTTATTTCGTGTTATTCCTTGCAGATACCCACCTTTACTCCCCTCTTTAAACATAATTTTCATAATACCTCTGGGACAGGACAACTATTTTCGTGTTATTCTGCATGTATACTTACTATGATTATAATCCTATGATATATAGAGACTCTCTATTTAATATAGCAGTGATCACCGTTGAGAAGAAACCCTATGGCAATGAAGGATGAATATTGAATACCAAATTGTGTTGTTACATAATGTATTGTTGCTGTCTCATTTGTATATATAGCACACTGTCTCTTTTTCACAATTGAAGTGAAACAAAAAACAACCAATCAATTTCTTTTCTTTAAAAATTGACAGGCTACTTCTAATAGTAAGTGAGGGAAGATTTTCATTAAAACCCAATTACAACAATTAGTCCTGAAAATAAAAATAATGATAGATTACTTCACTTAATCAAACTCATTTGGAAATTATCAATACCTGAATTAGCCATGCTCAACCATCCAGCCCCATAGTGCTTCAGTTTGAAGTTCTCATCAGGAAACTTTTTTCCATATATACTTTTCCCACCATAACCATTGCCTTGCTCAAAATCTCCACCTGTTAAAAAATTTTTGGGGGTTATTTAAATACATTTTGTACATATATAATGAATTTATCAAACATTGTTACATGTATAAGTAACTATAACAGTGATTATAAATGTATACTGACTGTGCAAGGGCTGTATAGCCAGTCAAGGTCGTTAAAAACTTCCATTTGTTGATAAATATATCCTGAATGAACAAATCAGATGTAATGAGCCTGTCTAGCTAGCGTAAATTCACTTGGTTTCTGACCATAAACGTAAAACGACTCCTGTTAATGGCTAGAAATTGGAAATGATTGTTGAAAAAAAATAATTTGAAGCATAAAATCCTATATTTCTGGACAACAATTGGCAGAAAAATTTATGCTTCATGAAGTCATGGGTTATATACATCTACAATGTATGCAGAGACATCAAGAAAATCACATCTGAGCATCAAATTAGAAGTTTGTAATTTAAGCATTCTTTAGATTAAATCATGTAAGCTAAAAAGACAACAATATTGCCTGATAACAGCTTTGATCATAAAGACGTAAGACTATACTTTTATCAAGTTGTTGATGTTTTCTATAACATGTTTAAATACAGTGCTTAAACCACATTTCCTTCGGTAGTGTTTTCTATAACATGTTTAAATACAGTGCTTAAACCACATTTCCTTCGGTAGTGTTTTCTGTAAATGTCAAATTGAATCTGGTTCCATAGTATTATATTTGACCTATCTGCTAACAAATTTGAGCTATTGTTTTCATTGAAAAGTGAATCAAGTTTTAAATACATTTGTACAATAGTATTAAAATTAGCAAGACATGTGCAAATATTTGATTTTTGAAAGTGAAAAAAAGTAAAAGAAGGATATAAAGTTAGCAATTATCTCATGTTTGAACTGGTATAACTAAAAAAACTAGAGGCTCTTAAGAGCCTGTGTCGCTCACCTTGGTCTATGTGCATATTAAACAAAGGAAACAGATGGATTCATGACAAAATTGTGTTTTTGTGATGGTGATGTGTTTGTAGATCATACTTTACTGATCATTCTTGCTACTTACAATTTTCTCTATCTGTAATGAACTTGGCCCTTTAGTAACAGAGGAAAATATTTTGTAAAAACTTACCAAAATTTACCAATTAATGAAAATTGTTAAAAATTGACTATATTATAGTCACTATAAAGGGCAATAACTCCTTAAGGGGTCAACTGACCATTTTGGTCATGTTGACTTATTTGTAGATCTTAATTTGCTGAACATTGTTGCTGTTTACAGTTTATCTCTATCTATAATAGTATTCAAGATAATAACCAACCAGGTGCTCCGCAGGGCGCAGCTTTATACAACCCCAGTGGTTGAACCCTGAACAGTTGGGGCAAATTTGGTCACAATATTCAAGCTTGATTCTGTCTGAATTTGGATTGTGATCAAATTTTTGACATAATATAGGTTTTTGTCACAAAATTAATGTGGTCAAAGATCTAACAAATCTATTGCACAATACTGTGCAATTGAAGATTTCTTCTTGAAACTTTTCAAAATTCGAAATTTGAAAAATTTGAAAAAAAAGGAAGCCCTTCAAAAAATGGTAAACAAAAAATCCCCCCCCCCCCGCCCAACTTTTTGAAACCCCCTTGGAGCAATAACCCTTAAACTCAATCCCATGCTTTCCAATGCAGTATTGAACCTTGTAGTACACTTTCAGAGAGATCCATACACTTAAACACAAGTTATTGTCATGATTGTTTGGAAACTAGAAACATGCTTCTTTTTGGCCCTTTTTTGGCCCCTAATTCCTACATATTTTGGGCAATTAACCCAAAACTTAATCCAAGCCTCCCCTTTGTTATATGGTACATTGTGGTACAATTTCAGAGAGATCCATACAATTACACATCAGTTATTGTCTTGAAACTAGAAAAATGCTTGTTTTGACCCCTTTTTGTCCCTTAATTCCTAAACTTTGGCCCCATAACCCCTAAAATGAATCCAAACCTTCTACTTGTGGTTTTAAACATTGCGGTATGATTTCAGAGCAATTGAAATACTTCTACACAAGTTATTATCCTGAAACTAGAAAAATGCTTGTTTTTGGCCCCTTTTGGGCCCCTAATTCCTAATCGGTTGGGACCATCATCCCCAAAATCAATCCCAACCTTCCTTTTGTGGTATTGAACCTTCTGAAAAAATTTCATGAAGATCTATTCACTTAAACTAAAGTTATTATCCGGAAACCAATGTGTCTTCAGACAACGACGACGCAGACGAGGACATCATACCATTATACGATCCCAAAAATGTTTTGGGGTCGTATAAAAACGGCTAAATTTCTTTAAAAATTACCAACTGGGGGGCAGAAACCCAGCAACCAGTTGTCCAATTCATCTGAAAATTTCAGGGCAGATAGATACATGTATTTACTAGATAAACAAGTTAACCCCTTGTAAGATTTGCTTTAAATGCTTTGATTTCAGAGTTATAAGCCAAAATCTACATTTTACCCTTGTTCTATTTTTAGCCATGGCGGCCATCTTGGTTGGTTGGCCGGGTCACCACACACATTTTTTAAACAAGATACCCTAATAATGATTGTGGCTAAGTTTGGTTAAATTTGGTCCAGTAGTTTCAGAGGAGAAGATTTTTGTAAAAGATTACAAAAATTTACGAAAAATTGGTAAAAAATGACTATTAAGGGCAATAACTCCTTAAGGGGTCAACTGACCATTTTGATCATGTTGACTTATTTGTAGATCTTACTTTGCTGAACATTATTGCTGTTTACAGTTTATCTCTATCTATAATAATTTTCAAGATAATAACCGAAAACGGACAAAATTTCCTTAAAATTGCCAATTCAGGGGCAGCAACCCAACAAACCATTGTTCGATTCATCTGAAAATTTCGGGGCAGATAGATCTTGACTTAATAATCAATTTAAAACCAGTCAGATTTGCTCTAAATGCTTTGGTTTTTGAGTTATAAGCCAAAATCTACATTTTACCCCTATGTTCTATTTTTAGCCATAGCGGCCATCTCGGTTGGTTTGGCGGGTCACCGCACACAATTTTTAAACTAGAGACCCCAATGATGATTGTGGTCAAGTTTGGTTAAATTTGGCCCTGTAGTTTCAGAGGAGAAGATTTTTGTAAAAGTTAACGACGACAGACGACGGACGCCAAGTGATGAGAATAAAAAGATATGATATACTAAATAGCCATTTTAACCTTGTGTTTTCTGACACAGAATATTTCAAATTCATTTACCTTGTATCATAAAGTTTGGAATGACACGATGAAATTTGCTGCCTTTGTATCCAAATCCTTTGCTATGGGTTGCTAATCCAACAAAATTTTCTACGGTCTTTGGTACAGCTTCCCCAAATAAGCCAATGACTATCTTCCCAACTGGTTTAGTTCCAATAGAGATGTCAAAAAAGACTTTCTTAGTTACTGTCAGGTCTCCAGCCTAGAAATCAATGTATAATAAAATATGATTATTGGTAAATAAAACCCAATGCAATTAATCAAATACCTACAGCAACGTAGAAAAATATCACTATTGTAGAAAGCAAAAATGTTGTCTCTGGACATACATATAATCCTCAGACAATCGAGCAATGGGCCACAAAAAAATAAAATTGTTTTTTGCCTTACATTAATTGGTGCTTAATTGATCAATAAGGATAAGAATCTTATGTCAGTTTTATCACACTTGTCTGTATCAAACATGTATGTCTTATATCAGTTTTATCAGACTTGTCTGTATCAAACATGTATGTCTCAATTTGGTCAGTAACCACCTCCTTATGCAGGTTCCTAAATGGTGACCAAGGTAAATAACTCATCATTTGTATTGAAACTTATCTACTATTTCCCTTTATTTCATGATATTAGAATATTGTTCCCACAAGTCTATAAATATTGTATTTATAATTATTCATTATTAAACCTCCACCATGACATCCAAGGGAAATAAATCCAACAAAAATGATGTCATAACAAAACCTAACTATTACCTGTGAATGTTATGTTGCAATCTACATGTACATATATCATGTGTATGGAGAGTTGCCCTCAAAAATTAATTATTAACAGAACATTATTAAAACACAATAAAAATTCCTTTAAGTCTTTCGTTGCATTCACTGACAGAATTACTAAAATATGTAACAAGAATTTATTAAAAGAGTGGCATGGATCTAAGACTGCTTCAAGGATTATGTACCCTTGTGTTGATTCAACGCTAAACACATGGACATTTTATAGAAATCCACAACCTTTCCCCTTGTACTTTATAATTTGACAATTCAGTGCTTGATAGAAAGAGGATTATTGCTTGCTATGATTTCCTTAAAACAAGTTTATAAATTACCATACTAAAGTATTAGTTAAAACAAGTATAAATATGGATGAATTCAAGTAAAATTGAGAATGGAAATGGGGAATGTGTGAAAGAGACAACAACCTGACCATAGAGCAGACAACAGCCGAAGGCCACCAATCGGTCTTTAATCCAGCGAGAAACTCCTGCACCAGGAATCTTTCAGCTGGCCCTTAAACAATATATTACTAGTTCAGTGATAATGGATGTCATACTAAACTTCGAAATTATACACAAGAAACTAAAATTAGGGTTCCCTCAACTTTGTAACTCAGCACTCATGTAGGACTTATCCAGTGGCGGATCCAGAAATTTTCATAAGTGGGGGCCCAATGACTGGCCTAAGAGGGGGCCCGCTCCAGTCACGCTTCAGTGATTCCCTATATAAGCAACCAAAATTTTTCCCAAAAAGGGGGGGCCCGGGCCCCCTGGGCCTCCCCCTAAATCCGCCTCTGTTATCATAAACAATTAACGCTAGTACAGAATGGAAAAATAAGCTATAGTTTAGGTTTAAAATTTTATAGAAAAAATCTCTGTATCAGGGTCTGTAGATTTCTACAAAAATCTGGTTTTATTTGCCACAAAATCCCCATTTTCTATTAAATGCAATAAAACAATAAATAATAATGCTTTGCACAATTTCCCTTAGGCAGAGCTCCAGATAAGAATTCACAAATTGGGTTTTTTACCCACCATTTTCTTATATAATTGGGTGATAAAGTTTTTTAATTGCATTATCAATTCCAATTCACCCCTCATGTTAATATCAAATTGGGTTTTTCACCACCAAGCTCCTTAATGTATTGGGTTTTTTCATCAACACAATATTGAATATTTAGGCAATATCAACCCCAGATTTTTTTCCATCTTAAATATGTTTCTTTCATTGTTTAGCTGTTTTATTTGGTTTAGGGTTAGGGTTATTTGCTAGCTGTTTTATTTGGTTTATTGACTGGGAAGCAATTGTAGGTTTAATTTGTGTTCCGTTTCAAACCTTCTGCCAGTTTTGTATTTTCTAATATAAACTGTAAAAAAACTGGATATGTGTATTCACAGGCACTCGTCTTATACCTTTATATAATAAATTCAGAGACCAGTGCCTGTGTGTGTATTCATTAATTAACCTTAAAATGAAAAAAAAAATAGTATATAAATTCTAATTATACTTGAATGTTTTTGTTTTATTCCAATTTTCATAAATCTGGGTTTAGTTGTCTTTTATTAGAACTTTTGGTTTCTGATGCTTTATCATGTCATAATTGATTTGGCCTTTCATCTTTCCAACTGATTTTGTTTTTAAGGAAACCCTGCTTTTATTAGCAATGTTCTCGTTAAGGTACGCACACACGCCCGTGTGTTCGATGGACGCTTCCTAAAAACACTGGCTGAGTCTTGTTATCATCATAACTTTCCCCAAGCTTTTCAAAAGAAGCAGAAAACATGCTTCTATTCAATATTTTTACCGGACATTCACTTTTGTTTTAATTCAATGTATGGTATGATAAATCCCGAGCAATGCGAAAAAAATATGACTTCATGACACACGCTAATTGGATAAACGCTGAGAAGATCGAAATGTTTTCAAAAACACGTGTACCTATTGGTGTCAGACCACCAATTAAAAATCCCTATCTGTTCAACCAATATTTGCAATTTTCAAAGCTTTCTAAATATTTTACCTTAAGTTTAACTTAATAGAAACCAGGTATATCCTTAATTGTACATGTATCAGTTTTCTACATGCCAATTTTCACCATACCTTTAAAGCCTTCTAACAAAATAACTGACCTTCAAATAGAGGTACTCCACAAAAAAACCCTGGTTTTCTGAAAATCTAAAATTAGTATACTATGGAGCGCATTAATCCTCAGTTTTTAATGCAAACTCATAGACAAGTAAATTTTGGCTCAAAATGATCTAGATATATTTTCTTTCACCAAAAGTTTCATTTCTCCAAATTTGTTGGTTAGTTTAAGTAAACAAGGACATCAAAAGCACTATTTTGTGTCAGAGTAGGGCTACTTTTACATACGTTCTAAATTGGAGGGAGTAATTGGTGGTCTGACACCTATTGAGCAACGGAAAACTCTAACAGGGACCCATTTCAGCTACTTGATGCAGGGATCTATTTTTAGAACGAAAGGAAATTTCCAATTATAAATATTATAAAAATAGTTTACGCGACGACTGTAAACAGATAAGGGTAAATAATGCAAATGGTAGCCAATAAAAGGGTTGAGAACTCATGGTTTTGGAATATAATTGGGTTATTGAACCCTGCAATGGGCAATTGCATTGGGTTTTTTATTATAAAATTTGTATTGTGTGATCACGCAAATACGCAGCTTATCTGGAGCTCTGCTTAGGTATATGTACAAAATGTCCTGTCTCTTTTGTTCATTATGATTGCTATCTTGATACTATTGGAGTTTGAAAAATCTTCAATCTTCAATCTTTGTCGTGATGACAGGGTAATCTCTCTTGTAAATTATCCTCTCTTGTAAAATTATAATCACTAATGTAGTTCAGGGTTTGACACTAACTTTTGTAGGCACTAGCCCGCAGGGCTAGTAAAAATTATATTCAACTAGCCCTGTTCTGTGTCAGGTAGCCCGGTGAGCGGGCCGTAGGCCCACGAACTTGCTAGGAGGGTCTGGGGGCATGCCCCCCCCATAAATTTTTTGAAATTTAGATGCAAAATCCTGCATTCTGAGGCATTCTGAGGCCTTTAAAGAGATGTTTTCAGTCTGAAAAATAACTATTTCATACTTGTTTATATCTTCATAAAAAAAAAAAAAAAATGAACACCAAAGAAATCTAAGGGAGCTACCATTTGATTTTTATGGGGGGCTAGAATGAAATTTGAAAAAAATTAGCAGGACAGGAGTTTTGAGTAAAAAAAAAAGGCAGGATGAGACAATTGCCAAAAAAAAAGTCAGGACGACAATTTAGGTAAAAAAAGTCAAGATAAACTAAAAAAAAAAAGCAAGACCAAACAGAGTGAAAAATAAAAAGGCAGGACAGAGATTACAGCTAAAAAAAAATTCAGGACAAAATTTTTCATCCTAGCGCCCCCCTCCCCCCCCCAATAAAAATCAAATGGTAGCTAACTAACGGCAGGAATTTGTTTGTCAGATGAATTGTGAAATATAGTTCAAGAAGACACTATTTCATGGGACACTTTTTTTGCTTACAAAAAACTCATCAACTAAAATAATCAAATTAAAAATAAACAATGTTTTTGTTTAATTTTATTTACATGTATAAATAAGTTGACTTGTCCCCTATTTTACTTTTGGTTTCTGATACTGAGTCTTCATGTTCCAACTGATTTGTCTCATGACGAGTTTTAACCCTGTTCTCGTTAATGCATTATGACATGCATACATCCCGGTACGTGCAATGGACGCTTTCTGATACCAATGGCGTAGTCTTGTTATCATCAACACCCCTCAGCTCTCAAAATGAAGCTTATCACATTTAATATTATTACCGGAAATTTACTTTCGTTTCAGTCCATTGCAACTATAATGATAAATCCCGAGCAATACCAAAAGAATTATGACGACATGACAAATGCTAACTCGATAAAGACAGAGAAGATCGAAAAGTTTTCATCACTACGTGTACCTTCGGAGTAAAGAAAAAATTCAACAGGGAACCTTTCAACACTCTATTTTAAGAACGAAAGGACATTTCCAATTTAAACTATTTACCCGACGAATATGTAATAGATAAGGCTAAACTATGCACACGATTTATCAGGATCTCTGATGTGATTAATAATAAAATATAATAAAACCAAAATGTATATGCAGTATAATTAATGTTTATTTCAGAACGGGTTATCTTGAAACGTGGTGCATTCTTACTTTATGGGCCGAGTATTCTTAGACCGAGTTGACTGTATATAGCGACTGGTTTACGGTAGAAATTTTACCCTCCAGTATCTGTATCTGTATGTAAATAAAGAGGTCGTGGAACCAGTGTAGACAATATTAGACGAAGTTGTCAGATATGACCGGCGTTTGGACTGTACTTTGCCGAAAGTACAACAGATTAATGTTCAATGACAAATAAATTTACTAGCCCCTCGGGCTACCGCGCCACGGACATTTACTAGCCCGACACAAAAGTTACTAGTCTCGGGCTAGCGGGCTAGCGTTAGTGTCGAACCCTGTAGTTTCTCCTTTAAATAGTACTTAGATATTGTAGGTGGCGCTTTAAAAATATTAAAGAATCAATGTATGAAGTGAAAAAAAAATAAAAAATTGGTTAATTAGAAAATTAAAATGACATGAAAAGTAACAAAAAAAAAAAAAATTTAAAAAAAATTAAAATTTTTGTATTAAATTATCCACTAAAACAGTTTGTTTCCTCTATGTACTCCGCTAATAGTTGAGTGATATTTTCGAAAATATTCTTAATTCACATGGCTACAGAAGAGGTCATAAACCTTAACACATGTTGTATTAATACAATGTTATGTAGTAGTAAGTAGTCACAGCAACACCCTAAGCCCAGTTAATTTTTTCTCTGAAAATTTCTGTATCGATCAAATCAAATGCTTTATATAAAGTCAATATTTTTCATCTTTCTATATACATTGTAGCTACATTTAGTGCAACTAAAATCAAAAGTTAATGCACATAAACAGTCAACATATAATTTTTTCATGCCCAGTTTGACAAAGCTGAACTAATTCAAATAAGGTGAACACATACAAATTATATATATGCATGCCCGAATGAGCACTAAGCTAAAAGTTATAAGTAACATATAATGAAAGACGTTTTATTCTAGTAAAAGTTATCTATGCATGATTTGCATTTATGCAACTTTAGGATTTTTTTTATAGTGATGACTGACAATGACTGAAGTTGGCTGATGTTTACTGTTATAAACCCCGTTTACATTCTTTCTGGCCGACAGAATTAAGTGACTTTATGAAAAGAAATATACCTGAGAAAAGGATAAGAAGCTGATTAGCAGAAAAAACGACTGCCAACACAAAGATGACATTCTGAACAGAGTGACAGGTGCAACGTGGATTGACTGGTTTCCAAGTACGGTTTGGTACCAGCTGCAATTGATACTAAGCCACTAAGTCAACATAGGAAAATAGCTTCCGCATTTTTGTCTCGATGGTGATTTTTTTTTATTATTATCTTAAGGTATACATATAAAATTAATATAGTATACAGTAAGCGGGAATTGCATGTGATAAATCTCATTTTAAATACAGAAGCACAGTGGCGTAGCTTGCATGTATGCTCAGATGCTCAAGCATCCACATCATTTTGACAAAAAAAAAAAAATGTTTTTAATAAATATGTAATGCAAGAGTTGGCAGCATATACACATGGTGGTATCCAAATGTAACAAGGGTGAGGATATGGGAATAGCATCCAATCCTAGTATAATAGTCCCATATAAATCACAGAAAAGTGTTCTCGTTAAAAAAAAAAAAAAACTACTTCGTAGCGCGTTGTCGGCTATGGCAAGCGCAGATGATGATGATGAAACGCAGACCTGCGGACAAGTTTGGTCTGAAATTTAGCCAAACAGAGTTATGACATAGCAATGTTACTAGTTTAAAAAAAATCTGAAACATCATATCGTTTCCTATGGCACGAAAGACACGTGATAAAAACTCTATTTGTAATGAAGTGTTTTTATTCCTAGGCTCATGAATACACTTTTCCATCTAGGTACAAATATTCATGTTGTTTTCAATAAAAGATCAGAGTTCCAATGTCCCCCGCATTGGACATATTTTATATATCCAAGATACCAGGGCAAAAGCTAAAAAAACCCACTTTTTTCTTTTTTGTATTTATATCTCGAGAGAAACAAAAGCTCCCGAACAAATACAATGGGATTTGCATTATAATTTATATTTCCAAGGAGCATAATTGGTTAAAAATATTTGATCAGGATTTATATTCCCATGTGTGAAAGACATGGCTTCATGAAAATCTGGCAAGAATTTCACACATGACAGCGCTAACAAGACCGGACGGATGGACGCCCGGTATTTCCATATCCCCTCGCGGCAATGAGTTAAGAGATGTAATCAAAAACCCAATTGGGAAGCTCGCGTAGCGAGGCGAAAAATTTATGGGACTTTTTTATGCAGAAAATTATATTTTTCGAACGTTGTCCCTGTATGCATGTGAACTCCCCTAAAATCCGACACTGGTTAGATTTTTGTTTAATTTCAAAATACCCACCAGTATACATTATATTTCCAACAAAATTTTATTGTTTTCTCGAACTTGACTATCATCATTAAATGCAAACATATTTGATGTAAAAGTTTCACATCAAATCTTATATTTGACATCTCAAAAACAGACCCAATACAGCTGCTCTTCTGTATATAGAACTTCGGAATATAAGAACCGAAGTGCCCTCTCTCCTTTCCTGGAATTTGAGCTTCCCAATTGGGTTTTTGATTACATCTCTTAACTCATTGCCGCGAGGGGATATGGAAATACCGGGCGTCCATCCGTCCGGTCTTGTTAGCGCTGTCATGTGTGAAATTCTTGCCAGATTTTCATGCAGCCATGTCTTTCACACATGGGAGTATAAATCCTGATCAAATATTTTTAACCAATTATGCCCCTTGGAAATATAAATTATAATGCAAATCCCATTGTATTCGTTCGGGAGCTTTTGTTTCTCTCGAGATATAAATACAAAAAAGAAAAAAGTGGGTTTTTTTAGCTTTTGCCCTGGTATCTTGGATATATAAAATATGTCCAATGCGGGGGACATTGGAACTCTGATCTTTTATTGAAAACAACATGAATATTTGTACCTAGATGGAAAAGTGTATTCATGAGCCTAGGAATAAAAACACTTCATTACAAATAGAGTTTTTATCACGTCGTCTCTCGTGCCACAGGAAACGATATGATGTTTCAGATTTTTTTTAAACTTGTAACATTGCTATGTCATAGCTCTGTTTGGCTAAATTTCAGACCAAACTTGTCCGCAGGTCTGCGTTTCATCATCATCATCTGCGCTTGCCATAGCCGACAACGCGCTACGAAGTAGTTTTTTTTTTAACGAGAACACTTTTCTGTGATTTATATGGGACTATTATATACTAGTATAATAGTCCCAGGATTTATCAATCTTGTTTTCATAAATGAAAAACCAAGCATACTGCTTCGGAAGTGATTGGATGCTATTCCCATATCCTCACCCTTGTTACATTTGGATACCACCATGTGTATATGCTGCCAACTCTTGCATTACATATTTATTAAAAACATTTTTTTTTTGTCAAAATGATGTGGATGCTTGAGCATCTGAGCATACATGCAAGCTACGCCACTGCGGCAATGTTTTTGAGATCCTTAGGAAGTCAGAAGAAGCTATGAACATCTGCTGTTAATCAAGGGGAAGTAAACTAAATATTTCAAAGCATTTCGGAAATGGTCATTACCATTCATCTTATTTTAACCCTTTTTTAAAAACAAAATCAGAAGAATATTGTGGTCGTCTCTGGTTTCATATATAGTTTAGGCATTTTCAAATCATGGCCTGCACTTCATTTTCTGATATGGTATATGTTTATGATATACAAGTACACACCCGTGATATCGCGGGTCCGTGACTGATTTAAATGAACTGATATATAAGTGTATATTTGCAGAAAATAATTCTTAAAAATTCATTTAAATGATTAATGAACATTTTCCACTTTATTTATCAAGTATTGTGTTTGATTATCCCAAATGACATCCCCGTACTCTAATATTGGGCGAATGTATGAAAAATACATTTTTTTAAAAGTGAACCTATTCAGTACAAATCACATCTTCCAAAGGATATTTATTCTATTGTATGCACGTTTAACTATATATTCAATGTGAATATTCCATAATCCATTATTTGAAAAAATAATACCCAAATGTTTATGAGTAGAAACTTCTTGAAGATCATCAGTGTCATTCATTTTTAAGATCGGATGACTAGCACGGGTAGTAAGGTCGTCATATCGAGGAGCGTTTAGTACAGTGATTTTGTCATAGTTTGGATAAGTTTGACATGATGGTGTTAAGTGTTTTTGATGACAATCAATGCAAAAATGTAAACATTCGGATATTTTGTAAAAGGAACTTCTGATCAATAATTCAAGCTGGTAAGTACCTTTGTATAAAGTAAATTTGTTAGTACATCACAAGTTGCATCATATAGTTAATGATTTAACACAGAACAAAGCTTGCGTATGTCAAAATTTAAAAGTTGCTAATTGGTTTAACGTGCATAAAAAAGCTATTATCTTTCTGTCTGTTACATCACATATTTCTTCGTGATATAATACTGCCGTCAATTATTCTGAAAAATACCTACTTTTGCACTCAATTCAAAATTACTGAAATATCTGCGTCATGGTTTGGTTCATTCGTGTCATGGTTTGGTTCATGTTCGACATGGTTTAGTTATGTAATTCTTTCGTGTATAATGAAGAGTTACTATCTAAATTAACAACAATTGTTTCATTTGAAACACAAAAGGGCATAAGAACGCACATACAATGTAGTAATATGTTATAAGTAGATGCAATATGATTGCCAATGAGACAACTATCCACCTAAGATCAAATGACGTAGTTGTTAGCAACTATATGTCATCAAGAGGCCTTCAACATTCAACAATTAGCAAAATCATACTTCTTAGCAAGTTATGAAAGGATGCGACAACATTCAATGTATAGAAATTCCAATAAGAAAAACCACCAGCCTAATTTCTGTTCAAAATAAATAGCAAAATATGATATACAGTTACAAACGATATTCACGGTATTACAGACACTTAACTTGAGACAGTATATACAAAATATTGCGGAGTTAAACATGTTTGAGGGCTCAACAACCTCTTTTTCACCTTAACCATGGCAGACATGTAAGATTTACCAGATCCGTTTTAAACAATAAAATCAAGTTGATTTAGTGGGACCTAGTTTCAAACCAATCACAAATTATAAAAAATCATGATTCCAAGATAGCTTCTTTTTGAATTTCAGGATGGAATTCTGCTGCCAATATTGTGAGCTGTACAATTTATACATATTTTCAATTCTAGGACACACCATACTAAACTATTACATAAAAAATAAAATATTTGAAAGAATTAATTGATACTGTACACGATGCATTATTACAATATTACTGCCATTGTATATAAAGTGCGAATCCAGTTTGTTCATTTCCACTGTTATATGCGAGTATGTCTATATCATTGTAGAATAAAAGATGACGGGAAAAACTGCGTTTGTTTACTTTTTGAAAGTACGAAATAATTTAGTTAAATGTATGTTTTAAAACCATTTAATAAGAATATAACTTTCTAATGCTAATGTATAATAACAAGATTAAAATCCAAAAACGTGTAATTAAAGCAGCTGAATCCATAATATCGTTGACTGGATACTATTCATTTTAACTATAGTTGTGATGAATTATCACTGAAAGTGCAATCATTTCTGATGTGGAATTTTTGCAGGTGCGATGAATTTTCATTATTATTTTATATGATAATTCGACATGCAACAACTGAAAATAGTCTTAAAAAATGACTTGAATACTGATGATATTTAAAAAGCAAGCTGGTCGTAGATGATCACTTGAATATACACGGGTATAACCAAATTATGCTTGATTTCGGACATTGTGTACTGTTCATTGATATTTTTTCTGTATTTAATTTTATAAAAAAAATTTCGTCACAGTTCTGTACCGTTCGTAAGTAAAACATCGAGAACATAGTTATGAGAAATTCAAACATATATCAAGGTGACTCGATTGTTGCTCGAACTTTCTTTACTGTATGAGATGTATAAAAATGGCATTACAAAAATTAATTATGCAGCCATCCAGACGTCAAATGTAAAGCAATTGTTTGAGCGAGACGAAAACGTCACCACTCATTAATCGTGAAATGAAGATCTTTATGTGACTTCTCTTTGATTTTCATAGATGCATTCATTAGAGCTATTTTCATAATGCTTGTAGTTAAACGTTTTGGATGGATTGTTTGTTTTTTCGTATAAATGTGTGCTCTATCTCAAGTGCAATGTCAAAAGCAAACACGAATACAAACCAAGCAAGCAAGTCTTAAGTATGTGCTGCATATTTAGACCGAAATCGTAAACTGTTTTTTCAGGTAGCAATCATTTGATTTTCGAGGGGGGTATTGACTTACTTGAAATGGCACATTAGTTTATATAACAACAGATTTCTTTTTGGAAAAAGAACTATATTAATATGTTATTGAAGAAAATGAGTATAGTCAAATTTTCAAAATTTTCATAGGGGCGAGGGGAGGACCCAAACCCTCCTAGCAGGTTCGGATCACTACGTGAAATAATAATTTGTTTTTGATTGGCCCTGGTAAAAATTAAAAACGTTGCTTGGAAAAAATACAGGTTATTTTGCATGGAAAAAATTGCTTTGGATCAATGTAAAAAAATCCAAAGCCCTTACATATAGATCTGGGTCTGAACAAATTTTTCAGAGAATATAGAATTGACAATATTAAAAAGAAGATGTGGTATGATTGTCAATAAGACAACTCTCCATAAGAGACCAAAATGACGCAGAAATTAACAACTATAGATAACCATACGGTCTTCAACAATGAGCAATATAAATGCCATTTTTACGGCATTTATTGATATATTACCTCAGACTTTCACTCACAAAGTATGCATATATAATCAATCCTTCTGACTTCATAGATTATGTTAGAGAGTCAGCTTAATTCTACATAAGAAATTCATCACGGAAACAGTGAAAATGGCATTTCAGGATTCGCACATTACATACACTGAATACAAAGATTTTTAAAATAAGTTTTAAAACGGTCGTCCATGTCACGCGTAACGATTCGGTTTCATAAATGGTTTGAAGACTTATGATTTCCTCTTAATATATTTTGGTTAGTTTTGTAGCTGGGTTACTGTATCATGGACCTATAACCCCACATCGCCTTTTATTCATCATAAACTGTTTCAAAATATAAAATAAAGAAAAACAAACAAATGTATAGTTTTCTAGGAAAAAATGTAAAACAAGAATTACTTTTTGACTAGCGGCCACTTTTTTACTTTTTTTTCTTTAGCTATTTGACTAGTGATGCCGCTCACGATATCCTTGACAGAGTCAAGCATAAACATACGGAGAAATGATTCTATGTGAAACAAAAGCAACGCTTTGTATTGATTTGTATAATTATATCGAAAGCTAGTTTAATAGAGCAGTGACTTTAAAAATTATTTTGTGGAAAACTTACGAAAAGTAACATGACGTGACATGTTTAATTAACGCTTTGACAATTACACCCACTAAATTTGGTTAAACAGGCTTTTTTTCTTCTTTTTTAAAGTTCACAAGCCACTTAGAGGACCACATATGAATTTTATTCAGATTTTCATTTAGAATTTCAGCAGTATTTTCAGGGGTGTCTACTGTCAAATAAATATTAGTATCGTCTGCAAATAATTTGATAGTAGCTTTAATGTCAGATACTATATCATTGATAAAGATAACGGAAAAAGTAGCGGACCTAAAGTTGAGCCCTGTGGGACACCTGCATTTGTCTGTCTCCATGTTGAATTGCTTCCATTTAAGACCACCCGTTGACTCCTCTCAGATAGATAATCACAAAACCAATTAAGTAAATTTCCAGAAATTCCTCATTGTTTAAGTTTTGATATAGCCCTTTATGCCAAACCCGATCAAAAGCTTTGCTGATGTCACAAAAAACCACCCTAATCTCTTTTCCGTTATCTAAAGCTCTACCAAAGTAGTTAGAAATATCAATAAGTTGATTTATGGCAGAATCGCCCGTTTTGTAAAACCCGATTGATTAGGGGTGATTATCCTATTTTCAATTAGAAAGTTGTGTACATGTTTATAGACACATCGCTCCATGCACTTTGATAATATACTTAACAACAAGATTGGTCTGTAATTTTTTACTTCATTACAATTATTACTCTTAAAAACAGGAGTTACATTTGCTTTTTTCCAATCTGCCAGAAATATAGCTTTAGATAAAGATAAATTAAATAGTTTACAAAGTGGGAATTTTAGCTGTGATACAGCCTCTTTGAATAAAATTGGACTTATCAAGTCTGGACCTGAGGCCTTATTTGGATTTAAAATCTTTAAAACATCTTCGACCTCACTATCTTTAAGTGTAATGTCACTTAGTGTATAGTCTAGAACGGTTAAGTCATGAATAACAGCTTCGGTATCATCTATGTATGTCTGCATGGCAAAAAAGTTATTAAATTCATTCGCTTTATCAACTACCAGTTTGGCCAGTAATATTGAACATCTACTGGCCATTAGTCTTTTTATACTGATTCCCATATATGTTACAGTCCCTGCCCCACATGGTCATGGTTTATTCCGAAACCAACCACCTGTAAATGCTAGTACTGTTGAGTTAGAGCTATCTCCTATCATGTCCTGAACAACTGGTTTACTTTGAATGGTCTGTTTTGCTGTTATATTCTAATCTGCGCTAGTAACTCGGGGCTCTCACCACCATAGGTCTGCACCAGCTTTGCATGCAGACACTGGTTTCACACGTTAATGTAAACTTTTGTTAGTTTAAACATTTCGATGATGAGACTTATCATGGCTTGATTTATGACCTTGCCCGGCAAATGGAAACTGTTGCTGTTCGTACATCGCATTGTTGTAATGTTTAATTGGCTCGACTACGTTTTTGGACTGACATTTTGCTATTTCCCTATCTGAAATCTTCCATTCTTAGGTCAAAATTTAATTTTTCATCAAGAATTACATTTAGTAGTTTTAGTGAAGGACTGTATTGCCGAATCAAGGTTCATTTTCGAAAATAGGCAAACTTCACATTTTTCCATGTTTTAACCTTTCAGTCTATTTAAAGGGGCACTAGCTACGAGATATATGAAAATAAATTGCTTTGCAGCGAGCAGCTGGATATGACCACAGAGGTCCAACCCTGAATAGTTGGGGCAAAATGGACACAATATTCACACTTGATACAGGTCTGAATTTGGATTGTTATTGAATATTTGACACATTTTAGGTTTCTGACGCAGAATAACTGTAGTAAAAAAACATTGAATTGGTTATATGATTTGAATTTATATTTAATTTTTTGTTTGTGTGCAATACACTATGCATGTGGCAAAAACTACCCACCCACCCCTAAAAAATTAAAAATTAACCCACCCCCTTTTCTTTGCTTTTGTGCAATACACTATGCTGTCCCTTATTGACCCTCCCCCCACAAAAAAAATGTATCACCCTTTTTTCGAAAAAAAAAAACCAAAAAAATTGCTCCCACCCCCATATCTTTCCCTCATGATATTGTCATAATCTCAATTCAAATATCCAATGGAGTTTGCAACCATAATTACCCATTTAAATACATCATAAAAGTCTTAAAATAGAAAATGACACACAATCATGGCTAAAATTTATCAATATTCCTTAATCAACATTCGCCTGCTCTGAAAAGAGCTACAGTGGCTGCAAATAAGTTTTCAATTTTCACTGCCAAAAAAAAAAACAGGATGTTTACAGTGTTGTCTCTCCTTAAAACATTTATATTTAATCTAAATTTTTAAATTATTTTAATCATTCAACCTGTTTTAATTGAAGTAAATTAACTTATTTTTACAACCAAATACAAAAAACATGATACTTTTTCACCAATTATGTTGATAAAAAGGGACTTCCGTCCATGTCTATTTTTAGTCAGGGAATAACCCCTATTTTTTTATACCAAACTGTTTTTTGCAAGCACCCTTAAGTAATTGTCCATTAACATGGAAACCCTTGTTTTCCCCTTTTTTTGCCCCTAATTTCTTAACGGTTTGAGCCATAACCCCTGTAAGCCAATACTTTTCCATCCCTTTGTGGTATGAAAACATGTTGTATAATTTCAGAGAGATCAATACACCTTTCCACAAGTTATTGTCTGGAAACTAGAAAAATGCTTTTTTGGGCCCCTTTTTGGCCCCAATTCCTGAACTGTTAGGACCATAACCAACAAAATCAATCCCAACTATCCATGTGTGGTTATAAACCTTGTGGTTAAGTTTCATAGATTTGTATTTACTTGTACTGAAGTTATTGTCAGGAAACAAAATGTATTCATTCAACTGACAAGAAGGTGATACCAATATATGACCCCAAGATTTTGTCGTATAATAGTGTGGAAAACTGATTTCCCGACTGACTGATAAAAACAGACAGACGGATAGAGTGCAAACCTAAAGACCCCTTTCGACTTCGTGAGGTAGATGACTCGTAACATTATTTTTATGCTACACAACCATAAACTTGCAAGTTATTTCGTGCTATTTGTTTGGTTTTCTTATAAATTGCTGTGACTTTGTCATGGGAAGTACATGCAGCCATGAATGTTGTATTTTATTGGGATATAAAGAATAATTTTAAAATGCCTCGCATATGTTGTCTGTTGGATTCTTATGAAACATAAGTAAAGAATATGCAGCCTCATATTTTTGTTTATTTGACATGGTTGTCAAAGCACTTATTATCAAACTCACATATATAGTGTGAAGAAAAGACTTGCAACCTCAATGAAGCATTAGAATAATAGTCAACTCATACATACATGACATACATTTGACATAGTTTCATATTAACAATGACCAGATTTTATCCAAAAATGTTCATCAAAGAGCTATATTTCACAAAATATTATAAAACATCTGCAAAAATGACATAAGCTACTTTAATCATTTGTCAATGATGGAATGATCATTTCATTCTATGAATGTTTCTTTAATGAAGAAACATTTTAACATCATGTACAACTGTAGTTGTTTTTTTGTTATTCTATCTTACATAAATCTTATTTATTTAGGTTGAGAAATGTATGTACATTTTGTAGTAACATTCTTGTTCCTGGATTTCCAGGAAAATTTTGTCGGTTAGATACTTTTTTCTGACAAGCCTGCTCTGCATTTTCGTTGGATACTATATTTTCTTCTCTAGACTGTTCCATATTGTCGTCACTAGACAGTTCTATAATTTCATTGTTTAATGTATTTTCACTGGTCTCATCTGTATTTCCATTGGATATTATTTTGTCATCACTAGGCAGCTCTGCTTTTTCATTGGATACTGAATTATCCTCACTAGACAGTTCTATAATTCCATTGGTTACTAAATTATAACTGGTCTCATCTGTATTTCCATTGGATAATGTTTTTTCATCACTATGCTGCTCTGCTTTTTCATTGGATACTGTATTATCCTCACTAGAAAGTTCTATAATTCCATTGGTTACTGAATTATAACTGGTCTCTTTTGTATTTCCATTGGATATTGTTTTGTCATCACTAGGCAGCTCTGTTTTTTCATTGGATACTGTATTATAGTCATTAGACTGTGCAATATTTTCATTGGTTACTGTTTTATTACTGGTCTCAGTCGTATTTTCATTGGTTATCGTTTCTTCATCACTAGGCTGTTCTGCTGTTTCATTGGATGCGGTATTGTCTTTGCTACATTGCATTACATGTTTTACACTAGTAGATTCACAATTGTTATCTATCCTTCTAACTTTATTTTCAGATGGTCCTGTCTCACACTCTGACTGACTTTTAATTTCATTGGTGACTGACATGTCACATGATGACTGTTTATTTATCTCTTTGGATGATGTGTATCCAATACCAAAGAAATTGTTCTTAACAACATGATGAACACACTGTAATATGACATTTCTTTCATGTCGGATATCATTGGCAAGGAGCTACAAGAGAAATTTACAGTAAAGTTAATTATTATTAAACAGTTCCATAAGTCATGTAAGATAGTATTACCAATATATTTTCTTCTTCTCTAGAACTATGTTCGCAATAACTTCCAATCAACATCTAAATTTCCATTTTAATGAAATGTCCCAAAACAAATATTTACTCTAACATACAAAAACTAAATTTAGTATATTTTTACATCTTGACATACTTGCATCTGATTTATTAAAGTTGTTTCAGAGAAAAAAGGATTTTGCAAAGGTTATGAGAAGTACTTGTAGTAGCTTTCACTGACCCTTAAGAGTACATGAGCAAATAATGTTATAAGAAGTGAAACACATACTTTGATACCACTAATATCTATATTGGTTATGTATTTTGTGTGTATTATGTATGGCCAAAATATACCTGAATTCTTAAAAATTGATACACAGATATAAAAGTTCAAAATTAATTTTTGAAGGAGTTTCCCCCGACTATAAAAATAAATTAAGTCTAATAAGCTTGCAGGGTAATTCCAATCCATTACATAGATGACACTTTATATATTATTCTTGTATGTATGCATTTAAAGCAACTACACACAAGCGCACCATTCCATTTCATTCCCTATTCTTTTAAGTATGCATTATCTGGATTATTTATCAACAAAAATATTATTTTCTACAAGAATTTACAAGATTTGTATCCTATTTTACCGATCAGATTAAAGTGGGAAATTCTTTTCTTATATGTTAACTTAACCCTAGTACTGCCAGCTATAAATAGATTATCAGTTCACTGCAGTGCCATGATGCTAAATAGCCTCTGCATCTCACTGTGCAGAGTTGTTTTCCAGAAATTTATCACTTTTACACCATGTTATTGTTTTGTTAATTTTCTTTAATTTCTGAAAATTTTAGAAAATAACATTGAATGTATTTGTTTTGCAGAATTGAATGCAAAATTTCATAGTGTAAAATAAGTGACAGTGGACTATGAAATTATTTAGTTAAATCAGATAAAAGTAGAAAAATTTTGTTTTTATTTATTTGATCATTAACATATATGTTTATCTTATTTAATTAGCACTTAAATGTCAAATAGCTGTTTCAATATTATATTTTCATTATTTCGTGAAACACGACTTCATGTCAACCCTGGTAATTTGAATATGAACCACGAGTGTGGTTCCAATGTTATTGTCCTTTCCGACGAAAAAAAGTTATAGTGTATCGGTTTGTTTCTTCAACTAATTTATTTATGAAATTTTAATCAATAATTAAACTAAAGAAATCTATCATCGGATCACTGGATTTTGTCCAACGGCAGAGTTTTGACGTCTTTATAGCATCAAAAGGGAGACCACGTGTATCCAGGTTTTCACCTGTTAAACGTCGCTATTTTTTCATCATTTTCTAGATCATCCTCATCAAAACATAAAAATCCTTTATTACACATCATCATTAAGAATTATTTCTTTAACACAATCACAATTTTCAGGGTCTACTTGCTATAAAAACGCATCTCCGTCCGCTACTTCTCTGACGACTTCCATTGTTTCAAACTCAAATGTAAACAAACTACGGGGTCAATTTTGTCACCAAAATAATTTTAGAATGGAATGCTGGAAGCAACCAATGAAAACATCTTTCTACGGGGAAATCCTTCTTCTGACGTAATATTGACTAAAAATAAGAATAGCGGCGTGATTTGATTTGCTAGAACTCGAAACCTTTACCTTGTATAGAAAGTCAATAAAGCAAAGACCGGCAATGAATGAAACTACCAAAAGTTATCAATATATCGACGACTGGCAGTAGAGTAAAGTTATACAGGTCGTCACTATATCGACATCCTGCAGTACTAGGGTTAAGATCACTTGATGTTAGTTAGATAGCATCTAGACTAAAATACACAGGAAATCTGATACATATCATAGAGTATCATAGAGTCTGTGCATCGTAAATTGTTTATTTTATTATTATTTGGATACACGCTTTAGTATATGTTCAAATATGAGAATTTGAGTCAAATTAGTGAATATTAATTTTACAGCTTATTCCCCTTTAAAGATGTGTTCTGGTACTTGTATTTCAATCCAATAAATGAAGGCTTTATTTATGTGTAAAACCTTTAGGAATATCTAAGATGGAAAATTGTATGAAAAACCCCTTATTTCAAATAAGAGTATTACTATCAAATAATGTTTTAATAAACTGTAGTTTGCTTTTTAATAGGTGTAAATAAAAACAGATGTCATTATATTGTGTCTTGAAGCACATTTTATTGAAACATGGTTTTATTCAAGTTGATTCCTATAAGAATTATTTATCATTCTGAAAGAAAATGACTCCTTATATTTACCTTTTCCAACAAAGATGGTGTACTTTTAAGTGATGGCCTCACATCTGATCCAAATTTATTGGCTTTATCTGATCTTCTTCTTTGAGGATATTTCTTTCTTCCTCTTTTCCAATCCCAACTTTCTTTGTCCTGTTCTTCAAGGCCTTCTTCATCTTTTGAGATGCTACATTTTACCTCTCCGTTCACACTTTCTGTTGTCTTTTCTTCAACAGGCACTGATGCTTCACTTTTATCTGTATATTATTTAAGAAATATTTATATAAGAAAGAAATTTATGAGGCATTGCAAAAAAACTATCTAAATTGTGAAGGTATTCCCAATTGCTTTTAAGATTTTTTCACTGAAAATTCTTTTTTTATGTTTCACTTCTATCTTAACACTTGATCTACTGTCAGACTGAAAATACACTGAGGGTTTTATACCAAGGACATTTTCTAGCTAAGTTTATTGCCAGTGTGACATATGATTCAATAGATATCATCCTAAAACCAAACTATGTCCAAAACCAAACCATGTCTTACAAATACAGTTGTGACCTTGACAGTTGGACATATAACTCAAGTGCCTTCTTCACCAAAAGGGATATCAAACATGGTTTTGTAAAGATATTTTTGTTCTTATACTGACTATCTAAAAACTATAGGCTTCAAGCTTCCTAAATCCCTTAATTTTGCAAAATATTCAATACTATAACTAAAAAAACAAAACAATTACAGCCATCTTTCCCTCAAAAAGCGTGATTGGGATCAATATCAGAGACAAAAACACTATAAACAGTTAAAGACAACTATCATGTTGATTGATTTTAATTTTTCTCTTGCTGGACATTTTAAAATATTTCAATACCCTCATTTACATTTTCTTTATAAGCCATAGACCCTAGTATGTTTTCTAAACATGTAATATACATACCATCAGCCTCTGCATTACCAGCTTCAGACTTCTCTGAAAAGAATAAACTTTTACATTTTTAAACACACTCTGGAACCAATCTTTAATGAACTCTGTAACACCAATATTTGTTTGCACATCAAAATTCTTAAAAATGTCTTCATCTAAAGTTACCTCTATTGATCATTATTTAAAACTTATGGTAGAACAATCTTCATAACAGTTTTCAGAACTCTATTAAATCTAAAATCCATGCTAGAATTGTAATTGAATGGTTCATTGATTCGTTTATCCAGAAAAATGTCTATAGAAGAGTATATGAATCAATGTAGAGCAAAGACCATCATGGCATCCTCAATCTATCTTTATATATCATAAAGAAAATAAATGATAATTTAACATCAGTGCATGTTTGTTGTTGGTTGCAGTATGTCATATCAATTTTTATTTATTGTTTGGTACATAACTCAGGACATTGGTTTTCTTGGTTTAAATTTAGGTTATTGGGACCTTTTATAGCTTACTATAGGGTATGTGTTTGTTCATTGTTGAAGGCTGTACAGTGACCTAAAGTTGCTTACATCTACTTCATCTAAATCTCTGTTAAAAAGTTGTTTTCATTGGCAATCATAACACATCTACTTATTTTTATAATGAACTCATGCTTCATAATTTTGTCTTAAAACAGAGATAATGGAAATCACCTAGAACCCTTTTTATCCTTTGAGTTGGTATTCCAAGTTGTTCTTTCTCAATTCTGGTCAATCTTCTGCATTGAGCTCTTATTATCCTGTATTTACTCCAATCTTCCTGGTTCCCTGTTCTTTTTGCTCTATAATGAAGTGTATTTCTTTGTTTAATCATGGCCTTGATTTCTTCTGTCATGAATGGTTTATCTACGACATCTTTTTCTGACTGGTCAGAGGTGTGACCTTCATGACCTTCAGACTGGTCAAGTTTTGGTACTTTAGCATCTCCCATCATCTCTATCATAGGTTTCTTCATCCTTCTGTTTCTCTTTCCTCTTACATTCTTGTCTCCAGGACAGGCATCATCTCCATCAATTTGTTGTCCATTAAAGTTCTTCCCTTTCATTTTCCTGTAAGTATAGAAGTAAATGGTTCAAGTAACAGATAGACAAATATCTAAACTTTCAACTGAATGTGTATAGCCTCAGGACATCTTAAATTGGTGAGCATAAAACAACAGTTATTCAATTTGGAACTCAAGGTTTGAATAATCATTTCTCAGAGAAATGTCTAATTCCAACAATAGAAGATACAAATAATAACTAATAAACTGTTGACAAAGAGATATATCTTGCATGATTAATTTTGATATAAATTTACAAAGATGAAATTAAACTTGGAGAAACAGATGGCCAAACTATTAAAGTGATTTTTATATAGCCTAAACTTCTAGAGTTGTGGTATAGCATTACATACAGATCAGGGCAGATATTAAATGCATCATGGAGAGAACAAGTTAATTTGATATGAATATGAACACTGGTATGTGCTAGTCCGACACATTTGGCCATATTTTTTACAAACTTTATAAAGATTTGTGGTATGATTAACATTGATCCACCAGCATCCATACAGTTACAGTCTCCAACAAGAAATGTTATGCTATTACTGGTAACTGCTGCATCCTTATATGAAGCAGAGAAGCAGCAAATACCAATTTTCAGTCTTTGGTTTAACTAAACCAGATATCAGTGATAAAGCACAAGGATATCCAATAGTAGGGTCTCAATCATTTCATATGAAAATTTCATAAATTCATCAAGATGTCTTTTATGGTTGCTGTCTCATTGAGATTTTCATTCACATACACAACAAAAAAGCTTATTCAATTAAAAAAATAATATAATGACATGAAAGGTTATTTGAGAACACAACATCTAACAAAATGAAGTAATCAATGTACCTATACACTTCACCTGTTAGTTATCATTCAATATTAGCAAATGATTAGTAATACCAGTCAAAGGAAACTAGTATAGTTACCCAATATTAGTAATACCAGTCAAAGGAAACTAGTATAGTTACCCAATATTAGTAATACCAGTCAAAGGAAACTAGTATAGTTACCCAAAGTATTTTGTCTCTAAAACCTCTCCTCTTGATTTCTTCTCCTCTAAAATAGCCTTCTTCTTTTCTATATTAACAGTTGTTGGAAATTTCCTGAAATAAATTTACCACGGTGTATAACAATTATCTAAAATAGCCTAATTTTACTACATATCTCTGTTATACTGAACAAGAGCAGTCAGAATGACAGTAAACCGGATTTTTTAACATTTATTTGTGTCTTGGCATTTATCAATATCAAAAGGACCAAAACTCCTAAATGGTAACAGTTACAATCATCAATATCAAACTTGACCTTCATTTGTCAACAGTAACAACATTTTAAAGTTTTAAAAGATTTGTTTGAACAGTTCATGAGTAAATGCATGGACACGAGTGGAAACGCCATTTTTCAATCTTTCAAGAACAAAAACTCCTGAGCGGTAAAGGTAAAAATAGACATTTATTGAACTAGACCTCCATTTTTTTGTCATTACAACATATTCAAATTTAAAAGCTTTTGTTGAACAGTTCATGAGTAAATGCACGGACAACATTTGGCTGCCACCTGCCTGTCCGCTGTACATCCCCAAATCAATAACCAGTTTTCACTTTATAAATATGATTAAAAATTAATGACAGATCACAATAAAATACACCACAGGATGCAGCTTGATACGACTGCAGAGGTTGAACCCAGAATAGTTGACACAGCATAGGTTTCTGACACAGAATTGAAGTGGTCTTAGAACTTAAAAATTTTAAATTGGACATTTACCTTTTATGGTCCAATATCCAAAAGCCAAATACATGGTTAGATTCAGCATATATATATATATAAAAAAAAATAAAAATCCATTTTTGATGAAATCAAATAAAGCTCAATTTTGGACCCTTTAGACCTCAATGTGGACCAATTTGATAATGGGGTCCAAATATCAAAAATCTATATACATGGTTATATTCAGCATATCAAAGAACCCCATATATAGTCAATTTTTGTTGTAACCAAGCGAAGTTTAACTTGAAAACTAGGCCCATAATCAAAAATCTAGGTGCATGTTCAGATTCAGTATATCAAAGAACCCCAAGAATTCAATTTTTGTTAAAATCAAAATTTTAGACCTTAGTGTTGACCAATTTGAAAACAGGACCAAAAATTAAGAATTTAAATATATGGTTAGATTCGACATATCAACAGAGCTCCAGATAAGAATTCACAAATTGGGTTTTTTACCCACCATTTTCTTATATAATTGGGTGATAAAAGTTTTTTAATTGCATTATCAATTCCAATTCACCCCTCATGTTAATATCAAATTGGGTTTTTCACCACTAAGCTCCTGAATGTATTGGGTTTTTTCATCAACACAATATTGAAGATTAACCCCAGATTTTTTTCCATCTTATATATGTTTCTTTCTTTGTTTAGCTGTTTTATTTGGTTTAGGGTTAGGGTTAGGGTTATTTGCTAGCTGTTTTATTTGGTTTATTTACTGAGGAGCAATTGTAGGTTTAATTTGTGTCCCGTTCCAAACCTTCTGCCAGTTTTGTATTTTCTCACAAAAAAGGATATGTGTATTCACAGGCACTCGTCTTACACCTTTATATAATAAATTCTGAGACCAGTGCCTGTGTGTGTATTCATTGATTAATCGTAAAATGAAAAAAAATACTACATAAACTCTAATTATACTTGAATGATTTTGGTTTATTCAATTTATATAAATCTGGGTTTAGTTGTCTTTTATTAGAACTTTTGGTTTCTCATGCTTTAACATGTCATAATTGATTTGACCTTTCACTTTTTCCAACTGATTTCGTTTTTGACGAAACCCTGTGTTTATTAGCAATGTTCTCGTTAAAAGGTACGCACACACGCCAGTGCTTTCAATGGACACTTCCTAAAACACTGGCTGAGTCTTGTTATCATAACTTTCCCTCAGCTTTTCAAAAGAAGCAGAAAACATGCTTCTGTTTAATATTTTTACCGGACATTCACTTTCGTTTTAATTCAATGTATGTTATGATAAATCTCGAGCAATGCAAAAAAAAAATATCAAACTCTGAAACAGCGGTTAGGTCCTCTTTACTACGCTACGTTGACTTAAGTTTAGCGAAGCAACGTCACCACTGTTTCGGAGTTTGAAAAAATATGACTAAATGACACACGCTAATTGGATAAACGCAGAGAAGACCGAAATGTTTTCAAAAACAAGTGTACCTATTGAGCAACGGAAAACTCCAACAGGGACCCATTTCAGCTACTTGATGCAGAGATCTATTTTTAGAACGAAAGGAAATTTCCAATTATAAATATCATAAACAGATTTACGCGACGACTGTAAACAGATAAGGATAAATAACACAAACAGTAGCCAATTAAAGGGTTGAGAACTCATGGTTTGGGTATATAATTGGGTTTTCCTTTGAAATAATTGGGTTATTGAACCCTGCAATTGGCAATTGCATTGGGTTTTTTATTATTTTTATTGTGTGATCACGCAAATACGCAGCTTATCTGGAGCTCTGATCAAAGAATCCAATAATTCAATTTTTGATGAAATCAAACAAAGTTTAATTGTATAGTAGACTCCGGCCAATCGGATACCCAAAATGTCAGCTAAAAATATCCGATTGTCCGATATATTCAATTAGCCGATGAACGTATATTCCTCCAAGTTTTTTTTTCAAAATTGACAGTCACAACCCTAAGATACAAAAAGCTATTATAGCTGCTTTATTAATGGAAATTTGTCACTAATCTCATTGTTTTTTTCAGGTACAAGTTCGGATAATTCGGTTGATTGAGTAACAGATCGATCAGTTGATAATAATGTATTTTGTTTATCTGTCAGTCTATTGATTATTAAAATTATTATTTATTAATTATGTGTAGATTATCTGAATAAAATATGTACCATTTAAATAATTTGACTTGTTGTTTTTGCGTGATTTGTTTCATTTGTGTGTTAAAACAGGTAAAAGCTAAAAATAGCTATGAATTCTCGGAAGTAGGCCACAGGTAAATTCTATTAATAGCTACGAATTCATGCCGACTATAAACTTCTAATAACTGTAATAGGATCTAATTTTCTACAGTTTTTTATTTATGAAACCCATTTCCAATTTCAAGTAATACAACTATGTTTAAATTATGATTATAAAATTGGGCATCAAGATGAGTAAAATTAATTTTGCTTTTCTATCTTATCTGTCGTGGTTCAAAATAAAATGCTGAATATTATGTAAATTAGGAAAATGGCGTACGTGTGTACAAGACATGCTATTGACACACGATTCCTTGTTTTTACACGGGACTTCTATATATATTTTAATAAATTGTTGAGAAAGAGGTACATTTCATTCATATTTAATAAACATTGATGAACATCACGCACAGTTTATCATTTCTGTCGTGTCATTGTGAAGTAAATGATAACGATCACATTTGGATAAACACATAACAAACACATCTTGGGCAGAATATAATATAAAATTCATAAAATAAACAAGACAAGAAGAAAAAATATGTTTTATTTGACTATGAAAGATGGTTTTTATTAATAAAATGAAACATTTCTGTACTGAAGTTTTCTTAAACTTCGTAATGGCGTAACTTCCGGCTTCATTTCCTGTCAAATAAAATATGAAATTATTTCAAAATATTCGATTTTACATGGTTTTCACACATTTCCCATGAATATTCCTATCCAATTAGCCGATATATTCTAATAACCGATATTCGATTATCCGATGTATTTTGACTGAAATGTATAGGGAATGGTTCGGTGTTTTGAAATAATATTACAATAGCCGATATATTCGATTAACCGATATCTGATTAGGTGGAGTCTACTGTATACCCTTTTGGCCCCCTTATTCCTAAACTGTTAGGAACAAAACCCTTAAAATCAATCTCAACCTTCCTTTAGTGGTTATAAACCATGTGTTAAAATTTTAATGATTTCTATTTACTTATACTATTAAAGTTATTATCCAGAAATCACCATCTTTGGACAATGCTGACTACGACGACGTGATACCAATATACGACCATTTTTTTTTAAAAATTTTCTGTTGTATAAAAAGTATCACATAACATTAAACTAGCTACTTAATAGATGACAAGAAATTGGTTGTTCTACTGGTTTTACTGACAACTGATACTCTTTTCTAATATTTCAGGATGCAGTCAACATTTACAGCCTTTGATTTAACTTGTATCACACATTATATAGAGCATTTAAAATTGTTTCCCATATATTTTTGCCTTTTAAGGGGTTTCTAACAAATCTATAGCTTTTTTCAATGATTTTTTTTACTGTTATAAGATTTTAACGTTAATGTCTATCCTCCCATACTCCACCCATATTTTTCTTACAGTCTGCGCTCTTCTTTCCATTTTTCTATATCATCCTGTGATTCAACACTCCAAATCTTCTTAGCTAGTCCACTTTTATGTTGCTGGAAAATTACAAATATCTGTGTCATACAGTATTGTATACAGAATAGTTCTTTGCATGGTTTCATATTTTACAGTGTTGGTAAACAATGAAGTTTACTTTATACACCTGTTTTCTTAATAAATTGTTGACACAGTAAGATGTGTAACTTTCTGTTGAAAATTCAGGAAAAAACAATCTGATGGACAGCAAAATTGCTAAATTAATTAAAATTTGCTGGATTATGACACACAGAGAAAGATTGAAAGTTATGCAACTTTATAGAAAATATCATTGTCTATCAAAAGTAGAGCCTATCAAACTATCTTAAGAAGAAAACTCAACATTGAAAATTACTAATTAATTAAAAGTCCCTGAATCATGATTCACAGGCCACAGGGTAGGACCTCGAAATAATATTAAAAATCTTATTTACTGATAGTGTTGCAACTTAATAGAAAATATAATTGATCTATCACAATTATTTCCCTTCAAACTCTCTTGAGCTGAAAACTTATATTTGAAATTACATGTACTAATTAATTCAGACACTGGACCATGACCTAGGGGCAGGGTCTTGAAACAGTCATCAAACTGATTGTAATGCAACTTTATAGAAAATATTGTTGACCTATCAGAACGCAAAAGAAGTTCCCTTAAAACTGACTTAAGAAGAAAACTTAACAATTGTTAACTTATATCCTTCATCAACTTATCATGCCAAATATAAATGTACAGTAGTATAAATGCTTTAACTTGGTCCCTTTTGTGATAAAAATTGATCAAAAGCTATCACATTTTTTGTATTTTTTATACATTTCTTTCGTATACTAAATTAATGTCTTTATGTTGTGTCGACATTTTAAAGCAGACAAAGACTGAAATCATTAAAGTTTCCTGAGCTGGATTTGGAATAACATCTCTTGCTTTGGTGCTGGTATGTTTTAGTGATTTAAATTATACTGATTGTCATAGTGATTCATTACATTAGACTACTCTCGCTGAATTGAAAACTCATAAGTGGCTTTGGTCCGGTTGTTTGACACATACCCCGTTTTCATTCTCTATTCTATTATGTACTTACTATATGGAAAGACAGATGGCTCTGTAAGAGGAACAGTGTACATATATAATGAAAGACAGTACACAAGTACACAAGCTACTTACCATCTGAACATGTAGGTTTACAAGTTTTGGAGCAGCTACAAAGGAACATCCAGTATAGGAACACTGAAATAATTAAACATTAAAGCTGTAATTAAACTAGACACTACAATTAAATAAACATCATGACCATGAAATGATAAATAAGAAAAGAATAATTATTTTACTTATTGAGGGTTGTTCAAGCTATTTGTATAATACAATACTAATTTCTAAGGTGGCAAATCTGAATGAATTTAGATTGCCTCTTTTTGCCAAATAAGGATTACATGTATATGAGCCCAGCCAAGTCAACAAAAACTTGTTCCAGGTTGAAAATGCCTTACAATCAAAATATCTGCAAAATGGACAGGAAGAGTCAGCAGTAAATTGGAGATGTGTTAAAAATAAATAATCAAACATCCAAATTTCAATAAAAATTATGCATCCCCCCCCCCCCCCAAAAAAAAAGAAAAGAAAAAGACAACAATATCACTGCTTATGTTTATCAGAGGTTATATGGACGAAATAAACTGCATGTATTATCGTCATAAATATTCATGTCAAATCATTTGAAATTTAATCATTAATAATATTTTCTTGTTACAGGACCTTCTACACTAATTTTATCAGTTATACCTTTTTATGAAAGCCACAATGTTCAGTGTATTGACATTCCTGACTGAATCCCCTGTCACATGTATCACAGTAATATTTGTTGGCTTCTGGATTATCTTTTTTGATAACTTCATCATCCTACAAATTATAAAATAATCAATTAATTAATTATTGCAAAAATTAAAATAGATAAAAATAGAATATTGTAAGATCTACTGATGAAGATACTGTAATTTTCTCCCATGATTCCAACAAATTATAAATAATAAATTATAAAGATTGAAAAAAAACCAAAATATCGTGGGAACTACAAATGAAAATACTGTAATAATCATGTTGATGGTGAGCAAACTCTAACTGATGACTAAATGGATAACAATTCATAAAGATGACATACATTTTTTGAACCTCTAAGAAGGTATACATAGATAATCATATAAACTGTAATTAAATATTTATCTAATAAATGTGACAGTGCGGTACTTGCAGCTTTGGTTCTCTATTTGAAATGATTTGTGTTACATGCAATCAAATAATGTTTAATATAACAGATGTGACAATTAGGTACTCTGTCTGCAAGGTTAGCCACTAGTCTGATGCCCCAGACTAGTAAAATTTCTTTCAGACTAGTAAGTTTTTGCAAAACTTTGTTTGGACCAATAAGAAAAATGTCAGAATATTGTCTTCAGACTAATAGTTGAAAAAGTTTTTGGTGCAGACTGGGTCACCGTACTTGCAGCTTTGTTTCTCTATTTGTGTTACATGCAATCAAATAATGTTTAATATAACAGATGTGACAATGTGGTACTTGCAGCTTTGGTTCTCTATTTGAAATGATTTGTGTTACATGCAATCAAATAATGTTTAATATAACAGATGTGACAGTGTGGTACTTGCAGCTTTGGTTCTCTATATTGTGTTACATGCAATCAAATAATGTTTAATATAACAGATGTGACAATTAGGTACTCTGTCTGCAAGGTTAGCCACTAGTCTGATGCCCCAGACTAGTAAAATTTCTTTCAGACTAGTAAGTTTTTGCAAAACTTTGTTTGGACCAATAAGAAAAATGTCAGATTATTGTCTTCAGACTAATAGTTGAAAAAGTTTTTGGTGCAGACTGGGTCACCGTACTTGCAGCTTTGTTTCTCTATTTGTGTTACATGCAATCAAATAATGTTTAATATGACAGATGTGACAATGTGGTACTTGCAGCTTTGGTTCTCAAATTGTGTTACATGCAATCAAATAATGTTTAAAATGAAATTTTGAACTTATCACAGCCAACATGAATATTATATTAACCCAACCATTGTAACATATTTATTCATTGTTAAAAAAATAGCTTTTCTGAATCAGTTATTCACATAAGAATCAGTAGCAACCTTGAATGTTGTAGCTAAACTTGCCTAAACCTTGAATGTTATAGCTAAACTTGCCTATTAACCTTGAATGTTATAGCTAAATTTTCCTAAACCTTGAATGTTATAGCTAAACTTGCCTAAACCTTGAATGTTATAGCTAAACTTGCCTAACCTTGAATAAATGTTATAGCTAAACTTGCCTAAACCTTAAATGTTATAGCTACAAAAAACTTGCCTTCTTCATTTTCTTTTTCTGTTTCTGTTGCTTTTTATGCATCTGTTTGGGATTTTTCTTATGACTGTTTCCATTTTTAGTTCCAAATTGATGATTTTTATTTTCAAAATGATTTGTATTCCCATATCCAAACTGATCATGCTGGTTAGGATTAATGTTTCCAAATGGATTATGTTGATGGCTATTTTGGTTATTAAATTGATTTATATTGTTCTTTCCAAATTGATTTGAGTTATTGTTCGTATATGGATTTTGTTTTCCACTGCCAACTGAATTTGGGTTATTTCTTATAAATGGATTTTGTTTACCACTGCCAACTGAATTTGGGTTATTTCTCATAAATGGATTCTGATTGTTGTTTCCCATCATCGTCTGGTTTGGTCTCTCATTGAAAGTCCCCCTTTTATTACCAGAGAAATTTGTATTTTGAGGGGAATAACTATCACTACTTCCATATGTATTTATACTTCCACCACTGTAAAATTTATACTCATTTCCATAATCAGAATCTGACCAATTCTGCTGTCCATAATTGTAATTGGAAGAAGGTGGTGTATTATCAAAATTTGGACCAATAGATGGATTTAAATTATTATTTGAACTGTGTGCTCTGTTTTGATAATAATTTCCTCTTTGATTCATATTCTGTGGTTGGTTTGGTCCATAGCTATTTCCTGGATACCAGTTTCCATCATTACTATTGCCTCTTTGAAAATTATTTCCATACTGCTGATACGGCTGTTGGTTACTGTTGCCAGAAAAATTTGGAGACGGTTGCTGAGATGCAGTCCCACTACCCCAAGGCTGATATGTATAGTTCTGATTTGACTGCTGGGGCACTTGTCCAAAATAGGAATTATTAGCCATAGTTCTAAGTCAAAACCTGTAATGAATAAATTAATATATACACTTACACATTTAAAAAAAATGTTACTATCATTCCTTTATAAAGAGGTTGAAAGATTTTTTTCTATACATGTACATTTTGTACTGTAAACTACCTTATTTTCTCAGGTGATTTGTTTTCAAGATTTAGAATAATTTGCATTTATGATTGAATATTTGTTGATAAATTGATTGTGTAATAACACCAAATTTAAAACCATTTTAAACGTCACTTTTGGGCTATTTCGTGACATTCAGTTTTTAAGGGTGTAGGAAGCAGGAGTAACCTGGATAGAATTATAGCTGCACCATTTCAAAATTCCTGGATACACCACTGCTAATTGATAATGCCTTGAACAAGACTTGCCCCCTTGCTACTTCATTTGGGTTTTAGGTAACATGTGCACATGGTTTTCAAAAAGAGAATATGTTCCAGCCACATTTTATGATATTACATCTGATGGAAATTAGAGTCCAAGGAAATCTCCAATTTATTTAAAGGATTTTATTTTCTCTTCTTTTGATGTGTGTTGTAAATGTGTATATTGGTTATTTCCAAGTAAAAAAATATTGTTATTATTGTATTAAGAGAGTTAGTTAGAAGTTATTTCTAGAATTTAGCATATTGAATGAGTAATGAACGTACGTTTTACTTTATGTTATTAGATGTATCAATAACGTCATATATGCCGCAACTTTGTCATGTATTGTTCAGAACGTTACTGTTGGGTCAATATTTTAAGCGTGAATCCAAAAATGTTCATTTGAGAGCTCTGAACTGGAAGAATTAATATGTCTAGATTTGTTTATTCATAAAAGTGTACTATTATAAGCATTTTGAGTTGATGACTCGTATATTGTATGTCAGTGTTTGACGTTATGTTTTTCTTCCTGCTTAGAATATTTACTTCTGGGAATTTCAAATAAATACCAGTGCAACGTCACGTTCGTCAGTCTTTGCTGTGTTTACATTTGGCTTGCAGCAAGGCTTATCCCGGGGGGTTCCTAGAGGTAAAAAGCAGCGCATTTAGCTGTATGCCTCGCAGTTGATATTATGAGTAAGGGTTATAGTTTAGAGGTAAGAAGCAGCACAGATAGCTGTATGCCTTGCATTTATTTACCCTAAAACTATTTGTCATTGTAAAATTTATTAGATATCCCGTTTGACCCGTACGAAAATACAAGACTGTCAAGAAAAATACTATTTATGTAGCTTCGCCCCGTTTGCTAATATTATATTGATGTTAGAATATTGAACATGTATGGAAATATATCGAAGTTTAATAAACGTATCATTTTTACTATTGATTATTTATTCACGCTACCAATGATGAGAGAACAGACAACAGATTTGACGGCCATATTTATTTATTACCCTGTGTATTTACTAGTTTTGCTGGCTTTATAACTATACAACAACATAGCAAGAAGCAGAAATTACGACAATGTGCATAACAAGCTTGCTTAATTTAAAAAAAAAAGCAAGTGCTTATGTTTGTCAAAAAATTCCTAAATCTGTCAGTCAGGGGTACTACTTGTACAAGTGTATTTTATTTACTTGAAGAAGTAAAAAAAAATATATACACATATAAGTAAATAAATAATGTTTGAATAATCTCCCCTTTATTTTCTAAAAAATTTACTTGTATAAGTAAATTTTTCTTACAATCCCACAAAAATCCTCAAGTTTTGAGATGTAAAATCATGCCTTTAATGATTTTTCCCAGGTTTGCTCAAATTTTTTCATTAAAGTTCAATGTTTCATCTCATTAATTCATCAACGAAACTGATTGAGCAAAGATCTTGTATATTTGCGCAAGGCAGTCAAAAATTGCTCCTTTGGGGCTTGTAAATGAGCAGTGTTATGAAGATAACTGCCAAATGGGATTTTCATTGTCCATGAAATTACACTTAAATGATTATTAAAGACATCTGTAAAGGGTACACAATTTAAAATTCTATTAGAGCAAAGAAATCTTAAGATTCAAGAAAAGAAGAAAGGATGATTTTTTTACTTATACAAGTAAAAAATTCTGAATGCCTAAGGGACATAACTAAGCCAAATTTTTTTTACTTGTATAAGTGGTCACGTGATAATCTTTAATGAAAGTCAACATGCAGAAATCGATGGGTCTCTGTGAAAACTGTTAAAATATGTAAAAATAAAGGTTGGCAAGTACAAATGTAGGTGAAACTTTGATATATATAAATGAAGAGATAAATGAAAAATGAACAGATTGATGCCTGATTTAAATAATTCCAAGGCCCTCATTCGGCACCAGAAGCGACAAAGCAGCACATCTATTTTGGGTGGGCAAATATCCACTTTTTGATATGGGACGAGCAATGTATGCCTTGAAACATTTCCAGATGCACAGGTTTGTCTGTAAATAGTAAATTTTGAGGTGAAAATGCAGTCATTTTAGCCGAAGGGTTCACATGAATCTTAAGTTTTTGAATATTTTGATTATGTAGATGAAATAGTGTATCGTATATGGCCGAACTTGCAGTGTGGCCGAAACGACTTAGGCAGCAACCATTTGATTTTCTGGGGGGGGGGGCTATGGTTTTTTTTCTGTACAAACATTTTTTTTTGCGACAAGTCGAAAACATTTTTTTTCTTTCAATTTTAGCATTGCATATAGTGGCAGCTGAGGGTGAAACAAACATTTTTTTTTTCTCAGAATCAAAAACAAATTATTTTTTTCTCCAAAAAGTGGAAACAAACTTTTTTTTCCAAAAAAAAAACCATAGCCCCCCCAGAAAATCAAATGGTTGCTGCCTTACGGTCGAACTGGTTCAGTAACGTCTGAGAAATTCTAACATAATATTAATAATAAAACTATGACAATAAGCTAAATCAATTTGTTCAGAAGTTATATTGAAAGAAACGGATTCTACAAAACATAAATGCATTGAAAATAAACGAAATTCTTATTACTGCTCGGTCTCCTGGTAAGCTGCTTCCCACGAGGTCTTCCAGTTTGTTTATTTCTCCTTACTTCCGGTGTCCGCAGTTAATAGCCTCATTTTGTTTTTATTTACATTTTTTTAAACAATGTGTTAAAATAACAATACATCTCTTTGTGGTAAAACGTATTATATTAAAATATATAATAATTTAAAGATAAGATAAACAAAAAATTAAAACGCCTTAATAAAAAAAAATGGAGAAAATGTTGAGGGTGCTCTCTACGACGTCCGCACTTCAAATATCTTCAAAGCCACAAAATTAATCTGTCTGTTCAATTCAATTTTACTCAATTTTTACATTGAAAATAATTCAAAAACAAAAGATACTTTTGAATTTTAAATTTCAAAAAAATCTATCCATTATTCTTTTCTGCGAGCCTGTAAATTGATGTAAACATTGCTGGTAACCAAGCTGTTAAGATGCCAGGTAAAAATATATAATTTGTCTTTAGGTTAACAAACAGTGTAAAAAAGGGGAGTCCCACTCCACCGACCCTTTTGTTTCCAACCTAAAACCCACGATGTTGAGGATCAAACTTTACTTTATGCAATTTTCCAACGACTTACAAGTTTACATGTATAATTCATATCTATACATGTATATAAGTATATCAGCCAAGAAATGAATGATTTACACCTGGAAATTGATAGAATAAACGAATTTATTCTTGAAACGCTTCTTATCAATTTTATATGCTAATATAATATATTCCACAATACACATCATGTAGTCTTTAGAAGTGTTAACTTGACACTATAATCTCTCTGTATTTTCTATCACTCTGGTAATTTTATGACGCTATTGTATATAACTCATTAGTAAATTTGTATTTATGATGTTCCACTGCAGAGAAAAATAAGTAAATAAATAAATAATTAAATAATTAATTAAAAAAAAAAAAAAAAAATAAAATAAAAAAAAAAAATGAATAAATAATTAACCCTTATAAAACCTTAACTATTTATTTTGTGAACCTTCCAGTATCTTTAATAAAGACCCCTAACAAATGTTAAATATCTTCTATGTGATGTTTGTAATTTTCATTTTCTGTTGTTGCTAATAATACTTCTGATTCAAGTGTTAGTTTTGATGTTATGAAGAAGAGTGCAGAGCGGAGTTTCTCTCTAGCCTCTTCATAATTTTCACAATACAGTAGATAATGGTCAACTGTTTCTATTTGTCCACAACTGCATTTGTCGATGAATGCTGGTCATATCATTGATTTATACGAGTTAAATTACAATATCCTGTTCTTAAACTAGTAGTTACATGTAGTATTTGTGTTGCCCCTTTTACAATAAATAATATTAAAATTACACAGTATATAGAAAGAAGAATGAAAAATGTGGAATGTGTCAAAGAAATACTACTAACTAAAAAGCAGTTAACAGCTGAGTCCTAGTCTGTTTGCCCCATTCTTTTTAATCATGCTTTAAGGCTAGAGGTCCTTTTCTTGGGACATTTTGGAAAGACATTTGGAAAAATGTGGTGGGGTTAAACATGTTTTGTTAGATCTCAACCCTTCCCCTAAACCTTAAACCAAAGTGGAATAAGCAAACTCACAACAATTAATAATACACACATTATTACTGTAAAACTAAGTTCTAACGTAATTGAACTACATGGACAGATACCTGTCAACGATTAATCATCTTTATTTATCCTTCCCATGAAAGGAATTTGCCCCCTGAACTCATGAGGAAAAATATTATCCATAACCCGAGTTCACCCGACAAGTAAAAACAAAAGCACCTTAACCACACCCCTTTGTCAGTAAACAAAACACTGATCACTGGAAATCAATTCTTCTGCATTTAATAAAAGACATCTATCAGATTATATAAATAGGAGAATTAGCAATGACTGTGCATCAGTTGAAAGTTACTGAAATAACGATGAGTAAGCATTAGATTCACAATATGTTTTGTACAGCTGACATATGTGACCGCCATTGCACTTAAATGGTGGCCGTTGTTGAAAAAAAAAAATAATAATGACTCGAATATCAAATATTTCTTTGTAATTTTCAATTGACCATGAACAAGAACTAGTAAAAACAGCATGAACGTACATGATCTATGAATCAAAGTTTTCAAAAATACATTACTTATTATGCAACAATAAGGTGGGAAGGCATGGGCAGCTGGATTACTATACATGACCATGTTAACAAATCCAAGATGCCTGAAAGCATCGTTCAGCCTCTGACAGGCTTGTTTGGCGCATGAGCCTGAGTCTAATGTTAAAATAGAACAAACTAAGCAAAATTGCTATCGCCAACCTTAATTTTCAAAAGAAAACTAGCAGTTACTGACATGCCAGCTCCCAATAACCATTTTTGTGCACTACCAATACATCTTTCATAGTTTTTAATTTGTCATATGCTAAGTCATTGCGATTCAAATTGTTATATACAATGTCTATCATGTATATAGATTAAGCAAACTCTATTTAGAAAATGAATATGTATGTGTAATGATTAGCATACATATTATACTTCATACATGGACATTTTGTTATCTATATAATCAGTCAATTTTATCCTCTACATTTTGTATAATGCCACATGCAGTATAAACTAACTACATGATATGATGTAACATGGGTTGGCTATTACTTATTTGATTATTGAATGACCCTGTGAATAAAGTATTTGTATACTTAACCTGCAATAGCCAACCAATACTAAATAATATTTTTTTTTGGTCAATAAAACATAATGAAAACTTTAAAGTATACATTGTACATGTATGTTTATGATTTTCCTTTTATGATTTTATCTATTTTACTTTTTCCAAGATCTATTAATAAAATAGATAAATTGTTTACAGGAGCAAAGAAGAAGTATACCGGTATCCATGGAGCAGTTGAAGTTGGAGATGTATTGGAACTGGAAGCTATGGTGAAGAATGGTGCCAGTATCAATGAAGTCGAAGAGAAAGATAAATTCACACCACTACACACTGCAGCTAATTCTGGAGCACTTGAGGTAGTATACTTTGTATCTTAATTTATAATTATCTTAAGGTCAAATAGTACAGTAAATTAATTAAAATGCTTAAATGCTTAATTGAGTCACAGATATATTAAGCCAAAACTTACACAAATGTAAATTGAAATATCAAAAAAACAAGCATTGACCTCTTTTTTCTCTCTGAAATATAATTGAATGATTCTTTTGAAACAAATATGTGTCTGTATTAAATGCACATTTAATATTGTTGCAAAGCAATCTAAAACTGTTCTTTAGAGAAAAAACCTTTGAATCAGAATAATTTACCAGCATTGTTTCACTGATGATTTTGAAACTGTTTACCCATGAAATGTTAAATCTATGTTATGTCACTGCAACCCATTTTGTTGTTTTCAGTGTTTACATTGGTTGCTATGGCATGGAGCTGATGCTACAGTAGCAACATCTAGAGGATGGACACCAGCACATATAGCAGCTATCAGAGGACAAGATGCTTGTATGCAGGTATATAAATTGTTTGGTGTGAAAAGTAAAAGGATCAGAAGCTGATGTTTTGCTTTTTGATATTGTTGTGTTAAATATGTGTCTAATTTATAAGAAAAAATACCAAATTATTATAGAGTGTTGTACTCTATTGACTATGAATAAAGAAAATATCCCAGTCAATGATCAACATAAGAGACAACAACTCTTAAATATAATTCAATAATGATGTATCAGTAAAATATATTTGTAACAAATTTAAGTTGCATACATTGTATCTTAAAAGAAAGGTTATCATGATTAGCAACATAAACTCTGTCATTAGAGGTTAAAAAAAAATAATATAACACAATAGATACAGCAGACAATACTGAAAACTTAAGCTTAGGAAATATAAACTGATCATCATAACAAACTACTCCATAGTAATTATGCTCTTTGTATAATGCAACTCCTGGTGCCATTATTACCTTCTTTTTTTTTTTTGTTGTGTTACTTACTGTTCTAGAGTAATGCCCCTTTACAAATGGACAAATTGCTGAATTTTTTGTTTCCGTTCTTTAACTTAAGTTTGCCTCAACTAAATGTAATGAAACATATGCACAATGCTTATTACCACAAAATTCAGAACAAGTACATATTTGGGTACTTTTACAGTTCTTGAGTTATGTCCCTTTATTACATTATATGCAAGCAGGAGGGCATCATCTATGTCCCATGGACACATTCCCCATTTATTTTTGTATTAATCATTATTTATTTACCTTACTTGTAGGCCTTAGTAAATAATGGTGTTAGTATGACATCAAAAGACGTTAGAGGAAGTCAACCAGCACATCTAGCATCAGCACATGGCAACTCCTTCACATTATGTACCATTCTACGAGCTGGTGTTGTAAGTGTGATAAAATTCTCAAATGCTATATTAAGCCAAAAAAATACTTAGAAAATATTCATGTAACTGAAGTAAATTTTCTTTCTATGATCAATAAATGTCTTCAGCAAAAAGAATAGCCATAGAGCTGCTGACTTGCTAAAAATAAATGACAGTCTAATAAGTATTTTGAGTGACGTTTTCTCCCATACTCTGCCTGGTGATATACATACAGTCAGGGAATGACCAATGAGAATTTAAACCATGTGCATAGAGTCGTATGTCAAAAATAAGATGTCAAAACACTGTCCTAAGCCCTGAGTAAACATCTTCTGTTCAATACCGTAATAGTAGAAGAGAAAATAATTCCATGAATTCATATAATTTTTATCATTGCATATCCTAAAAAAATTGAAATTTAACATTTTATTTTGTTTTTTGATTCAAATTAAATTATACAAATTTTATATTTACATTTTATATAGGATGTGAATGTGACAGATAAGAACGGTTGGACCCCAGTACATTGTGCTTCCTACCATGGCCGTCTGGGATGTCTACAGATGTTGATTAAGTGGGGTGCTGAAGTAGACCATACAGATAACTGTGGCAATACCCCAGGTTTGTATATACATTTTGTAGTTTGGTTAAGATTTGCTGTGACCAGTGAATACATTGTAAAATGAAGTACCGGTACTTTAACTGAGACTTAATAGAAGACCATTAAAGCAGTTATATATTAAGATATGATTAAATTGGTTTGAACAAAAGCCATAACTAAACAAAAAAATACTAAAAGTGCATATAAATATTTTAAAATACCATTTAATTTATCAACTACAAAATATACCAGCAAATTATAATTTATGTTATAGTTATAACTTATACCTTATCGTACATAATTTCATCAAACCCCAGCCTGTTTAAATTTTTTTTTAGGGTAAAGTATTTATAGCCGTGAGCATATTAGTCTAATGTTCATTTCTTTCTGTCTGTGCAAATATACTACATACAATACTTTGTCAGTTGAAATTTTTTTTTTATTGAATCTATTAAATTATATATAATTAGAACTTGTTTCTCATTCTTCCAGTATCAAAATGGCTAAGTATTTTATAACTTTTGTCTGTTTGTTTTATCTAGCTCATTTAGCAGCATCAGAAGGACAGCTCCCTTGTCTTAAGTACCTAGTCAGTATAGGGGTTACACCACTCCATGTGCTAGGGGCCAGGAATGATCAAGGAGAGACACCAAAAGATCTGGCCCAACAGTTTTACAAAGAAAATGTCATTGATTATATCAATGGTTTGGAATGGGAAAGAGATCACCCAGAGGAAACAGAAAGTAGGTCACTGCTATGTAATAGTTACCAATGTTTATGAAAATGATGAAGAGGAAAACATTTTGGTATTGGTTTAATTATTCCATATAGAAGACTGTAAACTAAAGAGCTAAACACACAATAAAGTAATCATTGGAAAGCAACAACCTTGAATTAAGGGCATTACACATTAAACTACAACAAAATAATTTCAATAATTTTAATACCTTAAAAATTTTCTAACATGGTTCCAAGTATCATTTAACTTCTATTCAAGTACTGTTGATATGTTTGCTCAGCTATAAGTTCATGAAATCCAAAGAAAATTTTGTATTTCAATATTGTTTTAGAAATCACTTTATTATACTATTAATGAGGTTTTTGTCCTCCATTAGTGTTGTTTTCGTCATGAATTTGTATGAAAATCTAACATTTAATAGATAGACTGGTTTACATTTTAAAATCATATGTTTTATATGGCTGTTTTTGCAATGTTAAGCAACAACTATCACATGAATAGAAATTAATTTCAATCCATTTTTTATTACCTACAGATTTAGCATTTCCAGCCCATGTAGCAGCTTACAATGGAGACTTAGGACATCTACGCATGCTGATAGAAAATGGTGTTGTAAACATCAACGAGAGAGATGACAAAGGTGCTACACCTGCACATAAAGGTATGTTATCCTTGCCATATTGGTTTCTACAAAATTTTGTAGATATATTTACTAAAAATACTTGACGAAAGTCTTTCAAGTTGGATGATGAAAATGCATATCTTCGAAAAATAATGTTTTTTTGTGTGTGATAACTAGGGTTTATAGTCTTCAACCACTATAAAAATTCCACGAAATATTTAATTAGAATTTTATTAAATGTTTATGAATTTTAGAAAATTCCACCTGACATCTGATCAGACAATAGTTTTAAGTTGAATCAAAGCAGACAAGATCATTAACTGATGCTTATTAGCCAGTAGATATATTTGTCTTTTTTAAAAATACATTTGACATATAAGGATTGTACTGGTGCTATGTGGATAAATTTATTGGTTTTCAGGGGCAAAATGGGCAGCGCGTCATCCCTACAATGGCTTCCATTTCTACGATTGTGAAAATGAACTGGCGTAATGGGGAGATAATTTTGACGAAGTAGAATCCTGACCGTTCTGATATTAAAAATAAAGATATTGTCATTTTTTGTTATTTCTGACTATATGATTTGATCTTTTAGCACACACAAAGACCAAAGCTTGTGCTGTTATGAACAACTTCTACACCATTTGGTCTCTGGTGGAGAGTTGTATCAATGGCAATCATACCATATTTTCTAATTTTTTTAATTTATAATTAGCTTATGAAGTCTTTATTATGAACATCCTATACCTTTCTTTCAGCTGCTGGACAGGGTCATATCCATGTGTTACAATGGTTGATAGAGATGGGTGCCAACATGTCGATAGCCAATAAAGCTGGAGAACTTCCTCGTGACATTGCCAGGAGATTTGGACAGTTAGCTTGTGTCAAGATTCTGGGTGGAGAGCCTGGTATGTCAAACAATATCAGTAGAATATGTTTTGTTTGTTTTATTTGTTACAGGAAATCAGAAAAAGTATTTTCTTATTTAAATTCATAAATTTATATTTTGAACAAAAAATTATTTTGAAAATTAACACATATTTGCATGTGTATGAATAAAAGAAGATAAGAGGCTTATTTTAAGATCATCAATAAAGTAATTAATTTTAAAAGAACTTATTCATATGCAATGTTGAATATTATATATATTTTACAATATTGAAGTTATATTTGCTACATTTGTAGAGGAAGAATCGTCAACAGTAGCAGGAGAGGGGTCAGAAGATGAAGATGGTAACACTGATTCTAAAGGTGTTAATCTGACAGAAAAACAGAGGAAACAACAGAAAGGTATACGGTACATTTTTATTGGCTAAACTATTTTCCCTGAGGCATGTGCTATGAATAAACTTTTTTTTTTTTAAACAATCAGCCTTACCTTGACCTATAATGGTTTACTTTTATAAATTGTTACTTGGATGGAGAGTTGTCTCATTGGTACTCATACCACATCTTCCTACATCTAGTTAACTTTCTGATCAGTGTTTTTTGAAAAATGCAGAGCATACTTATGTGTGATGATATTTCATCCATAGTAAATGCATTATCAGTTTAAGGAATATCGAAGTAGCAACTTGTTTTGTGAGCAAATTCTTTCACTTTATTTCAAGTTGGCAAATTGATTTGCTTCAATGTCTTTTGTTAAAATGCAAAAAAGCCAAGTAACAGAATAGAAAAATGTTGTGAGAGGATCTTGGTCCCCAATTTTTTATCAAGACATACATGATATGATGAAGGCCCAGTTAAAAGATACAGGTAGTAAATTTGTGTACTATATTAAGAGGAATGCATTTTTTTTTATAGTAAGAGCAAAAGAAAAACTTGAGGAATTAGACAGATTATTGGAAATTGCCAAAAAGAACTACACACAATTAGGAGGACGTTTGACAGAAGACAGAAAACGTCTGCAAGAAGTAAGGGATAAAGACAAGTAAGTAATATGAAATCTTGGTTATAACGCGAAGATGAATCAATTATAATGTGGAACACGCAACAATCAATCAATGTTGTGGAATAAAAAAAACATTTGAGTACAAACCTTTTTTTATAGTATATTTATAATGGAGCTAGGGGAGGGTGGGTATTCATGGATAGTATATTTATAATGAAGCTAGGGGAGGGTGGGTATTCATGGATAGTATATTTATAATGGAGCTAGGGGAGGATGGGTATTCATGGATAGTATATTTATAATGAAGCTAGGGGAGGGTGGGTATTCATGGATAGTATATTTATAATGGAGCTAGTGGAGGGTGGGTATTCATGGATAGTATATTTATAATGGAGCTAGGGGAGGGTGGGTATTCATGGATAGTATATTTATAATGGAGCTAGGGGAGGGTGGGTATTCATGGATAGTATATTTATAATGGAGCTAGGGGAGGGTGGGTATTCATGGATAGTATATTTATAATGGAGCTAGGGGAGGGTGGGTATTCATGGATAGTATATTTATAATGGAGCTAGGGGAGGGTGGGTATTCATGGATAGTATATTTATAATGGAGCTAGGGGAGGGTGGGTATTCATGGATAGTATATTTATAATGGAGCTAGGGGAGGGTGGGTATTCATGGAGCAGAGGGTACCTGTTTTGTGTAATTAATCTCCAAAAGAATTTAAATCATCAGAATCTTCAAACTTTCTTGAAAATTTTGAATACATATTGAAAATGTTCCTTTCATTTTTAAAAGGTAAACAATTAAAATTAAAAAAGACTAAAGATTTGATTTGACATTTTCTCTAGAAAGTATGATATCTCTATAATCTACTTGTTTATATTTTAGGACTATTAGTGAGTTAGAAGCACAATTAGACTATGAAAGATTGAGAAGAGAGAAATTAGAGGCACAACTAGATCAGTACAGAAGAGAAATAGCTGACCTGAAGTATGAAGTACAGGCTAGAACATATGGCAGTGACCAAGATGTAAGTAATTGTCTCCCTTGTATGGAGAACTCAAATCATTTTCGATAGGGATGAGTAAGAATGTAAGCAATGATCTCCCCTGTATTGTAAACTCAAGTCATTCTTGCAAAGGAAGATTTAATATGTAAGCAACTATCACCCTTGTATTGTGAACTTAAATCATTATGACAAAAGACTATTTAGCATTTTAGCAGTTATCCTCCTAATGTGGATTGGTAAAAAGAAAAGTTGCTGTTTTTGATATCAGGAAATATTATAATGATGTTTACATGATGTTAAACATGAAAATTCTTTAGATAGTCCTTGTGATAAACCTCACAACCATGAACAAGGACTCAGGCAGATTTTAGGCCTAAACAATAAAATTATAATAAAAATTGGCAGTACATAGTTAACTCAGATTCTTTTGTCAAAAAACAATCAGCATATTGTTAAGATTAATACTGTAAAATCCTGCCATAGCATGCATGATTTCATTCTGTTTGTACAGTGGTAACCATTATTTTGGATTTTACAATTGATTCATGTTAAATATGTTCTTGTTCTGAATATGCATGAAATATTTTTGTGAATTTTTCAAACTTTCCAACTTAGTAATTTTTTCAAATTTTACCAAAAAACACTACCAATTTTGTTAATCCGACAGTTTTCAAGCGAGATACTTAAAGATATACAGATATATGACACACATATTGCTTTTATGAAATTGTTTAAGGATATTTACTCTTTTCCAACAGATAGAACTTTCAGCAAAATTTATTTCTACCTGTTTTTTTTTTTCACTAGTACCAATCAAGTGATGAAGATGACTATGTCCAAAGGACCAGGAAAGTAAAGAAAGTTGTCAAAGCAAAGAAAACAAATGATGATGGAGGGATGTTTATAAAGAGAAATATGACAGTACCAAGAAAAGGCAGTGGACGCAAACAAAGAATCGTATAATAAAACATTTGTTACAAAATTCATAGAGTTGTTAGTAGATGATGAAGTTCCATCAAACCTGTAAAATCACAAAAACAACTCTCCTAAAATGAAACAAAAATACATGTGAAGAGTTTTTTCTAATAGTTTATTTCTGCTGCTCATTTAAGAAATTTAGTAATCTATATTTATTTAGAATTATGAATTAGTCATATTTCTTGGATTTTTATATTTTGCCAAAATAAAGAAAAACAGACATAGTTTTTAATATAAAAGTTTTAAATAGATACAAATATTCCAATTTGATTTTTTTTCTTTTTTTCTTAGATCATTTTTAACAGAGTCATAGTTCATAGTCAGTCATTTGAACACTTGTTTTTCTATCATCAAAGCATTTTTAAAATTATAAGCATAACTGTTACAATGCAGTAATTGTATTAATATGATAAAAATATATACATATGGTAGCTGTAAGTTGTGTGCATACTTTATTATTGTTTTCTGTTAGGTTTGAGGTAGGACAGCACCCCTTACCCCCTACCCCTTTACCCAAAAAACATTATGATTTCCTATCTCTACGTGAAATGTCTTGTATCCTATGGTGAGCAAAATGAATACATACTAATTAAGATTTTTATCATTTTTTTTTATTCAACAATATATTGCATGCGGTTAACAATTTACTTCACTAGTCCAGCATTCTATTGAAGGGTTTCTTTATTTTTAATCTTTTGAAAAATATTAGGTATTGTAAAGCATTTTGGAAGATTAAATACTGATTTTATTAATTACATTACATTAAGTCCCAGGTTACGAAGGACATGAATAACATTATAACTTTTTTTATATTTATGGAATATTAGTGTATTTTGGGAGTATGTACTTTTTTTTTATCTATTTTTAATTGTATTAAGTTTATGTTGTAGGTTTCTGATTCGTGTTAAGTGTCTGTGATATCATACTGTAACTTGCATTGAATGTTCTAACGTTTCATAGATACATTAAATATATTTAAATGGTTATAATATTATTTTCCTTTTTATTTTGCCTCTTCAAAAATTGAAAAGGTGGAGGGGGTTTCACAAGTACTCTTTCCTTCTAACATGAGCCCAAATTAATTGTGTTTGCTCTATCCCTTAAATGTTCTAGTCACAATGGACCAAGAGTGTGCTAAGGGCACTGAAAGATTAGCCAAACTAACTAGTGCCTCCTCTATCATAATCGCTGGTTTATTGTATGAAAAAAGATAAATAAAACTGTATTCTTTGTTCAAAATTTTGTACAAGTTCATTACAAACAGAAGTAAAAAAAATACAAACATTTTAGATCTTAATAAAAAAAATTCTGCACAATATAATGAGTATTGGTCCATCCTCTGTCGTTTGTAGTTGCTGTTTGGAGGCAGTAGTTTTCACCCATTAACTTTGATTAAACTCTTCTCATAAATAACCTGAACAATCAGAACCTTGGTCATAATCATCATTAGAGTAATTATTTACAAAAAAGTGTCGGACAATTCCGATGTTATCCAGGTAACCAATGGTAAAAAATAAAAGTACAAACATAGGGTAGAATGCAAGTAGTGGCAAATATCTTAATACACAAGAACCAGCTGTGACTTGATCCTTTATTCATGTGAGACAGACTTTATACAGGCACTTTCTAGGAAAAAGGAACAGAAGACACAGTATCCTTTAACTTCACTATCCGCTATATAGATTATTTTCTCTCACTTATAAACATATTTGTCAAATGAATCTATCCAATCGATCTTGAGATAAGGATACACTAACTAGTCAAGTCTACCTAATATCATGACTTACATCTAGAATTGTAAACTTTCCATTTCTATGTAGCAACCGATGATTCGAGCAGCTTCGAGCAGCATTTACATAAGGAGTATATGTCGCCCAGTTGATGCGATATTCCAGAGCTTGTGTTTCCTATTATGATTTCCTTGGAAGAGTGTTAATGCTCACCAATAAGCTATTAAACTAAGAGTTCCAAGCGGTAAAATTGAAATCATCCCTTCATATTAAAATTTAATTTAATATAAGTAGTCAGCCAGCTCAATATAAGATGTGTTGCCCTTAAATGATGACTATTACATATTTTGGGTAATTATGCCTATGATATTGAAAACATAATAGAAAAAGAGAAATTCTAAGCAGAAAAACTAATCAGCTAGACAGAATATAGAAATATTTCAACAGGGCCGAAAATCGACAGCGGAAGAGGATTTTGTCAAAACAGGTTTGATTCAATAAAAATTTTATTGTTGCATTGTATCATTTAAAAATCTGCTGAAATTTTCCTTTCACTGTACACAACCTTATTGAAAAAGAACTTAGACTATGCTAGTTCAGTATGGGCACCTTTAAAAAGGAATAATTTAAAAATGTATTGAGTATGTACAAAAACGAGCAACACGACAAATACCAAGTTTTAACAAATCAATATACCCAGAAGACTGAAGAAACTAAAGCTACCTACATATAGAAGAATCAAAGGGGACGCGATAAAGACATGCAATATATTTCATAGACAATACGCCACAGGTACTACAAGTTCATAGCAAATACATAAAATGGACATAGCAAATACATAAAATAGACATAGAAAATACATAAAATGGATATAGAAAATAAATAAAATGGACATGGCAAATACATAAAATGGACAAAGTAAATACATAAAAAGGACAATCTGATGTTCAGTGGTTGTCGTCTGTTTATGTGGTTCATAAGTATTTCTAGTTTCTCGTTTTAAATAGACTAGACCGTTGTTTTTCCAGTTTGAATGCATGGTTTTACACTAGTAATTTTTTAGACTCTTTATAGCTTACTGTTTAGTTTGAGCCAAGGCTCCGTGTTGAAGGCCGTACCTTGACCTATAATGGTTTACTTTTATAAATTGTTACTTGGATGGAGAGTTGTCTCATTGGCACTAATACCACATCTTCCTATATCTATATAGCACAAGTGTAAACAGTAACACCGAAACCGTGAGGATCCTGTATTGGAAAACAACATAAATAAAGGCAACAGTAGTATACCGCTGTTCAAAACTCGTAAATCTATGGACAAAAAAACAAAATTGGGGTAACAAACTAAAACTGAGGGAAACGCATTAAGAGGAGAACAACGACACAACATTAAAATGTAACATACACAGAAACGGACTAAGCATTCACACTCAAATATAAGTACCATTAAGTATGAATATTAATTTTTATAACGAAATACAAGATGAGAAAAACAGGCCCCATAGAGTGTCTAGTTTCCTCTCATATTGGATATAAATATTAATATTGCAGTGGCTTCTATGTCTTAGTCAGATTTAAAACAAAAAAGTTGTATACAATCATGTTTCTTTGTGTAACTATATACGTGAATATAACGGCATTTGGAATCATTTAGAAAACACATCCTGGTCATTATGGAGAGTTTTCTCATTGGCAATTACTAGTATCCTATTTCTCCTATTTATATTGATATATTAAACAATACCCATACATTAGGAGAAAGAAGAACCATAAACAATGACAAAGTCGGCCAAACAGGAGTGAATAAGATGATTAAATTTGTTTATTTCCTTTCAAGAATGAAACAAACTACAATTGTTTTTGATGAATCCCGGGTTTTTGTTGGATGACTTCAGGAACAAATTCAATACTATACACTGAATTCTGCCACACCTCAACTATACAGCAAGATAGCATGATTAAATATATATGTACAGATAACTTTTACTTACTGTTGATAGCTTCCAATTCCGTTTCAGATACATTCAATTGAACTGCTCAAGTGCAAAATATGACTTTGGAACGAAAAGAAGATTTAGAAAAGAAGAATTCTCTCTGAGTTACATCTCATATTTAAATGACTTATATTTCAAATCAAAGAGTTCCTGTTGTTCTTTTCTTGAAACCTTTTTTTTCATCTTCACTGGGATATAAATAAGAAAACCCTGCTTAATTGGTTAGAGAAAACACCATAGTCCTTTGTATTCGGGGCAACCATAGCAAATATCCTTATGACAAATTTTATGGCAGCTGGTTATTACGCTTTTAAAACACCTTTACAGTTATCTCTGTGACTCTTAATGTATTGATGTTGATTTTAAAATGGTGTTTCTATTTCCTTTTCTATTAGTGATTTAAAAAGTGAAATCAACAAAAAAAAATTGAGCTACGAGGAAAATTCAAAACGGAAAGTCGATTCCAAATCAAATGACAAAATCAAATAATAGAACTGATCAAACGAATGGACAACAACTGTCATATTTCGGACTTGGTACAGGTAAATGGTGGATTGAACCTGGTTTTATAGCGCTAAGCCTCTCACTTGTATGACAGTCGCGTCAAGTTCCATTATATCTACAAAGATGCGTCAACAAAACAGACATAACAGGGTATATTGTCAAAATAGGGATATAGCAGTCATCACTGTGTCACAATCTTAATTAGAACAAAAACAAACAAATATTAAACAAAGAAGCACAAACAGCATATATCAAATGCTTTTAATTCACGGAAAGAATAGTTTAGTTTTTGCAGCTTCCACAGATTAATATACTTATCATAAATACCAGGATTGAAATTTTATATTTGCACCAGATACGCATTTACATCTACAAAAGACTCATCAGTGACGCTCGAAAAAAAGTGTTGAAAAGGCCAAATAAAATACTAAGTTCAAGAGCATTGAGGACCAAACATTCCTAAACATTTCGCTAAATACAGCTAAGGTAATCTATTCCTGAGGTAGAACAGCCTAAGTATTTCAAATATTCAAAGTTTTGTGAAAGTTAATTTATGATTCTGACAATATCAATAATAATTCAATGTAAGAGAAATAAAAACTCGCCAATTAATCAACCAGGTCATAACCGCGTTTCGTCTACAAAAGGCTCTCCAGTGACTGTCGAGAGAAAAATTAGAAAAATGTTATTTGAAGACTCAAGCGTCCGAAAGGTTTTGCAAAATTAAACTTAGGTTATCTGTTACTGGATAGAAAATCCTTAATCGTTCGAGCACCTCAAAGTTATGTAACAACTCAGCTATAGATATAACATTATCAATTATAATTCGTTGTTTGATAAAGTCTAACATTTGATTTGGTCAGATTTTTTGGACGGGACTTTCAATTTTTCACGGAGTTTGGTATATTTGTTATAATTTGTTCAACCCACCATTTTTGTCTTTAATAATGTCCTGTACCATGTCAGGAAAATGGACATTGTTATATCATAGTTCGTTTCTGTGTGTAATATTTTTACGTTGTGTTTCCGTTACATGTCGTTTGTTTTCTCGTATATTTTAGTGTGAATTCACATTACTATAAGACGTGTCACTGTACTTTTCTATCCCAAATTCATGTATTTGGTTTTGATGTTATATTTGTCATTCTCATTGATTTTGTCTAATGCTTATTCGGTTTCTGTGTGTGTTACATTTTAATGTTGTGTCGTTGTTCTCCTCTTATATTTAATGCGTTTCCCTCAGTTTTGGTTTGTTACCCCAATTTTGTTTTTTGTCCATAGATCTACGAGTTTTGAACAGCGGTATACTACTGTTGCCTTTATTTAATACTTTTTTTTCTTGTCAACACAGACTACTGATTTGGCGATACCATCGAGAACAAAAATACCACCAACTGTGGCAGCGACATAGTAATGGTAAAATTCGCACAACGATACTGGTGAATACTTGCAATTCATTTTTTCGTCCATCTGATTTTAATTTCGTAGTTCAGATAGGTTTTTTTCACAAATAGATCTTTTATGATTTTAGTTTAGTTCTCAATACAAATACATTTATCGCCAATGCAAGGCTATATATTCACCATATAACAACACACATGAACGAAAAGCATCAATCATTTATATACTCATATGAAGATGAATATCATTGTTACCATACATTTGTGTCGGCTATTGCACCAAGTCAGGAATATTGCAGTTGTTATCAAGTAGTTCGTTTCTACATATAAGTATGTTTTTGTGATTTTACTTTTTTCTATGTATGTTGGAGGTTATTTTAGTTGCAATTCCGTGTTTCTATTGTTCCGTTGTTTTCTTCTTATAGTTGATGTGTTTCCCCCTGTTTTAGTTTGCAAGTCAGATTTATTTTCATTTCAATCGATTTATGACTTTTGAACAGTGATATACTACGGTCGCCTTTATTTACATATCTCAAATTTTCTTTTATTTTATATCAATCTTTATTTTATGTAATATGTAAGATTGTGTGTCATTATATTTAGTGAGCCACACTATACTGTCATTTTGTTTTGAGAAAATTGCAGAGTTGTGTGAATTTGACCATTATTTTGCTATTGTTCCATAATGATATTATCTGAATGCAACTTCTATAAGACACTACATCCTTGTATGCTTATTTGTGTTCATGTTAAAGGGACACTAGCTGCCAAATTTATGTTCACCGATTTGACTCAGATTGTCATATTTTATTGATAACAATGTAAAACATTTTCCCCAAACTATCAAAAATATCAAATAAACAATTTACAGGACATGGTCTCAATAAGATGTTGCTTCGTTTCGTGTGAAATTTAGCCAAGACGCCATCTAATTAACTATCGAGTTGACCTTCTATGACCATATAAGCGATGTAAACATAAACACAGATATAAATAGATTTAGCAACTAGTGCTATTGGATTTTGATAGGTCTGTTAAATTTTGTGTTATTGATTAAAAATGTATGTTTATCGTCGGTTTTGTCGAGCCTACAACTTTAGTTGCAGAAAGCTCGACATAGGGATAGTGATCCGGCGGCGGCGGTGTTAGCTCACTTCTTAAGGATTATGTACCCTGGTGTTGATTCAATGTTAAACATATGGAAGTTTTATAGAAAATCCACACCCTTTATCCTTGTCATCTCATATTTGGCAATTTAATGACTGATAGATATAGCATTATTGCATGCAGTGCTAGTATTTATTTCCTTAAAACAAGTTGATTAATGTAGTTATTGGTAAAAACAAACATAAATATGGACCAAATCAAGTACACCTTTTAGGGTGCGCTCGACTTTAGTGACTCAGCTCGAGGTATTTTGGAATTTACAGGTTGGTTAGAACTTTTTGTAAAAAATAAACACTAGCACATCATAGAAAAGCAAGTGAGTAATCTATGTTTCAAATTTTATAACAAAAATCTCTGTAATAAAGGCTGTGGATTTTCGATAAAAATCTTGGTTTATTTGCCACAAAGTACTCTTTTTCTATTAAATGCAATGAAACAGTTAATAATAATGCTTTGCATCAAGTTTCCCCTCGGTATGTGTAAAAAATGGCCTATCTTTATTATTCATTATATCTGTAGTTTTGATACAATTGAAGTTTAAAAAATTCGTACAAAAATGGCTACAGAAGGGGTCATAAACCTTAAAAGCTTTATATTTTAGAAGGTGGAAGCCCTGGAGGCTTCATACTTTGTATATAGATGCCTCATGTTACGAAGTTTCCGTAAGTCACATGTCCAATGTCCTTGACCTCATTTTCATGGTTCAGTGACTACTTGAAAAAAAAGTTAAGATTTTTTGAAATGTTAAATTCTCCCTTATTATAAGTAAAATGATAACTATATTTGGTATTGTGTACCTTGCAAGGTCCTCATGCCCGTCAGATAGTTTTCACTTGACCTTGACCTCATTTCATAGATCAGTAAACAAGGTTTAGTTTTGGTGGTCAAATCCATAACTCAGATACTATAAGCAATAGGTCTTGTATATTTGGTGTATGGAAGGACTGTATAAGGTGTACATGTCCAACTGACAGATGTCATCTGACCTTGACCTCATTTTCATGGTTCAGTGGTTATAGTTAAGTTTTTGACTTTTGGTCTTTTTTTTCTAATTCTATATGGTCAACTATATTTGGTGTATGGAAATATTATATGATCTAATTGTCAGTTGCGTAAGTTTTATTTGACCGTGACCTCCTTTTCACGGTTCATTACTCAGTGTTAAGATTTTGTGTTTTGGTCTGTTTTTCGTGTAATCTATAAGCAATAGGTCAACTACATTTGCTGTACGGAAGAATAGTTAGCTGTGCATTTCTGTCTGGCATTGTCCAACTGACCTTGACCTAATTTTCATATGGTTCATTGGTCAATGTTTAGTTTTCTTGGTTAATGTTAAGTTTATGTGACAGTTGTAATAAAGCTTTATATTTATGACTATCTACATAATATCAATGATTAGTAAAGAAGGCGAGACATTTCAGCGTGTGCACTCTTGTTACCTTTATAAGAATGATTTTGTGTGGATCGAATCAGTTAATCAAATTATTTACCTTTGTTTTACTTTCAATGTTGACATTCTTTTCCTTTAAAAACCCGTACACGGACAATGCATGCGTTATTCTATCACTTTCAACGGGGTTAAATTGGAGTTCACATGCATATGGACTTAATGAGGTCGAGTTATTCACTTGCAAGTGCATAATTCATTATCAATGTTTATTAGCTTAATTTGACAAAATTGAACCATTTAGCTGATAAAAGCAAATTATTATTTCACTTTTTCACTTTCATTAATGATTGAACCAAAAAATCATACTTTCAATTTTTTATATATCTCGTAGCTAGTGCCCCTGTAAGTTGAAATTGTTGGAAGAACTTGGACCGTTTTTTGTTGTTGTTGTTATTGTAACACAGTGATTTCTCATGAAGATGTTTGACCAGACGCTTTAATAAACGGAATTATTTGTAATAATATGAAGTTTAAAAGCTGTTTTATGGAGAACGGGTTCGTTTCTTGTGAAGCTACATATATGCATAGACTTTTTACAAGTCCTACTCGTACTAAAGTTGACTTGTTGGTGTCCACTTATGATGATTTTAAATAACAGACCTTTCTAAGATTGTCTATTATAAATTTTAAAATTATTATATAACTAAGGTTCCACTCACTCAGGCAAAGTTGACCTTAGATTTGCTTAGATGTTTTTATGAATTTTTGTATTCCTTTCTTTCATTTTTTGCGAATGGGTTTCGTCTATATATCTTTTTGCGTATCTTTCTTACATATGACGTGGCTCTGTACTTATAGATTTCATTCGGTTGTGTTATTGTGCCATGGTTAATGTCTGTTTATACATTTGTTTGGTTTTATAGTAATTAGTAGTCCGAGATTACTCTAACGTCCAACGGCTGTTTTGCCAGACAAGCTGGGGCCGTGGGACGTCAGAGCTCGTCCCATATCAAAAAGTGGATATTTCCCTACCCAAAATAGATGCGCTGCTTTGTCGCTTCTGGTGCCGACTGACGGCCTTGGAATTATATAAATCGGGCATCAATCTGTTCATTTTTCATTTGTCTCTTCATTTATGTAAGTTTCACTTACCTGCCAACCTTTATTTTCTCATTATTAGACAGTTTTCACAGTGACCCATCGATTTCGGCATTTTGACTTTCACTTTCAAATGGACGTCAAGTTACGAGAGAGTTCGTTGTCTCGAGACTCAAAATATGCAAATATTTATATTTTTTCACCTCCTTTATAGGAGATCGATGATTAACATTTAGTAGCAAACCATGATTTTTCACCTCCTTTACAGGAGATCGGTATGAAGCATTTAGTTCCGACCACGTTACAATCGGAAGCTCTCGGACATTTAGATAACTTGCATTGTAAATGAACGAGGTGTTACATTATGGTCATTTACATAAATCATCACTGTTTTCTCGTGGTCATGTGATAATCTTTGAAAATGAAAGGCAAAATGCCGAAATCGATGGGTCACTGTGAAAACTGTCTAATGATGAGAAAATAAAGGTTGGCAGGTAGGTGAAACTTACATAAATGAAGAGATAAATGAAAAATGAACAGATTGATGCCCGATTTATATAATTCCAAGGCCGTCAGTCGGCACCAGAAGCGACGAAGCAGCGCATCTATTTTGGGTGGGCAAATATCCACTTGATATGGGACGAGCTCTGACGTCCCACGGCCCCAGCTTGTCTGGCAAAACAGCCGTTGGACGTCAGAGTAATCTCGGACTAAGTAATTAGATAATAACACAATGTTGACTGCTGTACCCCTATTTTTGACATTTTTTTCCTATTATGTATGTTTGTTTTGTTCACACATCATTGTCAATATAATAGAATTGTATGCGACTATCATACAAGTGAGAGGGTTTAATCACCATGTAGTAAATGCCTGTACCAAGTCGGGAATATAACAGTTATTGTCCATTCATTGATGTGTTACCGCTTTAGATTTTGCCATTTGATCAGGGACTCTCTTATTTTAATTTTCCTCGAATTTCAGTATTTTTATGAATTTACAATTTGGGTTATATACTAGTAGCTTTTCAACTGTATCGGTTTTTACACAGCCTCAGCTTTCAAATATTCGCATTTGAGCTTTCTTGATGAAGGTAAATCCAGAAAAAAACGCTTCCGAGACATGCACTTAATAACATGTTGTTATCATCGTTAAAGTAGGAGTCATGGGAAATTTTACAATTTTGTACTAAAGTGAGCATAGACTCTACGCATGTCTCTTTGTTTAAACACAATGACACGGGTACAGGAAAATAAGTACCTTAGCCAACTTTTTATCTGTGAAAATAATTATATTGACTGAAAACGAATCATTTGGTTTTATATGCTCTCATGTCATATGAAAATAAACAAAATTACAAGAAATCAACCCTATGAAAGCAACACATTATTATAGAATTATATGCCCCGAACACAAACCGGTAATGCTCTGGAAAACAATAGCAAATTTAAGAAGTCATATAAAAAAAATGAGTTGACAATCTCGAAATATGGATAGTTGATATACATATACAGCAATATATTATTATCATAAGATATTTATTCACAATACTGATTGATATTTGCTTAATATTTTATGAGCTATCTATTTTGAAATGACATCTTTATATGAAAACTTCAGCTATTTGACGTTGTATACAAAAAAAAAAAAAAAAAACAGCAGTAAATTACTTTATACAGATTTTCGAATTAATTACATGATTACCAAAACCTTTTTTTCATTAGAGAGCTGAAAGCAGGATCATTCCACGATAAATATTTATACGTCATAAAGCTGAAAGCGGCACAAAAAAGGATGTCAAGCTCGTAAAACATTTATCAAATTTTAATCATTATACTACATGTATATCAAAGGATAATAATTTATTGCTATGTATGTTTATATTAATTGTGCATTTTTCCCTAACACTCAAACTATCGTTTTTGAAAAAGCACAAGCATTTGCAAGTAAACGAACAATGCGAAAAAAATAGTATTGATTGATTATGTAGCCATATTTTAAAGTTTTGTGTTAACTAGTTAAGACGTCAGTTTTATCATGTAAATCAAAATTCATTTGATAAAATTTACTGTTTGCAATAGCATAAATTGTTATAAATAATAAGGATGTTCTTATCACAAGCAGAAAACCCTAGCCGTATTTGGCACAACCTTTTTCAACTTTTGATCCTCAGAGCTGTACAACTTTGTAACCTTTTTTGACTTTCGAACTTTTATATCTGGGCGTCACTGGTAAGTCTTGTGTGGACGAGGCGCGGTTTTGACGTATTGAATTTTAAAACGTGATGCCTTCTGTTATCTATTATTCATGTGTTTCTTTGCCTAATACGTTCTCCTATTTATTTGTATTGAAGTCCTGTATTATTATGTTGTCATTTTAATGTTATATTTAACAATGCCATTAAAGTGCGAGGTTTGGCATGCCACAAAACCAGGTTCAACCCACCATTTCTTTTCTTTAAAAATGTCCTGTACCAAGTCATTGTTATATCATAGTTCGTTTCTGTATGTGTAACATTATACGTTGTGTTTCTGTTGTGTCGTTTGTTTTCTCCTATATTAGAGTGTAAGACATATCACGGTACTTTTCTATCCCAAATTCATGTATTTGGTTTTGATGTTATATTGGTTATTCTCATCGGATTTTGTCTAATGCTGTGTGTGTTACATTTTAATGTTGTTCCGTTGTTCTCCTCTTATATTTAATGAGTTTCCCTCAGTTTTAGTTTGTTACCCTGATTTTGTTTTTTTGTCCATAGATTTACGAGTTTTGAACAGTGGTATACTACTGTTGCCTTTATTCATACACCACGGGTAATGTTCGTATGATTGAAAACAATGACGGAAACAAATGATTGGTCTTTCAGTCAATAAAAGATGAACATTTTTATGAATTGAACGCCTACTGTAAATATTTATTGGATTACATTTTGAAAGGATAACTCATGAAAAAATTCAGAAGAGAAAGGTTTAGAAGATGTTATATTCTAGTATAACAAGTTAAAACGAACAACTGACGAATGACGCCAAATGACATAACACAACTTGTAAAATTAAACATACCCACATTTTTCTGTGGTCGTCCAAATTTCCAACTGTTCATCGTGGTTCATATAATGTTTTGCCAATGGACGTTAAGCAAATTAAATTCAATCGATCATTATATTAGGTGTCTGTTCTGATCATCAGATATTACAAAAATCGTTATCCTAATCTCTGAAATTTTGGGTGAAATTTATTATTTATAAATTCTTATTTTCCTATTATAGTACAGAGAAAATCCAGTATATTTCAATAGAAAAGCCAACACGAAGGGAATCTTTTTCAGAATATTACGGTGACAAACACTTCAATACGACATAAAAAGCCTATCAAGAATTACCAAAAAATATTGGACAGTAAAACAGACCAGACCAACCTCAAACGCCAAATTCTTCCGATTAAATGTTTTATATATGGACACTTAAATGAAAAGTTTTTACAGATAATTTGCAAGAAAATTAATATATAAATGCTTCGGTTCCTTTGAGTTCCGGTTTCAAATTTTAAATTTTTTTTTCTAAAAATCAACTTGACCTGTATTTCAAGATTGAATTCTCGTTATCTGATACTTCAAGATAAATATATCATTGTTTCTGTGTGTATATGATAACAATTCAAAAATGGAATGCATATATTCGGCGAAAAGCTCATTAGAGCTTATGTTGTAGTATGTTTGTCAATATGCCGAATCAAAATAAAGTTCAACTTACTTACTTCTATGACGTATCAAGCTTTAATAAAATATTTAAGAAAAAGATACCAATTCAAAATAATTTGTAAAATTAAAGCTATCGTATTCATGATTTCTGTAATTGTTTATTGAGATCTGTGGACGAATTTAAAGACATTGTTGCTAGAAAGACATCCCAGATGACCAAAAGTTGTCTGTGATCTCCATAGCCATGAGATGCAAAAATAGTTTTCAAGCGCATAGGTGGTGTATGCACAACATCAAATCGTTCATCATTATGTAATGGAAGCTTGAGTTTTTGAGCCACTATTCCTAGATAGGCGTCGTCTATATGAATGTATTGCACATATGGAAATGCCGTTTTTAATAACTTGGCTATAGTCATCGACATGAGAATAGCACCACCGGACGGATAGTTTGGATAAATATCATACGGGTATTCCTCTCGAGTTATGTACCATTTCGAAGATTTGTTCCTATACGGCTTCGCTCTTTTAATGATACATCCGGAAAACAGGTTCGATTTGAGAGTATCAGGTAGTGTTTTTAAATACTTATTAACTTTCAAAATGTTTATGAAAAAGTCATCATCTACGAAAAACAGAAACTGAGTATTGCCACAATTTTCTACAGCATACTGGTATGCCATAGCCGTTTTGTTCATATTGTTATCGTAAATATCAACAAAATCTCCTTGTAAAACATCTTTGTATGTTTTAGATTCTATATCAATCATATCCTGAACAACACTATAATATCCTAGAAGATATATAACTTTTATATGAGGATGTGATATATTCCCCCATGTTTGTCTGATGGACATTCGATGAGCTATATTCGAAGCATCTGATTTCACTAGCACTAATAAAAAATCCGGCCCTATATGCAGATCGCAAACATGTAATGGTTCATGAATATATTCGATATTGGTTGGGTTAATGGGTTGTTTCGCAGATGATCCATTTATGTAAATTTCGTGGACGATTTTTTGTAAATAGTTATTTGAAACAGAACAATGTACGCAATTATTATGCACCATTATTAACGGGTGTGTGAATAACGTAAAACAAAGAAAACATGACGTAGCAAATATTGTCATCAGCAAGTTTCTATATATTCGATGGGCAGGAAGACAACGGTGACGTATAGACATCTTCCTTCAATCCCAATCATGTTACCTCTCACTTTTATCCTGAAAAAGCAGAAAACAATTAGACATATCTCAAGTAATTACAATATTCCAGCATAAAGTTAATTTTGTTATTTAAAGACTTTAAACACGACCGTTTAATCATGTATGAAGATAAATTAAAAATATTTTGATCTGAAGGAAATATAGCATGCACAGAACTTTCAAGAACACCATGGCTATTGATGTTGTTGACATCAAACAAGTTTCTAATGTATTTTATAGATAAATAATGAATTTGTGATGTTTTTTTTATTTTATTATGTGCATGTTAGTGCAATAGTTGAGACAGGGGTAAAGACAAATGTTAGACAAGGTATTGAAAGTATCTCTTCCCTCGGAGATCGCTACCAATCACTTTCGCCCCTGGTCTGGTCGCCTATATTATTATTTTATGTTGTTTTTGGGGTTCTTTAAATGTTCCAATAGTACTGGAGAAGAATATATACCCATGGTGCGTGATTTTTCATTAGAAGATAATGAATATTATTACAAAAAAATATTCATCAATTCCAGATAAAAAAAAATCATAAAACACTCAAGCTCAAACCTTTGAATCCTCATTAATTGGCTGTTCCAAAACAGACAGGTGAAACCATGATATGCTAATAAAGAATTGGATTAAGGGATTCCAAAGTGGCTTGGACCGTATTTTGACAGAATATGTGTTCTTACTTTTAACTGTTGTCCGTTTTCTTATGAAAATCTGTCACAACTCGATACACTGGAGATCAATATTAACGAAACTCAACCATACAAGGAACACGGAAAATTACAAGGAAAACTATCTATGTGCTACAAGGTTAAGTTTTTAAGTGTATGTGTATATGTTTTCATTTAAGACATCTTATTAGGATGTGTATAATATGATCGTTAATTGTTGTGTCGTACTCTTTTTTAACGAATGAGGTTAATTGCAATTGTGCAATTCACTGATCTGTCTTGGTGAGCAGTGGCGGATCCAGGGGGGGGGGGGGGGGGGGGTCCAGGGGTTGTAACCCCCTTTTTTTAGACGATCAATGCATTTGAATGGGAGCATATAGTTGGAACCCCCCTTTACTCTGGGTTGGGCCCCCATTTTTTAAAATGGCTGGATCCGCCCCTGGTGAGTAAAAATTCGAGTTAACCTAATGATTTAATAGAAACAACAACAATACAAACTAATTTCACAAATAAATAAAAATCATGATGCCCATTGAAGTGCAGTATAATTACAAAATGTTCGTTACATGACAAAGAAACAAAAACCAAGGATTTTTATTGTACGTTTTAGACAATAATGTTGCATTCGATTAATTAAATTGATGCGTTTAAAATATCAACCCTATTGTATATGATAATTTGCTCTATCTAATATACACATTTCAATTTATCAAGAACATATAATCTTGTATTTTCACAATGCATTATGTTTCCTATGTTGGTAATATTATCAAAAGTTATTCATAAATGTTTGTGAGAAGAGAAAAGGTACTAGTTTACAAAGGAGTGATCCGCAAACAATCTACCTAGACTTAAATTCGAAACGAGACGGGGCCAAGTACATGACTTTCTTTGAAACTCCCGCATTAGTATTCTTCAGAGGTGCGAGTAAACACTCTTAGTTTTCGATTTGATATATAATTTTCAAACTATTTGTACAGTTTTCAATCAATACCATATGGTGTTATCTATATGTTAAGGCCCATATATGTCACATTCAGACAAAATCCATTAAATAAAAAGGTTATACAGTAATCATCGAGTGACAAACACCGAGAAGTATGTCAGTCTGATTTAATATAAGGTAAAAGCTAAAATCAGTTTGAATATAAAAACAAATACTCTTAAATGATCAGGATGAGCTAAGTATTCTGACATATATTTTTGAACATTGTATACGAATTTTTCTGAACATATGCAGTATCAGACTGTTTTATGGTACTCCATACTATTTTCTCTATAAAGTTTGTTAAAATATAATTAATGGTACTTACATTTATGATAAATCTCATTTAAATAGTCAAATGTTTGTTATAAACCGTAATTTATAACACTTAAATGTTGTATTTGAGGGGAAAATTTAGTTAATTCTACACCAAATGTTACACCAATGAAACCAATATGAACGTTGTGCAGTAGCCTCAAGGTTACAGGTACATTGTTAACATGCTAACTAATCAATAATCAGATGACATTGTTTAAAATCACGCTTCAAAAAACTTGTAATGTTTTAACTTAATATATGAAATAGTTTCATAATATAGTAACATGATAAATGGAGAGAACATGAAAATACCCAATCAAGTCCTTTTCCATCCTTCTAACCTCAAAACAGAGAATAATCGTACACGAAATACGATCTCAAAGGCAAAATTCATCGGATCATTATAGTTTCCAACATGTCATTTTTTCCTACTTTTATTATTCTATTAACATAGCTATATATATATATGCTAGAATGACCTAGTGGTCTGTTCATTATCATGGAATTCATTTTCAATTCTTATGATAAAAAAAATATTTGTTTAATAAAGGTAGTCTTCGGAATTTATTAACATATTTTACAATGTGAATATTAAAGAAGCCTACATACCGCATAGCCAAATAGACGCCACTTGAATTGCACAAGCGTTTTATTGCCGGTCGGAAGAAGACTCTTGAGCTTCTTAAGTAAATGCACATAGCTGAGTTTATCCTTGAACTGTCATTTGATTCGCTGCAAAGATGAACAAATCAACGTTCGACGACTAGGCTAACTACAGCTACTCAGTATTTCATTGAGTTGATTGACGAAATCCACAGATACAGCTAAACCTGTGTCTTTCTTTACTACTAAGAGATTATTTCTCTTCCCCCCATTTTGAACGTTTCATTTCTGCAGCGCTTTATTGAGTGTACATACATATAGTTACGGCACGATACGGTAATATATTCAAAGACTTGCATATTAAATTTCCATAATTCGATGAAAGAGAGTTGCAGTGGACTATGAAACTGTATTTAGATATTTAAATCAATGTTTTTTATTAGTTAATTTTACTGAATATTCTCCCTGGATATTCAGTGGCATTTTGACAGGGATGGTGGAATGCTGTACACCAAGTTTAATTGTTAAACAGCAATATGTGCAATAAAAAATCAATTATAGTGTTAAACAAGAATGTGCACTATCAATATCTGTGTTCAGTGGACCGTGAAATTGGGGTCAAAATTATAATTTGGAATTATAATTAGAAAGATCATATCATAGGGAACATGTGTACTAAGTTTCAAGTTGATGTAACTTTAACTTCATCAAAAACTACCTTGACCAAAACCTTTAACCTGGACTTCGCACTATCATTTTCTATGTTCAGTGGACCATGAAATTGGGGTCAAAACTATAATTTGGCATTAAAATTAGAAAGATCATATCATGGGGAACATGTGTACTAAGTTTCAAGTTGATTGGACTTCAACTTCTTCAAAAACTACCTTGACCAAAAACTTTAACCTGAAGCGAACGGACGGACGGACGCACAGACGGACGCACAGACGAATGGAGGCACAGACCAGAAAACATAATGCCCCTCTACTATCGTAGGTGGGGCATAAAAAGAGATTTACGAATAGTATATGTAATGAGGTTTTTCTGTAATTTTAAGCATATACAATACAAATGCTAAATATTATATATAACCCGGAAAAAATTATGTCTTAAGGAAGTCTTTGTTACGATGTTCAGTTTAAAGAATAGAGTTTTTATTAACGTATGTGTGTGCTTATTTGTTAATCCATTGAGGGTTTGTAGAGTATGATGAGTGCTTTAAATTGTTTAATTATACTCATGTTCGAAACTTAACATTAACATTACTTACATTAAAGTTGTAATGTTTAGAAATAGAGTTTAAAAAACCCAAGGAGACGGTATGATAAGGCAAGGAGACATTTTGCCAACAAAGGAGACGGTATGGTATTTTCACATTGTTTGCCTGTCCTTTAGATTTCACAATTTCGTTTATTTGGCCTTTCAAGTGTGTTTTATCCGAGTGTCACTGGTGATATTGTAGAAGGTGAAATGTGCGTCTGGCGTACACAAGTATATTTTGGTACGGTGATCTTTTTTTCACAAGACAAAGAGACAGTCAGATATCATTATTTATATTTTTTTTATTTAACATAACAAAGTTGGATTAGGAATACATACAAATTCCTCGCACTTTAGAGCAGAACTTTCAAAAAGTTAAAATAACATCATATACCTAGCATCTCAATTGTTGGTAAAATAATTGAAAGGGTATTGATATTGTCATTTGATTAAGGACTTTCCTTTTTTGAATTTCCTCGGAGTTTGATCTTCTTTTTTCCCTGAGAGTCTGGTATTTGTAATGACTTTGTACTGTCTATATATCCTCTGATATATATGCGACACTAATACCTACTCTAACTTTTCACTTTTCGCACTTATCAACTCTAATGGGGATCCACGTAAATCATCGTGATTGAAATTAAGATGTTTGTTATTAAGACTTGAACACCTTTGATTGAATATGTGACCGACTCATTTTTTTAACACTTGTTTTCTCCATCTCAGTCATTTTATGGAGACTGGAATTTTATATTCGAAATTTACACATTACGACCTTTCATTTGATATGCGAAAATCTTGCCTTCTAAGAAGTTTTTTTTTTTTTTGGCACTATATGACTCCAACCTTCTTTTGAGAATTGAATAAGTTTAAAATTTTCTTTTTGATGCTCTCTTAATTTTATAAATAGAAATTACAAAGTTAATGTTAAACCTGAAGACTTCAATCTGCTTATTCTAAAGGACATAATACTAGAAACATGGCTAAGGTTAACACATTAATGATTACATAAAACGTCAAGGAGCAGAAACCGACGGTTGCTGTTGCTTAGTATAAGGTATTGTTGTTAAGTGTCATTCTGGTGGTTAAGATGTTGATATGCACTCGTTTTAATAACATGAATAAATCAAACGTAACTGTTTGATATTTACATACATATAATATACAACGATATAAATTTTGATTCATACGAAAAAGATGCATTTGTTATAAGTAAGGTTTATAACAGTATAAATCAGCAGTTTTAAAATCATTGGTTAGGCAACCAAACATGATAACAGCAAAAACAATGTAATTCTATATCTAGTCTGTTGAAATTATAAAAGTGGTTCTTCCTAGTGTCTGTTTTTCAATGATCGCATGTTTTTTCTCTTTATTAATTGAAAATTATGAGCACTTGCGTGACCTTTCCGCAGCCAAAGGTTAAAATTAAAGGTCGCATGTATACGGGTTCATATGAGGCTGAATTATGGACTTGCAATAATACATCAGGGAAATGAGGAAAAAAAAATGAACAAATGAATTTACAGTATCATGTTTCTGCACTAGATGCACATTTTGACAGTATATGTCTCTCCAGTGATGCTCAAATGGCCGAAATATTTAAAAATCAAAATACTTTACAAGAATGAAACCATAAAAAGAAAGCTAAATACTAATAACGAAATATTATTTATAATTTAGCTTAAAAGCATGTTTGGAATACATTGAATCTTTATAAATGTGAGTTTAAATCGTAGCTAAAATATTACTCAGAATCAAACAGATATTGACAATGCGTATATATTCTATTGACATTTATTTAAATCAAACAAAAAAGGGTTACTTTTAAGGAATGTAATATTTTAAAAAAGCAAACCACATTTTGCCAATCAGTCTCATAATATCGAGATTAAAATAAAGGTTCAAAACACATAAAACATACCTGAAAATCAGTTTACATTGTTTTCCGAGACCGATGACACATAGTTTACCTGTAATTATAAAAAATCATTTTTACGTATCCATGAACATCAAAGTCATACACGTGTCTATACATTGTAACAGTCCCTCATAATTTATTAAGAACGGCACATACATATATTTTACTTGTTTCTATATATGTTTACTGTAAATTTATATATATGTACAAATGTATCTTATTTTTAATGTATGTGATATAAGGTGAGACTTCAATAAACAACTGAATTGGAATCTGAATTTGCATGACTAATGTTTGTAATTAAAATTGTAATGAAAATGTATTAAAACATATGTAAAAACCAAATAGAACAATATTGAAATAAAATTTAGAAAATGCATAATTAGTACGCCAAAAACTAATCACCTTAGACTCAATTTATTATTGACTGCAAATATTTTAACTGTTAAAAGAGAGGCGAAACATAATAGAGGAACATCCAATTAACAAGTAGAAAACAAACTGACATCGCCATGGCCCCAAAAAAAGAAAAAGACTAATAGACAAACAATGGTACACAAAACACATAGAAAACTAAAAAGTGAGCAACACAAACCCTCCAAAAACTTGGGGTGGTCTCAAGTGCTCCGGAAGGGTAAGCAATTCCCACACGTGACACCCGTTTGTGTTTCCCATGTTAGTACAAACCCAGTAATAAGTCTATATAGTCTGATGGTCACATTATGGAAAATGGGACGGGATTGTAGTGATGACAATTATGGAAAAGGGGACGGGATTGTAGTGATGACATTATGAACATATCCACTATTATCTGTGAAACGGATATTTCATAATAGTCAACCCACTCTTGATGATGTTCGAAAAATTACGAAGGGATCATTCCAACTTCACTAATTGGAACTCTTGGATTAATAGATCCTTTTGAGCAGCAACCCTCTAACAAGAAAATCATGATATATAGGAAATACAAGCCCTGGAATATCGTACCAATTGGTATATATATACTCCGTATGCAGGCGCTGCTCAAAGTTAACTACATAGAAATGGAAAGTTCAAAATTTGAAAGCTGAAATGATATATTTTGTCGTACTTTGTCGATATATTTTTAACCAATCATCACTGTCAATTTTTAGATGTAAGTCAAGATAGGCAGAACAAAATTGTATCTAGTGTAACTTTTATATCAAATTCGATGGGACAGATGCGTATAGTATAGTAACCAAATTGTGAAGTATTGAGTGAGAGAACATCATCTATATAGCAAAAACTAAAGTAAAAGGAAACAGCTAACTTCTGTTCTTTCTTCTTAAGTAGTTCCTGTATGAAGTCAGCAGCCTAATATGAACATAGGAACAAGTCGGCAAGAATTGGGACACAGTTTGTTCCCATGGTAGGTATAACACATATTCTAGCATTATAAATTCATATGATCATGATAAGACAGGCAGAACAATTGTAAATTAAAACAACTTAATAAAACATATTCTACCAAATTATAATAACGTAAGTGCAATCAGAAACAGTCATATCACAAATCAAAATAAATTCATCAAATTATTACGATTGTGAAGTAAATATTCTTAGTTAAGAATTACGAACTTAACATAGTTAAACAATCCTATAACTAAAAATAAAAGTTTTTAAATGCAGTTAAAGCCTATACAATCGCAAATTTTGTGTTGAAAACTTCAATGCCTAATGTAAATTATAAGAGCATCACCCTGGTTTTCCTGCCGATCTATACAAAACTGTTAAATATTGTATTTCTTACAGGAAATGTTCCTGAACTTTGGTAATGTTAGACCTTATTTTATACTTTCCTCTACTTTGATAACTTTTTTCAGAACAAAAAATGTTTGGTTTGAACTCTTTATCTGATCGAAATTAGAGTGAGTTAAACATGTCTTTGAAAATGTTATTGCATGTTGGCAAACGACACTGTACTTCTGTCAGAAACACAATCAGATCTACAAACAAAAACTACTAGGCGCTTAAAAGAATAGTTTGAAAACTGTAGATCACTACCGATATTTGTTTATAATAGGATATTACTAAGTTGGATAATGTTGACAAATTAACGTATCTTTGTTGTTTTTTCAACAACAGGAAGTTTTAAAAAAAGCGAAAAAGACACAAAGTAAGAAAGTAACATGGGCTTTGTAAGACATTTTCAAGAAGGGGAGGTTACTACGGGGCGCCGAATGGGACTCTTGTGGTTTTGTAAAAAATTCAATTCTGTCACAACAAAATCATTTTTGTCTTACAAAACTATGTGATACAGACTTGTTTTATGAGAACTTCAATTTTGTGATGACAAAATTCATTTTTTTCATGACAAAATTCATTTTTGTGATGACAAAAGTCAATTTTGTCAGAAAGGTATGCAAATATAAACTTATTTGCATACAAAATTGACTTTTGTTACCTGATATGGAAATTAAAACACAAAAGTCAATTGTGTGAGACAAAATTGACTTTTGTGAGACAAAATTCAATTTTGTGAGACAAAAGTCAATTTTGTATGCAAATTTGTTTAGTTTGGATTCTGTGAACTAATTTTCATTCAAAATCGACTTTTGTGAGACAAAATTGACTTTTGTGAGACAAAATTGACAAAATTGAATTTTGTCTCACAAAATTGAGTTTTGTCTCACAAAAGTCAATTTTGTGTCACAAAAGTCAATTTTGTGTCACAAAAGTCAATTTTGTGTCACAAGAGTCAATTTTGTGTCACAAAAGTCAATTTTGTGTCACAAAAGTCAATTTTGTCTCACAAAAGTCAATTTTGTATCATAAAAGTTAATTTTGTCTCACAAAAGTCAATTTTGTGATGACAAAATTCAATTTTGTGACGACAAAATTCAATTTTGTGATGACAAAATTGACATTTGTGATGACAAAATTGACATTTGTGAGACAAAATTGACTTTTGTGAGACAAAATTGACTTTTGTGAGACAAAATTGACTTTTGTGAGACAAAACTCAATTTTGTGAGACAAAATTGACTTTTGTGAGACAAAATTGACTTTTGTGAGACAAAACTCAATTTTGTGAGACAAAATTCAATTTTGTCAATTTTGTCTCACAAAAGTCAATTTTGTCTCACAAATGTCAATTTGTGTCACAAAAGTCAATTTTGTATGCAAATTAGTTCACAGAATCCAAACTAAACAAATTTGCATACAAAATTAACTTTTGTCGCCCAATTTTCAAATTAGGTAACGAAAGTAAAGTCTGTGTTACAAAAATGAATTATGTCATGACAAAAGTAACTTTTGTCCACTGAAAGATAATTTTGTATGACAAAATTTTAAATTTGTAGTATGCTACAAATTTTTGTTAAACTGAACTCATTTTTGTTGAACAAAACTCACTTTTGTCCGTACAAAATTGAATTTCGAGTACAAAATCACAAGAGTCCCATTCGGCGCCCCGTAGTTACACAATACCAACTATAACTAAAACTATAAGTAGTTGAGAAAACATTAAATTGAGAAATGCGGAATGTGTCAAAGAGACAACAACTCAACAAAAAAGCAGAAAACAGCCGAAGTCCACTAATGGGTCTTCAATATAGCGAGACAATCCTGTAGCCGTAGACGTGCTTCATCTGGCCCCTAAACAAAAAGTCGTTATTGCTGTATGAGAGTGAAGTAATAGGTAACACAACTATTACAAAACGTGTTCGTCATTAATTTTGTAAACTACAAAGTACTACTTAAAATTAAAATCTAGTTGTAAAATACTGTAAAATTAAAATTAACTGACCAGTTTAGACAGACATGGTATGACAGATACTCTGTAAAACTGCCACAAAGCTGTAAATTATATAAAAAAAAAAAAAAAAAAAAACAGTCTAAAGTTTTAAACCTACCTCAATATTCAAGATGACAAAAGTATTGTTTCCTTTTCATGCACTATTTGATTACGGATTAAGGAAGAAAAAATTTTCCTGTGCCTTTGTCTACTTTGGAAAGGCCTATGATCTTCTACGAAGAAATTCTTTATTATTTAAATTTTTAGAGTATAATATAACCCACAGTGTAGATACTATTCTGTACGCTATCCGGAAGTCGCGAATTTCGAAGCGATGATTTCGAAATTGGCTAACAGGACGGTCTTGCCTACGGTAACTTTTCTCATCATTTGTTTACTCCTATATCTACAAAGTGCTTTGAACATCTTCAAGGTATATATAGCATCATAAATATGAGTAACTGTAACAAAAACATGCATTAGAATATAAAATATACGTGTGCATCACATGAACTTGGTAGAAAAAAGTGAAATCGATGGACAATTTTGCTCACGTAGTACAAAGCAAATAATCTTTTATTGCAAATATTTGCATCAGTTTACAGTTAAATATATACTGTTTCAATATTCTTTTCGTATTTAAGTAGACTATTCGTATTTCCCATAAAAAATATGTTTTCCTTGAGGATCCCAAAATAAATTACTGTACGATCAGTCTAGAACTGACTGTATTCTAGAAACGATTTCAGATTTTTTGACTGTATGACCAGTCGTGATTTTGAAGAAAAAACAACAGCAATTTGAAGGCCGTATATACATGTACGTGTATATGTGATATTATGAACTATCCAGGGAACTTTAACGTGTAATTACTTTCATCAGACAATACAAATATATTTCTGATGAATTTTTTAGACGGCAAAATAATTGTATATTTTTGTTCCATTAGTCTTATTTAAAATCAAATGCCTAAAAAGTAATACATAATTCGCTTGTGGACTTTGTAATAGTGTATCGTTACAGTTATCTGTTTAGCTATTACATTTTTAAAGATCATTTACACCGTCCGCCGTTGACCAATTGATGATAACCTAAATCAAGCTTGTCTCTTTTAAAATAATACAAAATGGATAAAGACAGCTTTGCGTAGGGGGATAATTCATGTGATATAATTTTGGTAAGTTTACAGAAATAGAAGGTCCATAATGCATTAATCGAGTAAAAATGGAGCAATTTAAGAAAACTTTAATGATTGGTTTAGGAGGTGTTGGAAATACCTGATGGGTGCCCCCATATAGAATGAAATTCAAGACAGTGTGGCTGTGGCCATTGATTGACACATTAAATTCATCCATTGACTGGGACAATTTAGGTGAACGTTTGTATGTAACGACACTGCTCACTATGTACTTTTTAAAGACACTTAAACTATGGGGTCACCAAAGGTTCTCAACACCTTAATAAAGTAATTCGAAAAATTAATCAGAAATAACACGATGTTTTGATTTATATCAATTATATAAATCAAAACATAAAGGTTATTCCTGATTAATTTTTCGAATTATTTTATAATCAAAGGCGTTAAGAAACCTTTGGTGACCCCACAGTTTAAATGTCTATCGTAGGTACGTCGTGAACAGTCCACTCGTTACAGACAAACGTTCACGTAAATTGTCCCAGTCAATGGATGAATTTAATGTGTCAATCAATGGCCACAGCCACAATGTTTTGAATTTCATTCTAATGCAATGTTCAAGTCCGTATCTTATATAAAGTAACCCCATAAAAGATTTTTACTAAAATTCGAAATAGGCGGTGCACAATACAGTCATTATCATTTATGGTAAGGAATCCGAATAAGATTAATTAATAGTTATATCAGTGACGGATTAAAAAAAGGGGATCCGGCAGTTTGAAACCCTTTTTTAACTATCAATGCATTTGTATGGGAACATATATTTGGAATCTCCTTTTCTCGTGGATTGGACCCCCTCTCCATTTAAAAATGGCCGGAACCCCCAATATATATTAAGTGGTTTATGAGAAGATGCGCTTACAAAACCGGCGAAACATATACCGGTCCAACGGACGAACGGAAAGACGGACTTCTTTATCACTATAACTGTACAATTGAGTGTCAAAGAGACAGCTCTACATCTTAAACAAAGTGAAGGAACTGTGATCAATTATAGGCTACAGAACAGCCTCAAATGTGTGTAAATACATGCATTTTTATATAACAATTAAACTGTGTGTTTGTACAATTTTAAGTATAACGGAGGACATTTCTGAAACTTATATACAACAAACCTTCCTCTTATTTTAGCAACATTTAAACATCCTTATACTTAATGTAGTAAGTCGAGTACACCCTATCAAGCTAAAACATGTTTCATAAGTTTTCAGGATGTGAATGTATTGAAATATATTTGTGTTATTTAGAAAAATGCCACCTTCTAATGTATCGTAAATAACTTTGAAATCACCACTAGAATACAGTGACATAAAGACTGATCATACAGTTTTAAAATATACAAGCGAGACTGATCGTACAGTGAGAAATAGTGTAATTTTCTTATTTCTGGCTTCAAAGATCTGGTTGAAACTTTTACCACCACTTGAAATATACTTCATTTAGTTAATTAAGTCTGGTTTTTACGTTAATTTGTACACTAAGAGGGTAAAAAGATTGTTTTTAGGTTCGCCGACTGACTTTTCTTAGTGATGCACTTGAAAATCTCTTGATTAAGGCAAATATACGAATAATGAATGTGCGGAATTTAATTCTAAACCATTTGAGAATATCGATGTCGGCTGAATTAATCATTAAGCAATGTACAGATGATCAACTTACCGTTTAATTCAGTATACACATCAAATTTAAAATGTGATCAAAAAAGTTCTCGCTTCGAAAATCGCGACTTCCGGATAGCGTACAGAATAGTATCTACACTGTGTAACCGTTTTATACAAAATATGTACAAAAATGTAAAATCACGCATTATATTTAATGCAGACTAAGGAAAATTATAAATAGGAGGGTCACTCCTCCTGGTTATTTTTGTAATTTAATGCTTACGCTTTTATTGTATTTAATATCTAATGTAATTGTTTATACCAATGAGGTCATATAACCTAGTGTTTATAGATATACATTCTCTGTAACTATGTAATGTGTAGTTAATGAGAAATAAAATTCATTCATTCATTCATTCTTTTGTAGATTTAGAACTTTGAACATAAAAATTCATACTAAAATTGGAAGATGGCAAATATTCAGAGGGAAAACCGTATTTGTTCTTTATTTTATTCCGGTGACATTAGCGACAAGTTACATTATACTATGGAGTGTTCGTCAATAAAAGGAAAATAAGAAAAGGCTTTTAAAGTATCATTTTGACCAAATCATGATTTAAAACTTAAAATTCGTATGAATAGCAACAACCTGTTTGAACTAAACAAGTTATGGAAACTTATACAAATAATTAATGAATGCCTTTAATCTCCTGGGTAACCACTTTAAGTCTCTAATTTACATTAGTTTTTATACTTTATGCTATATATGCTAATTTATTTGTATATGTCTCTACACAATTGTACTTTGGTTTACGAGAATAAAGATATATTTAGTTTGTAAATGCGCAACGAGTTTAACAGTTGTAATAATTCAAACATTGACGACATCTTCAAATAACAAGGCTTATTAAATTGTCTGTGATACTCACATTAAAATAGAATCGACATTCATTTTGTACTAGAATAAAAAGTATTTCACCCTCTTCCAATAATATAAGTATTCATTTTGCATGATAAAATCCGAATCTTGTCGTAATATATATATATATAATTTTTTTAAGTACATTGCCGACCCTCTATTTAATAACATGTTTGCATTCCACATAAAATATAAGAATTCTGCCTTGCTCAGGCTAATGTTTTTTTTTATTTTGTGTTTGATCAGATTTTGAAAAATATATATATATAAACGATACCACTGAAATACGTTAAGGAAGAAATGATCAGAGCCAGTCCTTAGACATCTGAAATGTCAAAAAACTTAAAATTATTAAGCTTTTCATTTGTTTGTACGAAGTTGAAGAGCATTGAGGACCAACATTCCTAAAAGTTTTGCCAAATAAAATATCAGTTTTCAGCAGTTTTGTGCTGAAAGCGAGACGTTAAAACTCCTAATTCAAAGTTCTAAGATAATATTTAAATAGTATAAGCTAGCTAAACCTCTCACTTGTTTGGCAGTCACAGTCGCGTCAAATTTAAAGTAAACCACTATATACATTCTATAAATCTTTCATAATTTTTCACTTTTATTCTGTTTATATAATTTTAAGCCTATGAGGAAACTTATGTCACCTACGCTATACAAAAATAGTATATAAAGGTTAATGTTTATACATGTATTCATAGTTATTGTATCGTTTATAGTGTAATTTGTAAATCTGAATAAATGTGTCAAGTGTGTCAAACTTTGTTATTTTACATTTTTACATTTGTATTGTATAACACTTCGTTTTCTTTTTATCAATTATTTTTCCGTTTCATATTTTTCACTGCTGTCCTAATTTATACAGGAGGAAGGAAGAATCAATACGTCCGTAAATGTATCACACCTGATGAAATAAACATCATCATATTGAAATATGTGACCATATGTTTCTAATTCACTCAATTCTATTGCGATAATACGTTCATATTATATATAGACGTTTGAATGATTATAATTTTTATAATAAAATATATTGGTTTGATCCTAATGACTGTTTGAGACTAGTCGTATCTTGTTTTCAGTGACAACTGTATTTTAAATGAGTAACCGGAGCGCATGATATGTAGCATACACAATATATCCCTTGACAACCAAATTGCTACTGATAGCAGTATCTCCTCATGGACTTGAACTGGGTGTTACAAAGCAGTGCTCTAATCAACGAAGCTAAATAAGATTGTCTGTAGATCAACCAAGTATCATTTAAGGGATGCAAATCCGTCACCCCCACCCAACCTTGATACCGTTATAACTCTCACAACACTGACAAAATATTCTCTCGAAGCACCATGGTTTTTTTTGTTACTCGCCAAAATTAAACAGGTGTATGAGCATTATTCTTATCAGAAAACAACAATATCTCTTCCGATACTCGAAACCTAGACCACTGTTTTACAAAGCATTGATCTAACCGGTTGTGCTAACGGCTGAATAAGCTTTATCTATACAGAGTATTAATCCTGTTACAAATATACCATAAAGATATTCTCAATTATAGGTATTGAGGTACTTTTTCTTTTATAAAAACACACAATGAGTTAATACCTTTCTTGGTAATTTCATGTCCTCTTCTATGGACAAAAACTACTAGGAAAATACATGTAATACAAATAATAAGAGGAAGAACATTAAGGCTCCCAAGAAAACGCAAAGCTTCTATTTTTTTTAAATATACAACAAATTTGATATATTTGTTTACCGGTTTTTTAGATCACATTTTGGATTTTTTTTATTCAGAAACCGATAACATTGGTGTTCCTTTATGTGTCCCGGTTCAATTTAGGAAAAAAGTAAATGTAAAAGTAGCCATTTCTTGACAACGATTAGTGATTTTGATGTCATGTTTACTGAAACTAACAAACAAATTAGCAGATAAGAAACTTTTGGTAAAAGAGAAATTATATGTATTTAAACCATTTTGAGCTAAAAATTTACTTGTCCATGAGTTCACATTGAAAATTGAGGATTAATGCTCTCCATATTATATATTCTTATTTAGAATTTCCAGAAAACCAGGGATTATTTTTTAGTAATAGTTGCCTTCCGAACGCTCATTTTCATTACAAGACTTATTACTAATAGTTTTTTTTATTACATTTTTTTTTCTTTTCTTAAAAATTTAATCAAGACTCATCCACTTCATATGAACTTTGATTGATTGTTGTTTCATTGGAAATCATACCACATTTTCTTATTTTAAGGCGAAGTGTACGTAATTAAACTACACAATGGATTTTTTAAAAATTTTACATGTAGATTCTGCTTGTAAAAATAAATCGGAAAATAAAATAAAAAAAGGGGGTAACCGTTTTCGTTTTTGAGATACGAGCTGTTGAAGTTAACAGCATCACACACCAAAATTACAAAGGATATATAGGGAAAATCGTGAAATTCGGCAGGAATTGTTACATTTTCAAGATTTTCTATTATATTAGACAATCGATTTTTTTTTAAATTTATGAGACGATTCTAAAATGTCTGAGGAATCGATTGGTGCAAAGAAAGTCCTTAGCAACCGTGCTACTTTTCAAGCTATAACCTGTTCAAGTTGAATCTTGAGTGTAAAAAAACAAAAAACAACGACAACGTAATTGACGTCGCCGCAACAGTTACGACGCTTCATATAGTTCTATACTTGTATGAAATATATACCGTTTTGTTGGAGTTTGTGTTGCTCGGTCTTTAGTTCTTTATGTTACGTCTTGTGTACTATTGTATTGTATTTGTCTTTTATATTCGGGTGCGTGCGGAGATCGCCAAGCTAGAAAACTGTCTGACACAGGATAACAAATCAATATTTAAGCAAATTTAAGTTGTGTGGCAATTCTTAGTACATTTGGGTAAATAAATCTTATCTTTGTGCATCTCTAAAATTCAACACATCGCTGAGCCACGACATTATATATTTTATGCATTGCATGCGCTTCTTTTTATCACAATCCAGACCGTCTAGTAACCGTTGTATAACTTTACACGTCTGAAGACGAATATTTGCGTGAAACATTTTTGTATGAATTTTATTTCTGGAAATCAATCTGAAATCTACAACAGTCCTTTCCCGAAAGTAGGGCTGGACCTTTACTTTTATGTGCATTCGGGATTTACACAAATTGTAACCCGAATAATTCAGTCGTATTATTCAGCTAATGTACGAATACTCCATTTCTTGTGTGGGAGAAAATCGGACATGGAAAGGGCTTGAATTATTCGAGCTACTCAAATTGAAACTCGGGAATATATTTCTAGCTGTTCGGAATTCGCGGAAACAAATGATTGTTTTTCGGCATTACGGTATTGAATCAATATGAGAGATACCAATTTTTTCTTTTAACAAATTCGAATACTAGTCAGTTTATAGGACTTTAGTTTGAAATAGGGGCGGTAATCCATTCATTTTATCCATTTTTTTTTTTTTTTTTTTGGGGGGGGGGGGTCAACATTGATAGTCAAAAAGCCTTGAAATATTCGATAAAAAACGTTGAATGTAAATTATATGAACTCCAAAGTCTCATATTATAAGACTAGTAAACCACAGGCTTCTCAATTCTTGTATGATCATGAACTAGGTGAAAACCTATAGCTGACCGAGTGCGAGATCCTCATGGATAATCATCGAGGTCGTTAAACACACCTTGCCGTAAACTTGGGTTAAATTTAAAAAAAAATCGAAATGTAATAGTCTGAACATATTTCACCTCTCATTCCACTAAATATCAAATTGCAGTTACAAGTATTACAAAACTTCCCTGACCTCTTTTCTTTAACCATAATAGAGGGAAAGGGGGCGGAGGGATCCAGATCCCGTAATCCCGGGCTTAAAAACACGACATCCCGAGGTTCTGAATTAAACAAAAATTAAATCCCGACTACCCGAAATTCGGAAATAGAATTCCCGGATCCCAAAAGGGTCAATCCCGAAATCCCGAGCTTAAAAACACCCGATCCCGGAGTTCCGATAAAGGTCCTACCCCCCCCCCCTTTCCCCCCGTAGTTCTATATTCTATTCATTCATAATCTTCAATTGAGACTTGATACTTCAAAATTACATTCTCTAATTTTGAATGATGCACACAGCTAGACACAATAAAAGAAAACAGATTTCGCTATATATCTCTTCGAAATTGGAATTTGTGAAAGAAGAAATGACATGTTATATTTTATCTTACATGTGTACTTTCAATTTCAATATGGTTCTTAATTTAGATTTAGTTTTCCCATAAATTGCGGACGGAATAGAAAACACCTGTTTACTTTCTGCACATGTAGAAAAAGTTGAAAACTGGGAGTGGAATGACATAATTTTTACTTACTTTTAAGATAAATGTTAGAGTGAGACAACTTTTAAGTTACTGAATAATTTTTGGGGCCTAATTTGTTTATTTTTTGTTTGTTTTCCGTATTTGTTCTTCCGACCAGCTGTAAGTGTTGCACTAGTAGTCAAATTATTCTCTTGGTATCGTCTGATTTCTTATATGAATATAAATCATGTCCTTAAATTTTCAATTGCACAAAATACGAACATTTCAACGTCTTTTAAATTAAACAATTAAATACACACGTTTTTCATTAATTATTTGTAACCTATTATAAAACTTTACGTTGTGTTTTCCGTTCAAGACTACGGCTTTTTAAAACGAGATTGTTGGGTCAATTCAGGTTCATTATAATTAATTTGATATCAATAGAAGAAAATTGTTACATGTTTATTTGTTTATTTGTTTATAATTTTGTTGTGAGGCGTTTTTTTCTTTCTGTTGATATCATAAACACGAAATGCCTTCTCCTACGCGTCTAAAACAAAACAAAAAACCAGTGTTTTTAAATAAGTCAAGCTGCACACAGAACAACGTACATAATGATTTGTAATTGGAGTTATTTAGATAATTTCTATGAAGTTTAAGACAGCTTAAGAGTGCTTGTTGGATTTATTATAGACCGCAGAAAGTAGTTTCTCTTTTGTGTGTCCTTTCTTGGAGTAAGGGAGATAACTTGCGTAACTAATGACGAACGTTTTTAATCCCGTATTCCGCTAGAGGCGTGCAATTACGTACACTTCGCCTTAACACAACCTTAAACCGGTAATGATGTGGTCAGGAAGTATAATTAATCGTAAAAACAATCTTAGTAACACAACTACTTATAATGTTGTTACATATATACATTTACATGTTTTTGTTGTTTTTTATAGTGATAAAGATAATAACACAATGTTGACTGCTGTACCCCTATTTTTGACATTTTTACCTATTGTGTCTGTTTGTTTTGTTCGCGCATCGGTGACAATATAATGGAATTTGATGCGACTGTCATACAAGTGAGAGGTTTAGCTAGCTATAAAACCAGGTTCAATCCACCATTTTCTATATTTGAAAAATGCCTGTACCAAGTCAGGAATATGACAGTTCTTGTCCATTCGTTTTTGATGCGTTTTGTTATTTGATTTTGCCATGTGATTATGGACTTTCCGAATTGATTTTCCTCTGAGTTCAGTATTTTTGTGATTTTACTTTTTGTGTATTTAAAAAAAAAAAAACTATATACATTATAAAATTGAACCAATTGCATTATAAGATATGATCACATTTAAATAAAATGTAACATGTCTGATATTTTTTTTTAACAACAAAGCAGCAGCATGATTTTTAGTTAGATGATATCAAGCAAAAGAAATTTAGGTGCTTCAAAATACTGGTAACTTATTTTAATGTTGACACCAACAAAGGAGCAAATTGATTTAGACTTGACCTCAATACCTAAATATGTTCGACTTCGACCACTGTAATTACCTCGAATATTTCTTTTTAAACTTAACATTACCTTTCAGTCTACTTATTGAAAATGATTGTCCTCCCTTATTTTGACAATAAGCAACGTAATATCCCAACATAGGAAAGCAAAATGTTCGCTATTGTCACATGCCATTATGTTCGGCAACTGCAAACACTTTAATAGAATGAATATCCCCAAGCAATAAATATTAATAACATGTTAAAAATATGAAGAAAAATATTCCTTGACCTAATCATCATTTTTTTTTTTAATTTTTGAGCAAAAACATATCGATCCCCCAAGATATATTATACTCAGTGAATGTTTCTCATTTTTCATTTTTTTTTTTTTTATAGAATTGCAGTGATTTGTAAATATTGTAGTTATAACCTCCCAATTTTCATTTGATTATATTATTGTACCCTGTGCTATAGATCTAAGGTTCATTTGAAATTTTAGAAAATGTTATCGTGCACGAACAAGAAAATTGCATTTTCATGATTTTCGTTTCCAGTATATGCAAATCATCTTTCATAAAGTTGTCACTTGTTTAGAATTTATAATAATAGCGTATTTTAGGGATCGATTTGTATCTCGTCATTTTTTTCTGTCTTTATTCGACATATGGTTCTTTTGATATATTCATATTTTCGTTGCAAAGAACGTTATAATAAATCCGTCAGAAAAGTTGAACGAATTGTTGCTTACATTTGATATTCCTTTAATGTCTTCGTTCGAGAACATCTCAAGTAAGTCAATTGTTGTTATGTAATTTAATTTAAACTACTAGATCATATTCCCACAAGAAGGGTTTGTGGTACCAAGTTAAGAAAGAACACAATAATCATTTATACATTTGCATAAAGCATGTACTGCTGTAATGTATCATATTGAAGAATATAAAACATGTGGCAACGTGTTACAATAAAGCACTTTTTATTTAATCAGGTGTGAGATTTACGGTTTTAATGAAATTTTCATCCACTCGTTCAGAATGAACTAAACGGAGAAATATAGTAAAAAGAATTATAAATCTTATAAAAAATAAAAGTGTCTTATATACATAAAATTGAGAATGGAAATGGGGAATGTGCCAAAGAGACAACAACCCGACCATAGAAAAAAACAACAGCAGAAGGTCACCAACAGGTCTTCAATGTAGCAAGAAATTCCCGCATCCGGAGGCGTCCTTCAGCTGGCCCCTAAACAAATATATACTAGTTCAGTGATAATAAACGCCATACTAATTTCCAAATTGTACACAAGAAACTAAAATTAAAATAATACAAGACTAACAAAGGCCAGAGGCTCCTGACTTGGGACAGGTGCAAAAATGCGGCGGGGTTAAACATGTTTGTGAGATCTCAACCCTCCCCCTATACCTCTAGCCAATGTAGAAAAGTAAACGCATAACAATACGCACATTAGAATTCAGTCCAAGAGAAGTCCGAGTCTGATGTCAGAAGATGTAACCAAAGAAAATAAACAAAATGACAATAATACATAAATAACAACAGACTACTAGCAGTTAACTGACATGCCAGCTCCAGATTTCAATTAAACTGACTGAAAGATTATGATTTCATCATATGAACATCAGGCACAATCCTTCCCGTTAGGGGTTTAGTATCATACCATCATAACATATATGAGAAGAACATAACCCGTGTCATGCCAACAACTGGTTTTTGAATAAATGTGTTTAGTTCCGATGCAAAGACCCTATAAGTGAATCAATATTAGCGCCAAAATATGCAATCTTTAATGACCTGACAACAGTATCGTAACTATATCCCTTCTTAATAAGTCTATTCAAAGGTTTTGTTAGTTTTTGAGGTGAATACTGACACCTTTGTGCTTTATAAAGAATATTTCCATAAAAAAGTGGATGTGAAATACCTGAACGTATAAGAAGTCTGCATGTTGAGCTATATTTACGAATGATGTCCTTATACCGATGATAAAATTTAGTAAATGTTTTGACTAGTTTGTGATATCGAAAACCCTGGTGTAATAATTTTTCTGTAATACATAAATTTCTCTCGTTAAAATCTAAAACATTGTTACATACACGAGCGAATCTTACAAGTTGAGATATATAAACACCGTAAGATGGTGACAAGGGAACGTCACCATCTAAAAATGGATAATCAACGATAGGAAATGAAAAATCATCTCTTTTATCATAAATTTTAGTATTCAGCTTTCTGTTAGTGATATAGATATCAAGATCGAGGAAAGGACAGTGGTCATTGTCAGTTTAACTTTATTTAAAGTAAGTTCAGCAGGATAAATTTCTTTAATATACATACTGAAGTCGTCATTATTGAGAGCCAAAATATCATCCAAATATCTAAAAGTATTATTAAATTTGTTTATCAGATGTTGTTTCGATGGGTCTTTGCTTATTTTTGTCATAAATTGTAACTCATAGCAACACAAAAACAGGTCCGCAATAAGTGGTGCACAGTTAGTCCCCATTGGAATTCCGATAATCTGACGATATACGGAATTCCCAAAGCGAACAAAAATGTTATCTAGTAAAAATTCAAGGGCATATATAGTATCAAAGCATGTCCAATTGACATAGTTTTTTTGTTTATTGCTACTAAAAAATGACCTAAAAGAGTTTGAACATATATATTCACATTCTGACTTTTTAAATGCCAATTTAATTAGGTGTGTGAATTTCTTCTTAATGAGAATGTGAGGCAATGTGGTATATAGGGTAGACAAATCAAAACTTTGAACAGATTCAAAATCACCAATATAAGCATGCAATTTATCAAGTACTTCCAACGAGTTCTTGACACTCCAAAAGTAATTAATTCCACTATTTTCGAAGGCCTTATTTGAACAATTTATTATCAGATTTTTAATTGTACCAAGTGTGCTGGTAAGAAGAATAGACAATTTAGTAGTGGAACAATGGCTTGAAGACGAAATAAATCTATATTTGTAAGGTGTTTTGTGTAGCTTCGGAAGCCAGTACATAGTTGGGACTTTCATTGTATTTGGCTCTGCTTGTAAAGCGGTAGCTAAAAGTTTATGTTTGTTACAGATGTCGTTTTCTGAAAATGGAGTCAGTTGTAATGTTGGTGAATTGGTGATTTCTTTTTTCAGAACCTCAATGTAAAATTTACGTCAAACAATAATAATGTTATTAGCAACTTTATCGGCCGGGACAAAAACAAATTTCATGGCTAGTTCTTTTAGTTTATGTTTGATACGAGAAATAGGTTTTTTGTGGTTATTGTTAATAATAAAATGTTCTTTAAAATGTTGAATACGTATATCAACTATCTTCATTACTGAATTAAAAAAAGAGTCCAAAGATTTTTTGTTAGCTTTTTCCCGTTTTATCCATTTCATACAGTAAGTATGGAGTGAGTCGTGGATGATATTACGACACTCATTCCAATTAAAAATTGACGGGGGACGAAATTTAGGTCCTTTACTGAGGAATGATTTTAACTCTCGGTCTTGAACGATGTTAAGATCTCCTGTTATAACATGGGAAATGGGTCCATAAAGATATTCGGAGGTACTACAATTACATGAAGTAGGTGTATTTTCACTGATATTAACATCTTTACACAGTTGACTATAATTAAACACAAATTTCCGGGTAGATTTCTGGTAAATATAACAAATAAGAGGTAGCTCAGTATTGTCAAAATATCCAGGAATTTGTTCTTTAACAGAACGGTCGTTAAATGTAGTCTTAATCTTAGTCTTATTGTTTTAGATTGATTTTTTATTAGTTGTTATTGGCTTTGAACTAGTTTTCAGAAACTCCGAATACTCTCAGATCTGTAATTTGTGTCTTTTGGGTTTTTGTTAATTTTTGTGTATTACGCGTTAAGCCATTTTGAAGTGATTTTTATAGTCTGTTCTTATTTTATAATGTTACATCACTTTCAAAGGTTAGGAGAGGGTTTGACGCTAGCAAACACGTTTTTCCCGACTACCTTCTGTATGTGTTCTGTCGTAAGTTATTAGTCTGTAATTCAGTGTTTGTCGTTTGTTGCTGTATATCATATTTGTTTTTCGTTTATTGTTTGACATATCTTGGCCTTATTTCAACATAATGTATAATACATGTATGATAACAAGTGTCATCCTCCAGCTTATCACATCAATGACGCAGGTAGAATTAAGAGTGACTTTGTGTACGAATGTCTAGATCATTGCCTATGTCTTAATTCGACAATCGCTTCAGAAAAATCACACTGTTATCCTACTACAGTACAATTAACTTTAGGTAAATTCTTTACTCACTTTATTGCAACTAGTGTACATACATTTCCTAAATAACTAAACTTTGTGGAATGTATTAAATGATAAAAACTGTTGAAACTCTTATGTTGGGGCAAAAGAAGGCACAAAATATACAACATGTATGATGGTTTGTATTTTGGTTTTCATTTCTGTATTTTCTCCGACATCATCAGCATCATCGGTTCTTTCTGTCTTATTTTTTTTTTGGAAAAAGGGGGGGTTGTGGGATTGTTTCCTACTATTTATATTTCAGCATCTCAATATTTTCTATTTTTATTTTTTGGTCCAATATTTTTTCTTTTCTTGTTTATTTTTTGCCAATTTGTATATTATCTTTTCTACAAACACCAGTCCAGATTTTTATATTTGTAATTTGTGTTAAATTGGCTGCTTGAAATTTTTCAGGGCTAATGAAATATACGTGTAGTTTATATATAAATGTGTTCGTAAACTAAAACGTCTCCATCGAATTTTCAACATGCCAAAAAAAAAAAAAAGAGCCTTGTCAATGTATAACAACGAATCCACTATAAAAATTGACAGAATATTTTTTTCTTGTTACACTTAAAATATTGCAAATAGTCCATCTAAGAACAATGTTCCATCAAATTGAAGAGCTTGTAATCTCGTTACTAGTCAACTATTTCAAACTAGCATGTATAACATATTTACAAGTGTCTTTACAGTTAGCAATACTCTTAATCACACTGGGCCTAGGTAAGTTGGGAAACACTAATGGAGACGATGAACTAACTAATATTAACGACACAATCCATACAGGATAAAACAGTGAACACAACACCACAATTCATACTGGATTAAACATAACACAACACCACAATTCATACTGGATTAAACCTAACACAACACCACAATACATACTGGATTAAACATAACACAACACCACAATTCATACTGGATTAAACCTAACACAACACCACAATACATACTGGATTAAACCTAACATAACACCACAATACATACTAGATTAAACCTAACATAACACCACAATTCATACTGGATTAAACATAACACAACACCACAATTCATACTGGATTAAACATATTAACACAACACCACAATTCATACTGGATTAAACCTAACACAACACCACAATACATACTGGATTAAACCTAACATAACACCACAATACATACTAGATTAAACCTAACATAACACCACAATTCATACTGGATTAAACATAACACAACACCACAATTCATACTGGATTAAACATATTAACACAACACCACAATTCATACTGGATTAAACCTAACACAACACCACAATACATACTGGATTAAACCTAACATAACACCACAATTCATACTGGATTAAACATAACGCAACACCATGATTCATACTGGATTAAACATGACACAACACCACAATTGATACTGAATTAAACATAACACAACACCAAAATTCATACTGGATTAAACGGATTAAACATATTAACACAACACCACAATTCATACTAGATTAAACCTAACATAACACCACAATTCATACTGGATTAAACATAACACAACACCACAACTCATACTTGATTAAACATAACGCAACACCATGATTCATACTGGATTAAACATAACACAACACCACAATTCATACTGAATTAAACATAACACAACACCACAATTCATATTGGATTAAACGGATTAAACATATTAACACAACACCACAATTCATACTGGATTAAACATAACACAACACCACAATTCATACTGGAGTAAACATAACACAACACCACAATTCATATTGGATTAAACATAACACCAAAATTCCTTCTGGTTTAAACATGACACAACACCAAAATTCCTTCTGGATTAAACATAACACAACATCACAATTCATACTGGATTAAACATAACACAACACCACAATTCATACTGGATTAAACCTAACACAACACCACAATTCATACTGGATTTAACCTAACATAACACCACAATTCATACTGGATTAAACCTAACACAACACCACAATTCATACTGGATTAAACCTAACACAACACCACAATTTCTTCTGGATTAAACATTGAACAAAACACCACAAGCAATATAGGATAACACATAAAACACAACAGCACCACCATCCATTCTCATATCATTCAGTTTAGACGGTCTAATGTCGGTTTATTAATGGGGAATTAAGCAATTTCCTCGTGTTGCTCACCGGACTATTTTACATTAAATCTATTGAAATCTGTCGCATTAATTATAAAGATACGAATATGTATGGTAAATACAAAATCGATACAATAAAGGCCAAACCGATAAGAAATTATGTATATATTAGTGCAGTGTATACTTACATTTGATAAACATGTGTTCGTGCTTTTTTATGTTTATGTCCATTGAAAATGAAATAACTTTTTAAGATTAAACAAACTTTTTGATAAGTTTATATGGGTTTTGGCTTTTTTTTTTATTATGGGGTCAACCAAGGATGATCAATAATAATAATAATAATAATAATAATAATAATAATAATAATAATAATAATAGAACCAATCTCACCACAAACCGGATAGTAAACTCAAGTTGGTTCCGGAATAGATTTCGTCTTGTGTCGGTTACACTTTGAAGGAAAGCTATGTTTGAGGAAATACGACAATGCATATTCATACGAGATGATTTGTCAAAAAATGGGGTTGCTTATGTTTTTCGACAAAGAGGGAATTATTAAAATATTTTTGTGCAGACCATGAACAAGTTTCTAGAAATAAGACAGATAAAACATAAATTGTCATCCAATTTTTACGGAAGGTATTTATTGTTAGGCAAATAATAAATGATTATTTGTTTGTCCAGTCCTTTTACGGTTATGTCATGTTTTGTTGTTTACATTTTTAAGTTTCAACATTACCGATCAATAACGGTTTGTAAACGTTTTTTTTAGTAGTTTTATTTTGGTTATTAACCTTTTGATAATTTATAAACGTCTTTAACCACGTTATTGTGTTAACCGTTTACATTATAACGTTAAAAGCCGTTTCCTGTTAGTCTGAAGACCCCAGATTAGAGTAAAGCATGTCAGATAAAACAAAAAACGAACTCAGCTGTCACTTATTATGTATTTACCCCCATATGACACACACAAACACAATGTATAGAAAGAATGACAGATTGCCAGACATGAGTAATAGTATGTGCCTTGACCATTGATTGGGAGATGTACAAGAAATAACGTAAAAATGTGATGAAATGCAGGTAAAATGTCTTTAACATTCTACTTGTATGTTTACTTAATTATTATTGTTTTCTGTTTAGTATTAGAGTTATATTAAGATCTATTTTGTTACATCTTGTGATCAATTTTATTTGGCAATCGCCAATGGCAGTCAGCAGGGTTAAAGAACATTTACTTGTTCGACCCGTTAGTCAAATGCGTTTTGTTTAAATAAACTTTTTCACTTTTTTGGTCTTTTGAAAAATGTTGTTTGTGCGGTTTTTAGACCCTTCTACAACGAAATTTGTTTTACATGCACACGTATAAAAATTGCGGTTTTTATCCAATGCAATCATTAGGTTGAACGTAGTTTTCAATTTAGAATCGTTTATATATATATATAGTTTAGTCACTAATGAGAAAAATAATTATTAAAAAGTCAACTGAAACAGTAAGATAATGGTATCGGTATCAAAAGCAGAAGTGATTTCCATTACCTATGTTTTCCCCTATTATAAATAGAGGAATTAGTCTACAGTTAAGAAAACACTGGTATGCCAATATTGCGTGGCACCTTTTGGTCATAATTTGGACAACTGTAGTTCCATTAGATGATCGTAACAGCCAACAATGATTTGCTGTTTCCAAACTGAGAGAGAGAGAGAGAGGGGGCTATATTTATCTTCGTCTAGATTTGGCATTTTGTTAAATCCAGAAGGTAACCAGGTGCATTTATAAAGAATAATTGTGTTATGAATTTTTCCTCCTTTCGAAGGTTCGTCCAAACTGAGTACCAGCAATCATCTGCTCGTAAGACATTTTGCCACTCTCACCTTAAACAGTTTGTTATTTTTATTGACAAACTAAAACGGGATTTATTTTATTTAAAGTGTCTGTAAATTGATGACTTACATTACACTATCGTCATAAAGTTACCAGGGAAAGTGTTTATGGTCTTCCTTTTATGACGCCATGACATATTGGTTCACTTCTTTTCAAGATAATTAACATGCATAGTGCAAGATAGAATCAAAAATTAGTCTGACATGGATATGAAAACAAACCATTCGCACTCCGGGCTCATTGTTTCCTTTTTAAGAATCAACGCTTATTCATTGTATCTATAATTCTTAATTCATGTGAATTTAACTGTACACTAACTGAATATTAAACGATGTCAGGAGGGTTGAGAAATTTTCCTCTTTCTTTAGTATTTAAATTATTAAACCTAACCAATTTATACACGAGGTTATCATTACATGAAGACAGTGCTGCTAGTTTCTTTTGAGGGAAAATCCTTTAGAGTTTAATGAATTATAAACATATGAAACTGGACTTTACCGTTTGGTTGTTTTAACATATCTTAATTGCTAGCTGTTGTATGATTGTTTGACAGTGTGGTGTGTCTAGAGGAAGCAATATTATAAAAAAAAATGACAAGTTACAGGTTTGGAATATAACGTACGTCTTGGGTTAGTAAAACAAAATGAGCGACAGCTTTTCTTGAGATTTTTTATGTGTCTATTGCAAAGTAACTGTTAGTATTCCCTCAAGATATTGTTTCCTTCCGGTCAAATAACATTTAAAACTATTCATCCTTGTTGTATTAATGAATGTTATCAACTTCTCATGGGATCATATTTCGGTCTAGCCCAACTTTCTTCCTGATTATACAAAAACGACATTTTTACATCCTTCTTTTTTACTTCAAATATTGAATTGGCTAAACATAATTATGTATTTTACGTAAAACCTTGTCTCATAATTTTAAAATAAATTAAATTATGTTACCTTGTGATCCATATATCTCGTTATTTCCGTATGACTCAAGGGTAATAATAGTCTAACCTTATTTCACATATTTCATTTTGATTGTTATGATATATCCATGACGAGAACAACATATTTTATAACACCTCTCACATCATTTCTTCCTTTCTGATAACACAGTCGTCACTGATTAATCGATACCTGTAAGCGATCAATGTTTTATATTCACAAATTCAATTCCAGTGGAACAGTTCGAATTGTAGGCTTCAGTATACTGTTGAGAAGACATAATTCATTCTAAAACCATAACTGAAAAATAACGACCATTAAACGACCTTTAACCTTGAAAAATCCACGAAACGGAAGAAATTAAATGTTTGTTGAAGTACTTTTATATCCTAGTAATATAAGTTTATGGAGGAAGACCATTGGACTTTAGTTTGTATCACACATACTACTTATTGTTCAATAAATTGTGCAAACTCGACTTTATCTTTGAATAGAATAAGTAATACAATTGTATGCCTTCTTTAAGTTTATTTTAGCCATCTAGTAAAACAAACAAAACTTTTCCATTTACAACGGTATACTGAAAATCAACTGATAATGTTTAAATACGGGTCAAGATAAAACTTATAGCATTCCACAGTTGAACCCTATGATATCAAATGTAATCAATTATAATGAAATTTTCTATGGCACGAACCATCTTAATCATTGTTTTTAAAACGTATTGTAAAGTGTCATACAATTCAGAGATTGGAGACAAAATATGAAAGTTGATGACAATCTGATACTGAGATCTGATAATCTTATGCTTATATAACAGATAAAACCCCAAAACTACAAGCACTAGTAATTCTTACATTTATTACGTTATGATTTTTTTTATGAAATTCTGCTAGTTTTAAGTTTCACAAAGTTTCGAAACTAAAATATGCCAATATTATCTATAAATCAGGATCGAACGTAAATGATAACAGTACCATCATAAGTCAGAGCCCGTCTTATAGTCCATTTCCATTACATGTAGTAAGTTTAAATGCACAACGCGTTGAAAGTTTTTTTACTTATGTAAGATAGCATTAAATTAATCTAAGTTATATTATAAGATTATTACATGGCATTTTTCATATCGCATGTATTATCAGCCCTAGGTTCAATATCAGCCCAAGAGCCGCATGGCTCGAGGGCTGATATTGACCGAGGGCTGATAATACATGCGATATGAAAAATGACATGTTATGATCTTTTTATCATATGCTTCAACAGTGGACAAAATAACAGATTCATATATTGATCCTTTTACGTTGTTCCCAAATAGAAGTTCAAAGAGTGAAAAGTTCACGGACGTCGGACCCCAAATTTAGTACATTCGATATGAAATCTTTTTAGCATATGCCTCCATAGAGAAAAAAACAACAACATTTTAATAAGGACGAATCGACAATAAAAAAATAATACAACAATATATAATGAACACAATTTAGAAAAGTCAACTTTTTTTTAAAGTAACTTTCTAAATTATGTTTGAAACTTTTAAAAAAGGCATTTATTTGTTGTGTTTTTATGTTTTTTGTTTTTATTATTTTACACTATATGCTTTCCAGTATCAATGTATCCAAATAATTGGTTTGTATACAATTATAATACTTTGTAATGTTTTTCACTGAAAACGTAGCATTGAAGTATATATTTCGGAATTTACCGAGTATCACCGGAAAGCCATGCGATAACGTTACGGAAAGGCATGTGATAACAATCGAAGCATGTAATAGAATCATATTCAAAACAGTGTGGTCGTGGCCATTGATTGACGACCTTAATTATCCCATTGACTGGGACAGATTAGGTGAACTTTTGTCTGTAACGACCACTGCTCACTACTTACTTATTATAGAATTTAAACTGTGGGGTAACCAAAGGTTCTTAACGCCTTCAACAATAAAATAATTCGAAAAATTAATCAGGAATAACCTTTATGTTTTGATTTATATTATTGATATAAATCATAACATCGTGTTATACCTGATTAATTTTTCGAATAACTTCATTTAGGTGTTGAGAACCTTTGGTGACCCCACAGTTTAAGTGTTTTTAACAAGTACATAGTGAGTAGTGGTCGTTACAGACAAACGTTCACATAATCTGACCCAGTCAATGGGATAATTTAGGTCGTCAATCAATGGCCACAGCCACACTGTTTTGAATATGATTCTAAACATATATCAGCATATCAGCCAGCTAAGCACCAATTCGAAAAATATGAAGTTTACGTAAATTTTTATGCTTTTATCATAGAGTAAAATTTATATGTTATTTAGTCTAAGTATATGATAATAATAGATATTCGTTTAAAGTTATATTTCATAGCAAATGTGTGCAAAGTTTGATAAAGATTTACGGATCCATGTTTATTTTAATGAAAAAGCATGTTACTAGTAAAATAAAGGTTATGTTAAGACAAACAATCTTAAATTTGTTTTAACTTATTGTTTATTTTATTTTGATTATTTGTTTCTATAATTTGATTTTATTGAATGTATAACAATGATTGTCATTTAACAAAGACCGCAAATTCACATAAAAATAAATTTAAATATAAAAAGATGAAAATTTAAGACCGATAGCAATTTTTGAAACTCAAAAACCGAATAGCTTTGAAAAATTGTACATCGAAAGTAGTTAAAAAGTTTAAATCGCTTATTTCTTTCTGTTGCAGAAAAGTTTCCAGGACCTAAGACACAGAAAACTTTTTCGATCGTAAACATATACGAGTAAAGAATAATTAAATACATACGTTAAAATGTTAAAACAATAAACTTATTAGCATTTCCTTTTTATATTTTGCCTTTTGTTATTTTCATTAGAATTGGTGAGTAAAGAGGAGGACTAGTTTAAAGTTTCCTCTACATAATTGTAGAAATACATTTTCTACATGAGCAGTTTTTCCCGTTATATAATGGTAACGAAAATTTCTGAACTTTCTAATATGTCCATCATCTTTTAAGAACCTGCTACATTATTTTTTGTCTTCGTCTTACATCTAGAGAAATGTGAGGTATAAGTGAATGCGACAGCAACCCAAAAACACCAAAAACTAAAACTTCTTTAAGGAATATATATCAGTTTATAAGTGTCTTAAAAGAACCAGCTTTATCTTAGTGTTGTCTTTGTATAAAATCTAAAGAAATATGTGGTAAAATTCAATACGACAGCAATCCAACCACACACAAAAACCAAAATTTACAAAAGACATCTATATTAGTCAATTAGTGCCTTTAAGAACCAGCTACATCTTATTTTTATCTTTGGTTTAAATTTTAAAAAAATGAGTTTTAAGTCAATGCAACCGAACTATATACACAAACACTAACTTCCAAAAGGCATCAGGTTTTGTCAATAAGTGTATATACAACACACCAAACTCAAGTTCGCTCTTAGACTGAAAAGGTCGCGACAAAAACAAATTTCAATTTTTCAAACCATATTCCACAAAAGGCAAGACAAACTATAGTTACAAATGGAGCAAATAGTGTCCTACTGATAATGAAACAAGAAACGGGACATTTAGAACTATACATATATTACAACTCTCTATTGTTGAAGATTGTATGTTTTAGCTTTTTGTAGTTGGATTGCTAAAGATTGTATGAGACCTACGGATGTGTTTAGTGTTTTTGTTGTTAGTTGCCAAATCACTGACGCACACCACATATATTGGTCTATTCATATCTATTTTAATTAACATGCTTTAACGATCGCATTCGTAAAGATTTTGATGTATGCTCCCAGATTTTTCCTGTACTTATGCGTCAAATAGAACTTTATCTAGCAGGATGTTATGCGTTCCTTTCAAGAATTTGCTATTTTCGAACCATCTAAGGTTAAAAATTGACCGACAATATCCATGCATTTTGATGAGAGGTAATTATAGATGCATCTTTGACTCCAATCTAGGATGGCAGGCACGTAGGAACATAATACAGGACTCATGATTAATTCACTTAAAGGTCCCTTCGTTAATATCGTTCACAGCCTAGAATAATGTCCAATACATGAATTTCATTTAAAAATTGATATTTTGATGCCGATCCATACTTTTGCATGGAAACACACTTGAACATTATTTAACAATGGACCATTTCGAAAATATATACATGTATAAGCATCTTATTCTTCAAATGCTAGTAATACTATTAGTTGCAAATAATACCATGCACACAGAACGAAATGATGACATAAGCAATTTTATAATTTCAAGATGGCTGCAACTTCGGAACTGAGTCTGGTTTCTTTTTTAAGGTAAAAAAATGAAAGAAACCAGTAAGAAAATCAAAACAATACGCGCATTCAAGCATAAAATTATTATCTATTTGCAAAAATAGCAAATGGGAAAGGACGCAAGTTAAAAATCATTTTTGCTACTTTTGAAAATTAATAATAGTTTTATGTTTGGATGTTGCTATGATTATACTTTATAAAGTTAGTAAATTCAAGATAGTCGAGTGGAATATGTCACTAGTATATAATGATCAAACATGAACTTTGATTTTAATATTGTTTAGCAAATGACTTTATGATAAATACTTTTCGAAAAAAATATTTGTAAAAACTGGTTTAAAACTCAATTAACAAAGTGGATTTTCAGATGCAAGATACCCTTGGAATTCTGTTTTTTTTTATTCGTTCTTAGAAGTTCCATTTTTTATTTGATTTGATTTAGTTTCAAAAGTCGTTCCATTCCCAAATGAAATTAAACACAAATCGTATCTGGCATTTATATCCTATATGAGATACTCGACTGACGCCATGATAATTTTGATGATGTGTGAACCTTTTTCCAATTGGCTGAGTGTTTAACTTGAGATGACAGATTTGAAATACAAATAATAAATTAACTATCAATAAACATATTTTTACTACACATTATTGCATATTGCTGTGTTTATGTTTCCTTATTTAACTGCAAATACAGAACCAGATTCTTTGTTGTTCCCAAACGCGACTAACATATCATCAGAATTTGTGCCTTCAGATGAGATCCCCGCAATCTGTCCAATAACAGCAACGTTTGATGGCGTAGGAACTTTCCATTGCATTTCACCATTAGAGTCCAATGACATGATATAATTTGCGATAGTAGATGTCTTAACCGTTATTCCAAAAATAACATTGTCATTGCCCTTATCGTCACTTCGAGACACCATCATGTCCGACGTCACTTCCGCTGCGCCTCCTACCATTGATGTTAGATTGACTGTAAGTTCGATTGATCCATCTGTAGGATTCACCTTGTAGATTGAACTTTTGCTTTCTGACAAAAGCCAGATTGGAATTGCCACTTCTTGAACTGATTTGCTTGATATTGCGTCGAACAATTTAGATTTTGTTTTTATATTAGACTTAGATTTATGTTTCAGTGAACCATTTATTTCGTACATTGCCATGCGCGATGCAGATATTGTACGTTTATATAAAAGTGAAACGTCGTCCCCATCGTCTTTTATTGCCCAGAACATTGGCGGCATATCTCCATTAGTTTCTGGTGGCGGTAAAATGACATAGATAACTTCCTCTTGTATGTTAGCCATTATTAGAGGGTTACCTTGAACTGGTTGTCTTGGTTTAAACCTCAGTGTTGTGTCTTTCTCGTTTGCCTTTAATTTTTTCGACAGTCTGCTATTTTTTGTTTTGGTATCTTCCCTTTCAAAATTGAAATACCATGTTGTATGAAGCCGATCAACCATTCGTAGGAAAATATCAACTGCATATAAACGCCGCATACCAAGAATGTTTGGCTAAAAATATATATTTTCAAGTGAATTAAGTTAATCAATCAAAGCAAGCAAAATATATATGCAATTTTTGTAAGATATTTTTTACAAAAAGATGTTTAAATATATATTGGTGTCTATTACAAATAATTACAAGAATCAATTAGCGGCTAAGATCAAGAGTTTTGCAAGTATTGAAATTTAATTCTTTTTATATATCCTTTTCGAATGGATTCTTTTGTATTGTATTGTATTGTGTTTTTATTTTTTTCATGGTTTTGTTTTCTTTATTGCTGTTGGTTTCTTTGTGCGTAAGAGGCATACGAAAAGTAGAACCCTTTCAATTACATTTTTTTCCAATTTACACTTATACTTTATTACTCCATATATTTATAACAATATTAATATACGCAACCATTCTGCTTTCAGGAGTATCTTCGTCTGGTCTGAACTCCGTCAACACATAGACACGTGTCCCAACAATTATAGGGGTGGATACTGGCAGAAATGATCCATTGAATCTCTCAACCGAACCATTAAAAGATATTGAAGCGAGTGGTATACCAGCTATAATGTAAAATGGCATCAAATATTGTAAAATAAGAGTATATTTTATAATGAGTTTATTTACTACAAGAAAGTACTAAGCTGCAAACACATTTTGGAAAAAATGTGCGTGAAATGTTTTTTGTAAATCACAATTTGTGGACGAATATTATAATTCATTAGGATTAGAATAAAAAATACCTGTTTTATTGGGTATAAGACTAAACTACCGGTATCAATAGAAAATAAGACTTAATTATACATTTATGTCTACATGGAGCATCGTATACATTACCTGTATCCATTGCGAACATTACACCATTCATCGAAGCAAATACCAACATTCCATTATCGGAAAGCTGTACACTGTAAGAGAAATTAACTGTTTAGCACTTTGACTTTTTCCCCCTACTTTTTTAAAAGCATTTTAAACAGATTTTGTTTTTCATTTTTTTGCCAATTTCATGCTCTAATGGTATGTCCTTTTTCTTTGTTCACAATAGAACTAGAAAGCTAAATCTATTCATGTTTATCTCACCTGGCCCAAAGAGGCCAAGTGAGCTTTTTTCATTACAATCATCATTGTGGTATCTAGTTAACAAAATGTGTCCGGTGACCCGGCCAACCAACCAAGATGGCCACCATTGTTACAAAAAGAACATAGGGCTAAAATGTAGATTTTGGCTTATATCTCTGAAACCAAAGCGTTTAGAGCAAATGGTATAAAATTGTTTATCAGGTCAAGATCTACCTGCTCTGAAATTTTCAGATGAATCAGAGAACCCGTTGTTTGGTTGCTGCCCCTAAATTGATAATTGTAAGGAAATTTTGCCGTTTTTGGTTATTATCTTGAATATTATTAAAGATAGAGATAAACTGTAAAGAGCAATAATGTTCAGCACAGTAAGTTCTACAAATAGTTCAACATGACCAAAATGCTCAGTTGACCCCTTCAGGAGTAATTGCCCTTTAAAGTCAATTTTTAACGATTTTTTCAAAATTTTTGTAATCTTTTACAAAACTCTTCTCCCCTGAGGCTACTAAGACAAATTTAACCAAACTTGCCCACAATCATCATTAGGGTATCTAGTTTAAAAAATGTGTCCGATGACCTCGTCCATGAACCAAGATGGCTAAAAGTAGTACATGGGGTCAAATGCTGTTTTTGGCTCATATCTCTGAAACCAAAGCATTTAGAGAAAATCTGATGATTATTCATTAGGTCAAGATGTATTTACCTGAAATTTTCAGACCAATCGGGCAACTTGTTGCTGGGCTGCTGCCACTGATTTGGTAATTTTAAGAAAATTATGCAGCTTTTGATTATTATCCTGAATTTTATTATAGAGATAAACTGTAAATAACAATAATGTGCAGCAAAGTAAGAGCTACAAATAAGACGACTCGAGACCAAAGCCTTAGGAGTTATTGTCATTTATAGTAAATTTTAAACAATTTTCATAAATTTTTTCCACTGACATCTCTTGGCCAATTTCATTATAGATAGAAACAAACCTGGTTAGAGATAATTGTAAGCAGCAAGATTGTTCAATAAAGTAAGATCTACAAACTCATCACCAACACCAAAACACAATTTTGTCATGAATCCGTATGTGTCCTTGTTTAATATGCACATATACCAAGGTGAGCGACATAGGCTCTTTAGAGCCTCTAGTTTAATTTATATTCCCCTAATCAAAGCTCTGATTCCCTGTCTGAGTTTGCTTTTCCTTTATGTCAATTTTGGTTTTGCGAGCTCTTCAGCGTTTGATAAAGGTATTGGATTCATAAAAGTTTTTACTTAAAACGTCACCGAGTCAATTGTCGAAAAGCGCAACTTGTGTAGTAAAAGTTTCGAAAAGCGAATCTTTTGCAGTAAATAAAGGCAACAGCAGTATACCGCTGTTCAAATGTCATAAATCGATTGAGAGAAAAGCAAATCCGGGTTTCAAACTAAAACCCCTTAGGTAACACATAATAGTGTCAAAAAGCAAATTTTGTTCAGTAGTAGTGTCGGATAGTTTATCTTGTGCAGTAAAAAAAGAAACGTTAAATGTAAAGTGTCAATTTCAAAATTTAAATTGAAACAAAGATTTACCATTAAGCTTTATCTTTCGATAAAAAAAATATTTCTGAAAAGGAATTATGTACCGTAACGTTATTGTTCTGATAACCACACATTATTGGTTGGTGTTCTAATAGGGACTAACCGTGTCCCTCTTATTGCAGATTGTTTTCTTTGTTGTTTTGAACCACAGTTATGGTTAAATTTCACGAATACCAAACGAGACACCAGTTGATAGATGATTTTTATAATACTTGCAAACATTTAGACGAAACAAAAACAAAATCCATTCCATTCCTTTCTCAATTATATTACTAAAAACAACGTCTATAATGACAATATTGTTACTTATAAATCTCATGTTTTAAGCGTTGTATTCATGTTCTAAGAGAGCAAACATCCATCGCTGGCAAAAATGAAGTATTCAAAACATTAAACTGATGTATTCCAACCATACTTTTGAACGGAACATATTGAAAATTATTTAACAAAGACAAATTGACCATAACTGATAAGTTTTCAGACAACGCTGCAAACCTTGATAACACGAATACCATTTCATCAATCGAAGAGATATTGATAGTACACAGTAGACGAGGTTGACTTTTTTTATCATGTCATAACGGAAAGTAGATCTTTATGAAACAATATAGTTCCTATGCATAGCTGTAACTTTGTAAAGAATTAATATGTTTGGTATTTTTGTTATCAAATCAACGTTCAAGGACTTGTAATCACAGAAGAACATTTGTTAAACAATTTTTATTATAAAAAAAATTATTATGAAATTGAAAGAGGAGCTATGGTATTTTTTTAGTTTTTCACCTTCATCAATGTGAGGAAAACCTGTTTTGGACGATTTCATATACCATTTTAATTCAGTTTTGTTTAAGATTCAGAGTCGAGTTAATGTATATGATTAAGCGTTTTTGCAAGAAATAAATAATTGTCTGATACAATTACTGAGTTCAAAATCCTTATATATGTTGTGTACAAGTTATCATTTTGTACAAATTATAATTTGTATAAAAAAATTGTACAAATTATAAATTGTATTTTGACTTTGTAGAAATTATAATTTGTACAAAAAGTGTTTGTACAAATTACAATTTGTACAAAAAGTGCTTGTACAAATTACAATTTGTACAAAATAAGGCTTAATTCCACTTATAACTTGTACAACAATTTATCATATGGTTATTGTAATAAAAATGTGTTGATACTCACTATAAAAACTTTTCAATGCTGTTTTTATATTTGTCATATTGATTCATTTATATTGCCTTGAGGTTATAAATTGAACTCCTGTTCACTGGTCATTCACATATCAAGATCATCGTACCAAATTTAGCGTGCTTAGAGCTCTGAAATCTAAGAGAGCTGCTGAAGTTGCTTATCAATTACTTGACATTTTCGTCTCTTTGATGCACCCAATATCCTCAAAAGCGATAATTGGAGAGAGTTCATTGCACATATAATCATTGAACTGAGATCGTTATTGTCAGAATTAGTAATAGTTCATGGGCGACCAAGACATCCCCAAAGTCAAGGGTCTGTAGAAAGAGCAAATGCAGACATTAAATAAATGCTCATATCATGGATGAATGACAATGACACAAAACAGTGGTCTGAAGGTTTGCGCTTCGTACAATTTCAGAAAAGTATATCATATCACAGAGTATTGATCAAACGCCTTATCGTACTCTGTTTGGTTCTGACCCAAAGATAGATTTATCTTCATCTTCTTTGCCCAAGGAACTTTTTGTAAAATCTTGAAACTGAGGAAGATTTAGAGAAAGTGTTCAAAGAGGTTTCAGAGGAGAACAGAGAAATTGAGATCGATGGCACGGATGAAAACACAGATGCCGAATCAGTAGAATCAGAAAGGGAACCTTACGATTATGTGACTGATAGTGAAACTGAATCAACTAGAAAACTATTGAAGTTGTATCAGAGGAAGTCGAAACCCCAATCATTCGTGCAAGAAAACGTGCATTCTCTGACCAACAAATCCAAGCAGATGTCCTTACATGAAATACAAAACAGAAACTGAGTGAGTTATCTGTTTGAGACAATGCTATTATCCCAATACCACAGTATGACCGAGCACCGACCGATCCGAGGAATATACAAGGTGTTGTTGTGGAAGTAGGAAATTTAGGCTATCGTGTAGGGACAATAGCTGGTAATTTATCAGGAGTCCTAAGCAGAAACCAACTAGAATCAATTAGTGACTCTTCTTTGTCCGTTACACAAATTCCAGATTTACAACTTTGTCTAGGGAAGCTGTGAAATTGTTTTCAAAAACTGGTGGTTTTCTTTCTTGCAAATGTAAAGGCGGTTGTAACAATTCAAAGTGTAAATGCAAAAAGCAGAGTGTAAGGTGTCATGGTTCGCTCACCTGCTCCAACAAATAAGAGCATTGTATTTAATTGTATAGTACAGTAAATAGAGTTATCAGTGTGTTTCATATTGATTGGTACTTAAAATTAAAATTATGTTTTATAATTTGATTTGAAACTTATTCTATGTAAAATATTGTACAAGTTAAAAGTGAAATTACGCCTCATTTTGTACAAATTATAATGTGTACAGGCATTATTTGTACAAAATGATAACCTGTACACAATATATATATAGCTTATTGATTTTTAGGTTTATTTTATTGTTCAAATTCAGATCAATTTACATAGTAACCTGAATAAGATATATAGCTGACAAGATATTTTATTCAGGTTACTATGTAAATTAATCTGAATTTGAACGAATAAATAAAACTAAAACTCTTTGATTTATCCCGTTTAACAAATGACATTTGCGCGGGAAGTTCCTCCACTGACCTTTGTAATTTTAATAGGAGTTATTTTGTTTGTCGATTATATTAACGATTTATTCTCCTTTTATAGAATCAACAAAACGAAGGCAATATTAGTATATCGCAATTCAATAGTCATAAATCGTTTTAACTGAAACAAATCCGGGTATAACATCCTTAAGATGATACTCGGTGTTGTGTCCTTGACAAAATCCATACCCCTCCAGTATATTTGTTTTATTCTACTTGTAATTATGCTGTCAGGCAACCGGATTGTTAGAATCCTTGGTGGACAACCCACAGTGATTCCAATCCGGCGCAATGTAACCTCATAATCATACAACTTTTAACTGCTTTGTATATATGCCTTTTTGTACTTCTTTGTTGCATATTTGTTTTTATAGTGATTAAGATTATAACAATGTTGACTGCTATACCCCTATTTTTGAAATTTTTACATATTATGTCTGTTTGTTTTGTTCACACAACGTAGTCAATATAATGAAAATTCATGCAACTGTCATACAAGTGAGAGGTTAAGCTAGCTATAAAACCAGGTTTAATCCCATATTTTCTACATAAGAAAATTACCAAGTCATGAATATGACAGTTGTTATCCATTCATTTGATGTGTTTAAGCTTTTGATTTTGCTATTTGAATAGGGACTTTCCGTTTAGAGTTCAGTAATTTCGTGATTTCACTTTTTTCTGCACACTGTGGTCATTTTCACCACCCTTTAGATGTTTTGGACCAATGCAGAAAATTTGCCATAAGGAATACCAGAGCCATATGTGCTAATATAGGGCAAAGTAATCTCAAGATATGCAATTTGTAGTCTTGCTTTAAAAGCATATCTGACGTAATTTACACAGAGTAACCTTTCTTTCTTCAAGCGTATTCACCTGTTTAATCCACAATCTTTTTATTAATCAGTACTGAGACTTTCTGAAGCATTAAAACAACTGACTACAGAACAGAACTATAATTTAACATTAAACAATTCTGTACCAAGAATGTCTGATGATGTAACACATTGTTGGGAGTGGACCATGATGGAAATGAATAGGCTTACCTGGAAAATGACAATCCCTTACAAAATTTATACAAATTCTTCACAAAGCGCGTATTAAAAGTGCAAACATAAAACATCAATAGTAGAAACTTTCGATAAAATCACTGAGTGTGTGTACAGCAGCGACAACCTAAAACAAAATCTGTATAAACAAGTAGGAAAGCAACAAAAAGAAAACAAAAGCCACTAATAGCAAAACAAACACAACAAAAAAAGGAAATTAATAGAGACCTTCAACATCAGGATTTGTTTCAGGCGTTCATCGTCCACTTGTATTTGAGGATAGCTGAGAACTGACTGATTCTGATGAGGACGGGGTAACTGTAATTATGTGTTATAATCAATGGACGTTACATGTTATGTTAGTGTGTGTTACCTGTATAATGGAAACAGACTAGGATCAACTGGTTTAGATGGTTTGATTTGTGTTCCATCCGCTTCATATTTCACCATGTAATGTCCATCAGTTCCAATGATACCGCCTTCTATATCCATCACAGGCAGGGAAGGATCATGGAGAACAGTATCGTACCACATCTGATTACCGTTATCGCTACCAATACCCACATAGCCACTGTAATAAGTAAACTATTTTTAAAAGATTTTTTTTCTTCTAAACTTATGAAATTTTCGATGTTTTAATAAATGAGAAATAACCAAGGTAGTTGTGTAATTGTAGCGTAACTGTAAACGTTTATTGTTTTCTGATCTTTGGTCGGGTTGTTGTCTTTGCGACACATTCCAAGTTTTCCTTCTTACAAAAACAATTGATAGTACAACTTACAATCAAAATCCTGAAAAATACCTCCAAAGGAATTACGATTTACTGATTCTGAATAGATGCATTATATTATGTTATTATTGTATTTAAGTAAGACAAGCAAGCGCCAAAGGTTATCAAGATATATTGACCATAAGTCAGAAATATCAGACCATCTTGTAAGGCTAAAGTTTACATGATACACTGCCATGGAGTGAATTGAAATAAGTTCAAATGGTACGTATTTTAAAATGTGTGTATATATGTGAACTTAGAATTTGCGCGGAGTTGCTGACCTTAGTTATGGCTTGGTCTTCTGCTTTTTTTTTTATTATACTTAAACGGATATTAATTATTCTTAATTCAATTAAGGTAGACAGTAAAAATGTATTGGTGTTGGCACAATATATATGTATTGCTGTATTATGAGGTGGATATCTTAATTGCAAACCGAAGCCAACTTGTGATACTATAGCACAGGTTAAAATGATTTGCTTAAAAAATACTGAATTTAGTACGTATGTCGCAAATACAAAATTTCAATTCTGGTATCTATGATGGGTTTATTTACATTTATGGTGGTAGTTTGTAGTGACGTCAATAATATTAACGTTTCCGACACGTCATTGGTCGTCTGACACTGCAATATATCTTGTACTTTTTATGATGTTAATCTTTGAAGGGACACTCAATGTTATTGTTGGTGTAATTAACTCATCCTTTGATGTCTGGTATTTTGTAGGGACATACAATTTTATTGATGGTACCGAAACATCATAAACAACCTGGTATGAATCTCATTAATGCACTTACTTTGATTTTGGTCCGTTGTAGGGACATACAATATTATTGATGGTACCGAAACATCCTAAAACTACCTGGTATGAATCTCATTGATGCACTTACTTTGATTTTGGTCCTTTGTGAGAACATACAATATTATTGATGGTACCGAAACATCCTAAACTACCTGGTATGAATCTGATTAATGCACTTACTTTGATTTTGGTCCTTTGTAGGGACATACAATATTATTGAGGTTTCCAACACATCCTAAACTGTCTGGTATGGCACCGTATGTTGTGTTCCAGAAAACTGCAGGCTCCTTTGATTGAATGTCGATCAAATAAGAAAATGTTCCTGAAGGTCTGCATCCATACGCAGGACAACTCGATATGACAGCACAATATGTCACTTGGACTAGTATTCCGAAAATTAAAAGACCGTGCAGCATTTTGATTTCAATATAAGCATATGCAATTGTCTACCTAACAGATTATAATAAATTGTTCAATCTGTTTGATACATTATATAAATATATATCTGGAGATTGGTGTACATATATCTATATAAATATGATAACTACAGACAATCTAAAGTTCGATCTTTATCATTACCCAGGCCCTAATTGTCGGACACCCGTTTCAATTAAAAAGTAGTCTATTTTGTTACTTATTGCAGATAAAACGAAACAAACGACAAGTCATCATTTACAATTTGAGAAAAACAATTTTAATCGGAAATAATGTGTAATAATTGAATATACAATTGCCTGTTGTCATTAATAAATTACAATGTAGTAATTTCCGAAACAATGAGAGATCCTTCCTTTTATACAATACGGTAAACAACTGAGTTATACATATTCTATATTTTGTATACTAGTAGGCTATTTGGCAGAGTATATATTGCTAGTATAAGTCTTCCATTCAGCTCAACTGTTATAGATTTGTATTTATAACTTGCAAATTCTTCTTAGGCCATAAAAAAGAACAGGTTTGTTTGCCCTAACCCTACCTACCCCAAAAAATAGCTGCCTACTCAAAATCTTATATTGTCCTGGTGTGGAAATATTTGTTTTTTATTCAGAAAGACACGAAGACTAATAAACATCTGATACTTAAATTCTCTTTGCCAAAAAAAAAAGAAGATGCCTATCTAACTACCGACTGTCTCGATGTTGGATAGGGTTTTGGGCAAACCAAAATATTTTTAAGTGTGGCCTTACTATCTGAACTAGATTTGTGTTCAACTGCATAAATATTTCCGGCAATTTTACCAATCTGCCAATATAGCCGATACAAAAACTATACTGAAATCAACAACTTATATGTTTTATGAGCCCGAAGCGCTTGTCTATGATTAAGGTTAATACAGGGAGATTGTATATCTGTGTGTTGTCTCTTTCATGTGTCTCCGTCTTTCTTTGTCTTTTCTTCAAAGCAAAAACAATATCAGTGTGTGTAAGATGTTACATTTGTACTTGAATTAATGATTAATGAAGATGTCTAGTGAAAATAAAATCAAATTTAAAATTGACAAAAATAACTGTATTGAAGATACGCATGGATTTACCGTAACTATTTAGTGCTTTGTTTCAATAACATGGTTCATCAAATATTTTTTTATGATATTCTGTTGTCCATTTCATTGTCACCATTCCGGGATACCATTATGTCTGGAGTTACTTCACCTTCACCTTCAAGTATAGTGGACAAGTTAAAAGTATTTTTCACAGATCCATTCAATATTGATCAAGGTAGTTAATAAGTATAATAACCAACCAAAGAAGATAAACCAGGCTCCAATCAAAACGATCTCATTTGGTCCTATACTGATATGCATAAAACTACTTAAGTTAAGATTCGGTCCAAAAAGATGGATTGTTCTACATGTACAACGATGAATCAACAACCTGTACCAAGTCAGGACTATGACCACTGTTATCAGTTCGGTTGATCTATTTGGGTTTTTGATTTTGCCATTTTATTTCCGTTTTGAATTTTCCTCGGAGTATTTTGTGATTTTACTTACTAATACTACGATTGGATATCTTAACCATATCAATTATCTAAAGCACACAAAGAAATATTTATACTCCAAAACAACTTCATTTTAGGTTAGCTTATGTAGCCAATGCATCGAAGAGAACATCAATGTTCATATAAATAATATATATTGTTTCAAAACTTTGTCGAATTATTAAGGACTTCTTCCCAATGTAAAATAACGCACGAATTTCTTTTCAAAGTTAACTCCAACTAGAATATACACTTTGCTGTTGTAAATGCCAATGAACCTATTTTATCTGTTAGATTGTATGGATACCTTTTTTGGATGTTGAAAAGAATATCATATGCACGACATTGAGATTGATTGTTCTTCATTAGTCCTGTTTAGTGTACCCTATGTAATGTTGTTATTCACTATGGTGTGTATTTTATTTGACAAAAAATGAATCTTGTTTTGTTAATTGATTCTAATCTCTGTTGCTTTATTGTGTTAAAACTGGTTCCGTTCATCATTTATTAACTTTTTATTGTATTCCAAAAACAACTGACTGTGAAAATGAATTTCCATAACCAAAAGCAACAAGCATATCATCTGAATCGGCTTCTTTATATGATATGCCAGCGATTTGTTCGATTACAGAAACGTTATATGGCGTTTTTGTTTTTGTATACCACCTCTTGCATCTAATGATACGACTAAATTGTGGTTTATTGACCCCATAACTGTGACACCGAATGTTAAACTTTCCATTTCATTGTCCCTTTTCGGGAAACCATAATGTCTGAAGTCACTTTCGCTTTACCTCCAAGTATAGTGGATAAGTTGAAAGTGGTTTCCACAGATCCATTTAGTGGTAAAACTTTGTAAATAAGGTTGTTTCTCTGGGTTAAAAGCTAAACTGGGATTTCGGTAGTCTTACTTAATCTACTTGATCTAGAAGCGATATTTTTTCAGTAAATTCGATGTGTACTTTTCCTCTTTTTGTCTTCTTTCGTTAAGTGATCCATTTGTTTCATACATTGCCATTCGGGATGAAGGTATACATCTTTTATAAGACAGACTTGAACTGTCACCTTTATCCTTGATAGCCCAGAAAGTTCTCCATCGGGCATCGGTTTTACCTAACGGGGCTGGTAAAATAATGTAAACAGAATGTCGTAGAGAATCGGCCATGATTAGTGGATCACCTTGAACGTCACCAATCTTCTGTTTTCTAGATTTGAATCGTAGGACCTTTCCATTGTTTTCGTGTATTTGTTTTCTTTGGTTCAAACCGAAAGTTAAAGTGTCGACACTTTTCTTATGTTTTACTAGAATTTTCGTCTCCAACTCAAAGTCGAAGTACCAAGACATATGAAGTCTATCAGTCATTCTCAGAAATACATCGATTGCGTAAATCCTTTGCCTTCCTTCGACTCCAGACTGTAACACATTAAAGTAATTACTATACTATATATAAAAATATTAATTTTCGCGAACCATTTAGGTCACGGAAATTCCAAAATATGGCATCAGTAAGGAGAGTTGTGCAAATAATGTGAATACACAGAACCCCCATCCAAATTATCTTTAGCTAAAAGTATTCATCATTTTCTATTTTATATGTACCAGCAACATTCCATTTTTCTATAATTTCGATTGAAATATTCCAAAATCTGAGTTAAAATCGATCGAATGCCCCAAATAAACATTGTCTGATTGGTTGAAGTACTGTGGCGTCAATGATTAGCATAATAAGCCTCGATGTAAAGCACACGCTTCACATGAATAAGGAGAGTTTTACAAACAATGTGAATACACAGATCCTCCATCCTATTTATATTTTTCTGGAAATGTTGCAGTGTTCATCATTTCTGTTTTGATTCTGCTCACAACATTCCATTTTTTCTATAATTCCGATTTAAATATGTGGAACCCGCAATAAAAATAGATGGCCTCAATGATCTAATAGCAACGCAAAAAATTCCGTTACCCTGAGTTCTACGATGTTACATTAGACTGGGATCCGGCCCAATCTAGCTGCGCGTCGTAAGGTCAAGATTAGCCAGGATCCCAGTCTAAATTATGTTACATAAACCCAAAACCATATCACACAATTACAGAACTTTGCGCTCAAATGTAATTCTTGGGGAAGTATACGGGTAACTTCGTTTACGAAAATTTATACACACTTTATCATTAACATATTACCTGGCTTTTGCATATTCACTATTTTTTATTCTGAACTGTAGTCGAATTCAATTCTATACATTTTTTTTTTACATGAAGCAATAGGAGTAAGAATATTTATTTAGCGCCAATTTAACCAGCATCACAACAAAATTATTTACCGGTATTTTTGTGAAATTTCAGTTCTATAGGTTATCAATTAGAGAAATGTTGGCAAGTATTACTTATTTATGTTAAGGTTCTACTGATGTGATTCTCTAGACCTTTTTGACGGTCCGTTTTATCCTTTTTATCTCAATACTATCTCCGATGACAGGAATGTCAACTCGACCTATTCGTGTCGAAAGTGAAAATCCACTCTATTTGATGAAATAATTTCTTCTTCAACGGTTCATGCATTATTTTTGTATTATTTGATAACCAATCACATTCACGTTGCATGTTTGCATGAAAATGGTTATGTACATGTATTAGTGAATTGTAAGGGCGATGCAGCATGCGAGGTCAGTGCGCGATCACGTGACATTATTATATGTAAACAAACATGCTCCCCGTGTAACACGTGTCTGAATTATCCTTTTAAAGTGTTATGAATCTTTCAATCACTATTTTATGATATTTTTCTTTTTGTTTTTAGGTTTGCATATCAGTAGTCCAAGTGAATTAGAAATAGTTCCGAGTTGTGTGTGTGTTTTTTTTTTTAATAGTCTATAGAATTAGAAGGTAAGTCTACATAAGTTATATTTACATGTAACTAAAGTCTAAAAAGATGACTCCACTTTCCCTCTATATTTAAAACCCGCTTACCAATTTAAACAGCATTTGCTCCCCTTGAAAGCTAATTTGCCCCTTCCCCGTCATTTCCCTTTAAATTTGCTCAAAAGTCATACTTATAGTCCATTTACATTAACGGCTGATTTGTGATTTTACCAAATTTTCATATTGAACACATTTGACCATTCAGTATAAGTTCCCATGTTTTTTTGTCTTATATGAAGGAGGTTTTAGGTCATCTTTTTCTAAACACCTTATTGCTATTTGTCTGTCTGGATTGTTAAAACCACAAAATCAGATAGTGATGAATATGCAAGTTTTCAACAATCCCGGAAATTACACTTTATTTAATTATCGCTATTTAGTCCAATCTGGGAAAAACAGTAATACACTGTATGTACAACTTTCTGTTTGGGTCATGCGACTGAAAATAAAGGTTTTTTACTAGAGAGCTGAGGGAGGAAAAACTTTAGAAAGCGATCATCAAGAAACTTTAATAGTTAATAATCCACTATTTTTCGAAATTGAAAATTGAAGTAAAAAATTATTTTGTTTTAAGTATTTACAATAAGTTAAAACGGGTCTCATTAAAAAGTATTGTGCATGGTGAATTGTTTCAACGGCCCCCAGATAGCTTCAACTGGATGAAAAAGTTGTGTAATTTTAGAATTCATCCGGTATGGAATAAATAGCGATTAGGTGTATTGACATCCACGAAAAAATATAGGAAGTAAGATACATGTAACTCCCCTTTAGGTTTTGATAAATATTGGATATGACATTAAGAAGTTATAAAACTGTATTCTTTGAATATGTTTCTAGCGTAACATGCACGCTTAGTACTGCTTTTTATACGTCCGTCAAAGACGGGACCTATTATGGTATACAAATGTCAGGTGTCCGTCTGTCTGTCCAGCGTAAACATGTGGCACCGTAACTTGAGAACGACTTATCCAAATTTCATGAAACTTAATATAATTGTTTCTTATGATGGTCACATGATCTGTATACTTTTTGGTGAAAATAAGATTAAAACTTTTTGAGTTACGGCACATTGTAACTTAAACAGGGGGGTGTTTTTTTCACATGTCACACCGTATCTCAAAAACAATTCTTGATTATGGCTTAAAACTTTAAACACTTCTTAGTTACATTAATCTAAATATCTGTATACTTTTTGGTGATGATTCAAAATTTCATATTTGAGTTATTAAGTATTTATCATGTTTTTTCCAAGTCCGGATCCATAATTAGTTTCAAAAACCGGAAGTGTGCCATTTGGCCACAGACCACAATTAATTTCTCTATCATTTCTTTAGAACATTTTGTATCATTAAAAAAATTTCTGGATCCGCCACTGGATATACAGTATCTAACAGAAGATGAAAAAGGGAACAATATGGTGAATTTTAGAGATTTATATTATTTCATGTACATGCATTTGAAATATATCAGATATATTGTTTGATTTTTTTTAGTTCTAAGTTCCAAGGTGACCTAGCTTCCATTTTAGAAATCGGATTTAAATGCTAGTCTATCAGAGGGATTTTTCCTTTTAATTGGTTGTAGATACATGTATGGAATCTTTTTTTACCATGAAGTCAGATTTGAAAATGACTTTGGGAATGAAGATGTTGTAAAGACTGAATGTCAGTTTTAGTCTTATATACAAACATGTATGTACTTTATAATTTTAGTCTTGCATGTATATAATTATGTGTACAATACATATATCACTGATTCAGTGGCAATGGTAAATAGACACTGACAAGTCTTAGATCTATAATATTTTATAGTTTTGAATGTTTTGTCCATTGACTAAAACTAGGTGGAGGTTTGTGTGTTCTTATTTCCAACAGAGGTACACTCAACATATTATATCAATATGTGCATTAAGCAAATTGATAGTTGCTAGATACGGAATGATTATACAACAAGAAAGTTTTAACCTGTGTATATATATACTTAAAATATGTTAAAAAAAATCATGTCTTTTTCAGGACTTCTGAATCCAACCATGTAGTATGGAATGTCGTTGAGATGTGGTTTTGGTCAATGGATGTTAATGAAGGACAAGTAGTACAAAGTATATCACTGGATTTAGCTCTTTGTCCAAGTGTATTATTAAAGTACTTTGCTTTGAGCTCAGTTCATTGTTATGCAATTCATTCTTTGTGAAATAAAGATTTGACAGAAGACTCTCATGTACAAGGATTTGTCAAAGTAGTACCACCTCTATTTACAATGTAAGTATTAGGGAGATAAAAGCATTCTATTTTGATTTGAACCAAACATATTATATAAAAAAAGAACAAATTTACCCAAGAATGCTACTCCCACTACTAGCAATATGATGCTAGGTTGTTTTAATACATCTGTAGACTTTACTGCCTACTTATGACTCAGTCCTGAGTGTAAATGGTCCTTCAACTATGTGGGGAAAAAATTATAAGGCCTATCTAGGCTTATCAATTTTGAAACTATATTTCATTGTACATATTTGAAATTTTTATACAACCACAGAAATTTTTGCAGTTGAAATACATGTAGGTATCCTGTCGTCGTCTTCCCAAGACGGATGGTTTCCAGATAATAACTTCAGTATAAGTAAAAAGGAAGCCATTAAATTATAACATAATATTTATAATCATAAAAGGAAGCTTGGGATTGTTTTGGGGCGGTTATATATATATAGTCCCTAAGGTTTATGAATAAGGGTTCCAAAGGTGACCAAAACAAGCATTAATCTTGTGTCAGTACAAAAAGTTGTGTATAAGTATTTCAATTGTTTTGAAACTGTACCATAATATTTAATACCATAAGTAGAAGTTTGGGGTCTATTTTGTGGGTTATGGGGCAAACAGTCGAGGAATTGAGGGCCAAAAACAAACATTTTTGTAAATTCAAGGCAATAAATTGGAGTTATCTTTCTTTGTCCAGAATGGTTGTTGAATTAATATTACCTAAAACCATTGCTTTATGAAATCTTCTTTGAAAATTGGAGTTATCTGTCTCTGTCCAGAAAAGTAGTTGAATCGACTTAAAATAATGCTATGTATACAATATACAATGCAAAATTCACTTTACTACCAACTGATAAATTTAAGCAGTCTTTAAGGTGGCTCGGGTTTATTCGAAGTTTCTATCAGAAGTGCCGTATTTTTGGTTATTTTATTCTTTAAAGAAAATGAATCAAATTGGTCGAAAAAAAATAGGGGGTCACGGACCATTTAAGCTCAAAATTTTACTTTTAAACAGGTATGTAAAAGGGACCATTTTTCAAAGAAATGATAGGGGAAATAGAGGTGTTGACATATTTTTTTTCGGAATATCAAAAAACGTTCTATGACAATTGTTCCAAATCTGTAATATGAAAAGCTGGAATACAGCTTCAAAGAATGAGCCAATAAAAAACATAGGTCACCGATAAGGAAAAAAAAATATTTTGCCTTACAACCCAAATTTTGGCGGGAAAATGGTAAAAATGGGTGAAATGTCATTTTGACCCTTTAAAAAATACCGATAATAACGAAAATATTCTATAAGTCACATAACTACAATGATTTAATATTTCTAATCAATCAAAAGATTAAAAAAAATTACGACAAATACTTTTGTAATTCATGCGTGAAATTATGCGCAGTCGAATAGTCCCGAGCCACCTTAATAGCCATTCAGTGATTACAAGCACTTTGATTATCATTCTAGGGTTATCCCCTTTCACAAATGGAAAAATTTCTCAAGTTTGTCTCAACTAAATTTAGTGAAATGTGTATACAAATGCTTATTACCGGTACCTCTAAACTTGGTTTAAGTTCAATTTTTAGCAGCTTCACTTTTACAGTTCTTGATTTATGTACCTTTATAACGTTATATGCTAGCGGAGGCATCATACCCATGACTGTATGACATTTACACTTTAATACTTTATGATGTATTAAAATGAGTAGTTGAATAATTACTGTTGCAAACTCCATTAAAAATTTGATTTGACATCATTTTTATACAACCGCAAAAATTGAAAACTTTTTGGTTGTACATTGGTATCACGTTGGCATCATCGTCTTCATCCAAAGACATTCGGTTTTCGCACTCTAACTTCAGTAAAAGTAAAATGGAAATATATGAAATTTAGACACAAGATTTATGACCATGAAAGGAAGGGTGGGATTGATTTGGGGTATTTTGGTCTCAACAGTTTAGGAATAAGGGGCCAAATTAGCATTGTTCTTGGTTTTTGCTCCATAACTTAAGTTGGTTAACAGAAATCTATGATATTTTAACATAAGGTCTATGGCCACATAAGGAGGGTTGGGATAGATTTTGGTAATTTTAGTTCCAACAGTGTAGGATTTAGGGGCCAAAAAACAGGCCCCAAATAAGCATTTTTCTTGGTTTTTGAACAATAACTTTAGTATAAGTTAATTGAAATATATAAAGGTTTATGACCACAAAAGGTAGGTTTGGATTAATTTTGGTCCCAAGGAATAAGGGGCCAAAATTAAACTTTGTTTGATTTCATCAAAAAAATGAAATACGGTATTGTGCTTCTTTAATATGCCAAATCTAACCATGTCCAAATTCTTAATTTTAGGTCCTGTTTTCTAATTGGTCTACATTAAAGTCCAAAGGGTCCAAAATTAAAATAAGCTTGATTTTAATAAAAATTGAATTCTTGTGGTTCTTTGATATGGTGAGTCTTAACATGTACTTAGATTTTTGATTATGGGCCCAGTTTTCATGTTGGTCCAAATCGGGGTCAAAAATTATTATACTAACTGAGTATTGTGCAATAGCAAGAAATTTTCAATTGCGCAGTATTCTGCAATAGCAAGAAATCTTCAATTGCACAGTATTGTTCAATACCAAGAAATTTTCAATTGCACAGTATTGCACAATAGCAAGAAATCTCCAATTGCACAGTATTGTGCAATAGCAAGAAATTTTTAATTGCACAGTATTGCACAATAGCAAGAAATATTCAATTGCACAGGATTGTCCCTTTTTCAAATTGGTTTACATTAAGATCCAAAGGGTCAAAAATTGAACTTTGTTTCATTTCAACAAAAATTGAATTCTTAGGATTCAAACGCATTGATCTCAGGAATTTCTTCACTGTCGTTCCCTCAATAACTGCATTAAACAGTTTCTAATCATTATTCATTCGAAACCATTTTATTATACCAATATCTCACACACAACATAATATAGTATACTGTTGTCTATTAGTCCATCATCCACACTTCAGACAATAACTAGAAAACACTTCCCCCTACTTTCAAGAAAATTTGTTGAAATGTTTATATCTATTGACATAAGCTCCACATCGATTTTATAAATTTTAGAATTTTCATTATCATGTTATGAAGAGAGATTTTATCCTTAAAAAAGAGAGAATTTTCCAATTTTGAACAATAACACAAAAATGCATCCATCACCTTTAATTAAACTTTGGTGAATGGTTTACACCATTGACCTAAGGTCCCTTTTGATTGTAATAAATTTCAGATTATACATTTCTGTGTTATGAATTTTTATATATGCTAAAAAAAAGAAGGGATTTTATAGTTTTTGGACACCTTTAAGTGCAGGAGTTTCTGGCTACATTGAAAACCCATTGGAGGCCTTCAGCTGTTGTCTACTCTATGGTTGGGTTGTTGTCACTTTGACACTTTCCTCATTTCCCATCTCAATTATTCACATAAACACTTCCACATCATTTTATAAAACTTGGGTGAATTGTCTATGTCTGTTGACTTCAGCTACATTCCAAAATTTAAAACAAGATTAACAACTACAGGTCCCCAAATAGCCTTCAACAATGACAAAAGCTCATACAGCACAGTCAGCTATAAAAGACCTTAAAATGACAAATATAAAACAACTGAAATGAGAAAACAAATAGACTAATAATTGTACAAAACAAAATAGTTCAACCTTTAAGCAAGCTTAAAAGGAATCAAGACATATCATGCGCTTACAGTGCAGCTATTTATTAACAAACTCCATATTCAAACACTCAAACAACTAATTCACAGAGAGGGGTGGAAGTTGAAGCCCCCCCCTTTTTTTTATCAGTCAATGCATTTGAATGAAGACATGTACACATCAACTCAATTTGTTAATACACATTTCCAGTCTAGCTTTCAATACATTTGTAACGACCTTTAACCCCACTGACAATTTGCGTCGGTGTCCATACTTGTACATGTATATAAAATATCTGTTTTAGTGTATTTGTTTTGCATGTTTTGTATACAAAATTTGAAAAAAAACAGTCGCTGCTGTTTGTGTCTATGAGATTACAATTGTTAGTGAAGTATATCATTATATACTTAGGGTGCGGACAAGAAATAAGACGTAAAGCTTTATTTAAAGTCGGTATATGCATTTACAATTACAAACATAAGTTCTGAAGAACTTTTAAAACCGGCTTGCTTTTAGAAACTCTAATTTTTTAGATATGTTTTACAAGTACCTATTGCTGTTATCTATTATACCACCATTTTACACGTAAGTGTTGCTAGCTAAATACATCATTTGCGTAGACGGTGTGTGAGAATGCAATCTGAATACATTAACTCTCATGTTCTCTTTATTCTAGGCAGACATGAGACTTTACCCGTTACATTTTTTTGTAAAACAAATAGTTTGTGCCTTTAACTTGTATACCCTTCACATTTTTATTCAAAAGTAGTGCACTTTGTTGCAATAACTAATAATGCTAATACTTACCAAAAATTTGGACATAATCAGTTAGGAGATAAAACATGGAGGTTATGAAGATACTCCCTGTATATCACAAATCCAGAAGACATTACCACTCAAGATTACGATAGGACAATTCCGCCTTTCCTAGAAATCAAACTGGAAAAAGTCGGGTGTATCTCCATCTTAGGGAAAGCAAACCATTAAGGTCTCATATATTTTGAGACAATTATAATATGTATAACAATGGTACCTCATGTTGGTATTGTGGTGAGCGGATTCATACTTCGTCATGTTAGTCGTCTTGGGCGGCTGTTACCCGTCACAAGTGCAACGATAAAGGCCATAAGGCCATATACCTTGAACTAGGTTCTCGACCAAGAAGCGAGCACCGTAAATGGCGAAAAATATAATAAAACAAGTGTCTGTAATGAAGGAACGCGTAAACATAAATATGGAAAAAGGTCAGTCCACGAAAAAATCTATTTTTCAAATTGATTTTTTAAACATCGACTGTGATACCAGCAGAGTACACCAATTAAAGCATGATCTCCCTAATCATAACGTAAGTATATTTGGAATGGTCTCAACCTTAAACAAAAAGATTGACCCGCTAACATTGACCATGCATAGATATGGATCGGTAAATACAGGTTATCATGTAAGGATAATGAGTACAGGCCTTTGTATAAATCAAAACTTCCTGTCCTTGACGATAACCTTCTTGATAGTAAAAACGATAACGTTTTAGTTTAAACAATAACGTTTGTGGGTATATCTAGAATATAGGCAATTCCAAAAACAGCTATTGGAATTGCATATCAACCAAATGATTGAATCGGTCGTCAAATAACCGGTTTGCCCATGTATGAACTACTTGAAAACTGCTCAAACGTTTATCCACTCTGGCTATGAAATTTTACTAATGCAAAATATTGAAAAGTATCACGCTATAAACTTTGATATCATATGTGAATTAGCACCCTATATTTATCATGATGTGCTGATATTTAAAGCAGTTATATATATTTATGCAGACATATGCTGTTAGTACTTACGAGTATCATATGCAAACATAATTCCGGCCATCGATGCAAAAACTAATATACAATTTTCTGTTCGCTGTCCACTGTTACAAAGAAAATTTTCATTACGGATTAATGAAAGTATAATAGATCATAATAGTGCACTGCTATGTTTATAGTGCTTGTTACTTTTACATTCAGTTTTAAATTTCTTCGTAAATATCTAGAAAATGTGCACTTACAGATACATGTAGTTTACATCTTGTAACCACGGGTAAACGGCTAAAGAAGATAGAACTTTTGCGATTTTGATTTCCACCAACCCAATCTTCATTGCGATAAGTGGAACAACAGATACAATGATTGAACAACATCAGAAAACAACTGATAATTCAAAATATTTAAGAAAAAGCAAAAGAAACTATTGAGCAGCAACCGATTTGCCTTTATCATCAACTTTAAGGGTACTTATTTGATACGACAAAGGACGAAATGTCTCTTACACTACTACTGGAGTTCGACATGTGTTTGCTGGTTCTTGTCATTGTTTATAGATATTTAGCGGTCAGCTAAAATTTTATACATTTTCAAAGAGAAGAGAGATAACTCATGTTCTTCACGAAAAATGTAAAGTATGTCCAACTACACCATCAACATGGCACTGAGATGAATTGTAAAGGAAAACTCATTTATACTTAAACAAAACTAAGAATAAATAGGACGGAAATTTATGAATGGGCTATATGCTCCTTGATTCGGGACATGCACATGAATATAATGTTACAGAAATATAAATATTTGCTTAATCGACCTTTAACTTTAATACCTAAACAAGAGAATTATCTAGAAAACCCCAGGATTTGAAAATTACTACTCAAATCCGTAGAAAAACAAACTGGATTCATTGTTCCAGGTTTTAATTTCCAATAGCAAATACTTCATGCATATTAAGGACTGAAAGGAAGTAACTAGGTTGTGCAAGGTTGTTCGAAAAGATTAAAGGACGGACATTTTAGATGGCCAACGGAAAATGAGGGAAGAAAATTGTGACTTTATGCCATACACAAACAACTAGAAAAGGTTACTTTAATCTTAATTCTAAATTCCAGTATATCAGTTTCGTTTGTGTACTTTTAGGTGTACTATCAACAACACGGCCTATTTCTCAATATTTTATATAGATTAGACCGTTGGTTTTCCCGTTTGAATGGTTTTACACCAGTGATTTGTTGGAGCCCTTTATAGCTAACTGTTCGTTGTAAGCTAAGGCTCTGCGTTGAAGACCGTACTTTGATCTATAATGGTTTACTTTTATCAACTGTGACTTGAATGAAGAGTTGTCTCGTTGGCATTCATACCACATCTTCTTATGTCTAAAATAACAAACGCTCTAAGTCTAAACTGGAATGTTGATAGATTTTGATTTTTTTTTAGTATTCATCTACAAAATATATAAGGAGGGCGAATGTTCTTAAGAAAAACCACACACTACAGGAAGTTATGTTGTATGTTTATAACTTTGAAACTGAAAGTGATGTGTTATATCCTCAATGCTCTTTAACTTCGTAAAAACAAGTATTTGGCTTTATATATATTATGTTATAAGCGTCACTGATAAGTCTTATGTAGACGAAACGCGCGTCTGGCGTACTAAATTATAATCCTGGTACCTTTGATAACTAATTATAATGGTGGACAAAAGATATTACTATGAACCGATGAAAGTTCCTCTTTCCGTGCCACTCAAAGTAATGTGCTACTATGGTGGCGACAACATATCACTTATGGACCTCTCAGAAACTCAAAGTAACGCCTCTCAGAAACTCAAATTAACGCCTCTCAGAAAATAAACTCATCATAGCTACCAGGACTAAATTTTTTATAAACGCCAGACGCGCGTTTCGTCTACTAAAGACTCATCAGTGACGCTCGAATCCAAAAAACTTTAAAAGGCCAAATAAAGTACGAAGTTGAAGAGCATTGAGTACCAAAATTCCTAAAAGTTACCCACAGTAACGAGTATGAATAGTGGAGAAAAACTGTCAATTTGGGTCGAGGAAAGACTTCATTTCCGTTAAGACTCAAAGAAACAAGTCGTAACAGTGGAGACAAGATATCATTTAGGCCAAAGAAAGACCCTCTCTCAGTGAGAATTTAAGGAGGCTCGCGGGTACAAAATTTTCAGCGAAAAACTAAACTTTTGTTTTTTTCATTACAAATCTTATTTATTACACTATTAGTTATTATTTTATGGTATGGTACAAAAATCTACCAAAGAAATCGATGTGGTTTGGCCCCAGACACTTTTAAAATGTTTATATCATTGAAAAAACCCCAAATTATCTCCCTTTGGTGCAAAAATGCCATTTTTTGGCCTTAAAACTGAAATATCTTTTTAAAGTCATCGGTGACCTATATTTTTTATTATTGTTTTAAAATAAGCTGTACATAAACTAAATAATTGTAAAATTTAAGCGATTTCTGTAATTTAGTTCTTTTTTTATTTCGATTTTACCTTTTTTTCTCCTTTTAGTTCAACGGAAAAAAAGTACCTTTACCAAAATGTATGCTTCTTTCGAAGGCAGATTGTGAGCGCAAATGAACGGTGACCCCATTTTTTGATTTAATTTTTCTATCAAGTATAAGATAAAGTTCATTTATAGAAAAATGTAGAGAAATCCTATATTAGAAAAAAAGTTGATTTAGACCCATGAGCCCCCTTAAGCAACATATTGCAGTGAAGGATAAAATATTACTTTGTGTTGAGGAAATATCACTTTCAAATGATGGAAACAATGAATCACTATGGACTGAGATAGGAGCCTCACAGAGTGACACCCAGAGCAAAACGTCAATGTATTCGATATCGACACCTAAACTAGAAAGATAAACCACAACATTGTTTCGTGTTTAATTCCAAATTAATGGGAAACTCAGATGACAAGTAAAAAAAATATCTTACTCCAGCAGATTGACCCTCTTTGTATTAGAAGATTTCAAAAAATGTAGCACTTTTAACAACAACAAAGCTATGACCAAAGCAGTTATAAAAAGCTAGCTAAAATCGTATCTCAGAAATGTACTATTTATTTACAAATTGCCAAAGGCAGACTCTCTTATGCGGCTAACTACATTATGAGAAATTCCCGAACGAGTAATCAATAAGGAATGGGAACAAGGCATCAACGAGGATTATAACCGACACTTGTGTGCCGAACCTATGAACATGGCATCAACAAGGAATATAACCAAAAGTTGTGTACCGAACCTATGAACCAGGCGTCAACAAGGATTATAACCAAAAGCTGTGTACCGAACCTATGAACAAGGCATCAACAAGGATCATAACCGACACTTGCGTACCGAACCTATGAACATGGTATCAACAAGGAATATAACCAAAAGCTGTGTACCACACCTATGAACAAGGCATCAACAAGGATAATAACCGAAAGCTGTGTACCAATTTTATGAACATAGTATCATCAAGGAATATAACCAAAAATTGTGTTACGAACCTATGAACCAGGCATCAATAAGGATTATAACCGAAAGCTGTGTACCGAACTTTTGAACCAGGTATCAACAAGGATTATAACCGAAAGCTGTGTACCGAACTTTTGAACCAGGCATCAACGAGGATTATAACCGAAAGCTGTGTACCGGACCTATGAACAAGGCATCAACAAGGAATATAACCAAAAGTTGTGTATCGAACCTATGAACAAGGCATCAACAAGGATTATAACTGAACGCTGTGTACCGAACCTCATATTTGTAAGAGCTCTTTGGAATGAATATTCCAATGTTGTTGGTTTTTTTTTTATCATACTATTGAAGTTAAGAAATAAAACTATACTTCTTGGTTAGAAATAAAACTATACTTTTGGCACTATGTGGATGTAGAATCAATGTGTTTTTTTTTTTATATATTTAGAGTAAATGCCAAAAATCACCAATAGTGGGAGTATTGCAGCCCCTGTTTTACTCCTCGAACGTTTCAAAGAAATTTGAACAAGAGGGACAGTCAAACTTATAGATCGAACATAAACTGACAACGCCATGTAGGTAAAGTTACTATATAAACCTTGCTCGTGATACCGCCACGTCATTGAAGAACAAGGACTTTTCAATTCAGAGTGGTTGTGTATTTCTGCATCCCGAAAAGCCAGTATATTAGTACTCGGGGTTGTAACACATTTACAGGATAATTCTAATGCTGTGTATATTTTATATTTTAGTCAACGGAAACATATAGTCTCGATATCAAAGTAAAATAATATCAGTACAAAATTACAAACGACCATGCTTCGGATTACTTTCACCCATTTGTAGTAGAAATTACGCAATAAATAGCATCTGTTGTTAACTTGCAGTATCATACGATGCGTGTACCGAGTTATCTCCCTTTGATCTCCGCTTCGCAACGAATAAGCTGACACAATTGCGTATCCGGGGTTCTTATGATCTGAAAGATTTTAAGTAGAGCCAAAAAAATGGTTTTACTTCATATTTTATACCCCTCAACACGTTACCAAACCTATTTAAAGAATTATTAGGGAATTTCCGTGGACCTACTCAAATTTTCAGAAAAAATGTTTCACTTCACCAGAGACATATATACACATATATGTGTCTCTGACTTCACTCGTGAGTTTATAACACTTGAACAACACTTTTTTAAAAATAATAATTATATAAAATAAGGAAGCTTATTCAATTTAGAATGGAACACTTTGTTTTTTATAAATGTACGAGTACAAATAAGACAAAACGAGTACTAAAACCATGAAGCATGCACGTTTACCAAAATATCGTAAACTCTGACCTTTTGTCACTTGACCAATGTCTTGACCTTAGAAGCCATTAAATCGTTTGCCGTCCAACTGTAATGAATATGTACAGTGCGACTTTTGCACACATAACTTTAATAGGTGTTTGATTTTAACCTCAAGGTATTTTTTACTCACGTTTTCTTTATAGATTTACTATATGAATGTTTCGCATAACCGTTCATGAGGCTTCATAAGCATCTTTTTAAAAATATTGTTCTGCTATATCAGAGAAATGTTCGCATTTTTCAGCAGTAGACAGTTTGAATCATGGGGTCAAGGGTTTAAACCATGCTGTTTTACGTAACAACTTGATTTAACAATGATCCATAACTTTTATAATTTAACAAAAAAATAGAAGACAGTACCGCCTGTTTTGATTATGACAACAATATTGTTCCATACAAGCATAGCTTCTGGTATGTACCATTTCTAAATCCCATTTTAAAATACCGTTTTAATGTTTTGATTTAGCGTAATAATTAATACATTTAGCCTGAAAATATAACCGTTTCTTGTATATTTGTAGATAATATGATACTAAGCAGATGTGGAAGGACAAATGCATTTGAGTGTCCCTTTGGTACCTTTCACCTCTCTTTTACAGACATAAAGTATTATAAACAAAGCTAAGAAGGAAGAAATTTGGAATTTTTGAAACAGTTTTCCTCTTCTCTATAAGAAAATAAGGAAAGATACCAAAGGGACATTTAAAACTCGTTAGTCAAAGAGAAACCAACAACGCTCAATATCATCAATCACAAGTTGATGGGCCAAACTGGTATCATGTGCTCAACGTTTTCATCTATCACATTAAAAAATGTCTTCTGTTAAATTGAATATGACTAAGTAACAAGCATCTGCTATATTACCTTGAGATACGTTTCTAATTAGATCCTTGTAATTTTCTTCTGGAGCAACTTCTCCTCTTTATCTAAGAAGTCATGTCGATACCTGTAACTTGGCATTGCACAAGGTCATGTTTTTCTCTGGCTGTTTATGACGTCTTTACACTAAATCCATTGGATGTTGGATGTGTACGAATAGGTAGTTTAGTCTTAGTTGCATGATTTTTTTATTAGTTGTAAGTGGCTTTGAACTAGCTGTCAGATAACTGCGAGTACTCTCAGATCTGTTCATTGTGTCTTTTTGAGTCGGAATGTATAAGTATCGGGCCACGTCCACTTGTATTTTTGTCCATCTGATGAGTTAAGCCTTTTTCAACTGATTTTTATAGTTCGTTCTTTTGTTGTTCTGTTATACCACTGTCCCATGTTAGGGGGAGGGTTGGGATCCCGCTAACATGTTTAACCCCGCCACATTATTTAACGAAAAACGAAAACCCAAAACAACATCGAGGTTCAACCAAGAATTTACAAGTAAAAACAATTTGTAATGCTGCTACAAAATTTAAGAATTTTTTTTGAAATATTGCAGTATTTATAGATCTAAACTTGCTCATATTCAGAACTAAGATTATGTAAACTTGTAACTTGTACGTAGTTTCTAGTAAATAATTTAAATCTGATTTTTTTAAGATTTAATTGTTAAATTAATCGGGCTTTTACCTTTCCTCTTTTATTTAGATAATATGTTTGTTCTTTAGGTTAACGCCTTCTCAACGTGGAGATACATTCAAATCAAAAGAAAATTTCAATTATTAGACGTAAAGAAAAGCAAACAATGTCTCTTTGTTTATCCTTAGAACAATGACGATTTCTCATTTTGTAAATACTTCACCAAATAAATAGAATATATTGAAAATTTCTTTACCTGAATTTCACCTGTCAAAATTCCCACCGTCCTATCAATCAGAACGAGTAACCAGAGAAAGTAAACAATACAAGACGTCAATAAATTGTAGAAAACTACCAATTAATAGTTTTTTTTAAATCACGATCAAGAGAAATGTGACGTGAAGTCGGTTGAGGAAAGTTATATTTTCAATATTCATTAAATTCATTTTGCAGAAATGAAAGCGATGTGAGGGAGCATCTTCGCATTTTTAAAAATCTGTCCTTTATGAGTGTTTTTAGCTCACCTTGCCCGAAGGGCCAAGTGAGCTTTTCTCATCACTTGGCGTCCGTCGTCTGTCGTCCGTCGTCTGTCGTCCGTCGTCGTCGTCGTTAACTTTAACATTTTGAACTTCTTCTAGAGAACCACTAAATGGAATGAAACCAAACATGGCATGAATGTTCCTTATAAGGTGCTGACCAAGTGTTGTTACTTTGTAGCCGATCCATCATCCAAGATGGCCGCCAGCAGGGGACTTAGCTTAACATAGGACCCTATGGGAAATGCATACACATGACTTCTTCTAGAGAACCACTGAATGGAATGAAACCAAACATGGCATGAATGTTCCTTATGAGGTGCTGACCAAGTGTTGTTACTTTGTAGCCGATCCATCATCCAAGATGGCCACCAGTGGAGGACTTAGTTTAACATAGGACCCTATGGGAAATTCATGCAAATGACTTCTTTTAGAGAACCACTGAATGGAATGAAACCAAACATGGCATAAATGTTCCTTTCTTAATGAGGTGCTAACCAAGTGTTGTTACTTTGTAGCTGATCCATCATCCAAGATGACTGGCAGCAAGGGGAATTAGTTTAACATAGGACCCTATGGGAAATGCATACAAATGTCTTCTTTTAGAGAACCACTGAATTAAATGAAAGAAAACATAGCATAAATGTTCCTTTCTTAATGAGGTGCTGGTCAAGTGTTGTTACTTTGTAGCCAAATTTTATCTTTTTATATGATTTCAAAAACCCAAGTAGAATCAGGTGAGCGATACAGGCTCTTGAGAGCCTCTAGTTTTATTATCTTTTAATTTCTTCTTATAAGCATTGAAGACCCATTTGTGGCCTTCAAGCGTGTTCTTCCTTTTGGTCTGGTTGTTTTCTCTTTGACACATTCACCATTTCCATTCTAAATTTTATATGGATAGTTAAATTCACATGAAAATAACATTTTGTATATGGAGTAAACCACACACACACACACATATATATAATAAGAGTTATTATCTCTTTGACACATTCACCATTTCCATTCTAAATTTTATATGGATAGTTAAATTCACATGAAAATAACATTTTGTATATGGAGTAAACCACACACACACACATATATATATAATAAGAGTTATTGAAACTCTTCATTTCAAATAACATTTTGTCTATACGATACAATGCACCCCAGTGGCGGATCCAGAAATGTTCATAAGTGAGGGTCCACTGGCTGCCTATATTGGGGCCCGCTCAGGTCATGCTTTAGTGATTCCCTATATAATCAACCAATTTTTTCCAGAAAAGGGGGGACCTTGTCCCCTGGCCCCCTCTAAATCCGCCTGTGCATCCAAATTACATTAGCAGCATATACGGTGCGTACAAGCTAGGAGAGATTATTTGTGTTTTCAGTATTCCTCCTTTTTACCATATTTTGTCAATATTTATTGATGAACATTTTAATTGTATACTAGAAATCGTTATTTTCAATCTTTTTCATCAAACATAAGATTTAAACCTAGCCTCTACAAATAAAGCAATTAAAACAGACGATCCTCTTTTAAAGAATCCGAAGTTTTCAGTGTGCTCCTATAATTAACAGGTTTTCCTTTTAATTGCTTTTGGTCACGTTCAGTGTCTATCGTTTATTTCATTCAATGTACATTAAGTCTTGAGTTTGAAAAATAAAACCATAATTACTAATATGCCATACAGCCGGTTTGGTCTCCTACAACAAAATGCGAAACTTTATTGTTTTTCATGCAAGCATAAAATTGAGAATGGAAATGGGGAATGTGTCAAAGAGACAACAACCCGACCAAAATAAAAAAACACAACAGCAGAAGGTCACCAACAGGTCTTCAATGTAGCGAGAAATTCCCGCACCCGGAGGCGTCTTTCAGCTGGCCCCTAAACAAATATATACTAGTTCAGTGATAATGAACGCCATACTAATTTCCAAATTGTACACAAGAAACTAAAATTTAAATAATACAAGACTAACAAAGGCCAGAGGCTCCTGACTTGGGACAGGCGCAAAAAATGCGGCGGGGTTAAACATGTTTGTGAGATCTCAACCCTCCCCCTATACCTCTAACCAGTGTAGAAAAGTAAAAGCATAACAATACGCACATTAAAATTCAGTTCAAGAGAAGTCCGAGTCTGATGTCAGAAGATGTAACCAAAGAAAATAAACAAAATGACAATAATACATAAATAACAACAGACTACTAGCAGTTAACTGACATGCCAGCTCCAGACTTCAATTAAACTGACTGAAAGATTATGATTTCATCATATGAACATCAGGCACAATCCTTCCCATAAGGGGTTTAGTATCATACCATCATAACATATATGAGAAGAACATAACCCGTGTCATGCATAGATAAGATAATTAGATTGTTTAAATCACAGGGCTCTAAAATTTCGAAATAGCCGCTACTTGACGTCACACAAATAACATTTGAATCTCTTATTACTCTCTCTTGATTCGACCATGATCTTTCAAAAAATATTTCTCAGTGGCGGACCCAATGAATTTTCCTGGGATTGGAACCCCCTTTTTTGTTTGACAACTTATGCTTTTGAATGGGAACATATGGTAGAAAAACGTTTTATATAATTTGCACATGTTGGAAGCCTCTTTTAAAAATGGATGGATCCAAGCCCGATTCTATAAAATCTTTTATGTAAGACTAATCTTAAGGCAACAGCTGTTTCATACAATAAGGTGTGGTATGAGTGCCAATGAGACAACTCTCTATCCAAGTCACAATGTATAAAAAAGCTAACAATTATAATTTCACACGAAGCCTTTGCTCACACCGAACAGCAAGCTAGAAAGAGCCCACAAATGACTAGTGTAAAACAATTTAAACAGGAAAAACAACGGTCTAATCTATATATAAAACAAGAATGTGTCCATAGTATACGGATGCCCCACTCGCACTATCATTTTCTATGTTCAGTGGATCGTGAAATTGGGGTAAAATGTCTAATTTGGCATTAAAATTGAAAGATCATATCATGGGGAACATATAAAAAAGAAGATTTCAAGTTGATTGGACTTCAACTTCATCAAAAACTACCTTGACCAAAAACTTTAACCTGAAGCGGGACAGACGGACGGACGGACGGACGGACGAACGCACGGTACAACGAACAGACGAATGGACGCACACACCAGAAAATACAATGCCCCTCTTCTATCGTAGATGGGGCATGAAAAAAGAGAAACGAGAAACGATAACCACTGAACAACAGGCTCCTGACACAAGACTGGTGCATAACATGAAACGGGTTTAAACGTTTTAACTGGCGCCAATTTTTTTCATTCGTTTGATGTGCGATCTTTTAATAAATAAAATTTCAAAATAATGAATCAAATTTTATTTTGTTTAAAATCAAGATGACATTTATATCACTTAATCAGATACATGTATAGAAAGAACGTATAACATCAACAAATGCATGGTACAAATATTTACAATAACGATTTTTGACTAGAAAAAAACACACGATATATTAATATTCAAAATGCAGTGTTTAGCACTATACAAGTGACAACTCTTGAACACTTACGGAATGCTTGTCCAATAAAAATATCCAGCATAGTGTTTGAAAAAAAAATGCACTATAGTAGTTGTACAATTATGAAATAAGTTTCAATATATTTAGTCTAATTAGATCAAAAAGTTTATTTTCATACTTCGAATTGTCCGTACCACTTTCGATAAATTACAAGAATACATCATCCAACGGTACCAAATACTGAAATAAATCTTCCACAAGAAACGATCCTTTTTTACTTCTTTTCGTACGGGAACGGAACTATCAGTGGTTGTAAAAGACGTCTGTCAAATGAGACTGTGTGTTGGGTTTCAACGTGTCTCCTTAAGTCGACCTTTCTCTGGAATGACCTTCCGCACTTGTCGCAGGAAAAAGGTTTGAAGCCAGTATGTTTTCGGCTATGTGTGATCAAATTTGAAGACTGGCTGAAAGCTTTGCCACACTGTAAACATTTGTGAGGCTTCTCGCCTGTTATAAATTAAAACAAACATGTATTATTACAAGAATACGAATATTTTTATATTGTGTTTTTCAACATAATTTCTAAATTTAAATTCAGAAATGAACAGTGCTTGTAATTTTCAAACAGACGTCTTGTTTTCGATATTTTGAACGCTTTATATGCCTAATATATATATTCTTTTACAGAAAATCATCAAAATACAGATGGTTTATGTTTATTCTGGTGCCAGCATTAAATGATATTACAACTATAAGATGTAATACAATATGATATCATTCCCAAAGCAATAATAATAATATTCAATTTTACAAGTTACAAACAAATTATCGATAAATCATTTCCATTACATCATGGTTGCAAAAGCCTTTAGAAGATGCACGTGTGGACAATGCAGTCCATGTCAGATATAATTAATATAGTAAATTGTATCATATGCTATGACCAGTAAAGATCAAAGAGTTCGTAGTTGACAATAAATCTCACTTATAATCTTTAAACATTAACCCAGTGGTCTTCCAACGTAACCTATTGAGATAACCCGCGAGACTCTAGCTTTTTAACAAGTCACATGTTAACAATAGGATACGATATAGAATGTAACAATATCGGCATTCATGACATTTCGGAAACCAGACTAGAGGGAAATATGGATGTGATTTGAAGATTAGTACTGCAACATATCGAATGACTTTTGGGGACTATCTGACATTTAGAACCTAGTGTTGTTACGGGATACCATTTTCCTCTTTACAATCATAGATAGGAAATTAATCGTGAAAACAATCTGATTCCGTCACGTTCTGGGTTGTGGAAGGTGTGGGTAATGATTTTAACCTTTAATATTAATACATCTAAAGTGAGATTAACTGCCAATAAATTCGTCTGTTAGGGACGCAATAATGTGATATTATGCGGAAGTTGGAAGTGATATTAAAAATCATTCAAAATATATACCACATTGGAATTCCACAAAGGTTTTATTGATGATTTATCAGAACTGTTTTATTTTTGTATAGATGTGTGTATATGAATATTTTATGTACCAATATCATATCCTTTGTTTATATGGGTCTTTTGTGTAGTATTTTTTATTTCTTTTTATTACAAAAACCTGAAGTATCAAAGAACGTGCGGTAGATATAATATCGCGAATAGAATCTGAATGTACATATATTTATGAATTTCATATAATATATATTGAAAACACTGCGTAAAGCCCCAGTCACATTCTCACGTTTTATTCCGTTTTCACGTTTTATTCCGTTTTAAAATGTTACGTTTCAACTGCGTTTTTAATAAAAATGTCCCGTTATTTTGAAAGCTAGGGTTTACTAGGTTTGTGTTACGTTCTTATCACGTTTTGCTACGTACTAGTACGTGTAGACCCACGTTTCCATCACGCATTGATACGTTTCGATACGTAGTAAGCACGTTTTGTTACGTTCCGCTAGTCTTTGATACGTATTTACTAGAGGTTTCTACTTTGTTTCAATTTTCGCTACGTTTGTTGTTGAATTTTCAAAACATACGGGGCAGGTCCCGTTTTGAACAAAGGATCATACGTTTCGATACGCTTCGTTACGTATATTCCCGTTGCTTTCAAAATGTAGTAAAACGTAGCTCTTGAAACGTGACAGTGTGACTGGGGCTTAATGGTCTTAAACAATATAAATGGATTTTTGTTCGTCTCCATGCACCGGCAAAACTCGGTTGCTGCTTACAACGTATATTTCGCTGGACGTATTTTTAAAATACAAATATTGTCTTGTTCACGATAAAACAGTTAATAAATAATAATAGAATGAATCTGTACGTGAAATATATTTGCATAAAATAAGATGTTAGGTGCATACGCTACTTAGAAAGGGACCCAACGACACAAATAACCAAGAGTTCATCGCACATGGTCTTGAACTATAGACACGCGTTAACATACTCGCAAATTATATCATAAACCAACAAGGAATCCTCATTTATACCAAAGTTGCACAATCAAAACTATACCAAATAAAGAATACTTTCGGTAACTAAAAGTAAGCTCAATCATTTAACCGGCCCGCGGTATGAAATTATGCCAACCGGCTTCTCTACAATATTTGTGGTTGTACAACACAGTAGGTTTCTTACAGTAACTTAGGCATAAACGTCACGGGACTACACGAACTCGTGCTATGTTCAAAATAAACTTCAGCATCCCCAAAATATGATGACAATAGTTTAGTTAAGTCTAAACAGCCAAATAGAAAGATTTAATTTGCAATACCTAAATTTGTTAGCTTCAGAAATAACATCACCATTAAAAGTAGGGTTTTGCAGTCACATTTTTCATTTGATTGTATTTGTATTCTCATTTTAAGGTGATTTAAAGTTCCTTCCTTGCAGGCAACTGAGATATTTAATGATCAACCTTTATGTTACATTGATTCTATAAAAGCACAAATATACATGTAGTAATTGTATGTCGGAATGAATGTGCATTTTTAGGGGTAACGCAGGAGTTTTTATATAAATATCATTATATGTTAGTATTTATTCACTTTCTCAATTTTATTTATAAGATGTCATTATTTGAAATTTGTTTAATAAACGGAAAAGCATTTCAGAATAAAATAATAACAATTTCCGACAACAAAATTAATGGAAGAAATTAAATAATTTAAAAAAATCGCCTGTTTATGAAACTATAACAAGATGTGGTATGCTTGTCAATGAGACAACTCTCCATAAGACACCAGAATGACACAGAAATTAACAACTGTAAATAACCATAAGGCTTTCAACAATGAGTAAAACCCATACCGCTTAGTCATCTGTAACAGGCATCGAAAAGACAATAATAAAACAAGCCAAACGAGAAAATAACTATAATGTATTATTACCTGTATGTATATATGTGTGTTTCTTCATGTCTGACTTCTGATGGAACCGTTTTCCACAATAAGGACACGGATAGGGTCTAGTATCACTGTGTATCAGCAGATGGGTCGATAAAGTGGACGATCTTTTAAAGCATTTACCACACTGTCGACATTCAAACACCCTTTCTTGATTATGAACAACTCTATGTTGGTCTAGACTAATTGCATGACCAAATGTTTTGTTGCAAATCTCGCAGACAAATGGTCTTGATCCACTGTGTGCCCGTCGAACATGCACCTCCAGTCCATGTGGCGTACTGAATGGTTTGGTACACTTACTACATTGATAGGTTGTACCATCAACTGTGCTAGCGGTGGTTCGTTCTTCTACTTCTAATACACTTAGTTTGTCACTTTCGGTAGACTTTTTATTTGCTTGGTTGAAACCATATGGTACTCCATATCTGTATGGGAAGGAACCAAAGTAACTGTAGGATAGAAGGAAGTTCTGGAGAATGTATCGATAGTCTACACACATAGGGTTGGTGTTCAGGAAACTTGGATGTATAAAACTGCTCAATTTAGCAGGATCATCTAAATATATATACAAACAGTATAGAATAAGATTTATATGTATTTGTTGGCATAAATTCTTGTTACTCTTTTGGAACTTACATTAAAAACAGCAAGTTAAGTGCAACTGCGTTTTTCAAATCTAGATTTACATGAAAGTGCATCGAACATTTTCTTTTTAAATTTTACGAACAAATTTACAGAAAATCAAATATTATGCATAATAAAGGCCGTTTGGTGAATCAAGTAAAAAGATGGAAATCGTATAATCATATTCAAACTTAATTTGTAAAAACCTGTAATCAAGTAATTATCATTATTTGATCAAGAACTTTGAATTTTAAATTGAAATCATTTTTCATTGATATTTAATATTTAGAATTGAATAATTTCGTTTGGTCACCTGTACAAGACAGATGATCCGACATATTCTATTGTAAAGGATTTATTTACATTATATGCTTTAAAAGAGCAACATACAAAAGACAAGTGATTCTATGCAAACAAGAAGTATTTAATGCAATTAAACAACAACCTATTAGGTGAAGAGTTCTTTAGTGTAGGATTTTACCTGTAAACAGCTGGTTTTTAGGGACCCAAGGTCGAAAGGCTGTGTAGTTTCCGCCCACAGTCGTGATCTTTTCATCAATGGAACTTTGAGAACGTTCTCTAAGTGCCTCAATTGATGCCGAAAGACAGGTGTCTGGACCATCGTCTGTACAACCTATCAAAATAATTGATTATAATTATATGAATGTGCTTTTTTTGGCTAAACGTTGCCTTCATCTACAATGCAAGCGTTAAATATATTCGCTAAATCTGAAAAAAGTAATACTATTTTTTCCAATAATAGCAAAATTATTTTCTCTTTTTTTTAATATTAATTTTTTACATAACTGAAAGAATACTGAAAGCGTTATGATAGGACTGAAATTAAAATAATAGTTAACAATCCAGAAATATCCAGAGATACGATGGAAAGTAGCCAAGACCTAAAACAAGAAGCAGAAATAATGGTTTAAATGATAGAGATATAAAAGCTTAACTGTTTTACATTCGGCATTTCATTTTAAGGAGAAAAATGTTAAAGAAGAAAATGGAAAATAATTCACACTATAAAATAATGAATTTTAAAACGTGAAACTATTTAATTACAACTTTTCATTTACAAAAGAGCATGCGTACATATTTGTGTTGCCCATCCATCGAAAGAAATCTGACCACCAAAATAATGATCATAACGTCATTTATCATGTTCGTAACAAAATAATGATTTATGTTTACCGTTTGAAACTAAATAATAATCATGTTAGCTGTTTGAAACAAAAAAATGATCTATGTTAGCTGTTTGAAACAAAATAAAGATCTTTGTTAGCTGTTTGAAACAAAATAATGATCTATGTTAGCTGTTTGAAACAAAATAATGATATATGTTAGTTGTTTGAAACAAAATAATGATCTATGTTAGCTGTTTCAAACAAAATAATGATCTATGTTAGCTGTTTGAAACAAAATAAAGATCTTTGTTAGCTGTTTGAAACAAAATAATGATCCATTAAAACAAAATCCATATAAATTATTTGAAACAAAATAATGATTCATTATAAAGTTGTTTGAAACAAAATAAAATCTTTTTGTTTGAAACAAAGTAATGATCTTTGATAGCTGTTTGAAACACAATAATGATCCATTAAAACAAAATCCATATAAATTATTTGAAACAAAATAATGATTCATTAAAAAAATCCATATAAATTATTTGAAACAAAATAATGATTCATTAAAAAAATCCATATAAATTATTTGAAACAAAATAATGAACCATTATAAAGTTTTTTGAAACGAAATAATAAACCATTTTAAAGTCGTTTGAACAAAATAAAACCAATACTTATATTCAATGTATACGCATTAACGAAGAATTTAAAAACTGCTCTAAGATAGAGGAAATTTCAATGATACTAATAAATGATAACGAATTTTCTGTATTTGTTAAAAAACAAAACTACCTCCACTGCGTTTGATTAATTTTTAGAAATATCGGTTTAGTCTTCGAAAGGTAAGGAACGCACCTAAATTCTATCGTGAGCTCTTGTTCGGCCTATCCGGACCATTACCAATTTATAGCAAATGGCATAGGACTTCAACAAATAACCTCCATGGAATTCGAGATCAATCATAAAATAAACCATTTGTTTACCATGTTCATATTTTACCTCCAAAAAACAACGAAAGACTTTAGAAATGCATTAAATCAGTTACACCATACGAAAGAAGGTTTTTGTGGACATCAAAGGAATAATGATGGCTTTGAATTTCAGACAAATGAAATTTCAAAACTCAACACTGATAATTAACGGAAGCTTTTTTGAATTTTGGAGATTAATTTACTGCTGCAACGTTGTTTTTTCTTTATACTATTTGCTTATATAATATTAAAGTTGCTGAATTAAATAACTGTTCTGTTTAAAGATTCAAGAAGACAATTATCATACGATTATCAACAACAACAAAAACAAACAAATAAACGAGACATGCTAAGTATCAAAGAAAATAATTTATAAGATATTTAACTCATATTTTTGTTAATATTTTTCTCCAAATAAATATTCCATGTTTATCTATTATATAAAAAGATAAAGGGGAGTTAAAATGCCCACAAGAGCTAAAGATGTCCACTTTGTAAGGGAGGATAAAAACGACATATAATAACATATCAAAATTACCCAAAAAAGTTTTAAAAAATCCAAAAGAATGACGAATTCAGGGGTGGTGTTCTCGAAGCTATCTTAGGATTAGGACGTGTCCTAAGACCATCTTATGACAAGTCTTTATCCTAAGTCGTGTTCTCGAAGCTCTCATAACTTAGGATTTATCACATTTTTCGTCCTAACTTTAGGACACCTAATTAGGTGTCTTAAGATCATCATATCTACATCCTAGCTTTGTGCATGCTTTTTTCTCTTTTTTTCACGTGAAGATGAACATAAAATGAAATGCACCATCGGTTATTAACTCGTATAAAGAAATGGTGCATGATTTTAAACTTTGAACTTCGTGTTTTACGATACGATGACACTTCGAATTCAATATTCTCACTTCAAAACAAATTGTTTTCCACTTTAAATCACAATCCTTTTTGATATATTTTTTTATAATTACATTTGAAATCATGCATTAGATTAAATACATATTATTTCAAAATTTCGTAAACGATTTTATCAAATGGTTTTGTCTTTAATAAAAGTTTTATCAAACAATTACTTCAACTATTTAGAATTTCGCAAATAGGATATGTTTAGGACGTCCTAACATAAGATGTGTCTGAGATAGCTTCGAGACACGACTTAAGAGTGTCCTAAGTCGATCCTAAGTCCATCTTAAAATTGTTCTTATCTATGACTTAGGACGAATCTTACGATACTTTCGAGAACACCACCCCAGGTTTCTTATTTTTTGTTAATAAAAGGTCAATTTATTTACGTATTCCCTATAAATTATTCCCTAAAAATGTACAAAATCATTATCTATTTTTTGTGTAAATCAAATATGGTAATTGGTGAAAATAAATGCTTACCCGGATTTCTCGGCATTACAACATGAAACGCACTGGACGATGCCTGATCCATTTCTTCTGTGTCCAATGTTCTGGTATTTTTTATTAAAAATGATTTGGGCATTCTATTACTCTCTAATCGTCTGATTGGATTACAAATTATTGAATAGTCGCGTGTCTTATAATGTATTAGCTAAACCACATCCCACCCAGTACAATTTGTGTAAATATCACCGACACGTGCCCCATTCATTAACTATCCAATCAAATTGTTTTCTTTGAAATAATTTGTTTTATTGATATGTATTTAATATTTAATCGCGAAAAGATCAGAAAGAAGTAAATATTTGAGTGAAATCAACATCTTCCGAATGAGGTATTGTCAGTTAGTATTTGAACAATCAGACCTTTTACTATTTGTTTGAATTTCAAGTGTGAAAGTTAATTCAGTTAAACCATGTAAGTAAAATCGCGTTCTCTCAGTGAAATCGCATTTGTTAATTCCAGCCGTTTTTCACAATATAATTGTGATTTTCTCACAAAATCAAAATTTCGTAACTCAATTGACTACACATGTGAGTTCCCACAAACTAGAACGGTCGTCGCTTAAAAAGACATGCAGGTCAAATATTTACCACTGACCGGTCTTATTTATTAAATAGATAAAATATCAAATCAACAATCATATCAATATTATAGGGTTATTGCATGAATATTGGGGAATATTGTCCCGAGTAGAATTTTATATTGCACGAGCTTGCGAGTGCAATATATGTTCTACGAGGGACAATATTCCCAAATATTCATGCAATAACCCTTTTATTGTATAGCAATATAATATTTGAGAGTAAAAATTGGTTTAAACTAAGATTTTGTCGTTGATTGCGTCATGAATTTTGAAGATTTATTGCACTAGTGCAATATTAGAATTTATTGTACGCTAACTGTTGGTTACGTTCTGTGGGAAATATTATATTGCTATGCAATAAAGTATAATATCTCTATTTCAACTCATTTGTGTATAGAAATAAAGTTTTACGTAATATATTATTGTTTGCAACCGAAATGCATATTGGTTTCACTTCATTCGTTTTCCACTATTATATTCTTATGCAGACTCATATACGCCTTCCACTATTATATTCTTATGCAGACTCATATATGTCTTCCACTATTGTATTCTTATGCAGACTCATATACGCAGACCAGTCTCATATAACCGTTACTTATTCCTCAAATTTAAAGTGCCACCATTTGGCAAAAACAAAACAAAAAAGAAATATGTAGTACTTACAAATGAAACATTTTAAAACTAACCAAAAAGTACATTTGAAAGATACACGGCAAAAATTTCCATCTTAGTGAAATACAATACAAACATATTGAATCATTGTTGTTCTTAACTGAAATGACGAACTAAAGTCCGGTGGTTATCTTGCGACTCTTTTTTTCTTCGAGTAAATACTAACATCAAACTTATTAATAAGAAAATGTATTTAGATATCACCGCTTTTTGTAGTAACCATTATTGGTCAGTGTGTCTAGCATAAATATTTGGTGCCAGGATAGGGCATTCATTTGGGTTAAACTAAAGTTGAATAATCAAATCAACATATATATTCAAAATAAAAATGAGACACACTTTTAGAGTGATTCTATATGAATATCGAGTCCATGATATAAAGTACAATATAACCAGAGGACAGTTCAACAAATTCTTTAAATATTTTTAATATGTAAAAATTGCAACTGATGTCAAAATAAAGATTGACAACTTCCGTTCAGTAGTGGGGGCCCTTGATTGCCCTTTGAATAAATGTTAGTTATACCTGGTTTGCAGTCATAATGACAGCTTTCTTTCTAGTTTTGTTTTCTATAATGTCAAGGATTTAATATAATTATTATGATCTTAAAGTCACTGTGACTTCATTACCAAATGACTGTTATCACTCAATGTTACTCTTTAAAATAATTCCATGTTTGTCATATATCATGTTAAAAGATAAACTTGGAGTTTAGATGCCCACCAGAGCTGTAGATGTCCACTTTGTGATGAAATCAACATATCATGACATACAAAATTAGCACACACAAAAAATAAATGTCGGTTATACCTGGTTTGTTTTCATTTTGACAGCTTTTCTTTCTATTTTTCTTTTACTTTTATGTCAACGATTTTATACATTATGATCTTATTACCAAATAACCATAATCGCTCAATTTGTCTCTTTAGAATTGTCATTTGGATAGATTAAGTTAATATTAACATCATTCGAGGTTAATATTAACATCATTCGAGGAGTATTATATTTTTTACTTACCAAAGAAAGACCGTTTATAACATTACAGTTACTTATTTTAGCATTTTGGTACTTTATAAAAGCTACTATTTCATATTGCCATTTGCAGATGCAACAACATTTCACTGGGAAAATATGACTATTTTATAAAATAAGGCAAAGTACATGTAATTGGGAGATAGAATGAAATTCATAACAGTGTAGCTACGGCCATTCATTGACTGGGGGAAATTAGGTGAACGTTCGTCTGTAATGCCCACTGCTCACGACGTACTTATAGAAATTTAAACTGTGAGGTCACCAAAGGTTCTAAACGCCTAAATAAAATAATTAAAAATACTTATCAGGAATAACCTTTGTGATTTGAATATAAATAAAAATGGCATTCAACACGGAGCCTTGGCTCACACCGAACAGCTATAAAGGTTGAATACTTAGACTACTTTACTTGATTTTTTGTTATGGTTTGACCATCAATTTTCCTAATATGATCTCGCACGTTCTTTCAGATTATTTTTTTACTTAATTGGCTTTAAAAGTTACAATGCATGTTGTCGTCTGTTTATGTAGTTCATATGTGTTTTTTCGTTTCACGTTGGTTTTCCCGTTTGAATGGTTTTTACACTAGTAGTTTTTGGAGCCCTCTATATCTTTCTGTTCGGTGTGAGCCAAGGCTCCGTGTTGCAGGTCGTACCTTGACCAATAATGGTTTACTTTATGAATTATTACTTGGAAGGAGAGTTGTCTCATTGGCACTCATACCACATCTTCCTTTATCTATGTGTTGATTGATCATCTTTTTGCGGACGTCAAAGCGATTTAACAACTGCGGTTGTCGAATTAAGTCATCTTTAAACTTTTATCTGGTTTTAGTTTTATTTAGAATGAGTGCATAATCCACCTTCAAAAGTTGTGCAAATAAAAAATATAATGAATATACTTCTGTCCTATCTGCGTACCTGCAAGGTATTGGAAAGTCAAAAAGCTATTTGGATTAAACCTTGTGAAATTTGAATTTACGTTAATGTATTGGTAAAATGTAAAACAAATTGTATATAGGAAACTTGAAATTATTTTGTGTTATTTTTGTGTCATGAATTTGTATTGATGCCATCTCGTATGTTTTTAAATATGAATAAAGAGGTAGTTAGTTTGTCTTATACGCAACGAAACACACAAAAAAACACAGAAAAAATAAATAAAAAAAAAGGTGCAACATTCATTCTTCAACAAAAGAATACATCACAAGAATATGAGTTATGTAAGAAACTTGAGAAATTGTGTTGGACTTGAAGATAAGGCAAAGTGATAAATATCTGAATGAATGAATCGTTGTATGGTATTAAACAAAGAAATTAAATATTTTTTTAATTATCCAGAACTCTTCACAAACAAAACTCACATACATATGCATTGAATAAATAGTAGGCCATTCTTAAATGATCACACCGTAGAAGTAGTTGTGCTCTTAATCATTGAGATATTTTGGGAATTAACCCCATCAACTTAATAGTTTTTTTTACAATGGATAAACCTATTTTTTTATTATTATTAAATGATATCATCTCTGAACATTATTATTCTTATAAGTGACACGGTTGTATGTGATGATATAACAAACATTTAAAACAAATTCCTTTAAAGCTTTGTAAAAAGAAAGTTTCATTTTATGTATCGAAATGTGTAACAAGTGAATGTTTCAATCCCCACTGAAAGGCCTCTGACAGACTTAGTGAGCATAAAATCATAGCCGTTGACAAACAAGTTACAACCTACAAACGTTTTACCGTCGACCACACTGTTATGAAATTAATTCTATTTCCGATTTTAAGGAAATTCGTTGAACTACATCTGAATAAAGGAAAAATAAATACGAAACATCGATAACTTCAAAATTAAATTCGATACAAATTCGTGAAAATTGTTTATAAATGAATACATATATGGAATGTATGTAAATAGCGGGAACATATAGTGGTCGGATGCGGCCATTTCGCCTTTTCGCGTTTTCTCCTTTCACTTTCACACGAAATCGAGAAATCGAGAAATCGGGAAATCGGGAAATCGAGAAATCGAAATCGAAAACGCGAAATCGAGAAATCTGTTTCATTTCCAGTTTTCGCTTTCGCGTTTTCGCGTTTTTGCTTTCTTGATTTCTCAATTTCGTGTTTTCGCTTTCTCGCTTTCCCGATTTCCTAATTTCCCGATTTCCTGATTTCTCAATTTCTCGATTTCGCTTTCTCGATTTCTCGATTTCCCGATTTCCCGATTTCGCGATTTCGCGTTTGCAAAGTGAAAGGAGAAAACGCGAAATGACCACATCCGGCCATGCGTTTTTATCACTACGAAAACCTTCTGCAGAATATGTTGGTTAAATCATTTAAATATGAGGGATGTATGAACAAAAGACGAGAACATACAATTTTGCAGCGTGACGCTGTTGAAACGGCGTTACAATTATACCCCTAGGAACACACAAAGCCGAATATAAAAAAAAACCAAAGATGTGTAGAACCGAAACAGAAGCTTTATGACCAAAATGAACATAAAACAATCGCTAAATCCAGTTTCTGTATGATTTAAAAATGTATGGACACTATAAGAAAGGTGTGTCATATATCTTGCCAGTTCCGAAGTACTGACTACTGAGCTGTTAATACCATCAGGAATTGATAGTCCACCAGCAGAGGTACCGACATAGTTCTATGAAAAATGATAACAACACGTTATAACTTTCATGTATCCAAAGCGCTTTTCTGGATATACCTAGCTTCATCAGATACGCCTAAAGCCGGATATTTGAAGGCCAATGATGTACATGTATGAACCGAAAATAGAGGAGCTGTATGACCAAAATGGACATTAAAATGATAGCCAAGTTCATCTATGGTCAATCTTGCCTGAGGGAGTTAAAACCTGCTCAAATTGTGGATTTATTAATACGCAGCCACGTTCGATCGGAATGGGGAAGTTTGAATCCTATCCCTCTTTTCAGTAAAGAGGCATGATATCTGGACGTCAAATAGTCATTGCAAAAAGTAAAGGGAACCAATGCCATCCTTACTTAAACTGAATGATCCTTAGGGTATCTAGAATACAGTCTGTGATTAATTTTCTGTTTCGTCAAACAATGAGGCCGTGATGGCTTAAAACAGAACAAAAGGGTAAAATGCAGTTTTTAGCTTATATCTGAAAAACTATTGTTATAAATGGGTATTGATAATAATCTCAAAGAAACAACACATTTTATATTTCTAAATTTTATTGGGATCAATATCTGAAAACCTGAAAAATAGCTGTCTTAGATGATTTTCATACACTAAGACAACTTTGGCAAACTCAATTTGGGGAGATCAAATTGCATATTTTTATAATTAGTACCAATTTTATCAGATAACATAACATTTAACATAACGTCTATCAACTTATCAAGTTGACATAGCGGTAAAATTCAACTGTCAGTGAACAGGCACTTCGATCACGATTTTCACGGGTCTACCTTTAATTCACACTTTCAGGGGATAATGGGTTTGTAAAACATGTTTGTCATTACCTATTCATTCAGTCTCAGTGTTATTTGACACATCTTATGGATAGTTTTCCCTTAAATTCCATCGTGGCGAGTGCTTGTTTACGTATATTGGAAGTTGCCATTCCAACGAATGGTCACTTCCGGGTAACGGTACTTCTTTATAAAGTTATAATAATACATAAAAGTATTATTAAGATATGATTAAATTACTTGCTGGCCTTCCTTTTAGTGTGTAGGATATTTAATAATAAGATATAATTACGTTAAGTACGTTTTTGTGAAGCGCCGTTAAGGAACTATTTTGTGATTTCAATGACGTCAGATAGAAACATAGGTGACAAGGCTAAGAGTGTGGAATTTTAAGGTTTATATTTATTATGTCACTTATTTATTGGAATTAAAGGCAAACTTTCGCGATTTTATGGATTTATAACGACATTTTGGGACATGAGCCAGAGTTTTCCTTGGTATTTCAAAGTTATAGGAGATTTTCAGTTCTGTGAGTCGCGGATGTATTTCACCGTCAAGTATAAAAACGGCGTCGCACTAGCACTTTGGCATATCGTATCTGGCTATCAAGCAGAGCACGACAATAAACAAAACAACCCTTAAAGTCAACCAAGCTATTTAGGTACAGGATGCATTTCGATATAAAGCTATTTTACCTTGAGCTATGCGATAGCATTTCAAGTCTATATTTATCTTGTTACATCTTTTGGAATATAAAACTAAAAGCTTACATAAGGACGTCTAGGAACCAAATACCGTTTTTATAAATATTTCCGCTTAAGCAGGTCTTCAACAGGAAGTGGCTTCATATTTGAAAAGATGAGGAACCAGTTCAATATTTACAATTTCTAACAGCAGTTTTTGGCAAATTATACAATTATTAAAGATGTAAAGATACGATGTCCCACCACGTTGACAACTTTCTAATATCGTAATTTAATGAAATAAGTATATTTCATTCTCTCATTATTGTATGATTGATAGGATAAAGACTTGTAAATCTGTATATATAAGTTACATCTTGGGTTCGGAAGGCCAGCATCTTACTATTCCAATTTATGATTATACTATGTTATTGCTGATATTTGCATGCGTTATTTATTGATATATATATATATATATATATATATATATATATATGCATACTGGACAAGAATAAAAGTCATTCTTTTACGCTGGATTCATCATTTTATATATGATTATGCTGGAGTCAACAAACTACATTCAAAACAAGACTAAGTGAAAGAACACTATCAATAATCAATCATGCGGAATTAAAAGTACATTCGACCCCTACTCGCCCGCCTGTAACACTATTTTTAGTATTTAGAGCAAGTCTGACATAAAACAAAATTGTTCATTAGGTCCTGAAATTTTCAGATGAATCTAACAACCAAGTGTTGGGTTGTTGTCACTAAATTGGTAATTTTAAGGAAATTTTGAAGTTTTGGGTTATTATCTTTAATATTATTACAGAAACAGTTGAACTGTAAACCTAAAAAATGTTCAGCAAAATGAGATTTACAGATATGTTTATATATGATAAAAAATGTAAATTGACCCCTTATATGACTAATTGTCCTTTAACAGACAATTTTTCACAATTTCTCTATCAAGATTGCCTACTTTATAAAAAAATCTTGGCCTTTGAGACTACTAAATCAATTTCAGCCAAACTTGGGGTGAATGCGTTTCGGAGTAGCTAGTATAACTTTTGTATTTTATTTTCTTTGTACGTCAAGAAATATAGCCACTATGGCTAAAATGGAACATAGGGGTAAATTTGCTTTATTTGCTTTTGACGAAAATACAAGGCAATTTAAATGTCATTTTTAAGCCACAGTGACTCATTAAAATATATTGAAAAGCAAAATTAATCATTGATGAAAGATTTAAGCAAAACATTACAGGTGAGCGACCTAGGCTCTTGAGAACATCTTGTTTATATTCGAGACATGTTTCATTCATGCACTTCATATCAATGGTTCGGTGTCCAATTGCATCTCTTTGGATTGAATTTATATTGATCGTCGATTACATTCTAGTTCATTCAGAAATTAAAGCATTTTGTTCAAACACTAAACAGCTTTACTTCGTATGCTTCGAGAGATTTTCGTCATTATTCCTAAATTGAAAAAAAAAATTATGTTTTGTCTAATTGAATACAATAAATACATTGCGTAATTAGCAACATCTCACCTACCAATACATCTAACGATTATAACGATTGGCGGTTGTTATATTTGATTATCGCTGGCGGTTTCGACAAGAAGTAAAACTAAAATACCGAACTCAAAGATAAACTTAATTCACCGAAGTCCATTAAATTAAACAGTATCAACCAATGGAACGAGAGAAAAACAACTATCATATTCCTGACTTGGTGCATGCATTTACAGAAATTAATAGTGGGTTAAACCAAAAAGTTCTGTTCAAAGATCATCGCAATTGGTCTGATTTAAATAATCATTTATTATGCTTCACTTTACTAATCTGAGAAATCTTAATTTCACCAATTTTAGTTTAATTGATTGAGCTGACATTTGATAACGGTTACTTTCATATTGTGTGTATCATATTAATCTTTGTAACGTTGGTTGGTTAGCCACCTCAACACTGTTCCTTAGAAATTTTAACACATTATCCCACCTCAAATAGTTTTAGTTCTAACATATTTATTTGTAGTAGTTTGATAAACAAGTTATTACAACTTATATTAATACCTTTCCACTTGCGGGTGCCAGTACTGCCTTGTAGCGGAATTAGCCGGCTCTTTTCCGAAATCTACAAGGGTGTATTTTACGTGCAAGAGATATGGCTCTCTCTTAACACCGGTCAGACATTTATCGTTCCCTTCCGACAGACTATCATCGTTTATCAAGACCATACTCGTATCAAGGGAGAGCCGAAAATTCAGTCCCTGAAATTTTCTCCGGGGAACGGGGATCGAACCAAGAACCTTTGTGTAAGAAGTCCGATGCTAACCACTACACCACGGCTCTCAAATAGTTTTCTCTAGTAGTGTCTTCTAAATCGAGTTAGTCTAATTTACAAACAAATATTATGATACACATGTGGTTTACGGTGGGTGTCCTAAAAAAGGTAGTTTTAAAGGTAAAAAATATTTTGCACCTTAAAATTATCACTTTTTCGCTAAAGTCAAACGGCGATATGACTAAAGGTCTAGTGGGTCTTACGTGGAACACTTTATAAATAAAAATGATTGGAGTAACACACACCTTTGACCACATAATATACCTCCCGTGAATTATAACACATTTTAAAAACATTCTAGTTAATTCAAATAAAGTTCAACGGAAGTTTCATCCTAATTAGGAAACTTTTCCGTTCAAGCTTCTTCACCTCAACTTTCAGGATCATGCAGATCATCAAGTATAGATTGATTATTTAAGTCAAATATCAATATTATAATTTCTATTTAACATATTAAAAAATTCAGATTTTTCCGCCAGTCCCCAGTCAGGAGCCTCTGGCCAATCACGGAACCAATAAATTTTAAATAATAATACATTTTTGTTTAGAGGCCAGCTGAAGCACGCATCCGGATGCGGGAGTTTCTCGCTGCATTGAAGACCCATTGTTATTCAGGTAAAACGTTTAAATACGGTGTATATGCATTATATCAACATGATACAACATGAAATCAACATACCCAGACAAAGTTCGCTATCTTTTTGCATATTTTGATTTTTCTTCATGTCGGGTTATATAACTATCGGCTGACTTCAGAGGTAGTCAGTCCGAAAAAGAAAAATCACAAGAAAACTGAACTCCGCAGAAAATTCAAAACAGAAAGTCCCTAATCAAATGGCAAAATCAAAAGCTAAAACACATCAAACGAACAGATAACAACTGTCATATTCATAACTTGGTGCAAGCAATTTCTTATGAAGAAAGGGTTTTCAAAGCCATGGATAATTAGAGGTATCTGGTTAATTATACTCACGAAATGCTGATACATAACAGCGAATCCATGCAGTTTGAATTGTTTTCTTTTTGACTTTTTGTAATTTGGATATTCGTTCAAGTTTGTAAGAGATAAAATAACAGAGGTAGGGTCAAATCGGTAATCATGAGTTTGACAGAAAATGCCCCTTAAATGAATTATCAATCACAGACCAAAAAGTTCAAAATAAGACTTGAATAAAATATTGAAAAAAATATTCTTTTACAAAAGTAGAAAAAAGTTTTAATACCAATATTTTCGCCAATAACTTTTTTTAATGTCGACTCCAAAATACACTTCAGATCTTATTCAGTGCAAACACTTGAAAGTTCCTGTCTGGTTTCCTTGATCAGTTGTTGATTTAAGAATTGTTATATTGTAGTCAAACTTTCGTTTCCAAACTAAATTTCTTTACAATTTTTAAAAAGATTAAGCACAAATCCATAACAAAAGAGCTATGGGACATTGATTTAATCTCTGGTATATTTTTCTTTGATTAACTGTTCACCGTAGATATTGTAAAATTGCACAGAAATAAAAGAGTAAGGGTTTGACAAATTCATATTTAAACCAAACTATACGGTACTTTGTGAATGGTAATTAATTTGTCAATAAAATCAGCTTTTGTGTTTTAAGGATAAAGTTTACATTGATTTAATCGATTTCAACACAAACATTTAACGGTTAAACTATACAATAGGAAACGGAAAGTAAAAAGACTTAAGTTAAGTCTGCTCGCCGCTTCTGTTTACATAAGGGTCCATAACTCTACAGGATATATAGCGGTGTGGCGAGAAGTGTGTCGGAATTGTCATCTGGTAATAGTCAACTTTAAGCTACTATATAATATAAGTATTGTTATATTAAATCAATTTATTTGTCCAAGAGTCTTGAATTATGAAAATCTATGCCAAATAACATTATCATTATTAAAATCGGTCTCTTGCAAAGTCTAAAATCAAATTATTTAGACATAGGACTTAGTTTATCAAACACAAAGATACAAAATTTAATGTATAACACCACAGCTGTCAATCACCATAGCTTGTAAACAATGGACACTATCTATCAATAAATTACTTTTAACTAAACTATATAGAACGCCACTTTCAATCTCTGATATGCTGGATTGTATACATTACACTTTCTATCACTCATTTTTTACACAATATGAAATAAGGAGATGTCTTGATTCTCAATTCCAATTTAAATCATGGCAAGGCAATACACGAAAACAAATACAAGTATGACAAACAGCAACACACACTGTATTACAGTCTCCCTCTTTGGTCAGGTAGGTTTGATTTAACCCCGCCATATTCTATTTGTTTCTGTCCAAAATCAGCCGACTGTGTTATGCTATATCTTTATACAATGTAATTTGGACTACGTTGGATAGATACTAGTTGTCTCATTGGCAATTATACCCTTATAATATTTCCATAAATAATATGGAGGGTTTAACAGGTTAGTGATCGCCACTTTCAATCTTTATATGTATATGTAATATAAAACGCTATTTCATATCTTTTGTTTCGTACAACGGCACCTTTTATGTAGTTTAAATAATAAGATCATTGTACGCAAAACGAAAATAAACACAAACCTGATAAATAATTACCACTCCTCAAGATATGGACTTTAGCAAGAAACAAACTATAAACTATGATTCTCTTTGATAAATTACTGAATAAATCATATCTGTATTGAAGTAGTGGCTACAGGAAAGTAATAGACATAAATTATACAGAATTGCAGCTCAATAGGAAGCTATTCAATTTAGGGATCTAAATGACGGAGTCGAAATAAAGGCAATAGTTGTATACCGCTGTTCAAAGTCATAAATTGATTGAGAGAGAAAAAAATACAAAACAAAACCACAGAAACACTTTAACTACAAGAGGAAAACAACTGAACACTAAAAACACTGAAGTGCAACAAAAACAAACGCTAAAGCAACATTCACAGAAACACTGAAGTGCAACAAAAACAAACGTCAAAGCAACATACACAGGAACGAACCACTTGATAACAACTTCCATATTCCCGATTTGGTAAAGGACAGTTAAGAAAAAAACATTGAGGGCCGAACCTGGTTTCACTGCTAGCCTAACCTTCCGCTCAATGGCAATGTTAAAAATACCTCAAAATTGACAATATTACATAACAGGAATACAGTACAAATAATGCAAGAACACTCAGAACAGAGAAATACATAAATAAATAATGTAAAAGTACATTTCGACATGTTTCTTTAGAATGACAACGAACACCTTAAATTAGAATTAAGTTTGTAATTGTGGTATTTAATGTATTTTACAACATATACACCAAGAATGTGTCCCAAGTACACGGGTGCCCCATCCGCACTATCATTTTCTATGTTCAGTGGACCGTGAAAATGGGATAAAATGTTTAATTTGGCATTAAAAATAGAAAGATCATATCTAAAGGGAAATGTTTACTAAGTTTCAGGTTGATTGGACTTCAACTTCATCAAAAACTACCTCGACCAAAAACTTTAACCTGAACCGGGACGAACAGAATAACGGATGAACGGACGGACAAACAAACAGGCGTACAGATCAGAAAATATAATGCCCATAAATGGGGCATACGCATATTGATATAGAATTGTGTTACTTATGTCCTGTACCAAGTCAGGAAAACGACCATTGTTATATCATAGTTCATTTCTGTGTGTGTAACATTTTTACGTTGTGTTTCCGTTGTGTCGTTTGTTTTCTCCTATATTTGAGTGTGAATTCACATTACTATAAGACGTGTCGCGGTACTTTTCTATCCCAAATTCATGTATTTGGTTTTTATGTTAAATTGGTTATTCTCATCGGATTTTGTCTAATGCTTAGTCCGTTGCTGTGTGTGTTTCATTTTAATGTTGTGTCGTTGTTCTCCTCTTATATTTAATGCGTTTCCCTTAGTTTTAGTTTGTTACCCCGGTTTTGTTTTTTGTCAATAGATTTACGAGTTTTGAACAGCGGTATACTACTGTTGCCTTTATTTATGGTGTAATTAATTGTATTATCTAACTAAATTAAACTGTGTGAAACAACGTAGATGGTAAACTACAATCTAAGAGGTGGTAAAAATGTCGTTAGTTAGTTGAGACACAGACACACCGTATAGATTAACCAATCCTTGATTGTGTCCATTAAATTTTCAGACTGTCATATTTAATCTTTCCTCGTAACTTAGTTTCTGCATAAGGAGCACACTGCTGTATATGAAGTCCGCATACTGGTATAGTGTAAAAATGTACGAGCATAACGTATCAACTGCGATATGTAAAAACCATACGATGGACAGAGGGTATGTTACTGCTGACAAAAGGGAAATTGATAATTGGGAAATTGAAGTCGTTTGACATATATTTTAAGGTGAAGTCGTCCATCTGTGTCAATATTGGGAAGAGATTAAAGTATGAAGCATTCCTTCTAGTATCAGGTGTATCTTCAATTTCAAATTCACTGGAATATATGATATTTAAGTACTGGCTGAAATATGGATTATTCAGTGATAGTACATCATCAATATATTTAAAACTAAAATTTTAGAATTTTGGAAGGTACTTTTTCTTTTTGTCTTTAAAAAGTCATCTCTTTAAAACTCATAAATTGGTCGTATGCCATTGAATACATATGTCACAGATTACAAAAAACACGCACTTGTCATAGCAACGGTCATGCTATCTCTTTCTGCATGTATGTAAACATCAGTTGGTTGACGGCTTTCTAAAACACAAGTAGAAGTCATCAAATGTCCCCTATGTCTAGGACTGGTGTTACTTGTCATGTGCATCACGACTGTTGCCATTGTTGTTTATTTTTTGTGGACTATTTTTTAATTCTTATTTTTCTTTTGACAATGATTTTTCCTTTGATGTCAGGATTTTCAGATCCCTTTAATACAACATTTTATTTGATTGCCATTTAAGAACTTATGTGTAGTATTACTGTTGCAACTTTTCTTATGTAGATAGAAATGAGGTCTTTAATCTAAACTTATTCAAATCTAGGACATTGACACAAATGATCAAAATTTTACGGCACCTTATGCAAATTTTGTCATTCAATGTCTGTTCAGTGATAGATAAGGCCAAAATATTTGAAAATCTGAAACCAAATACACACGTTGAAGAGCTGATCAGACCAAAAAGACCTAAAATAGATACAAATTCTGACAAAATATACCTTTGACTGAGGGAGACATATTCATTGATTTTATATTATTTACAAGTTTAATAATAACAAATTTCAAATAAACATTTACTATATGTTCATGCCAATATCGAAGAACTGGTTATTGGGCTGGTTAAACAAACAGTGTTATTATTTAGAACACCATACGGGTGTTTCGTTAATATAATTCTAGGAAAATGTAAAATTATTAGATGCACTTGAAAAAAAGTCAGACGGCCAAAACAATTAAAAAGCACTGAAAACCAAAAATTCCAAAAGGTTTTGCATAACATAGAAAGTTTATTTATGCCTTGAAGGAAACACATTTGCTTTGAGTTATTCTTAATGTTTGTTTAACCGAAATTGACTGCATAAATATAATTGCATATGCAAGAGTGCAACTACATTACTGTTAATAACCGCTAGGACGAAACGTGATACCAAACGTGTATCAGAAGTATCATTGAACCAAAGCCTGTGAAAATTCAACAAAATATAATTGGTTCTTTAATTTAGCACGTCAGCCACACGTTTTGACAGTGGCGCTCGAATAAAAATATCCCAATGCCTATTACTTATATAAAACTTGTGTAGTACAAATATGTAAAATTAAATTTCTAGTGGTATCTAGGATATCACTGAAAACTTTATATTGTTCGCGTTTTTTTTCAAAAATTGTTTTTTTCTTCAATTTATTTTTATTCCGGTGATAATGGACAAGTTATAAAACAGAATCAATGACAATAGAATACAATTTTGAATCTTTGTTCAGACTGTACGTAAATCAACAAAGCTATTTTCACAATTATGATTTAAAATACGGATAACCATCCTTACAGAAAGTCCTATTTATTGATTTTGAATTTTTAGGGTTAGGGTTAGGATGTGGGCATTGTGTTTTTTAAGTATTGTTTTTTTTTTTTTTTATATTTTTTGTATTGTTTTGGGTTTCATCTGTTTTGATATTATTTTTTTTTTATCTCTGAATGTAAAAAAATCAATGTGGTATTTCTCAAAAGATATTCAGAAGATAATAAAGGAACATTCAAACACAAAACTGTCGAAATTAAGCTGACAACTCCATGGCTAAAGAAAAGGCAAACAGACAAACACAAAACTGTCCAAATTAAGCTGAAAACGCCATGGCTAAAAGAAAGGACAAACAGACAAACACAAAACTGTCAAAATTAAGCTAACAACGCCATGGCTAAAAGAAAAGACAAACAGACTACCTCAAGACTGTCAAAATTAAGCTGACAACGCCATGGCTAAAAGAAAAGACAAACAGACAAACGCAAAACTGTCCAAATTAAGCTAACAACGCCATGGCTAAAAGAAAAGACAAACAGACAAACACAAAACTGTCGAAATTAAGCTGACAACACCATGGCTAAAAGAAAAGACAGACAAACACAAAACTGTCAAAATTAAGCTGACAACGCCATGGCTAAAAGAAAAGACAGACAAACTTAAAACTGTCAAAATTAAGCTGACAACGCCATGGCTAAAAGAAAAGACAGACAAACATAAAACTGTCAAAATTAAGCTGACAACGCCATGGCTAAAAGAAAAGACAGCCAAACACAAAACTGTCAAAATTAAGCTGACAACGCCATGGCTAAAAGAAAAGATAAACAGACAAACTCAAAACTGTCGAAATTAAGCTGACAACGCCATGGCTAAAAGAAAAGACAAACAGACAAACACAAAACTGTCGAAATCAAGCTAAGAACGCCATGGCTAAAAGAAAAGATAAACAAACTAACTCAAGACTGTCAAAATTAAGCTGACAACGCCATGGCTAAAAGAAAAGACAGACAAACACAAAACTGTCGGAATTAAGCTGACAACGCCATGGCTAAAAGAAAAGACAGAAAAACACAAACTGTCGAAATTAAGCTGACAACGCCATGGCTAAAAGAAAAGACAAACACACAAACAGAAAACTGTCAAAATTAAGCTGACAACGCCATGGCTAAAATAAAAGACAAACAGACAAAAACAAAACTGTCGAAATCAAGCTAACAACGCCATGTCTAAAAGAAAAGACAAACAGACAAACACAAAACTGTCGAAATCAAGCTAACAACGCCATGGCTAAAAGAAAAGACAAACAGACTAACTCAAGACTGTCAAAATTAAGCTGACAACGCCATGGCTAAAAGAAAAGACAGACAAACACAAAACTGTCAAAATTAAGCTGACAACGCCATGGCTAAAAGAAAAGACAGACAAACACAAAACTGTCGGAATTAAGCTGACAACGCCATGACTAAAAGAAAAGACAAACAGACAAACACAAACTGTCGAAATTAAGCTGACAACGCCATGGCTAAAAGAAAAGACAAACAGACTAACTCAAGTCTGTCAAAAGTAAGCTGACAACGCCATGGCTAAAAGAAAAGACAAACAGACAAACACAAAACTGTCGAAATTAAGCTGACAACGCCATGGCTAAAAGAAAAGACAAACAGACTAACTCAAGACTGTCAAAAGTAAGCTGACAACGCCATGGCTAGTAGAAAAGACAAACAAACACAAAACTGTTGAAATTCAGCTGACAACGCCATGGCTAAAAGAAAACACAAACAGACAAACACAAAACTGTCGAAATGAAGCTAACAACGCCATGGCTAAAAGAAAAGACAAACAGACAAACTCAAAACTGTCGAAATGAAGCTGGCAACGCCATGGCTACAGGAAGAGATAAAAAGACAAACTCAAAACTGTCGAAATGAAGCTGGCAACGCCATGGCTACAAGAAGAGACAAACAGACAAACACAAAACTGTCAAAATTAAGCTTAAAATGCCATGGCTAAAAGAAAAGACAGACAGACTAACTGAAGACTGTCAAAATTAAGCTGACAACGCCATGGCTAAAAGAAAAGACAAACAGACAAACACAAAACTGTCGAAATTAAGCTGACAACGCCATGGCTAAAAGAAAAGACAAACAGACAAACACAAAACTGTCGAAATTAAGCTGACAACGCCATGGCTAAAAGAAAAGACAAACAGACAAACACAAAACTGTCGAAATTAAGCTGACAACGCCATGGCTAAAAGAAAAGACGAACAGACAAACATAAAACTGTCGAAATTAAGCTAACAACTCCGTGGCTAAAAGAAAAGACAAACAGACAAACAAAAAAACTGTCGAAATTAAGCTAACAACGCCATGGCTAAAAGAAAAGACAAACAGACAAACGCAAAACTGTCGAAATTAAGCTGCCAACGCCATGGGTAAAAGAAAAAACAAACACACAAACACAAAATTGTCAAAATTAAGCTGACAACGCCATGGCTAAAAGAAAAGACAAACCGACAAACAAAAAACTGTCGAAATTAAGCTAACAACACAATGGCTAAAAGAAACGACAGACAAACTCAAAACTGTCGAAATTAGGCTGACAACGCCATGGCTGCAAGAAAAGACAATCAGACAAACCCAAACTGTCGAAATTAAGCTGAAAACGCCATGGCTAAAAGAAAAGACAGACAGACTAACTCAAGACTGACAAAATTAAGCTGACAACGCCATGGCTAAAAGAAAAGACAAACAGACAAACTCAAAACTGTCGAAATTAAGCTGACAACGCCATGACTAAAAGAAAAGACAGACAGACAAACTCAAAATCTGAAAATTAGTCTGACAACGCCATGGCTACAAGAAAAGACAAACAGACAAACACAAAACTGTCAAAATTAAGCTGACAACGCTATGGCTAAAAGAAAAGAAAAACAGACAAACTCAAAACTGCCAAAATTAAGCTGACAACGCCATGGCTAAAAGAAAAGAAAAACAGACAAACACAAAACATAACATAGAAAAGTGAAGACTAAGCATCACGAAGCCAACCAAAAACTGGGGTGATCCCTGGTGCTCCGTAAGTGTAAATGTATCACCCACCAAGTTGGTCATGTAAGTACAACACGGTGATAAGTCTAATTCGGTGTGTCACATTCGGGGAAATTGGGACAGACTTGTAGTTGCGACAATTGGAACATGTTTTTCGTCATCTATGTAACAAATATTTCATAACCTACTCATGATGGCGTTTATAAAAATAAACGTATGGATGATTTCAACTACACCACTTGGAACTCTTGTATTTTCTATCGTCCTTGTGAGCAGCAACGATCTATCAAGGAAATCATAATAGGAAATATCAACTGGGTGATTTATATTCCGTATGCAGGCGCGGATGGATTGTTTCAATATAGAAATGAAAAGTTCAACATTGTGAAGCTGAAATTATCTCAATTGTAGAACAGTTTTGATTCCAACCGACCCTCATTGTCAACTTGTGGATATTATGACGCATATAACGGTATCAGTTTTTTCAAGTTCGATTTGATAGATGCGATCAACAAGGTCACCAAATTATATTTTTAATGTGAAAGAGTCATCTTTTTGACGTCATAAGTGGAAAGTGCAGTTAAAGTTTCAAACTATAAAACAAAGGGTTATGTTGGAGAAGAGTCAATGTTGTAACAAATATCTACGAAATTTAAGCTGAATAAGAACCATAAACCTTTTGGAATATAAATGGTTGGTGGTATTCATCCAATTTCGTATGAAAGATAATGTTTCTTTTCTTCTTCATTTTAATCGAAAATTAATATATATTTATTTTGTTTTTGCATGGAAGCGCTTTTCTTGATTCACCTTAATCAAGAATGCTCAAACATAAACATTTGAAAGTCAGGGCTGTATAAATATGTAGAAACGATTGGACCAAAATGGATGTACAAATAATAGCAAAGGTAATCTATCAAAGTCAACTTTGCCTTAGGGAGTTGCAAATAAACTCATCATAGAAGCCAGGACTAAATTTTGTATATACGCCAGACGCGCGTTTCCTCTACAAAAGACTCATAAGTGACACTCGAATCCAAAAAAGTTAAAAAAAAAAAAAAAAAAAAAGCCAAATAAAGTACAAAGTTGAAGAGTAAAATTCCTAAAAGTGTTGCCAAATACAGCTAAGGTAATCTATGCCTGAGGTAGAAAAGCCTTATTATTTCAAAAAATGCAAAATTTTGTAAACTTTAGTTTCTTAACCATCTATATTATTATATTCTTATAAAGAGGGAATTTTAAAAACAAATAGGTGGGTATTATTAATCATGTCACTAAGGAATTTTAAAAACGAATAGGTGGGTATTATTAATCATGTCACTACTAGCAATGAATACTGAACTAATGATACACTCGGGAATAACACTCTTACTGGGGCTTACAAGAATAACTGTGCATCAACTCGATTTTCCATTCATTTAGAACGCTTAAGCATAAACTATTAAAAAAATAAGGTAATCATTCCTATTTCTAATAAAAATTAAGTCCCATTTTGTACTAGAAAGTGACCTGATCACACTGTATTATTATTTGTACTAAAACATATATACTTTTATTGGTTCTGTTCATTAACCGTTTATATTTCGTTTATTCACAAACAACCAAAACTTAAAACTATTTAAAGCTTTATATTTGAATCGATACCTAACTTTCGTTGCTTTTGTTTTCAGTTTTCAATAAACAGTCGTTACTATATTTTCACCTTAGTATTGACACGTTTGACTCTTATACCCTTTACGAAAGCATTTCTCTATTCTAATTGAAAGAATTGGTTCTGCTTTGTTTTATAAAAATGTAAAGCCAACGTAGCTTTTCTTAAGGAGGGCTAAATCCATCTGATTCAAGCAAAACATTCTCTGAATGTTACATTATCAAATGCTAAAATTTCTTTATCAACATATTAATAACGATTGGAGGACATTTTTCAACAAACAATCGGCTTCCTATGATAATCAATTGTTCTCCTCTTTTTCTGACTTGTTCCTTTATTCATACAAAGATGATTTCAAAAGGTGCTTCTTGCATATTCAGTTTCACAATGTTTTTGTCTAATGATATTATCCTTTTGTCTCTTTTTTTTTAACATCATGAAGTAGCGAGCACATTTTGATCCTCTTTTCCTAATCATATGAAGTGTGTCATTTCCTTGTTTAAGTCAGTGGCCATTCTGTAGTTAGCTGTTACTGTGCACATTTGTCATGTATTGTTACGACTGTATGCTGAACTCTAATTATTGTCTTGTTTTCGGAATATTGTCTCATTTTCGTTTCTTTTTATTTATACTCAATATGTTAATATAGCACAATGCACAGTGCTAGGGAAATATGATTGGTCGACGTTCCATTGACGTGAGAAGACTATGGTTAGAAGTTCCTTCTTGCTTTTTCTTTTTCATTTAAAACCATACCACAAAAACAATGACTTTTCTGATCAATAGGTAAACATGACTTTATATTGATTGGTTTATTATTCCAATCAGTGCATGTTAAACCTACAATTTATGTATGTGAATCAGCAGTAAATAGAAATATATTTCTAAATAATTAATTTTTGGATTTTTTTTAAACTTCAGGAATATATCCCCCATTCAAAACTTTGATTCCTTATCCAGATTTTGTGTATACGTTAGGGCCATTTTGGTTTGATTAGCTCTTGAATGTGTGTAACGTGTGTATTATGTTTGGATTTTCAAATATTTCGGGCTTGTGTAATAAAATTGTACAGTAAAATTTATTAAAAATATTAACAATATAACTGGCATTAATTGTCATGCAAAGTTTAATATTAAGTAATAAATTACAATGGATCAACAACGATACCTTAGATCAATGTTGGTATATGAACACATTTAGAAAGAAGAACATCGCCCTAATTTATTCTTTTGATTGACCAAAACAAATTCATTTGATTGACTGATAAATTTGTATCATTGTTAAACTATGATGTTTATTTTTATACTAACAAAAAAAATGTAAATTTTAAATAAATTTCTTTCTTATTGGTAGATATGATCATTGTAAATGCATAATAAGAATTTAAAACATTTTTGAAACAAATTTTAGAACAGTATTTTATTATGATGTAGCAATTTTACGTGATAATGGACGTGAAATTTAGTGGAAATTCATCTCACGACAATGACTTGTATGAAATCTTCAAATTTCCCTTGTTCCTATCAATCAATGTTATAAACAATTAATGCCTTCGGCACTTTTGTGTTCTCTCAGTTATGACGGTTAAAATGCATGCAAGTACGACACCTTTTTACGTCATAAGTAAACATTCTATTTCCTTATATCCGATTTTGTGTTTTTGATTGTATATAATAAGAGAAAAGGTTATAGAAAATTTAAATTTTCAAAAATATATTTGGAATTTCAAATTCAAAACTATGAAGCGAGGTAAGTAATTAAAATATTAAAAGTCTAATAGAAATAAAAGTATATTTATATACAATAAAGCTAGCATAAATCTGTTGAAAAGATCTTTGACTCTACAAACTTATGATTGATTTACGAAATCCGTCTGTTGATAGACTATAGAACAGAAATCCGTCTGTCGATAGACTATGGAACAGAAATCCGTCTGTCGATAGACTATGGAACAGAAATCCGTCTGTCGATAGACTATGGAACAGAGAAAACAACTATGCAACACTATGGTTATGTGTCTTTATTCTACACCAACATATGTTGAAAGGTCGTTTTTAAGTCGAACTTTAAATCTATATCTTTGCCTTTAAAATTGTTCTTTTCGTTTTTTTATGCTTTATTGTTCGAATTGGTGCAGTAATAATTTCTATGCCCCCCCTTTATTTTTCTTAATAATGTCTCGTTACCGTATAGACAAAAAGAAAGGATGCAAGGCCTATTTACTTGTTATTAATATTAATCCAAGGGTCCAAATCTCAAAATTGTCAAATACTAGTAGAAATTGAATCTTAAAAATCCATAGCATACTCTTAAATTCACATTTCAACTACTCAACATATTTCATGTTATTAAGCGCTACATATTGAAGAAAAAAATTATACATGTTTTTGCATCGAAGGACGACTCTGAAATAGCATGAATGATTTATTATCCGAGGGCCAATATGTAGATTTACTTCCAACAGAATTTTGGTAAATCAAAGATATCCTTTTTCATTTTGGGAGTGACGACATTTGAATCTTTTTAAATTTCCATTAAAAATATTTCTGCTACATCAGACTACAGGAAATGGAATCATAACTACATTTTTGTACTGTAACAAAATATTAACACTCACAGTCATTGAAATGACACATATTAAATTTGAAGAATTATGCTATGTTTACTTTTATAATATTTTGATTAATCATGCTATGTATAGAAGAGATGGGCCATTCTCAAAGGAATACGGCTTTATGTAGAATTTCAGGCACTTAAAAGCAAGCAATTGCTCAATTGAGATAATCTTAGATTGTCAATTACCTTCAGAAATAGAATGATACCGATTCATTTTAAAGTTTCCGGAATGATTAAGGTAAATTTAACTACAATTTTACAGACTCGGTGAGAATCAAACGCACACAGAACTACGATTACAACTGCCTTAATAAAAGACTTCTTTTCTTTCTTCTTATTTATAACATCCAATTTTATTTCAAATATTCTGATATAAATGTTTTTTATCATTTCAGAAATAATGATTGTTCCGTTTGTGTATATAATCACCTTCCTTCCAACATTAGGTAAGTCATTTACAATTGAATCAGTAAGTATTCATATTGAAATGTCAGTCATTTCAACTAAAACGGTTTGAGCTTAAAATAATTAAAAACTATTAGGAGATTTGTATATGTAGATCAAATTCATAAAGGGTTCTGCGGGATCATCTGTCTCGCCTGCGATCGCTGTTGTTAAGAGTAAAATAGTAATGTTCATCGACAAAATTGATACCATATAAAGGTGTGTGGCATAAAAACCAATCAGACAATTATCTACAAAAGACCAACTGACTTAGATGTTTGCATAAACTTATAGTCGGCGAGGTTTATTTTCGAAGGAACTTATTTCCAAGTTTTAAAACTTTCATTGAAAGTAACGTAATTGATGACTAAGTCATGTAATCCCGGACTGTAGGTATAAAGCATCAAAAAAGATGTGTTCAAAGTCGGGTATGCACATAAAAATACAACCAAATCTTTGAAGAGCTTTTAAACGATAAACATACACATGATCAACACAAGACATAAAACAGAAAAAAAGCATGTATGTACGTTTGTTCCCTGCAAAATAAACTAAGTCAGTTTATCATGAAAATACCGAAGCATGATACAAATTCATTTTCTCAAAAATTTACTCTAGATACTGTCTTCTGATCACAAATGTCCTCGTAGGGTTGACAAGGTAAGTGATCACTTAAAAACATGAACAATAAAGTGAACTTAAATTTTGATGCCGCCGAAGACAAAATGAAGGATCGCTATGTCTCGCTTATGCGACAAAATTTTCCAGGCAGAAAAAAACAAAAACAGTATTGATTTTCTTGTTAGCGCAATACAACAATGATATATTGAAAATATCAAAACTGAAAATAAGTGTTCAAGACCTGGTCCGGCGTTAGAAAAGAGTTGAATGTACTTTAGTTTCTAATAGTTTTACTATATCTCGCGTCTTTAGAAATGAAAAAATGAAAAAGTTTTAACATACAGGAATGCAACATCTGTAATTATGTTTTCGCCGAAAACTTACAAATATAACGATGAAGCATCTAAATTGAACTTTTACTTTCAGCTGCAAACATTCAACCCCTCGATGCTCCTATACCATCCCCTCCAAACAGCGACAGTACAAGAATAGAAGCTACGTCTTTGGATCACCCGCCTCTTTGGATTGACCCATTAGCTTCTGGTACATTTTCTCAGTCAGAGACTCCATTTTTCAACTGGGAATCTCTCATGTCGTCAAGTAATATGAACAATTTTCCTCAGACTGGGGGAGATATTCCCACCTTTCAGCTCGGCGAAGGTATACCGATGGACAGTGTTCAGGTTGTAGAAAATGTTGGACAGATCACACAGGAGATAAGTGCAGCTGTTCAAACGGATACTAAAATCGCTCAACAAAAAGACCCAAAAGCTTCCTTTAATAATTTGTCTAATATGAATAATGTAAATAAACCTTTACATGAAATCTTGGATCTATCAAACCCCACAAGTTCTGTTGGAATGTTCGATCAGGATGCAACAAGGTTAAGGAATGATATTGGTGTGAACCCTAGATTAATGTCTCCGGATAATCCAGCAGCAGTAAATCCTAATTTACTTTCACCAAACAATCCTACTCATGCTGATCTGATCGACTTTATGATTGCAAAAGATATGGCACAGGGAACAAATAATGTTATACATCAAAAACCAACCGACAAAGATCCATTCGCTGTAAATCCAGAACATGAAAATATTTTCGAAAAAGTTCCTTCACATGATGTTTTACCTCGCATCGAAACAAGCTCCAGTCGTTCGTCGCCTCCTGATATATCTACTTCAATAGGACAGGAAAATAAAAACACAAAAAAACAACAGAGACAACTGAAACAACAGCAACGCAAAGCACAGAACAAGGAAAGGAGAAAAATGCAACAGCAGCAACGAAAATCTAAACAATTAGAACGTCAACAACTGCGACAGATACAACAACAAGAAAGAAAACAACTTCGCAAACAACAAAGACAAGAAAGAAATAAAAAAACAATTGCTGAAAAATTAGCATTACGGCAACAAAAACAAAAAGCGAGAATACAACAGAAAATAGAAAATCAATTAAGGAAACTGGAAAATTTAGAAAAGGTTGGCCTTAATCAACAGACAGCTGGTGTTGATAATCAAGCTTTTCGTGTAAACAATAAAATCAAAAGACTTAAGTCACGTCGAGCCCCGAAAGGTTCAAAAGGTAAATTCAGAAAAGGAAAAAGGGCAAAAGGTGCCTTTAAAAGGAAATCAAAGGGAAAGGGAAAGCCAAAAAATTAAACAAGTGTATGAAATAGACGTTTTATCATAACATTAAATGCTATTGTATAATATATGTTCTTGTCTTGAAATCCAAAATGAAACATATTCGTTTGATCAGGTGATAAAAATGAATTGTATATAAACTTATAACAAATTGTTTACACACAATTTGCAGTTATTGCGTGTTTGTTTAATTCTTTCTTAAATCATTAAATTATTATGAGATTTCCATATATGTTTATTGTTGTTATTGCCCATTACAGTGCAGAACTGAATAAATTATTTGAATATCCCGGTTTATATGTATAATTGTCTTTTTTTTTATTTTATCAATCAATCTATTCTGGAATATCGTTTATGTATTTAGTATTGTTATTTTCTATAAATTGTTATTTCTATATATTTTTTAGACTAATGTTTTATCTTTTTGTACCGTGTTGTAACAATTGGCACGTGCAAAAAATTCTGTACATGATAATTGTTAATCACAGGTGTACCATAACATTAGACTGTTTTATGTCTGGTAAACCTGATTATATTTTTTTGTGAGAAAATGATATATTCACTGTATAATCCAAATGTTTACCAATATTAAACACTCACAATATGCTCCTGTTTTCAAAACCAGTGTATCTATATATTTTTTTCTAAAAATAAGTACGAAAATATTTGAAGTATATTTCATTACTTAAGTACTTATAATGTAAAAATAAAAATGTTTTAGATTGAAAATAAATAACACACATTGTGAAATCACATAACTGAAACACCCATCTACGATTGATATTATTTTTACGTTGCAACCATTTTACTTTAAAATTTGACTTGCAGGGAAAATCTGGGTCTCTGTCCTAAATCACGTACAGACAGCTCTTATTGCTTCATTTTGAACGGTTATTAAGAATAGTCTTTGGACAGATATATCATAATATGCTAACGGTTCTATTGTAGAACGGTTTAGAACTTGTCTATGATAGAATATCCCTGACAATTGCTGTTATAACTGATTCTAATTGTACAAACTGTTTTAGTCCATGCGCAAAAATTAAATATTTAGAAATTATATAAATGTTGTTTGCATTAATTTGTACAGCCCTTGATAGATACCGCTGCTGGTGGACTACCAGTTGCCGAGGGTATCATCACATCAGTAGTCCGTAATTTGTTTTTTCAAGACCAAGACTTGTTCTAATATACTGTATCATTTCATCGCATCAAACGCATTATCTAAATAAAATGAATAGGTAGAACTTAAAACAAAAACAAAACAAAAAAAAAACTTGAAGAACTTTTTAATTTACAGTTGGCATTTAAAGTACATTTAAATTGGAACCAGGCCAATAACAACTAACGATAGTAATTTGAAAGCAACCGAGACCCATTTTGACAATTAATATCATTCAGTACTCCAGGCCAAAATATCTTTATTTCCGGGGTCCAGAGTTATTAGAAAATCCGTACTGAAGTCTTTTGGTATTTTATTTTAAGCACTAATGTAAAATAGTGGAAATAGTCAAATCAACAATTATCAGATTGAAGATCGACTTACAAAAAACATTTTGACAAGGTTTCGTAAGTTCAAGTCCACATTCTGCATCAGTAACAACAAAAATCATAAAGCTGTTGCCTTTGAAATCGGGATTCACTAGCCAAAAGAAAAGCACCGATTTCATAGATTTAATTCGGAAAAACAAATTATTTTAAAGACACCACATTTCCTGCTATGGGCACTGCAGATGAAATAATTAACACAGTTGAAATCTGCTGGACACGATTGCTAAATTCATTGTCTTGTGATCGCATTAGGAAACGTTGACAATAATCTGCAGTAAACGATAGCTAAATCAATTGTGTTAATGGCAGTCGGCAACACAGATGTTATTGTATCCAAAGGCGGATTTAGGGGGGGGTCAGGGAGGCCGGCCCCCCTTTTATGGAAAACATTTGGTTGCTTATATAGGGAATCACTGAAGCGTGACTGGAGCGGGCCCCCTCTTAGGTCAGTCAGTGGGCCCCCACTTATGAAAATTTCTGGATCCGCCACTGGTATCGATATAGGTAACTGCATGTGTAAGAAAACGATGACAGATTGATTATGAATAAAATCAGTAGATGCAGTGTATTTGCAAAACGAGACAACTATCCACCAAAGTAGAAAAGAAGTAGATTTAAGCAATCATAGGAAACCGTATATGGCCTTCCACAGGGAGAAAATCCATACTATATGGGCGACAATAAAAGGCCCCGACATTAAAATATGAATCATTTCAATTGAGAAAGCAAACAGCCTAATTTACAACAAAACAGTTTACGAAAACAAAAATGTAGCTCAGCAACACGCTACAACGACTGAACTCCAGGCTCCTCACTTGGGAAAGACACATACACATCAAATGGATACAAATAGAAATACATCCAACAAAACCATAAAGTACAGATCTGAGAGTACTTTCAGTTGCTGACATCTAGTTCAAAGCCTATAAAAACTAATGAAAAAAAGCTTCTATCTAAGACTAAATATTAATGAATACTCTTTAGGATGACAACTTGAAGGAACGTCGTTCCAGAAAATGACATGTTCGTGTTTATTGGAAGAAAAAATCTGGTTAGTTATGTTTGGCCATTTAGGTAAATTTGCTATGTGGTACATTCGGTATAATAAATTGAAATATTATGAATATGCAACACAACTCTTGACTACGGTGATGCGTAATATCTATGTGAGAACGAGACATATTAGAAACAAAACAATACATCATCAAAATATTTTTTAGCTAAAAAACAAACATGTATGATTAAGCATGACATGTATGATTAAGCATGAATTTTTTAAAAATCTTGTACTTAAACTTTAAGTTTACATGTTATGACGCTTATCAAAAATAGCAGGATAATTATTAAAGTTTTTGGAATGACTGGTCTTATTACGTAGTAGATTTAAACATGTTCTTGTAGAATAAATCATTTGAATATTAAGTAAGTTATTGTTTACATGTAGTTACGTCACCAACATTCACTAATATGTAATGTGGATGTTGCATAATTTCACAAATTTAGAAATACAAAAGCAATAACTGAATTATAGCATGAACCAAATATATGAATTTTCGGAAAAGTTATTATGACTTCATAATTGTATGTAGTACGGCTGAAAAATTAAGCCTCAGCTTCCCCGGTCCTAATTTAGCATTTGTATAGAATGGTGATGTTTTTGAGTCCTTGTCGTGCTGGAGGCGATAGTTGAACGGTAGCACATGCATATTTTCGTATAAAAGTTAGACGATCTGGTATGATTGCCACCTAGACAATCCTCCATCGTAGTTGTTTAATTAATAAGATTTCTAACAATCTTCTCAGTATTTAGTGTTGATCAATCTTTAGTTTGTCTTTCTCCCTTTATTTGTCATGGCTTTGTCTGTTTTTTTTACAATTTGTGATTGCCCTTTTAGTATCTTCTCTCACTTCTTTCTGGTATCTACTCATATTTCAGTATTTGTATTTCTAGAAAGAACCGGAAGAGTCTTTTCATACAAAGATATAGTTATAAAAACCTTATTATATCTAACACAACATGAAAAAATCAAAATCATCATTGCAAGATCCCTTATAACATGTATAACAAGTATAAATCCGTAGAATCTTCTAGCATGTCACAAAGTTCAATTAAAGTTCAAGGAGAAAATCGGATCTTTATATTCTGTCTTTTTAGAAGCTTAAAGAATCGATTTAACGAAAGTGTTATTTGTGGAGTCTTTAAGTCCATTAATTGCATGAATTAGGGGCGAAAGATACCAAAGGGACAGTCAAACTTATAAATCGGAAATAAACTGACAACGCCATTGCATGCATTGCCATTTTAATATCGTATATTGTATTATGCATTCATCTATTCTTACTATCTGCGTATCTGAAAGCAGTTTTTGGTTTTCTTGAATTACTTTTCTGTTCCTTTGTAGATTGTGCAGCCTTCTGTTCTTCTGTTTGAATTGCTTGCTGAAAAATGGAGTCCGTTAATTTAGTTCACTCGGTAAAACGACGGCTAGAAAGTGAAACTCCACACAAACCCACCTTAAAGATGACATAAAATCAGCCTCCTGATTGGACAGTTCAGCATTGGCCTACCGACAATTAATGATTCAAACCGAGAATACAAAATTTTCCCGGTATACTAAGCGAAACCCATGAAAATATAATTATCTTCACTAATTCCTAAAAGTGAAACATAACACTTGTTAAAGGAAGACCACTCGAGTTTGTTAATTTACAATGTACCGTAAGTTTGTGAACGTTTAACATATAGATAGATATACAAGATAAAGTGTTGCTACTTTCCTTTTTAGCAATTCCTTAATAGAATATCAAATTTTCAACCCAATTGGAAATTAATTAAGCACTACGAGACAAATTAATGTATAAACTACAAATTTTACCATGCTTAATAATCAGTGCTTTCAGATGAAGTCAAAGCAAACAAAACTTATTTCCGGAAATATTTTGATGTCATGTAAAAGTGAAGACGTGAGAAACCTATAAATTTTCAAACAGTAGTTTTATACAATAGTGATAAAACAAAATATAATTTCGGGTATTTTGAAATCTTTTTAATCTTTTTAAATACCTTGGAAAATAGGTAAACGTGTTTTTTTTTGTTGTTTTTTTTTATCAAAACACATCATTCACAAAACATTATCAATAAGGTTAAAATGAATGCAAAATCGTATTAAGGAGAAGGGTTTATTTTTTTTATTTCAATTTGAGATGGAACACAACGTTTAAATCACCACGAAATAGAAGGATATTTATTTGCCATGAATAATTATGCAAACAATATTTGTAATGCAGTCGTCTTTTTTTATTTAAATAACGTTATTGCTGATATCATGTTTTATTTTTTTTAAAAACAAAAAATATTATTACCCTGGTAACATCTTGTCATCTACAATGTTTTAAAGCCATACTTGCCACACAAAGCGAACATTTTAAAATAAAATAAGATTATATCTAAATGAAGTAAAACCTATCAATATTAAACATATGCAATGTATTGAAGTATAATGGAATAGCAAGACTGACAAAGTCCCAAAGATATATTACTTCGAATTGATATACTTAAAGAATGTTTGGTAGGTATCACAGAAAATTAAACTTGCAGTTATATTCTTGTTTATTGTATTAACCATGTGTTATTCTAACTAAACTATATGCGTGCACGGAAACTTATTCTAAAAATGATACCATAAAGGGGAGGGCCATACATACGTAGATCATTTTAAGAAAGGACCACTCATGTCGATAAGATAACATGTTAACCGAAAATATATAAGAACCGAATTAGTTGAAGTTTTATATGACAAAATATGACCTTAAAATAGCCAATATAAAAAAGATAGTCAACAAGCATAAATATAAAGGAAAATGTATTAATTAAAAATGTGTTCGAATCAATTAACTGCCGTCTCAATGTTGGAAGATGGAAATATTTTCTCTTTGGCTTCTCGGTTCCATCTTCTATCGAAATAAACGATCATTCACTGGCAATATCTCTTGTTCTTGTCATTCTGTAATGTTAGATCCATTGACAGTACGTCTATATCACAAATATATTACATCTCTGTAAGATTACTGCATCCGTTTACTTCAAAACCTGAAAAATTTGAACAACACAACAACAGAATTATATCTTTATTTTTTTTTTGGGGGGGGGGGGGTGAATGGGGAGGTGGGTGGGATTTAAGCTAACTATGCTGGCAGCCTTTGCACTTGGTTGACAACGCATGAATAACGTCACGAAATGACGTATTATGAAAAGTGACTAAATTCGGAATCAATTAGGATGATTCCGGGAAAAACGGAATTCTACTTTTATAAAACCGGTTTATCCTACATGTAATATGATAAACTTAATTAGTTGAAGCGCTTTATGACAAAATATGACCTTAAAATAGCCAACATAAAAAGATAGTCAACAAGCATAGATATCGGCCCTAGGGCTGTAAAATAATGAAAACAACAAGTTAGATCATTTCATACGTCCGATGCGCTTTTCTTCAATAAACTGTTTGATTTTGTCACATGAGCTACTTATACAAAAGGGACGAGAGTGATGTAACATATTAATAAAATTAAATGGAGACCTTACGAAAAGAACTTGCTCTCTTATAGTTGAAAATTAAAGTATGTTTTGATTGAAATCAGACAAATAACAACTAACGGTACCAATTTGAAATCACACGAGACAATTATAATTGTCCTTTCAGCCCTTAAGGCCAGAATATTATAAATTATCCCCGGGCTTAGAGTTATCAGTAAATTCTCTATAAAAGTATTTTGGTATTTAGTTAAAAGCAAAACATAATGTTAAATGGTGGACAAAGACAAATTCACAATTTGCATTTTGAAAATCGACTAACTAAAAACATTTTGCAAAGCTTACGTAATCACAAGTCCTAATTCTGCAGCAGTAACAAAAGCATATGTCTGTAGCCTTTGAATTCGGGGTTCCCTAACTAGAAGAAAAGCAACAATTTCATAGTTTAAGAAGAAGAAATCATTTAAAAGGCACACCATTTTACCGGCTATGAGTACAGCAGATGAATTTAGTACCACAGTAAGCATCTGCTGCACACGATTAAAAAATCCATCGCATTGTAATTGCAATCGGCAAATGTTGACAATAATCTGCAGTTCAAGATTGTTAAAACAATTATTTTAATGGTCATCAGGAACACATATTCTAATATAATGTATCACCCGTACCGATAGATGATATGGATGGTTAAAGGATTTGAAAACTATGACAGATTCAAAAATAATTTGTTTTCTTAAGGATCACAACTTGAAGGTAAGACATAATAGAAAATCACATTTTCATGGTAATTGGAAGATAAACAATCTGGTTGAATATGGTATGGTATATTTTGGAAAATTTGCAATGCGGTACAATAAACTGAAATGAAATAGTTTGAATATTCTACTACGCGATGCTTACATTTTTTATTCCTTATATCTAGGTGATAACGCAACATATTAGACATAAATCAACATTAAAAAATCTTGAGATGAAAATAACCTGCATGACTAACCATGACATTCAGCACTTAAATTTATTTAAAGACGACCATCAAAAATAGTAGGGTAATTATAAAAATGTGTCGGCAATGATTTTGACTGTGAAAATGACTTACTAGTATTACGTAGTAGATTTAAACACGTTATTGTCACATACATCATTTGTTTTAAATATTGCTTAAGTCAAGGTCTATATGACAGTAATATGTAGTTACGTCACCAGTATCCACTGATATGAAATGTGTATTTATAGTTTATACTGCAATAAAAACAAGGGGATAAGCTGAATCATGTGTGACTGTCATTCATTGATTCGTCCATTCTTGCCATCTGCTTATCTAACAGCACTTTTTGGTTGTTTTCAGCGGTATTCCTTTCTGGAATTCCTCAAGATGTGTATTACATAACTTATTCATGTTTTCAACAAATGATCCTTTGCAGACTTTAAGTTGCATTCTGTACTTCAGTCAGAATTACTTGCTGCAAATGGACGTCCATTAGCTTACTCCAACAAACGACGGCTAGGGAAAGTGAAACTTCCACACAAAACCATCCCAAAGATGTCATCCAATCAGTCCCCTGATGGTACAGTTCAACATCAAACTACTGCAAATTAACGATTGCATACCGAGAAAACATTTATACTGATCGCAACGCTGGAAAGTATTATTTTCTTTTCTAATACAGAGCACTTTTGATTATATTTCTTGTTAAAGGAAGACCACTCGATTTTGTATTAAATTTGATAACAAATGCATAGTACGTTTGTTTTCGTGTTCACATATCGATAGATAAAAAGTGTTGCTTCTTCCTTTTTTGCAATTCTATAATATAATATCCAAATTTTTAACCCATAAGATTAATCTATCAATACGAGACAATTAAATGTAACTTCAAATTTTCACATGGTTAAGTGTCAGTGCTTTCAGATGAAGAAATAGAAAATACAACTTATTTCGGTGTCGTGTAAAATTTCAAGATTTTAGAAACCTATAAATTTTCAATTAGTTATTTTTATCTTGAAATTATTTTAAGTACCTTGGAAAATGAGTTACCATTGTTTTTTATGTTTTTTTTTCAAAACACATTACTTTTCAAAGCAGTGTATCAATTAAGCTTAAAATAAATGCAAACTCATATGAATGAAAAGGGTTTATTTTTGTCTACCAATTTCGAGATCGAACACAATGTTGCAAGTGCACGAAACATTGAAATCATCACGAAGCGGACTAATATTTATTTGCCATGGATATGTAAATAATAATTGTAATCAAGTTGTATTTTCTGATTTCAAATGACTTTAGTGCTACTATCATATGTCATTTTTGATATCTTGAATACAACAAAAACAAAATATTATTACCATGGTAACAGATTGTGAACTACAATGTTTGAACGCCAAACTTGCCGAACAAAACGAATAAAGTAACATAAACTTTACTAGATTATATTTCAAATAAAGTATCAAATCTCAAACATGTATGTAATGTATTGAAACAATGTATTAACGATGTTATACCAAGTATTATCTGATAGAAAAACTGACAAACTCCCAAAAATATATTTCACTGCTAATTTACACACTTAAAGGATGTTTGGCGGTGTCACAGATAGTTCAACTTGCAATGATATTTTCAATTTATTGTATTCACCATGAGTAAACTAAATTTGTGTACAAGAAACTTATCTTAAATATGATACCATGTTAGTGGAACATACGTATATCATTTTAAGCAAGAATCACTCACGTCGATAAGAATCTAAAAGATAAAAAATGAAAACAAGCAATTGAATAATTAAATGCGTACGACGAGCTTTTCTGGATTTACCTTCATCAGGAAAGCTCAAAGCCGAATATTTGAAAGCCGAGGGTGTATAGGGAACGAAACAGTTGAAGAGTTGTATGAGAAAAAAATGCCTATAAAGTAACCTAATCCATCTAAAGTCAACCTTGCCTGTGGGAGTTGAAAACTTAGATTCTTAAAATAAGTTCAATAATATGAACGGATAATTTTAGAATACTGTCATAAACCCATATATATATATACTGAGCTGATTGTTCCCTCGGAAACTGATAGTCCATCAGCAGAGATATCGACCCAGTGCTATAAAAAATGAAACAACACGTCAAAAAACTTCATGCGTTTTTCTGTCTTTTATTTTGTAACATGAACTATTGAATAGTGGCAAGAGCGATGTAACATTTAATATTTTAACTGTAAACAGCATAATATTCTTCATTTTTACAAGAACAGTCTGCCTAAGTTGTTTTTCTGTTCTTACTTTTTTTACATTAAAGTACGAGGAGACAATCTTTGACTTTTTGAAATCGTTGCTTGAACGTGTTGTGTCCAGTTATATCCCCTACTTGTTTTAAATGATTTGCATTGATTTACTTGTTGGCCTAAGTCAGTATGAGGGGATTAACCACGGTTGTATAAATCGCAAAGAAGCAACTGCTTCGTGTTGAAAACATCAAAACGTTTGAAAGATCTATTGGCTTAATACTTCTACTGAGTATTTGGTTCAATAAGAGGTTTCATCTTTTAATTAATCTCATCATGTTTACTTTAATTGAACATATTTATAGATTTCAATCTCGGTTATGACAGTTTTAATGTAAAGTTCAAGCTTGTCGATAAAATAAAGAAAAAACACTAGAAATTTGATATGAAAATTTTAGAGAGTGAAGAATATTTATAGTCGAGGTTAATTTGAATTGTTATTTTTTTTGTGATGATCACGATGGTGCATTGTTTTGATCATTCAGACGCTTTGTATAAATGAAACATGCTCAGCAATATTATCTCTGCATCATTGGTCTGTAAAAGAATGTATTTCACCAATAATTAACATACATGTATGTTGATAGGTGATATCCACTGGGAAAAGTGACGAAATTCACCTTAGATTTAATCTGTCATTTCTCTATTTTTAATTTCACTTTTGCGCTATGTAGCAATAAATGCAGCACACCAGAAACTACTAATAGTGCTAGTGTAAGACCTTTTACCAAATCAAGACCAAAACAAGACCAAGTACTGTACTAAAGAAGACCATAGTACTAGTAATAGTTGTAACAAGCGTTCAACTTTAGTAACTCCGAATACTCATAGAGCGGAACTTTCTGTCTTGATTCCTTATGCTAGTTATATATTGTTCCGTGGAGATCTATTACGTCAATCTATTTTAATTGAATTTCAAATATGTAAAAAGAGATATGTGGTATGCTTGCTAATGAGACAACTCCCAACCGAAGTTCAAATAAGGTGAATGTATACAATTATAGGCAAATATACGGCCTTCGACAATTAGAAATACCAAAACCGTATTAAGTCGTCTAAAGAAAAATAAAACAATTCAATTGAGACAAATAGCGACCTAATTTAAATTTTTTTACGAAAAACAAATATAACAGACATGACATGCCCTTATGTTGTGCTGTTACAACACTGTTCCATGTTTGGAAAGGGTTAAGCGTTCACAAACTGTTTTACCCCGACTCAGTCTGTATGTGCCTGACTGAAGTCAGGAACCTGTATGTTATGTTGTGTGTGCCTGGCTGAAGTCAGGAACCTGTATGTTATGTTGTCGTTGGTTCTGTATGTGCCTTGCTGAAGCCAGGAACCTTTATGTTTTGTTGTCGTTGGTTCTGTATGTGCCCGGCTGAAGTCAGGAACCTGTATGTTATGTTGTCGTTGGTTCTGTATCTGCCTGGCTGAAGTCAGGAACCTGTATGTAATGTTGTTGTTGGGTCTGTATGTGCCTTGCTGAAGTCAGGAACCTGTATGTTATGTTGTCGTTGGTTCTGTATGTGCCTTGCTGAAGTCAGGAGCCTGTATGTTATGTTGTCGTTGGTTCTGTATGTGCCCGGCTGAAGTCAGGAACCTGTATGTTATGTTGTCGTTGGTTCTGTATCTGCCTGGCTGAAGTCAGGAACCTGTATGTAATGTTGGTGTTGGGTCTGTATGTGCCTTGCTGAAGTCAGGAACCTGTATGTTATGTTGTCGTTGGTTCTGTATGTGCCTGGCTGAAGTCAGGAGCCTGTATGTTATGTTGTCGTTGGTTCTGTATGTGCCCGGCTGAAGTCAGGAACCTGTATGTTATGTTGTCGTTGGTTCTGTATGTGCCCGGCTGAAGTCAGGAACCTGTATGTAATGTTGGTGTTGGGTCTGTATGTGCCTTGCTGAAGTCAGGAACCTGTATGTTATGTTGTCGTTGGTTCTGTATGTACCTGGCTGAAGTCAGGAACCTGTATGTTATGTTGTCGTTGGTTCTGTATGTGCCCGGCTGAAGTTAGGAACCTGTATGTTATGTTGTCGTTGGTTCTGTATGTGCCCGGCTGAAGTCAGGAACCTGTATGTTATGTTGTCGTTGGTTCTGTATGTGCCCGGCTGAAGTCAGGAACCTGTATGTTATGTTGTCGTTGGTTCTGTATGTGCCTGGCTGAAGTCAGGAACCTGTATGTTATGTTGTCGTTGGTTCTGTATGTACCTGGCTGAAGTCAGGAACCTGTATGTTATGTTGTCGTTGGTTCTGTATGTGCCTGGCTGAAGTCAGGAACCTGTATGTTATGTTGTCGTTGGTTCTGTATGTGCCCGGCTGAAGTCAGGAACCTATATGTTATGTTGTCGTTGGTTCTGTATGTGCCTGGCTGAAGTCAGGAACCTATATGTTATGTTGTCGTTGGTTCTGTATGTGCCTGGCTGAATTCAGGAACCTGTATGTTATGTTGTCGTTGGTTACTTTATTTTATATTAGTTATTAGTTTATTGTTTTTTGTTTAAATGAGGCCGGTGTTTTTTTTCGAATGATTTTTTTTCTTCACATTTTGCAGTATAATTGACTTTTATAGCTGACTATTCGCTTTGCTCATAGTTATAAGCTATAATGAGACCGATAGACGCTGTATTTGGACAGTATTCTGTGTACTTTAAAAGTGGGGATTTAATGCTTACAAAATACAAAAACAACTTTTTTGTTATCCATAATCTTATAATGACTGTGGTTTAAACGTGTTGTTCACTATTTTTTTGATTTTCCGAAAGACAAACAGTATGAAAATACTGTACACGTGTCCAGCAACTGCTCGTCTCCGGTACAACTTACTTTTTCATATTTCAAATATCTTAACGTTTTTATATTTAAAATCCAGATTTATGCAAATCTAAGTATTTACATTAAGTCATTGGTCCCAGATGACTAATATTTAGCATGAAATGTGTCAACGATACAACAACCCGACTAAGAGCAGAAAATACCCAAGACCACCGATTGAAAGTGTCCTAACTGTCAATCATACAACATATTCTTATAAGTATTTCAACAATTTGACACAGATCAATCAGTAGATATATATAGGAAGATGTGGCATGAGTGCGAATGAGACAACTCTCCATCCAAGTTACAATTTATGAAAGTAAACCATTATAATATCAGGATCATTTAGCGTATTTGTATTACAGCAGAATGGAGGTTGGACGATCAGACTTTGTATTACAGCAGAATGGAGGTTGGACGATCAGACTTTGTATTACAGCAGAATGGAGGTTGGACGATCAGACTTTGTATTACAGCAAAATGGAGGTTGGACGATCAGACTTTGTATTACAGCAGAATGGAGGTTGGACGATCAGACTTTGTATTACAGCAGAATGGAGGTTGGACGATCAGACTTTGTATTACAGCAGAATGGAGGGTGGACGATCAGACTTTGTATTTCAGCAAAATGGAGGGTGAACGATCAGACTTTGTATTACAGCAGAATGAAGGTTGGACGATCAGACTTTGTATTACAGCAGAATGGAGGGTGGACGATCAGACTTTGTATTACAGCAGAATGGAGGGTGGACGATCAGACTTTGTATTACAGCAGAATGGAGGGTGGACGATCAGACTTTGTATTACAGCAGAATGGAGGTTGGACGATCAGACTTTGTTTTACAGCAGAATGGAGGTTGGACGATCAGACTTTGTATTACAGCAGAATGGAGGTTGGACGATCAGACTTTATATTACAGCAGAATGGAGGTTGGACGATCAGACTTTGTATTACAATAGAATGGAGGTTGGACGATCAGACTTTCTATTACAGCAGAATGGAGGGTGGACGATCAGACTTTGTATTACAGCAGAATGGAGGGTGGACGATCAGACTTTGTATTACAGCAGAATGGAGGGTGGACGATCAGACTTTGTATTACAGCAGAATGGAGGTTGGACGATCAGACTTTGTATTACAGCAGAATGGAGGTTGGACGATCAGACTTTGTATTACAGCAGAATGGAGGGTGGACGATCAGACTTTGTATTACAGTAGAATGGAGGTTGGACGATCAGACTTTGTATTACAGCAGAATGGAGGTTGGACGATCAGACTTTGTATTACAGCAGAATGGAGGTTGGACGATCAGACTTTGTATTACAGCAGAATGGAGGGTGGACGATCAGACTTTGTATTACAGCAGAATGGAGGTTGGACGATCAGACTTTGTATTACAGCAGAATGGAGGTTGGACGATCAGACTTTGTATTACAGCAGAATGGAGGTTGGACGATCAGACTTTGTATTACAGCAGAATGGAGGTTGGACGATCAGACTTTGTATTACAGCAGAATGGAGGTTGGACGATCAGACTTTGTATTACAGCAGAATGGAGGTTGGACGATCAAACTTTGTATTACAGCAGAATGGAGGTTGGACGATCAGACTTTGTATTACAGCAGAATGGAGGTTGGACGATCAGACTTTGTATTACAGCAGAATGGAGGTTGGACGATCAGACTTTGTATTACAGCAGAATGGAGGGTGGACGATCAGACTTTGTATTACAGCAGAATGGAGGTTGGACGATCAGACTTTGTATTACAGCAGAATGGAGGTTGGACGATCAGACTTTGTATTTTGCCGGACAGGCATTATCATTCTCAACATACATCGCCTAGTTTTACCACATGAACAAGAACAGAATTTTGATAAAAGGGTATGTTTGGTATGCATATACGAAACAGCAACCAACCAAAACTAAAATTCACAAAACATCTTTGGCTAACTATGATTTTCAACAATAACATTGGTTTGTTATAACTGTCAAGTTCTAAACGCACCGATGCTCAACAAGATATGAATAAGATTTGATAGACATGCAGTGCATGTACCATATATCTGCCGTCAACACTTTACAATTGTTTTTTAATTATATCAATGTTTTTGTATTTTTTTTTTTTAAATTGAATAAGATTCCATGATATTCATTTATGGACACATATTATTTAACCTTTAAAGTTAGTAACACATAATGAAAATATTCCGCTGGAAGATTTCTAAAAGAATAGTTCCAAACTGAACAAAAGGAAAAGAGAATTTACTACCACAGCACTTATAAACGTCTTTTTGCTACATTGCAGTCTAAGCAATTCAATTTCTCAGTAAAGAGCTCACCACAAAGAAGAGTTGCATCGCAATCACTGCATTCTCTTCGAACAAAAATAACAAAATCAGTTATTTACGATCATTAATTGTATCAAAAACCAAGAATCAATACATTCCTGCAAGTGTTCAAATGGTATAGTTTCTAGAAAAAAAAATATCCACTTCTTACATCCTCATAGGATTGAAAAGAAAGGGGAATCCGTGCTTCACTACGTGAAAGATTTGTAAATGTTGTGAAGACGAGGATAATCACAAAGATAGGTTATGAAATGACCAATCAAATGTCTACATAGTATGTTACTTTCAACACATTTTTTGGTATTTTTTTTGTGTTTAATAATAGAGTTACAAGTAATAAATAAAACAATAACTTAAATGTATGTGTCATGTTCTACATTTTCCATGAAGAAAACCCACCGTCACGACAATGTGTACAAGTCTAAGTAGGCCTGTCAATTTGTAACTGTATGTCAATTCATTCCGCCATAATAAATTAGCATTAAATCAATTAGTATATTATGTTAGTGATTGAATTGTATAATTCGTACTTCCTTGATTTATCTTTATATATTAATTACGAATAATTTAAACAACAGTAGAAGAAATAAGCAGAACTTTTTATATCACTAGTGATTAAATATAGACTGGATTTAATTTACATGTTGTTAACATTTTAATCTAAAAGGATCTGGAGAAAATGAAAATTACCAAATTAAACGGTGAGTCTTTTTTGTTTCTTAACATAAGTATTTTTTTTCACATTTTTGTTTGGTGGAGTTGTTTTTATTGTGATTTTTTTGTTGTTGGTTGAAATGTCAGATATAAGTTATTTCAGTTTATTTCAAAGTTCTCAAATTTCTAACTATCTTATAATAATTTTTATACTGTATTCCATTTTCTATTTATCTGCAACAAAAAGAACCGATAAAAACACAAACACAATTGTATTTTGATACAGTAAAGATGTCTAGAGCGTAAAATAGAAATTGAATACGAACACAGTTTTATTAAGACATCATTGACAAATGAAAAAAGTAACTCTTAAGATATAACTTTGATCAAAACAGAATGCAACAACACAAACATTTGTCCACATACATAAAAATGTATAGTATTCAGAAAGCTAACCTACAGATTGAGCAAAATCTGCACTGAAAATAAACACCGATTTGACCTCTTGTCAAATAGTAAGCGAAAGGTATAACAAATAATAACGAGAGGTCAGTAAAATGAGCATTAACAATTACCAGACAACAGAGACGACCAAATATAATATATGAATAAGATATACGAGCAGCAGATAATTAATCACCGATAGATTCATAGTAATTCAAAACCTCTAACTTACACAGTTCAAGATTTGAAACAAATAAACAACTATAAAATATGTTTTGTACCTACTCAATTCCATCTCAATCTTACTGGTTATTATCTGAAACATTTTTCGAGGATTGGAGTAAATTCTGATCACATGAAATTTCGTTTTTTTTGTTTGTTTTATAAGCAACAAATTTTATATGCCCGTTTTATAAAGATACATGTCACTGATAATTTAAAGTAGGTTTTCTTGTTTTACTAAAGATTGCTGAATAGACTTATCAAATTACCGACTTTGATTTGATTTGTAAATGGCCAAAATTTATGATCCCTACACATTAAAAGGATTTTGCAGTAGTATAGTGTAGTATCTAAGATATGACCCCCTCCCCCCCCCCCAAAAAAAAAAAAATTAAACTGACACTGATAGTGCGTATTTTTTTTTATTGTAAATAGGATATTTCGAATTGTTGATATTGAATTGAATTGAAAATTTATAGCTTAGCTTTTCACACATCAAAACATGCTTCTTCGTTCGTAATGGTTGCTTTGACGAACCGTAACTTTGTCAAATATTCTTAAATTTGCGAGTCGGTAACAATGAAATAATTTTTTTCGCATTAGTAATACAAATTAAAATAAAACGAATATATTTGATTGATTTGTTTACCATATTGACATTTATGTAAATTAAGGTGTATGCAAATTAGATTTTGTGACACGAAATATGTCATCATAATACAATATGCATTCTGTTAAGATTTATCAAAATCAAACTTCTATTTATTCAGAAAAATCTTTACCGACAGTTATTAATATTTTTATGACGAAAGTATGTCAAAAAATAAACAGGGAATTTAGCTCTATTTCGTCTTTACGTGTCTAACCGAGAAAGTAAAAAATCAGAGGGCAAAGGACTAAAAACACATACTATAGCATTTGGGACAATGGTACAGACACATTCTTAATGTTATTGATGCTTTTGCAAATGAGACAATGAGACAACTCTTCATCCAAGTCACAATTTGTAAAAGAAAAATCTTCGAATGTCAAAGTACAGTCTTCAACATGGATCCTTGGCTCACCCCGAACTGCAAGCTATAAAGGGCCTCAATAATAACTAGTATAACATCATTCCAACGGGAAAACCAACGGTCTTGTCTATATAAAAAACGAGAAACGAGAAACATTTATGAACCACATCAACAAACGACCAATACTGTACATCAGGTTCCTGCCTTATGACAGGTGCAAACAAATGCAGTTTAAATAGGTACCAACCTTTACCCTTTCCTGAAACACAGTGGCGGATCCAGCCATTTTAAAAAAGGGGGGTCCCAACCCAGAGTAAAGGGGGAGGGGGTTCCAACTATATGCTCCCATTCAAATGCATTGATCGGCCAAAAAAGGGGCGGTTCCAACCCCCGGAACCCCCCCCCCCCCCCTGGATCCGTCACTGAAACATGTCATCTTTGCTAGCCAAGGGTTACGATTCAGTCCCCATCTGCTGAAGAACATGGTCACCGCCATTACTTAATAATAATTAGTAAGTAAGTAAATTTTATTTAGAGTCGGGCATGCTATGTACAATTCAACAAGGTAAACATGAGCTCCGTAGAGCTCTTATCCGACTTGATATCTAAAACAAATAACAAATTATAAGCACATTTGACAAACTACACATACAAATAAAACACATGCATAATATAATAGCTAAGCAAACGTGCATAAATCAAAGCATGCAAGCTAAACAGAAAGGAAAAGCAAATTTTGCTTTAACTGGCACACAGACAAAAGCTTAGCAAATAAATAAAATAAAAGCAAACAATAAACAGAACACGGGGCCAGAAGATTCCAGCTCTGAAACAGCAAAGTTATTGTCTACATGAGCTACAGAAGCAGTTTTCTGAAGAACACCATGTAGAAATAGTGTTTGAACTATTCCAAAGTTGAGATGCTACGTGCATAAAATGTGTTTTAAATATGTGTTATAGTCCCTATGTTGGTTTGTATGTTTCTATCTGATTTTCTAAATCAATTTTCACATTTCTTTTTTATTTCAGATATTCTAATACAAAGGGCGATTCTTGTCATAATATTGACATTCTTAAAAGGTAAGAAATATTTGTGTATATCTATGCTGAGATAGTTGTATTAAAGGCAGTTCCGTAACAGTGTGGACATCCGCAATACCTATGTTGGTAATCATACTGAATTATTTACCTTTAACTTGTCTTTTTTTTTTGTGATGTTACACTTACTCAGTCTGTCAGAGGCCTTCCAGTTGAAATTTAAATAGAATTAAAGAGTAAAGGACATGCATGTGCACGAGAAGAAAAAAATGTTTAAGGATTCAACATTAAAATCAACACATAAGGTTAAGTCCTCTGCTAGGTATTCGTTTTATTTGATTTAGGCATTTAGGACCTTTGGCGACACCAAAGTTTAAATGTCAATTACAAGTACGATGTGATAAGTGGGCGTTACAGACGAACGTTCACCTAACCTGACCCAGTCAATTGACAACATGAGCACGCAAAGAATTCCAATTTATTTATTTTTTATTTTTTTTTTTTTTTTTTTTTTGGTTTCACATTCTGGTTAAAGTTAGTGGTTATTCTACTGGTACATGAGCTGTACAGGTTTTTAAATATATGTTTAAGGAACCATGGATATAGGAACCTTCTTGCTATAAAGGGATCCACTGTAATATGGAATATTCTTAAATATATGACCTTCTTTCTTTAAAGTAATTCATTGCAATAACGAACATACTAAAAGATACGGTCTTCGTACCGTTAAGGAATCCATTGATACATGAGATAAAACGCACAATTTGACCTTACCATAAAGGAATCAGTTGCAAAATGAAATATACAGAAAGTAATGACTTACTTATTCATTGTGAAAATCCTTCTGCTTTTTGGAAAATATAAACAAAATGTATCCACCAAAGACCTAATGACGTAGATATAAGATACTTCAATAACATGTACGCACTTCCACAATGAACAAAAACCTATACCCCATAGCAAGCTGTACAATTCAAAAGGAGAAAATATAGTTTCTCATTTCTGTAAAACAACAACAAAAACAAATATGATATAAACAGTAACAAACGACAACCCCTAAATACAGGTTTCTGACTTAGGACTGAAAAATACAGCGGGTGAAGGGGTTACACAACGTTACGATTCGACATTTATCCCAGTTACAGAAGTTCATTCAATTAGCAACTTTTTATTCCTTTTGGCATTCAGTTGTATCGAACTTAAAGGTCATTAAGATTTAATCGGAGAGAAACGCCGATATTAGTGCAATCAATAAGACCAGGTCTGAGGTCTTTTTCAAACCACTGACATTATAATTGAATTGTCTATATAGGGAGATTTTAAAAATGTGCACTATAAAGCGTTAGTGTGTCAACGATTAACACAATCTTCACATGATTGGGCATACAGTGATGTCGACTAGGTACGTTTTCTGTGATTGGGCACATTAGCGGAGAATGATATATTCATGAAAGTTACATAGATATAAGAAGGTGTGGTATGAGTGCCAATGAGACAACTCTCCATTCAAGTCACAATTTGTAATAGTAAATCATTATAGGTCAAAGTACAGTGTTCAACAATATATACGTAATCCTGTTTCATCAGAAGGTGGACTTAACATTTACTTAATTATATGTATTCTGATCTAATTCACTACATTCTGGAGTAAGTTCTTTCTTAGGGATAAAATAGTATTAACAATAAGAATGTCATAGTTATTGATTTCACTGGTTATAATAGTTGTTTAATGGTATATTTACTCGACTTTTTCCTTTCTTATATTACAATGCAAATTATTCAGCACAGTTGAACTTTATAGTATGTTCTGCATACACTTGACTTAAGTACAAAAAAAACATGCTAAATAACAAAAATATCGAACGCCTATAAAAATCAAAAACAGAAAGTCCGTAATCAAACGGCAAAATAAAAAGCTCAAACTATTCAATGGAACTCTTCCAGTTCGATTTTTTTATACAATACTTGTGCTTAAATTTGAATTATTGTGTTTTGAATCCATAATTCAGTGGATGTTTGCTTTCTATTTCAGTTGAAATAATTTCAGCACAAAGAGAACAATTTAGAGTGTTTAGAATAGAATCGAATCCACAACTACAAAGGCCTGAGCCGTTTTACTTTAGGCCTTCAGGTCAAGAAAATACACTTCATTTTAATGGTGGTTCCTTCAGAGTTGAAGGTGCTGTACCTCGTGAAATAAACCAAGGACAGACAGACCCAGGTCGATCATTTCAATCAAATCGTGCTCATGAATTCCAAGGATTTGATAGACAAGTATCAATACCTATAGATCCATGGGGACAGATTGTGGCAGATGTTCTCCCTGATCATATGCGCCAAAATGTGAGGTTGGAAAAAATAGCTCAACCAGATAATAGTCCGTCTGCAGTCTTACCTGATCATTTACGATCTACATCTAACAAGGAAAATAAACAAAGTTCGCACATAAAAGAAAATCATAGACAATCTAAAGCCATTTCAGGCCAACACAATGTTGATAATAAAAATATGCCTAGTAAGAACGCACATAACCCTAAGGAGCCAATGAATGAAAATATTGGGATTTTTGATGTGTTGATTGATCCCCAACAATCAAGACTGAATGGTGGTACACAGTCACCTTATGACACTTTCCAACCAACACCGACTCCTGGTGCATTTAATCCTGAAGGATATGTTCCCGTTTTATTTCCATTTTCTGGGGATAGGGAATTCGATCCAAGAGATTTCCTTATGCAGTCGGACCCACTGTTTATAGATGTAGGAATGGGCAATCCACAGCAAAACAACCAACAAAGTCAAACACAGTCCGGGAATAAACAGGGAATTGTGGCAAATAAAAATCAAAAGACACAATCTATCGATTCTCAACTGAACAATCAACAAGATCAATCTAAAAGTACTGCTTTATTAGTGAATGCCATGCTTCAAAATACTAGATTTATGGATGCGATGGAAGAAATACAACATATTTCAAGGTTGTCTAAACCAATTTTGAGACAATCAAATCAAAATCAATTCGCGACAGAAACACCCTCATATAATAATGCAAGACTTCAGGAATCACAGGTAAAAGATTCAAAGTCTCTTTTCCCACAAACACAAACTGAGAAACAGCCAAAAGAAATCAGAAATAAAAAATTGAACAACGCAAAACCAGAGAAGAAAGTTATTCATCTTAATAAAAGTCCAAAACATGTTGCTGAAAGTATAAGGAATCAAGTTATGAATTTCGGAGATCCAAGAGCACAAAAAGTTGTAGAAATACAAATCGAGTCAGAAAGGCCCGAGTTAACAAAAAGTCTTTTGATGAATCTGCTTTCAGACCCTAATGTTCAGTTTTCGAATGGTCAATCTCAGAACAATATTGAGAGCAATGGAAACAAAAATTCAGCTACAACCTCCCTTTTATCTTTACTCTCTGGCCAGCAACAACCTCATCTACAATTTTCAGCAGGAATACCAAGCTCTTATTATACTCAGGAAATAATAACCCCAAAGGTAACTAAACCCATATTTAAACCGCGGTTTAGAGCAGGAGTTCCAATTTCTCATTTTCCGGATAAACAATTTATAAAATCAGTTAAGCAAAATTCACAATTATTTGAAAAAAATGTAAAAGCATTGATTCCTAATTCGCTAAAACCGAAATTCCAATATTCACCAAAGCAGAGTGAACCAACACAGAAAATAGATAAAACGAAAGCAACACGATCAGATATGCGTATAATACCAACAAAGCAGATAGTTAATCAGATCGAAAATCATAAACAAAGAAAACATAAGGATCAAATCGAATTGCCTAATATATTTGTACCAACTATGAATGGCAATAATCAAGAGGTGTATGTCTCTGCTATACCATCATTTTCGATCTATCAAGGAAAACGAAAATTACCTGTACGCAAAATGCAAAATGTTCCACTAAATCATAACTTTGTTGTTAAAGGTAATGAGAGAAAAAATGCATATGTACAGCCTTCTGGTTTAAAGACAATAAGTCCTGTTAAAACTGTAAAAGAACAATTTGATTCTGGTGTACCAAAACGTGTACCTGTACGCAAAATACAAAATGATCCAGTTAATCATCAGTTTATTGTAAAAGGTAATGAGAGACAAAATGCATATGTACAGCCTTCTGGTTTAAAGACAATAAGTCCAGTTAAAACTGTTAAAGAACCATTTGATACTGATGTACCAAACATTTTACCTGTACGCAAAATACAAAATGATCAAATAAATCATAAGTTTGATGTCAAAGGAAATAAGAGAGAAAATGCATATCTACAGCCTTCTGGTTTAAAGACAATTAGTCCAGTTACAACTGTAAAAGAACCATTTGATACTGGTGTATCTAAAATTAACCAAAGAGCTGAATCCGAAGCCTCAGTAAATATGCCACTAAATAAAGCACAACCAGGAGTTCATGTACCTTTATTTAATGAAAATATTGGACAAAACATTAAATCTAAAGTCGAAAAAACAAAAAAGAACAAAATAAGCCAGGAAGCTAGTCCTAAACCGATAACACCAGCTTCTGAAGTTGTTTCCGCCATTCGAAAGGATAAAAGTAGCAACGCTGAAATTTCCAATAAAGAGTTAGTATCCTCAAGCATTATAAGGACGGATGCAAAAAATGACATAAAGTTAAGAGAAAATGTGAAAAATGAAAAGAAGGAGAAAACGAAAGAATTGTCAAACAAAAAGGAGGATTCAAAGAGTAAAAAGAAGTCAAAAAGCAGAAAATCAAAAAAATCTAAAAAAAGTAAAAGTAAAAAGAAGTCAAGGAAAAGTAAGAAGAAATCGAAGAAGAGCAGTGACAAATCAAAACGAAGAACCAATAAAGTGTAAAAAAACACAACAACACAAACAATCCAGAGAAAATACAAAAACCTACAAAGATGTATTTAACATTCACGATCCGGTTCCAGTTATTGCCCTTATGCCATACGAAGTGAATTTACAATAGAACAAGAATATAACATGGCAAGTAACAAGTATCTACGTTTAAAGTCTGCTGTAACATTGCTCAAAGATTAGCGCATCACAATATTTACATAAAGGCAGCCTATGACATTTTGAACAGCGGTATACTACTGTTGCCTTTATTTGTACATGAAGGTATCTTCATCCTCTGATTCTATAAAATGGCTCAGCATCGACAGTCTTTTGTCTTTATATTAACAATAGCCTTTTGAATCTTGGTCAAAAGATTTTATATCGCTAATCTTTTATTTGATATGAATGTAGAAAGATATACAATGCATTTATATGAAAAGGATAGGAATATCAGCAATTATACTGAATTAAACAAACAATTAGTAATGATTAAATAGCTTTTTATTCAAGCTTATTTTTGTGGTACGTTTTTGTCAGGTTTAAATTTCTGAATAAATAATAAGTTCCTTTTGATGAAGGGTATAATATGTTTATGGATCATTCGACCTTGAAATGGTTTTTTGAATGTATTACGGTTTATTTTGTTTCTGGTTTGTTTTTTTTTTCACGAATACCTCAAAACTTTATTTATTCACTCGAGAATGAATGCAACCTATATAATCTTAAACGCTTTTTGGGTTTTTGTATTTTTTCTCACAAATACCTCAAAATCTTATATGAGCTATATCAAGTAGCAAATGCCTCGTTTGTGTATATTTATGTTCATCACCATCCACATTTGAATTATTTTGTATTCTAATAAAAGGAAGGGCAATGTGATTTATGAAAAACCTCTGAAATTTTGTCAGAAAAGCAATTTCTGTTAATATCGTCAAGATGATCCTTTTTCGTTCGTCAATTTTAAAACTTGATGAAACGTAACAAAGGATGTTTGTCGCCATTACGTCTGCTAAGTATATATGTTTATATTTTTTTACTAGAATTTTATTGTTTATATACTTGTAATTTTACTGTACATATACATAGCATGTAAATAAAGTATTCCTTTTATACATACTGTTGTTTCTTATTTTTATTACTATCTTACACAAGTAAACAGATGAGATTCTATGATGGAATGATAATCAATTTTGAATTATCTCTATTCGACAATATGCAGAGTGTTCTCCAATGTTGCTCCGAATGAATAGATTATCTTGCCCAGAATTCCGTTCAACGATCAAATTAATCCTTGAAACCATTCGAACGCATGAAATTCATTACGTATTGTTCTAAAAAAAAAATTTCGAAAATAGAAACGGTATTGAAAACATATTATTTAACTAAGCGCCTATGAAATTTGGTATCAACTAAGAGTATCATTTTGCATGTGCATTAGACGTTATTTTTCTTCTCATAACACTTACTGTCAGCTACATGAGTATAAAAATAATATAAAAAAAAAAAAATGTTTTGTTGCACTTAAGTGTTTCTGTTGTTTCGTTGTTTTCCTCTTATAGTTGATGTGTTTACCTCAGTTTTAGTTTGTAACTCGGATTTGTTTTCTCTCAATCGATTTATGACTTTCGAACAGCGGTATACTACTGTTGCCTTGTTGCCTTTATTTAACTATAAAATCGAAGATGCATTCTTCAATTCTTTTACATTCTAAACTTAAAGACAAGTTGGAAGAGTTGGTCCTATTCAGTTTCATAAAAAAGAAAGGCCAACGTAGATACAAGTATCTTCTCTTTCGGAAGAGATAAATGGTACTTTGTAAAAAAGGGAATAACCTAGATTCAAACAACAATTCTCTGAAACTGACATAAACAAGATGCTTGATTTCTCGATTGATATCATACCGGTATTTGTTACGTTTAAAGAACGTGTTTATCAACAAACAATCGGCATTTCCATGAGAAACAACTATGCTCCTTTTCTAGTCAACATTATTCATTTTTTCATATGGACTGATGTTATACGGGAGATTCTTCGGAAAAATGAAATGAAACATACATTATCCTTTAATTTCACTTTCCGCTGTATAGATGATGTCACCTCGCTAAATAATTCGAAATTTTAGTGACTCTGTTGAACGCATCTATCCAAACAAACATAAAATAAAGAATACAAAAGATACAGTTAAGTCATATCTTGACTTACATCTACACATTGACACTAAGGGTAGGTTGAGAACAAAACTTTACGACAAAAGAGATGAATCACAATTGTAAACTTTCCATTTCTATGTAGCAAATTTCCAACGGCGCCAAGACATACGATATATATTTCCCAGGGTTTGCGTTTCCTATCACATGGAAGCTTTTAAACCAAGAGTTCCAAGTGGTGAAGTTGAATCATCAATAAAAATTAGCCGGACGCCATCACGTTTTGTTTGCAAACTTATGATAGATTAGTATTTGTAGTAGATGTTTTGGAATGTGTGTTGGTTTTTATTTCAGAATAAAGAGAAGGAAAAGCAAGACTAAGAGGAATAACACAAGTTTTTCGAATATCTGTGTCACAGCTGACCACGACTTTGTTCCATTGGTCGTACCAACAAATCCGTTCTATTTAATCATTCACGTCAATGATGAGTTATATGTAGACGAAACGCGCGTATGGCGTATCAAATAATAAGCCTGATACCTTTGATAACTATTTACAATACTCAGTCGATGTGACTGCTGGTGGACGTTTCGTCTACGAGGGTATCACCATCCCAGTTGTCAGCACTTCGGTGTTGACGTAGACATCCATTATATAGTCAATTTTATAAATAACTGTTTTCAAAAGAATGGATTACTGGAAATACTTAGGATTTTCTTAGCCTAGACATATATTACCTTAGCCGCATTTGACACAACTTTTTGGGATTTTTTTTTTATCTTCAATGCTCTTCAATTTTATACTTGTTAGGCTTTCTAACTATTTGAGCGTCACTGATGAGTCTTATGTAGACGAAACGCGCGTCTGGCGTATCAAATTATAATCCTGGTACCTTTGATAACTAATTATGGAAAATAAAATGCAACGTATTGCTGGTTTTTATTTGCAATGAGCAGAAATATGATGCCACTAGAGGAGCAGAAACTATAACCTTTTCAAAGCTCTTGTGCTACTGCTTTTCTTTTTAAAATGGTTTATTATGCGTTTGTTTTTGTTTTCTGTATTGGGTGCTAAATAATGTTGAAATATCTGTTTGTACAAATTACGGTACTAGTATTAACAAAAAGTATATCAAACTTCAAATTTGGACATGTTTTAGAGTTGCATGAAGTAAATAGACTTATAGTTTATTTATGTTGTGTTGTAAAAGACACTGGAGAGTGTTAGATACTAGACATTTACCAAGTTTTTCTATTGTTTTGTGATGTAAAAGACACTGGAGAGTGTAAGATACCAGACATTTACCAAGTTTCTATTGTTTTGTGATGTAAAAGACACTGTAGAGTGTAAGATTCCATACATTTACCAAGTTTCTAGTTAAGAACCTGGAGAGTGTTAGATCCCAGACATTTACCAAGTTTCTAGTTAAGACACTGGAGAGTGTAAGATACCAGACATTTACCAAGTTTCTAGTTCATGGCATGTTATGAATTGAAAAGATTCATCAACAGAGAAACTAATATTGTCCTGAGATTTTGTAGGTGTTTGTGTTTTTTAAATCTTTTTTTTTTTCTAATTTTTGTTTGTTTGTCGTCCAGGCCTCCTTTTTGGTCATGTTGATACATCTTCTATCATCTTTAAACATTTTACGCATATGAAAGTCCGTCGCGTCTGTCTGGAATAAAAATTAGACCTTTGCCTATTACATAGACACCTGTTTATGTTGCGATCGGAATGCCGTATGTTTGTCTCGTTTTGGAAGTTGTACTACTAATGTGAAACTCTGCTTTTATCCACATTATACACAAAGACACTTTTTTCCCTTGTTATAACATATTGTCATCAGATAAAGGAGAAATTTGGACTTAAGAATTTTGCTATGCTCATCATGAGATATTTGTACAGGAGTAAATTCATTGCAGTAATTTACGAATTTACAGTTATTGTATTTAGGAGAAAATCGTAAAACTGCATTAAAAGAATTTTGATAATCTGAAAACAGAATTGTAAATTGACAGTTCACGAAATGGAGTTTAGATAACGACAATACAATTTACATTTAAATGGGGGTACAAAAGAAAACAAATATAATGTTCAACTTTTTAATGTCATATCTCCATAACAAATAAAGTATAAACCTGTAATTATTCCTATAGTAATCTTTATATTCTGACATGATAATATCATAAACCAGACATAGCTTTTTTAACAACTGTAAATACTATACTATAACATATTGTACTACATGATTGTGTTAATTTAAACACTAATTTCTATAAAGATTGAAAATCATATTATTTTCCTACTTTCTAAACAATTTATTTGCACATGTGTACATTTCTTGTATCGAGATGGATTTTTGCCGGCATGAAAAGACTAAAATAACAATCGCCATTATTATAGACCATTTAAAGTAGTATGAGATTTAAAATAATCGAGTGTTGTCCGTCCTCGGCTAATTTGTATTTGACAGATTGTGAAACAGGCACACATTGCAAGGGTTAACAAGGGAAAAGCCATGTAAAACACTAGAAAGAAAACTAAATAATATTTTTTTTTATATCTGCTTTTTGGTCGGAATGGTGTCTCTTTGACACATTCCTTATTGAGAAAAAATGTTAGCATACTCGCTTTATTATTATATCTTAAAACAGATAAATGTATATTAGAATCATTCATAAAAAACGTTACCTCCCTTAAAAAGCTAACAATCAAAAGGTTTCTGTGTATGTATTTGTACACAAATTTTTTTTTAATTCTAAAATCTAGCAAGTAAAGTAATTACTCAAATATCTGGATCAATCTTATGCGGTGGTGTGCGATCCAGGATCGCGGAAAACTCCCATACTACTTTAAACAAGTACATGTTTCCTCTCTTGTTTTGTAGACATTTTTACCCCAAAAGAGGATTTTTTTTTTGTTTGCTGGGAAAATGTCATTTAGACGAGATTAGTTTTAAAAACTTTAAAGTCAGGAAAATTTATTTCTTTCATCTTTCAATGATTTTTTCAACATATTTCTCCTACAAAATAATAGCACCTCTTTACAGTTACATGCGTTTTGTAATGAAATGCGACAGTTCCCCTACTTTAATGAAACCTCCACTGTTTTAACCTTAACAAACTTGAATTACCGTTTGTAAGATGTTGAAAATAAAGAAATGAATGGTTTACATGGGAAAAAAGTATCCAGGAAAATAATCACGAAGTGACATTTGGAACGGCTTTTTCAAACTCTTTGACTTAAATATCAAGAAATGCTTGTTTCACCTAATTAAGGTATTTCTGTTCTTCAAACACTTTAAAAGTAGGCGTTCAGCAGCAAAAAATACTGAGTCCTCTAAAAATGTCTAAGTGTTTGACGAATCAGAGTACAGTAATTCAAGGCTACATCTAGAACAACATATCATTTATCTATCTTATAGAAAATAGAAAAGTATTGATAAAATATGGTGAAGCAAGCAAATCAGCCTTTGAAGAAATTTAACCACCGCTTACCGTCCAAATTTTCAGTGTGATTACTTCCCTTGAATATAAATTACGGATCTTCAGAATGATAACAAAATAAAGACACTACGCACGATGCTTACAATACATTACCATTGCTAGCCAGACCTTGAAATGATTGAATCAGTAAAGTATTTCAAATCTAAATCGAACATTTATTTGTTCTATATATTTAATGGAATTTGATCATAGTTAAAATAATTCAAAATAGTTTCCTGAATCCCCCGTTTAAATAACATATTGATGATTGATTTCCAGGGAAAGGTGATTTATTCTGAAAATTTACGTTTGCTTGGTAGACTAAGTAAGGTTTTGCCTCGCTTTCGATTGTTGCGAGTTGCATAACAAATCTTCATATCTAACGTCTAAAACTAAAATATCGGAAACCCAAAGGTATACAAATATATGAGGAACTGAATTATCAGATTGGGCTTAAAATTATGTAAATTATATTTTATAAGTATCTGGTGTTATGTAGATTAACTTTGTTTTGAGAAAATCGTTTAAAGTACGCACATTCTACAAATGTATGTCTTCTCTCCCCCTCCCTTATGCGTTCTTTCTCATATTTTTCATAGAGCTGCAATAAATCTAAATATGTCTTTATTTTACCGTCAATCTGGTGAATAATAAAATTGAGTTGAATGCGACGTTTTACAGGATTAAACTACTGGAAAATGACATATAAAAATATTTAAATTTGTAAACTTAAAACATCTAAATAACCTAACATATTCAACATATAACTTCTCGTTTAATATATGTACATTCTGTAAAACACAAATCCAGCAGAATCGTCAAAAACTTAAAACATCACAGTCATTATCACTTGACTGATATAAAATGATATTTTATTGAGTTATAAATATAAATCAGATCAAGTTTGTTCATGGAAGTTTTACAAAGATTGTATTTACACAACGTACATTGCGCGTTTGTGTAAACCTAAATGATAGATTCTCTATTGACAGGTTCTAACCTTTCTGGTCGATCATCCTGGCTGGCCGTACTGGCCATGCTTGAGCTAGGACACATGTGCATTTCTAGTTCAGATAACCTATTCTCAACGTCCCATTGCTGTTGATTAAGTTTTGATGTCATCGTTGCGTTTTCTGCTTCAAGTATAGCCAGTCTTTCTCTTAATGTTGTAATTTCTTGTAATAATACATCCTGCGATGTCTCGTATGAGAACGAGGCCGGACTCCCCGATGGAACATTTGAAGGAATACCCGGTGATATCGAAACAACGGAATGCTGTGTTTGATAAAATGGACTCTGATACGTTTGGTTTTGAGGTGATGCTAAATTATTTTGCGATGATGCAAGATTGTCAGATCTTGTCAGTGCAAGACTTTGTGATGACGGCATGTGTAAGGTATTTGAGGCACAATATGGGGACAGAAGATTCATTGGAGACTGTTGAGTTGATTGATATGAATACATTTGAGGAAACGGAAAATGAACTGGTGATACAGGTAATTGAGCGGATATTGTAGACGGAATGTCTGCTGGTTGAACGTCACGAGGTGACATCGGCGGACTTATCGTAAATTTTGCATCTGAAAATGAAGTAGATTTATGTGACGGTGATGGAACGGTAAATGATTTCATACTACACACAGTTTGTGATTTTGAAAGAATTCCTGTGTTTTGTTCTTGAACTGGTGTATTGGGAGGTAACATTTCAGCAGGTTGACACTCGGTTAATTCCAAATTATTGCCATCGAATTCTCCTTCGTGATTTAGAGTTTGTGCTTCTGGAGCCACCTTTTGTATTGGAAGACCAACCGGAAGAGTATGATGCCGCGTCATAAACATAGCTTCCAGAGGCACTTTTCCTTGAGACTCGACCAGTCCTGGTGTACTCTTACTGCGGGACATAGCAGCTGAAATAGAGATACTGATAATAATTAAATAAATAAATAAAAAAATAAATAAGTAGCTTCGTTTCATTTATGAAAGTATATATTTCCCTATATATGTGTCTATACCATTCAATCAGTAATGATTCAATATTTTATTTACGTTACGTCATTGTCATGAAAACTACAATGACAAAAACCTAAGTCTACTTGTCAACAACTGTCAAGGAAACTAAATTTTACAAATAGCTTGTTCTCTATTGTTCTTGTAGTTTTTGTCTCGAAGTGCAAATATCTGATCTAAAAAAACATGTCAGTACATGTTGAAACATTCTACAAAGATTCAAGTGGTTGCAAAATGTAGGAGAAATTTATTACACACCAATTAATATCACATTTTATAAATTTTGTTGAAAAATATTTACGTTCAAAATAAAGGTTCTGTCTTTTGTTAATATTGCTTAAAATGACTTAGTTTTTGGAGTGTTTTTTTTTTATGATAAAAAATAAAGAGCAGGCACATTTATAAAGGGTGCTAGCAATTATTCTTGTGTGATAGCAATGTTATATGTTACGTCATTTTTACAAATGTTGTTCATAGATATTAAATTTGTGTCATCGCGTCCCGACTATGAATTCTTATAACAACGAAATAGCTCTGTAAGAGTTAATGATTTTTAATCTTTTTTTTGGCATAATATTTATTGCATTTTGACATTTGGTCTTGAGCTTTCGTTGCTTTCCAAACATTTGACATTGAGCTTTCTGTGCTTCCCAGACATTTTTTCTCGAGTTTTGTTTGCGTCGTAGACACTAGTCTTAAGCTGTCTTTGCATCCGAAACAGTTGTTCTCTAGCATGGTTTGCTTCCAAGACATTTTGTCTTGAGCTTTGTTTGCGTCGTAGACACGGGTCTTGAGCTGTCTTTGCATCCGAAACAGTTGTTCTCTAGCATAATTTGCTTCCAAGACATTTTTTCTCGAGCTTTGTTTGCTTCAAAAATATTTGGGGTTTTTTATCTTTCTTTGCTTCCCAGATATAAGGTCTCGAGCTTTGCTTACTTCCATAAAAATTAAGTCTCTTTTTTTGTTTGCCTCCAAGACATTTGGTCTCAGCTTTCTCTGCTTTACAGACATTTAGTCTTGAGCTTCGTTTTTTTTTTTCGTAGACATTTTGACACAAACAAAACATATGATAGCTGTTAAGTCAATAACCCAAATAAGAAGTTGATTCGTAATTCTTTTTTAACACAAAGTTGATGAGTTTTTTTTTTTAATGAAAATTCCTTTCTACCTGGCTTTAAGAAAGAAACTTTCGAAGCTTTACAAAGATTAAAGCATACCGCAATAACTGCATCCCGAATATCAACGACCAGTAAATTCCGTTTAAAACATATAAAGTTAATTTTGGCTACCGAACATGGTTCATCTTGTAAAGATGATCTATAACCAGGATTATTCGTTTTCCCTATAGTAGGTTGTAGTGACGATGTTCATATTTTTTTTCATTTGGAAAACGTGTAAAATTATATGAAAAAAGGTAATATGTGGTATATGTCAGAGAGACAATTATTGAGAAATTTTTCTTGGTTGTTCACTCAAAATACTCCAGAAATTTATAACATTTCCTTAGATCTACAAGATATTATTAGTGTGAAGATAATATCGATTGAACCTGATTTTTTTTTCGCCCAGTTGAACGAAGTACAAAACCTGCTATTATGAAATAGTTTCATGATTAGTTTTCTGACTTTGAAATTAATTATTTTGCATAAACAATTTATAATAGACAGTAACTATTTTTTAATTCCTCCTACTCATGCTTCAGATCTACCTGTACCAATAAGTTCCTTGCATTTTTTAATCATAATTTGCATGTTTTTTTCATTAAATTCAGTATAATAAATCACAACGTCTACTTTTGATTTTAATTTGGTATGATACATTACAACATTAATTTTCATTCATTTTTTATGATGTGGTATGAATTATGTTATGATTTTTGTATATGGATTTACTTGTTAAGACTTTGTAATTTATTTTAAAAAAATCGTTTTCGGTAATGCTATCTGGAATATTTCCGAACTTGATATTTACAAATAATTATCTGTCTTTTTATTGCAGAATAGAAAACATGTATATAATATAAGTTGTGCAGAGAGATTGAAAAGTGACAGTAAGTGCTAACTGATCCTCGTAACCATAAAACATTACATCAATGTCCTATCACTAGTGCTTTGTTTCCGTAAATATAAAACATATTGGACTATAGAGGTTCAAAAGATACAGTCACTGGTCATCCTAACCATTAAACAGTGATTTGTTCCCGTAAATATAAAACACATAAGCCTATAGAGGTTCAAGAGTGACAGTGACTGGTCCTCTTAACCCTTGAACAGTTCACCAATGTCCCATCACTAGTGATTTGTTTCCGTAACACATATGGGCCTATAGAGGTACAAAAATGACAGAAACTGTTCCTCGTAACTATCAAACAGAGCACTTATGCCCCATCACTAGTGATTTGTTTCCATAAATATGTAGGCCTATAGAAGTTCAAAAGTGACAGTGACTGGTCCTCTTAACCCTTTAACAGTGCATCAAGCCCCATCACTAGTGATTTAATTCCGTCAACATGTGGCCCTATAAAGGTTCAATAGTGATAGTGACTGGTCCTCTTAACCATTTAACAGTGCACCAATGCCCGTCACTAGTGATTTGTTTCCGTAAACATGTAGGCCTATAGAGGTTCAATGGCGACAGTGATTAGTCCCCTTAACCCTTTAACAGTGCACCAATGCTCCATCACTAGTGATTTGTCTTCGTAAACATGTCGGCCTATAGAGGTTCAATAGTGACAGTAACTGGTCCTCTTAACCATAAAACTTTAGACCGATGCCCCATCACTAGTGATTTGCTTCCGTGATACTTATAATAAAACATGTGGGCTTATAGAGGTACAAAAGTGACAGTGACTTGTCCTCGTAACAATGAACTATCACATTATGCAATACCACCACACACTATATATAGGGAAAATATGTTGATAAATTATATTTAATGGTAACAATCTATCAAAATTTATCTAACAAGAGTACTAGTATCCCATTTCTGTTCAATAGTTATACATGTGGACATATAGACGTTCAAATTAGACAGTGACTAGTCCTTGTAGTTATTACATATTACACCAATGTTCCAATACTAGTGATTTGCTTCCGTATAAAACATGTGGACCTTAAGACGTTCAAACGTAACAGTGATTAGTCCTCATAACTATTGAATATTACACCAATGGCCCATTACTAGTGATTTGTTTCCATAGATATGCAACATGTAGACATTTAGACGTTCAAAAGAGTCAGTTATTGGTACTCTTAACCATTAAACAGTACACCAATGCCCCATCACTAGTGAATTCCTTCCTTATTTATAAAACATGTAGACCAATAGAGGTTTAAAAGTGACAGTTACTGGTCTTCGTAAACATAAAATATTACACCAATGACTCATCAGCAGTGATTTGTTTCCGTAATAATAAAACATGTAGACAAACAAAGGTACAAAATTGACAGCAACTGGTCCTCGTAACCATTAAACATAACACCATTGTCCCATCACCAGTGATTTTCTTCCGTAATAATAAAACATTGTGAGCCTATCGAGGTTAAATAGTGACAGTTACAGGTCCTCGTAACCATTAAACATTAGATCAATGCCCCATCACTGGTGATTTGCATCCGTAAATATAAAACATGTGGGTCTATAGAGGTTCAAAAGTCACAGTAAGTGGTCCTCGTTTCCAAAAAAACCAATGCCATATCACTAGGGATTTGTTTCCGTAGATATAAATAAACTCATCATAGATACCAGGATAAAATTTTGTATTTACGCCATACGCGCGTTTCGTCTACAAAAGACTCATCAGTGACGCTCGAATCCAAAATAGTTAAAAAGGCCAAATAAAGCACGGAGGACCAAAATTCCTAAAAGTTGGCAAAATACAGCTAAGGTAATTTATTCCTGAGGTAGAAACCCTTAGTATTTCAAAAATTCAAAAGTTTTGTAAACAGATGGTTTATAAATATGACCATATCAATGATAATTCATGTCATAGATATAGGAAGATGCGGTGTGAGTGCCAATGAGACAACTCTCGATCTAAATAACAATTTATAAAAGTAAACCATTATAGGTCATGTACGGCCTTCAACACGGAAGTGCTGATTACCAGGATGGTAATATCCTCGGGGAATTAAAAGTCAACAAGCAGTGGCATCGACCCAGTGGTTGTAAATAAATTCATCATAGATACCAGGACTAAATTTTGTTTTTACGCCATACACGAGTTCCTTCTTCAAAAGAATCATCAGTGACGCTCGAATCCAAAAAAGTTAAAAAGGCCAAATAAAGCACACAATTGAAGAGCATTGAGGACCAAAATTCCTAAACGTTTTGCCAAATGCAGCTCAGGTAATCAATTCCTGAGGTAATAACACGCGTGGACCTACAGAGGTTCAAAAGTGACATTAACTGATCTTTGTAACCATAAAACATTAGACCAATGCCCAATCACTAGTGATTTGCTTCCGTAAATATAAAACATGGGGCCTAAAGAGGTTCAAAAGTGATAGTCACTGGCCTTTCTTACCAATAAAAACATTCCGCCAATCCAAATCACAAGTGATTTGCTTCCGTAAATAGACATATAGAGGTACGAAAAGTACAGTAAGCGGTCCTCGTAACAATGATCTATCACATTATGCAGTATCACAGATTTTAATTATGTTTAAGATTCTTTGCTCCCATATACTGTGGCGTTATCATGTTTTAACTTGCTAGTATTTGACCCTAGATATTGCGGTGTTTAAATCAAGTTTTAGATTTTTTGCTCCCATATACTGTGGAGTTTTATCGTGTTTTAGATTCTTTGCACCCAGATACTGTGTAGTTTAATCGTGTTTAGTACCTATAAATATATATTATGTAGATTGTTTACTTCATTCAAGTGTGAAATGTTTAAAATGTTGATTTATATAGATTTCCTTTTATTAGGTACCTCTCAGGGTCACTTCACTATTGACATCAAATCGAGACCACATAGGACTTATTTGCCTTAACAAGAGGAATTGGATAGCTCTTAACCTTAGCAGAGAAGTATGCATCATTCCCATAATGACAGACGATATACTGTCATTCAAAGGCCTAAATGACAAATCCAAACTCATGAGACCAATTACAAATCGTACTCAATTAATTAATTTTACAAAGTCATGGCAGAGGTTTCAATAAATAAATGAAATGTACACTTTATGTTTAAAATGAAGGTCAGAATCATTCATCTTGTTTGATACTTAATTATTTGTACAAAAATAAAACCCAACAAAATATAGAAGTGTGTAGCGTAAAATTATGAAAGTGAAAACGCAAAACGAGTTATGTAAGAATTATTGTAACTAGACTCCAGACTACTGTCTGGAATGAACAATAATACCTAAATCTAAATGTAAGAAAAGTGTAGACTATATGGATTGAACAATAGAAAACATTCTAGTTTTCTTAAACGTTTATAACTCTTGTTATTTCAAGTTGAACCCATCGCTTCAATAAAACTAACCTTATATACTAATAACAGTAATCCTATAATATAAAACTTCGAAGGTTCATATCATTTACATTCAACGTTTTATATCGGATATATTTTTTTTGCTATCAATGTTGAACTTCGAACCTCGCTAAAACTTGTATTTTAGTAAATTAAATAAACCTAAAAATAGCCAATCATTTGCAGGGAATAATTTGCATATAGACAAAAACACTTTTAGAATCCCTTATCTTTTAAACTCACAAATACACTTATTGAATGCTTGGCTGTCAATACGTACCTTTCTCAAGTGGCATTTTTGCCGTCTTTTCCAATCTTTTAACAGCAATCGCTTCCAATTTGACTCTTGCAGTAGGATATTCTTTGAGTACATCCCATAAGTCTTGCTTTGATAAACGGAATAAATCAGAATAGCCAACAGACCTAACGGAAGCAGTCCTTCTGTTACCAGAAGTGCCCATATTTAAAATACTAATTTCACCAAAATAACTTCCTGGTTTTAATGTTGCCAGAACTGTTTTGCCATTATCTGCTACCACATGCAACCTTCCTCTGTTAACTATATACATTTCTTTTCCTACTTCACCTATAATGGAAAAAAACCTACATTGAAATTTTGACATTAGATAACTCCAGTTCAATGTTCTTAAAAAAAACATGATAGTATGTATATACAACTAAGGGTACTTTAGTAGAACAATATTTTGTCAAAATAGGTATTCATTTGTCGAGTGTGAGCAAGGGCTTTTTATTTTAGAAAGCAACATTCCGGGCACATCCAAAAAGGTTTGCGTAAACATAATTTAACAACGGAATCGTCCTTTTATAAATTGGTCAAGGGTCCCCTGATCCAGGATAACCGACCGGATAAGTCAAATGCCAGACGCGCGTTTCGGAATTAAAACTCATCAGCAGTGGCACAGACCCAGTGGTTGTAAATCAACTCATCATAGATACCAGGATTATTTTTTTTAATTTACGCCAGACGCACGTTTTATCTACAAAGGACACATCAGTGACGCTCGAATCCAAAAAGGTTTAAAGGGCCAAAAAATAAAGTACGAAGTTAAAGAGCATTGAGGTCCAAAATTCCTAAAAGTTTTGCCAAATACAGCTAAGGTTATCTATTCCTTAAGTAGAAAAGCTTTAGTAATTCAAAAATTCAAAAGTTTTGTAAACAGTTAATTTATAAATGGCCATATCAACTCATGTCATGTAAAAACAAATAGTTTACACAAATATCAAGCTATTTTGTAGTTGACGTGTTATTTTTCATCTTTTTTTTAGCAAAAAAAAAGTGTCAATGTTAATTGTTTGAAAAATCTAGAGAAAATTATTTGTCGACAAATTTTCAATGGCTTAATTATGACGGACGGATGAACGGATAGACAAAGATACAAAAAAATGCTGCAGAAATTTGTTTGGGGAAGCATAAGTTGCTTGAATTTAAGGAACAGCGGGTTTTAGGAGGTAGGAAATAATGTGTATGCTATCATTTTTTCAAATCCTTGTCAAATAAAGGCAAAACTAGTTTACCGCTGTTCAAAAGTCATTAATCGATTGAGGGAAAACAAGTTCGGGTTACAAACTAAAACCGAAATCACATCAACTACGAAACAACTGAAACACTGAAGTGCAACAAATACAAACGACAATGCAGTATACATAGAACCGACAGTCGTATCGGTTTCTGCTTTATTTTCATGAAGCTATATTTTTAGATTTTTCGACAAGAATCTATAAAATTAATTGAGAAATTCTGGTTAAAGCACTGAGTTCATGGACACATTTTGTTATCTAGAAAATCGCCATAATTCAAGGACGACTTCGAATATAACAGTTACAATTAAATCTTTCAAGGATAGAAAAAAAGAAGATTTTTAAAAGAATTTAGTTGAAAATGTGAAATATTAATTCAGAACTATGGTAAAAACAAACTCGGGAGATTTCCCTTTCTTGCCAAGCAATTTATTGATTTAATGTCTAGCAACCAATCAGATTGTACATAACAATTAATCCCGGTGGTTTATCCCATATACAGAATTTCTTTCCTGATGTCAAGTCAAATATTTTTTTTGCTTTAATCAATTTCTTTGTTGCATAATTTTACAAGCAAAGCTATATTGAGTTCAACATTATTGGAAAAATGGGACGATATCATAGTAATGATTATGTGGTAATGACCTTGACAGAAAAAACATGATTTCTGAGAATATGGACTTTAAATCTTGATTAGAACATATTATAATTTTCTATAAACATATTGAACTGCTTACACATTGACAAAACCCCATCTGTGAATTACGGTTTCATTAGTTTCAACTTTACAGATGAAAAATCAAACACAACACTATTTTGTCCTAGTTCTTTTGTGAGATATTTTACGTGACAGATGAACTCTAATTCAGTACCAGGTTTGAAGAACTGCCAGCCTGTCATATCAAACTTATTTGCTTTTGTTTAATTTGTTTTTGGTGTGCTTTTTATATCATAGATAATTCATTGAAATTATATGAAATAATGAACCTTGTTTTATACATGTAACTTAATGAAATTCCTTCATTTTAGGCTTCTAAGCTTTAGGCAACAACACATTCGTTTAAGTGGAAAGGGATTGATATAAGTTGCAAAACGTGTTTCCCTATCCACTATAAATAAATATGTTTGAACTAAACTAAGAGCTTTATAAGTAAAGTCGACTCGTATATTTACATATGTGTCGCAAAAACGTATACTATATCTAACCTATGTGACTTAACTATAAGGACTGCTTCAGGACTGTTATACAAGTGAGAGGTTTAACTAGCTATAAAACCAGGTTCAATACACCATTTTCTACATAAAAAAATACCTGTACCAAGGCAGGAATATGACATTTGTTATCCATTCGATGTTCGTTTGGTGTGTTTGAGCTTTTGATTTTGCCATTTGATTAGGGACTTACCGTTTTGAATTTTCCTTGGAGTTCAGTATTTTTGTGATTTTACGTTTTATTATTAGAACTTTCAAGATTTTGCCAAAAAGTTGGAAAGTGCTATGACAAAAGTAAGATACGACTCTTCTTTATTGCTTCTCTGTCAATTTTAAAAAGAAATTAGTGAGAACAGATTAAAATTTTGTTAAAAGAAAATAATTATACGTGCTATTGACGGAATGATATTAGAAGCAAATATGTCTATACATTTACTGAACCCTAAATGAGAATAAAAAATGGGTTTCCACCCACCAGTTCTTGTCTGAAAAAAAGTAAGTTAAAATTATTACTTGTCCTAGTAGACACTATGTCAGATTTAAAAGTGCAACACTAAAGTACAAAGAAAATGATCAATTTGGGTGGCCATTAAGATGAAACAGGAATAAATTACATAGACGTTTCATAAGGATTCTTTCATTTTGATTGGAAAAAACTTGGTTTAATTTTGAATGATATTCTATTTCCAAAAAATGCTACAAAAGGAACTTCCTTTGGTTTATTTAATTTACAAGCATTTTTGAAATTAAGAATGTCTTTTGCTTGTCTTTTGTTGTTGTGTTGCTGTCAAATTGACGTATACCACACCTATTGGTATTCTCTTTCTTATGCAAAAATCATATTCATATATAACAGTCGATTTTTTTTAACGGTACAACAGAATTTAAGTAAAGTAAACCTCTTGACCTGGTTCGAACCCTCATTAAAATTGGTTGTTTCTATGGTGACACATGATGTTTGCTTGCGTCATTGGAAAATTACAAATTTCAGAAAAAGAGCGAAACACCAGAATCAGTTATAAGCCAAACAAGTCTATTTTACTAGAATTGATAGAAAATCAGAAAGAATGTTATTTTATCGATGTTAACCGCATTCATTTTTTTTTAGTTAACAATTCCGGATTTAGCCAGGATCATAGTATATACTTATGGACTTATATATGGACTTATAAAAACAACCTGTTTCAACACACAGTTTTCATTCGAAAAAGTTTACTTAGTTAGGACTGACTTTCAGGACTAGCCAGTCGCAAACTGTTTAAATACCGATCATTTGAAGAGATTCCCAAAACAGTAGCTAGTTCATACATTTGTATGTGATAATACATTGATAGTTAAAATACATTTCCTTTTTCATTCTCTATTCAACATAGAAAAATACGAATCTCTCATAAACATTAAGTTCTCAATAGACACAAAAAAGGTCAAAGAAAGACATAAAGAAGGCACTGACAAGCTTCTTTACTTAGGGAGAGAGACAGACTTACATTCTCGATTTAATAAGCTAACGTTTCTGGACAAATGGCTTCATTCGATTAATGATATAATAGTCTTCATCAAGTTTTACTTGAAACACACATTAAGGAAATATTGAGATATTAAGTAACTACACAGTACATACCGTCGTGGCTGTTTTAGGACTCAATGACGGGGGATATTCCAAATAAGAATAACATGTTGTATGTCAAATATTATATAATACATGTATATTCTCCTGAAATCAGCATTGCATATTCATATCATTGTTTCAAATTCATATTTCAAAACAGTTGAACGTAAGGTATACAGCTTTTATAAAACGGCTGCAGTCATGTTTACAAACTATATTTTTCAAGAATCTGTACATGTCTGATAATTTAACAAAACTGGCTCGTTTGGGATGACTTTAAGCTTGTTTTAAAATGATTAACGAAAAGTTTTGTGCTGTTTAAGTTCAGAAATAAAAGTGAGGACAATAATATTAGTAAAGCATGTGCGGATATAGTGACTTTGGACGGGAGAAAGAAGGTGTCACCGACACGACAACGTTACGTCGTTTAGGAGTTGACTTTGTAAAACGTATACTCAGTAACCATAATAAAAGGTTTCACGAGAACCATGACCCTTTAATCCGCCTCTGTATAGTGCATTTTAACTTTATTTTGATTCAGATGCACGATTTTCAAGCGAGAGAAAATGGCTGATTACTATCTAAACTCACTCTCTTAACAGCAAACGTCCATGTATACGGTGAATTTTAAGATTAATTAGATTAACGGTTGTTAAATAACATTTCAAGCCATTAAATCGAAAAATCGGGATACAATGCATGTCAGCCGAGTAAAATTACATTCATAACCGGTATTATCTTTAAATTATCTAATCCTATGAGTATTGGGCACCATTAGCTTGTGAAATGTTTCCTAGTTTAGTTTATTTCTTCTTAAAAGCAATTCTGACATAAATCTAACAATCGTGTACTGATATTACTTGTACTACATGATATATTGTATTATCCAATGGCATTGCAATAAAGGTTAACTCTGATTAGCTGATCAGCAGACATTTTAACATGTTCACATTTTACTCTTTCGACGCACCTTTCAATCAAGAGAGGGTTTATACGAAAAACATTTTAACATGTTCACATTTTAACTCTTTCGACGCACCTTTCAATCAAGAGAGGGTTTATACGAAAAACATTTTAACATGTTCACATTTTAACTCTTTCGACGCACCTTTCAATCAAGAGAGGGTTTATACGAAAAACATTTTAACATGTTCACATTTTAACTCTATCGACGCACCTTTCAATCAAGAGAGGGTTTATACGAAAAACATTTTAACGTGTTCACATTTTAACTCTTTCGACGCACCTTTCAATCAAGAGAGGGTTTATACGAAAAACATTTTAACATGTTCACATTTTAACTCTATCGACGCACCTTTCAATCAAGAGAGGGTTTATACGAAAAACATTTTAACATGTTCACATTTTAACTCTATCGACGCACCTTTCAATCAAGAGAGGTTTTATACGAAAAACATTTTAACATGTTCACATTTTAACTCTATCGACGCACCTTTCAATCAAGAGAGGGTTTATACGAAAAACATTTTAACATGTTCACATTTTAACTCTATCGACGCACCTTTCAATCAAGAGAGGGTTTATACGAAAAACATTTTAACATGTTCACATTTTAACTCTTTCGACGCACCTTTCAATCAAGAGAGGGTTTATACGAAAAACATTTTAACATGTTCACATTTTAACTCTATCGACGCACCTTTCAATCAAGAGAGGGTTTATACGAAAAACATTTTAACATGTTCACATTTTAACTCTATCGACGCACCTTTCAATCAAGAGAGGTTTTATACGAAAAACATTTTAACATGTTCACATTTTAACTCTATCGACGCACCTTTCAATCAAGAGAGGGTTTATACGAAAAACATTTTAACATGTTCACATTTTAACTCTATCGACGCACCTTTCAATCAAGAGAGGGTTTATACGAAAAACATTTTAACATGTTCACATTTTAACTCTATCGACGCACCTTTCAATCAAGAGAGGGTTTATACGAAAAACATTTTAACTCTATCGACGCACCTTTCAATCAAGAGAGGGTTTATACGAAAAACATTTTAACATGTTCACATTTTAACTCTTTCGACGCACCTTTCAATCAAGAGAGGGTTTATACGAAAAACATTTTAACATGTTCACATTTTAACTCTATCGACGCACCTTTCAATCAAGAGAGGGTTTATACGAAAAACATTTTAACATGTTCACATTTTAACTCTATCGACGCACCTTTCAATCAAGAGAGGGTTTATACGAAAAACATTTTAACATGTTCACATTTTAACTCTATCGACGCACCTTTCAATCAAGAGAGGGTTTATACGAAAAACATTTTAACATGTTCACATTTTAACTCTATCAACGCACCTTTCAATCAAGAGAGGTTTTATACGAAAAACATTTTAACATGTTCACATTTTAACTCTATCGACGCACCTTTCAATCAAGAGAGGTTTTATACGAAAAACATTTTAACATGTTCACATTTTAACTCTATCGACGCACCTTTCAATCAAGAGAGGGTTTATACGAAAAACATTTTAACATGTTCACTGATTAACTGTATCGACGAACGAGTTTTTGTCGTCATTTTAATCTGGGAGAGGGTTTCTTATATGTGTTATTTAAAACTTGACACAACTATTTCGAGCAAGACCCGACAGAAATGGCACTTACAAATATTGGAAACTTCTTAATTTGCACATTGATCGCTCACATCATTATATTGAAATGAGTATCAATTAAGAATGAAACGTCAAGATAACTTGCAAGATTGAAAAACTTGTGGTATCCCAACTATTATTGAGTTTGCATTATGTTACAAAATTAGAAAAATCGTAACTGTATCGTTGGTACTTTATGTTAAATTTTCTTGTCCCACAACAGATAAAGGTTCGACAAACTTTATTGGTCTCTTTTCCCATAGATTTTTTTGTCTTGTTTCCAATGAAAAAAGCTGGTTTCGTTCGGTATATCATAGTTCTAGCGGTGTATATTTTCTATCAAGACTGTTATTTTTTCTTTCGCAAGCTGGTTCGGCACATATTACTACTACCGGTCACATTCTTTCTTTCGAATTACTTTCTTTCCACATTATATTAGTCATAACTAGTTTCTATACTATTAAACGAGAAGACCTCATTTTGTGTGTCGCTTCTCTTTCTCCCACAATAAATTAATCATCATGCCTCTGTGTCCTATAGGTACCATGCATAGTCGCATTTGTCATCTATTCTTATGACTATTCAGTTTGGGTTATTTTGGGAGAAAAACGAAAATTAAGGCGTCCGAATATTGCTTCCGTCATCAACCCGACTTTCATGTCACACATGACTTCCGGTTTTAACATTGAGAACCAATCGTATGATAGATAACAAAACTGAAAATAACCAAGCCAATCAGATCGTTGTCCATATCGTGGTTTTTATATCGTATGAACCACTACTATTAAACTTCGGTTTAAACTTACACATAATTTTCATAAGTACTCGGACGGGGACAAGACAATTATTTTCACGTTTATCTGCATCATCATCATGTATACTATGATTAATATACTTCTATTATATATAGAATCTCTCTTTAAAATATAGCAGTGATCGCCAGGGAGAAGAAACTTTAATAGTTAATAGAAAATTAAATTCACTTTAATATTTATAATAAAGATACGTAAAACTATGTTCAAATTATACAGAAACGCGAAAATAATGGAATTTAACAGAAAAAAATAATGGACATTGGAAACAAGGAAGAGGACTTAAACTGTTTCCAAGTACCTATGAATTTTGATACTTTTTCTGAAATTCTCCAGATATGAAATTTTTTACTGAAATTCTCCAGCCACAAAATCTCACAAGCTGTAATGGCCGCGATTTCGCGGGTCTGTTCTAGTGGCTAATAATACTTCCAACTGTCTCTTCTATTCTATCAACTGTGTTCTCTTGGGCCCATTGGAAATGCTGGTTCCATACATCTTTCTCCAAACTGTCTCAATTTTTTAATTTTTTTTTTCTTGTCATGTTTTTAAGCTTGATGATAGAGCTTGTTCTGGCTGTCTTCTCTTAATTTTGTTTTCTTGTTTACCGTTGACATATATAGCTGGAACGATACACCTGACTTGAATTACATAGGCAAACATCTAGTATAAATGTTTGTTTAGGGGTCAGCTGAAGTCTGCTTCCGGTCCGGGTGAGGGATTTTCGCGATGTTTTGAAGACCCATTGGTGACCTTGAGCTGTATAATGCACTTTTGTCGATTTGTTGCACCTTTGCCATTTTCGCCGTTTCAATGTTATCAATGTCATTTTAAATGTCTCTGTTTGTGCATATATGTCCAATCATTGGAATGCTATCAATTTGCGCAAAAAAGTCGTCTAAATAATGTTCTACTTCAATATTGGAAACACTGTCTGAAGATAAAGTATTGTTTTCGGACATTGGTTTTAACGTCCGTTATTCTAATAACTTTATTTACATATTTTTGTCATAAAAACGACCTGTGATTAACGAATGTCGGTATTCATGACAGCTCAAAGGAGAATATAATTGATAAAAACATTTAAAAAGTTGTAAAGCAAGTCATTAGCTGAAAATATTCCGACCCAGTTTTAGCGGACATTATTTTGATGAGTGAACCTTTTGTTCAATACATTAATTTCAAACCTAAAAGTATCATCTTTTGATGTAAATTTTATTTGCTATGACATAAATATCGACATGTACGCAAAAAAAAAAAAGAATGTTTTTATCGATTTATCTTTATTTTAAGCATTGAATTATTCAACACATTGATGCCATTGTAGTGAAATTCAGTAATTTGTGAAAAATATGCACCAAATATGCTAAGTTATTTAAAAGTAAGCTTCATGATTTGTTTGTTTGTTTTGCCTAGCTACTATTTAAAACAAAAATCAAAAGGAAGGTAAGATCGGCCATACGTTCAACTTGTCACTTTTCGTACCATATTAACCTTATTTTGCAGTGATGTGAAACTAGGAATTACGAAATGGAAGCATTGAAGGCATACATATTTGGAAGACTTGGATGGAGAGTTGTCTCATTTGCACTGGTACCACATCTTTTTATATCTATATATTCCGACAACGCTAAAAACAATACCTACGAAACATAAGAATGCACTCCGTTTAAGTAAGCCTGATTACTCTGTTATATACTGATTTTTATAGATATAGTTAAAAACAATCGCGACATATCAGAAAACGGGAGCGATGAGAGACCGTTTTTTTTAATGAGATAGAGTTAAAAAAAAAAAACTGAAAAACTTTCCTTTTGGTTAATTAACCTTGTCTATAGTTTCTTACTATCAATTGCTCACTATTACTACATTAAGACTGTTGCGTTCATTGTTTTAGGATTCCACTGTAACTATGTGTCGATTTGTTAAACCTTCCCTTCTATATTAGAAATGGAGATAATTGAAATAGTTCAACATGGAGACTTTCGAGCACAATAAATTAACCATCTGTAGGACTGTGAGTACCTCTCGACTACAAAAAGGGGCGAAGATACCAGAGGGACTTCAACTCATAGATCGAAATGAACCGACTATGCCATGGCACTTTATAGCTTGCTTTTCGTTGTGAACAAGGCTCCGTGTTGAAGTCCGTACTTTGACCTATAATGGTTTTTCTTTTACATAGCAATATATTGTGACTTGGATGGAGAGTTGTCTTATTGGCACTCATCACGTGGCACTCATACCACATCTTCTTATATCTAGATAATAGTACACAAGCCTGACACAACGATGAATGACCCCTCAGAAGCACTGTCAAGACCTGTCGAGTACAATCAATGACGTCTCACCAGCCCTGTTATGACCTCTCGAGTACAATGAATGACCACTCAGTAGCACTGACAAGACCTCTTGAGTACAATGAATAACCCCTTAATAGCACTGATAGTGACTCTCGAGTACAACAAATGACCCATCAGAATCAAGTTTCAATGACCCATCAGTACATGTAGTATGTTAATTTACATGATTTCTGATTACTGTTTTTCATAATAAAAAAACTTTGACATTGTCTCGATATCTTAATAATATTTGTTACATAAAACCTATTGCCATTGTCATAAAACAAAACAAACAGAGTTTGTCTGACACGTCATAAAGACACAACATAAAGTATATATTTAGAATGGAGTTAATGTGAAGATACTTTCGATATTTAAGGATACTATTGAACGTGAGATTGAAGGTATTTTTAATCAATGTTACACAGTTAAAACAAATACTGGTTACGAGATAAAAAAAACCAAGTACATTCGTACATTCAGAAAGTGTATGTAGTGAAAAGACTGAACACGTAATGAAATAATATCGTATACTAATCGTTATTGGAACAATTTGTGATTGACAGACGGAATTAATTCAATTCATATCTAGTGATTGTTAACACTTTCTAAAAATGTTTACTGCCAAAGATAACATGGGTAACCGGTTACCCTAGTGTGAAAAAGAAAATATTTTTCCTGTGGCTATCAAAATGCCTTGAGGAATTGGATTTAACGTGAATAAAAGAAAATGATCGTGAGCCAAATAAATTATTTGTTATGCACCCTCCTTGTACCATTATAGGTCTAGGTACGGTCTTCAACATGGAGTCTAGGCTCACACCGAACAGTAAGCTATAAAGGGCCCCAAAAATTACCAGTGTTAAATCATTCAAACGGGAAAACCAACGGTCTAATCCTTATACAAAAACGAGAAACGAGAATCACTTATGAACCACATAAACAGACGACAACCATTGAACATATAATTGCGGTCTATTCAGATTCCTGACTTAGGTCAGGTGCAAACAATTGCAGCGGGATTAAACGTTTTAGTGGTACCAAACCGTCTCCCTTTTCTGAAACAGTAGTATAACGTCACAATCTAGAAAGACACACTATAAAATGTCAATTGGAATGACTTAACTCAATTAAAAAATGAAGTGACACAAATAAACACACAATAAACGAATAAATTTGATCTGTAATACAATGTAAGTACAGAGTAAATGCATATTTACATTTATTTCAATCTTTGGTCAAAAACGATATCATTTTAGACATAAACAAAATGTTATTAATATTGTTCATAATCAGTCAAATCATTTCACTGTTTCTGACAGCAAAAATAATATAAAGTTGTAGCAGAACACAATTTTCCTTCGAAATTGACATAGTGAAAATGCACCCAAAAATGTAATCGTCAGGTAAGATGTTCTAAATTAGCCCAAACATAATGGAATATATCACTAGATTATAAAAGTTCATGGTACTTAAATTATCCAAAAATAACTATTGAACTGAAGGGTAACGGAAATTAAAATCGCAATGTGTTGTCTTGTATACGTTAAAATAGCAAAAATACCGAACGAGGAATATTCACAACGGAAAGCGTACCTAATCAAACGGCAAATCAAAAGCTCAAACACATCAAACGAATGGATAACAACTGTCATATTCCTTACTAAGCACAGCATTTTTCTTGTTTAAAAAAGGGTGGATTGAACCTAGTATTTTTCAACAAATATTATTTATTTCCTAGAAGTAACAGGCTAATGCAAAGATATCATCTTTCAAGTGAATAATAATAATTATTCATTAGCGATGTTCAGCCTATATTACAAATAATTCATTAGCGATGTTCAGCCTATATTAAACTAAACTGGCTGCTACATACCAATTATTATTTCACTCTTTCACTTTGATAATTGATTGAACAAAAAATATCATATTTATTTTTTTATATATCTCCTTTAAGGCGTTATTCTGACAATTTCTTGCAACAATCGTTGATCATTTAAAAACCTTAATATTTCAATTTCTCGCGATTATTGTCGACCATTTTAAGGCCTCGACATTACAATTTCTCACGATAATCGTTGTCAATTGCAATGCCAAGTTCAAATTTTTGAAAGTAAAACATGTATAAAAAAGAAAGACTTTCCACTGATGGAACTAAAAAGGGAAGGGATGCGTACAAAATGAAACTAGTTCATAATATAACCCGTCTCAAACATCTAAAACGTGTCTGTCGGGTGTCGAAAGAACTTACTGAAGATCATATATTAAGTTTCAGCACACTTTCGACATCTGTTATACACAGATCGTCCCTTATGTTCTTTATTTAAGAAATAATTGATGCAAGCTATACTTTATTGTAGTTTTAACATGGATAGGCATTATATTCGTGATTATTTTTGCCCGAGCGATAGTGAGGGCTTAAATAACGCTCGGATAAAAATAATAACGAATATAATGCCTACCCATGTTAAAACTACAATAAAGTATAGCTTGCATCAATTATTTCGATTCTGAATAGAACAATTAAGGTAATTTTCATGTCCGATAAGTATAAGTGTAAAAGCGTTCGTGTAGGCTCTTCCATGAACCTTCCTGTTTTGTTTGTAAAGAAGCAAACGGCTGGCACTGTAATTTTTCAGAGGGAGGAGTTTGAACAGCCACCTTGAACGGTTGTCGTATCTAGGTCAAATATGCAAGTTTCGAAATGCAACATATTACAGTCGTAATAAATGAATAAGTAACATCATGTGCACCATTTAAGAGTTTGACAGTGTTTTAAAGTTAAGGAAATATATTAAGTGCATGATAATTTGATAAAATTCATTATTCTGAAGAAGTCAATATACGCATGTGCAAACAAATTTTATTCGATTTAGAGCATGGGTTTGTTCACAAAGCGAAAGAAGCACGTCATATTAGAATTAGCACCATTCTTTCTAATTCTCAGATCGCTTCATAATTTATCTAAATTCTATTTATTTATTTTTTTCACTTGAATAAATATGTGCGTATCATTTACTGGTATTATCAATGTATACTTATCGTTCTCTGAAATAAAAAGTAAGTAATTTTCAGCATAATCCTAATGCATTGGACGGACATTCAGTCATCTACAAAAGATTATATGTTGTTCGTTTTATCATCCGGCATCTGTCATAGGCTAAACAAAACGGCTTTATAAATTAGCTGCTTCGTCAAAGACGCACGTTCCTTGCCATCAAATGTGACAGTACGGGGAATAGGGCATAGATAAATTTTCAGTTGTTATGGCAACAAGGATATTGTTTCCATAAATATTGAACATTTTAAGCAAAGTGAAGAGGTATGAATTTTATGGAAGGATTTACATGATAACGTTAATACATTCAATATAGTTTATTTGCTTTCCTTATTTAATAGATATATTTTGACAGAAAAGTCCATATTTGAGTATCAAAGCGAACTGCAGTCGATATATTTGATTGTCTTCAATTAGTTTTGTTTATGCATTATATTTTAAAATGTGGATGTTTATCGAAGATAAGATTAGGGATTTAAAAGTCGATAATGAACAGGTTTGAATGATTTGACAATAGTTTTTGGCCCTTTATAACATGCTATTCGGTGTAATCAAGAGTTCCATGTTGGAGGCCGTACTATGACCTATAATGGTTTACTTCAAGTTACAAATTATTACATGGATAGATAGTTGTCTTATTGGCACTCATACCACATCTTCTTATATCTAGGTAGTGTAAAACTAGTTAAGTCAAAGAGTACTGTTACATATTGCTCCTAGCCTCTCGAAGTCGACACTATTTTCTATATTTCAATAAACTTAAATGATGTTCAGCGCTTTTTATTGCTTTTGAAAACATAGATGATAAAATAATGGAAATTCTACTTATTTTGTAAAATTAAGCACGAAAGAACAAATTATACTAAACTAAAGGAGTCTGAATTAGAGTACATATAACCTTATTTCTGGTATTTTTTTAAAGAACGCCCTTCTCCAACAATTATTCAATAAATCGTTGTAATATGCTCTGCCTGAACCGACCGAAATTTCTTGTTTGCAACATTTTTAGGTATTTATGGTAATGCTTCATGACATAGAAGATGCTTTCTTAAAAAAAATATGCACTATGTGAACCTGATTGACTGTTTAAAGACTGTACAATAAGATAATTATATGTAACATATAATCATGTTTTAATCTTAAAATTGGCCTGGATTTTTGATTAAACTGTTCAAAACTAAATAAATTAAAGTTTATTCGAAGAAAAGAAGTGGATTTATAATACAGAGGTTATCTTTCTGATTAATGAGGACGAATTTGTGTGAAACTAGTTTGAGTTTTGAAGTGGTTTATTACAGAATTTGTTTGTTTTTTGTAAACTAGTTTGAATTAAATACAACAATTCTATTCTTATTTGGTGATCCCTTTGAAAATCAACAAATCATACTGAACGGTTTGATCATTGACTTTCCATATAAGATATGTTCGGTAAAAAGTAAATTAGCACGGGCCTAAAAGGCTTACATAGAAAAAAGTAAAATCACAAAAATACTGAACTCAGAGGAAAATCAATTCGGAAAGTCCATAATCACATGGCAAAATCAAATAACAAAACGCATCAAAAACGAATGAACAAGAACTGTCATATTCCTGACTTGGTACAGGCATTTTCAAATGTAGAAAATGGTGGATTGAACCTGGTTTTATAGCTAGCTAAACCTCTCACTTGTATGACAGTCCCATCAAATTCCGTTATATTGTCACCGATGCGTGTACAAAACAAACAGACACAATAATTAAAAATGTCAAAAATAGGGGTACATCAGTCAACATTGTGTTATCATCTTAATAACTATAAAAACAACAAATGTAACGAAGAAGCACAAAAAGGCATACATCAAATTAACATTCTCATTTTGATTATATTATACGATTGTATTTGTCTATGTAAAACGCACTCATCAAGGAAGGAGGGTTCCTATTTTTGAATCTTATCTTTTTATTTTCACCCGTGTTTTTTTTTTTTTTTTTCAGAGAAAATAATGTACGGATGTTTCGTCCATGTTTTACAATCACGTGTGAACAATATAAATTGTCAAGCACTCAGTATAAATGACAGTTACTTTTTTTTTCGGACAGATTGTCGAAATGTAAAATACAGATAAAAAATTCAGTAAAATTATCTTGCCGCTAAATCGTTGATCTAAAGTAACATATAAAAAAAAAAACGATCTCCAAGGAAAATATTCAAAGACGGAAAGCCCCTTATTAAATGGAAATATCAAACGCTAAAACACATCAAATGAATTGAATACAACTATCTTTAAAAAAATATACGAGATCTCACAAACATGTTTAACCCCGCCGCATTGTTGCACCTGTCCCAAGTCAGGAGCCTCTGGCCTTTGTTAGTCTTGTATTATGTTAACGGTTAGTTTCTTGTGTACAATTTGGAGTTTAGTATGGTGTTCATTATCACTGAACCAGTATATATTTGTTTAGGGGCCAGCCTCCGGGTGCGAGAATTTCGCGTTGCATTGAATACCTGTTGGTGACCTTCTGCTGTTGTCTGCTCTATGGTCGGGTTGTTGTCTCTTTGGCACATTCCCCATTTCCATTCTCAATTTTACATTTAAATGCATTTCAACAGCAATGTTTTTCCATTACTTTACTTCTTTTAGCAATGTCTTGGTGAATATTATTCGTAGTTGCAATTATGTTAAACTTGGCATAATGGGAAATTATATCAATCACACAAGCATATTCAACATAACCAAATTCTTTATCTGTCTGTCCCAAGTCAGAGTCCTGTAATTCAGTGGTAATTGTTGGTTGTTGTCTACCATGTTGTAGGTCAACTCTTGAAATTTGATTGATACTTTTCTGATTGACAATCATAACACGTCTCCTCATTTTATACTGTTTTCCGTCTTCTGGTTTATGCGTAAATCAAGCCTTTTGTTTTCTCTTTTAAACAGGTTTTGAATATTTCCATATCAGGTACAATCAACAACGGAAGTGCAATGAATAATTTTGCATTTAGAAACATATGTAGCTATTCTGCATGAGGAAATATCGAGGCCAATCTACCACATCATATACCTGTTAGTCAAATGCGTTTTGTTTAAATATACTTTTTCACATTTTTGGTCTTTTGGAAAATGTTGTTTGTGCTGTTTTTAGACCCTTCTACAACGAAATTTGTTTGACATGCACACGTATAAAAATTGCGGTTTTTATCCAACGCAATCATAGGTTTGAACGTAGTTTTCAATTTAGACTCGTTTATATTATTTGTTTGGGCATGTATCATATTTTCCCTCCGGTTTGTATGATCCGTTCATCCTATATTGTCTCTTAAAATTCAAGAGTCAATCTTAAATTGAGAGTAAATTATATGGCCTTCCAAATACCGTTTCGATCCCTAACATCACTGAAGAGACATATATTGTCGAAATCTAGATCTGGTGTACTAAAGAAATATTGACACCGAATGGTTGTGGCAAAACATCGTAGCCACAAGTTAACAATTTTTTTTCTGTGACGTATTAAATTTATATTCAGATCCATTTTGTTACATCTTGTGATCAATTTTATTTGGCAATCGTCAATGGCAGTCAGCAGGGTTTAAGAACATCAGTTGTTCGACCTGTTAGTCAAATGCGTTTTGTTTAAATATACTTTTTCACATTTTTGGTCTTTTGGAAAATGTTGTTTGTGCTGTTTTTAGACCCTTCTACAACGAAATTTGTTTGACATGCACACGTATAAAAATTGCGGTTTTTATCCAACGCAATCATAGGTTTGAACGTAGTTTTCAATTTAGACTCGTTTATATTATTTGTTTGGGCATGTATCATATTTTCCCTCCGGTTTGTATGATCCGTTCATCCTATATTGTCTCTTAAAATTCAAGAGTCAATCTTAAATTGAGAGTAAATTATATGGCCTTCCAAATACCGTTTCGATCCCTAACATCACTGAAGAGACATATATTGTCGAAATCTAGATCTGGTGTACTAAAGAAATATTGACACCGAATGGTTGTGGCAAAACATCGTAGCCACAAGTTAACAATTTTTTTTCTGTGACGTATTAAATTTATATTCAGATCCATTTTGTTACATCTTGTGATCAATTTTATTTGGCAATCGTCAATGGCAGTCAGCAGGGTTTAAGAACATCAGTTGTTCGACCTGTTAGTCAAATGCGTTTTGTTTAAATATACTTTTTCACATTTTTGGTCTTTTGGAAAATGTTGTTTGTGCTGTTTTTAGACCCTTCTACAACGAAATTTGTTTGACATGCACACGTATAAAAATTGCGGTTTTTATCCAACGCAATCATAGGTTTGAACGTAGTTTTCAATTTAGACTCGTTTATATTATTTGTTTGGGCATGTATCATATTTTCCCTCCGGTTTGTATGATCCGTTCATCCTATATTGTCTCTTAAAATTCAAGAGTCAATCTTAAATTGAGAGTAAATTATATGGCCTTCCAAATACCGTTTCGATCCCTAACATCACTGAAGAGACATATATTGTCGAAATCTAGATCTGGTGTACTAAAGAAATATTGACACCGAATGGTTGTGGCAAAACATCGTAGCCACAAGTTAACAATTTTTTTTCTGTGACGTATTAAATTTATATTCAGATCCATTTTGTTACATCTTGTGATCAATTTTATTTGGCAATCGTCAATGGCAGTCAGCAGGGTTTAAGAACATCAGTTGTTCGACCTGTTAGTCAAATGCGTTTTGTTTAAATATACTTTTTCACATTTTTGGTCTTTTGGAAAATGTTGTTTGTGCTGTTTTTAGACCCTTCTACAACGAAATTTGTTTGACATGCACACGTATAAAAATTGCGGTTTTTATCCAACGCAATCATAGGTTTGAACGTAGTTTTCAATTTAGACTCGTTTATATTATTTGTTTGGGCATGTATCATATTTTCCCTCCGGTTTGTATGATCCGTTCATCCTATATTGTCTCTTAAAATTCAAGAGTCAATCTTAAATTGAGAGTAAATTATATGGCCTTCCAAATACCGTTTCGATCCCTAACATCACTGAAGAGACATATATTGTCGAAATCTAGATCTGGTGTACTAAAGAAATATTGACACCGAATGGTTGTGGCAAAACATCGTAGCCACAAGTTAACAATTTTTTTTCTGTGACGTATTAAATTTATATTCAGATCCATTTTGTTACATCTTGTGATCAATTTTATTTGGCAATCGTCAATGGCAGTCAGCAGGGTTTAAGAACATCAGTTGTTCGACCTGTTAGTCAAATGCGTTTTGTTTAAATATACTTTTTCACATTTTTGGTCTTTTGGAAAATGTTGTTTGTGCTGTTTTTAGACCCTTCTACAACGAAATTTGTTTGACATGCACACGTATAAAAATTGCGGTTTTTATCCAACGCAATCATAGGTTTGAACGTAGTTTTCAATTTAGACTCGTTTATATTATTTGTTTGGGCATGTATCATATTTTCCCTCCGGTTTGTATGATCCGTTCATCCTATATTGTCTCTTAAAATTCAAGAGTCAATCTTAAATTGAGAGTAAATTATATGGCCTTCCAAATACCGTTTCGATCCCTAACATCACTGAAGAGACATATATTGTCGAAATCTAGATCTGGTGTACTAAAGAAATATTGACACCGAATGGTTGTGGCAAAACATCGTAGCCACAAGTTAACAATTTTTTTTCTGTGACGTATTAAATTTATATTCAGATCCATTTTGTTACATCTTGTGATCAATTTTATTTGGCAATCGTCAATGGCAGTCAGCAGGGTTTAAGAACATCAGTTGTTCGACCTGTTAGTCAAATGCGTTTTGTTTAAATATACTTTTTCACATTTTTGGTCTTTTGGAAAATGTTGTTTGTGCTGTTTTTAGACCCTTCTACAACGAAATTTGTTTGACATGCACACGTATAAAAATTGCGGTTTTTATCCAACGCAATCATAGGTTTGAACGTAGTTTTCAATTTAGACTCGTTTATATTATTTGTTTGGGCATGTATCATATTTTCCCTCCGGTTTGTATGATCCGTTCATCCTATATTGTCTCTTAAAATTCAAGAGTCAATCTTAAATTGAGAGTAAATTATATGGCCTTCCAAATACCGTTTCGATCCCTAACATCACTGAAGAGACATATATTGTCGAAATCTAGATCTGGTGTACTAAAGAAATATTGACACCGAATGGTTGTGGCAAAACATCGTAGCCACAAGTTAACAATTTTTTTTCTGTGACGTATTAAATTTATATTCAGATCCATTTTGTTACATCTTGTGATCAATTTTATTTGGCAATCGTCAATGGCAGTCAGCAGGGTTTAAGAACATCAGTTGTTCGACCTGTTAGTCAAATGCGTTTTGTTTAAATATACTTTTTCACATTTTTGGTCTTTTGGAAAATGTTGTTTGTGCTGTTTTTAGACCCTTCTACAACGAAATTTGTTTGACATGCACACGTATAAAAATTGCGGTTTTTATCCAACGCAATCATAGGTTTGAACGTAGTTTTCAATTTAGACTCGTTTATATTATTTGTTTGGGCATGTATCATATTTTCCCTCCGGTTTGTATGATCCGTTCATCCTATATTGTCTCTTAAAATTCAAGAGTCAATCTTAAATTGAGAGTAAATTATATGGCCTTCCAAATACCGTTTCGATCCCTAACATCACTGAAGAGACATATATTGTCGAAATCTAGATCTGGTGTACTAAAGAAATATTGACACCGAATGGTTGTGGCAAAACATCGTAGCCACAAGTTAACAATTTTTTTTCTGTGACGTATTAAATTTATATTCAGATCCATTTTGTTACATCTTGTGATCAATTTTATTTGGCAATCGTCAATGGCAGTCAGCAGGGTTTAAGAACATCAGTTGTTCGACCTGTTAGTCAAATGCGTTTTGTTTAAATATACTTTTTCACATTTTTGGTCTTTTGGAAAATGTTGTTTGTGCTGTTTTTAGACCCTTCTACAACGAAATTTGTTTGACATGCACACGTATAAAAATTGCGGTTTTTATCCAACGCAATCATAGGTTTGAACGTAGTTTTCAATTTAGACTCGTTTATATTATTTGTTTGGGCATGTATCATATTTTCCCTCCGGTTTGTATGATCCGTTCATCCTATATTGTCTCTTAAAATTCAAGAGTCAATCTTAAATTGAGAGTAAATTATATGGCCTTCCAAATACCGTTTCGATCCCTAACATCACTGAAGAGACATATATTGTCGAAATCTAGATCTGGTGTACTAAAGAAATATTGACACCGAATGGTTGTGGCAAAACATCGTAGCCACAAGTTAACAATTTTTTTTCTGTGACGTATTAAATTTATATTCAGATCCATTTTGTTACATCTTGTGATCAATTTTATTTGGCAATCGTCAATGGCAGTCAGCAGGGTTTAAGAACATCAGTTGTTCGACCTGTTAGTCAAATGCGTTTTGTTTAAATATACTTTTTCACATTTTTGGTCTTTTGGAAAATGTTGTTTGTGCTGTTTTTAGACCCTTCTACAACGAAATTTGTTTGACATGCACACGTATAAAAATTGCGGTTTTTATCCAACGCAATCATAGGTTTGAACGTAGTTTTCAATTTAGACTCGTTTATATTATTTGTTTGGGCATGTATCATATTTTCCCTCCGGTTTGTATGATCCGTTCATCCTATATTGTCTCTTAAAATTCAAGAGTCAATCTTAAATTGAGAGTAAATTATATGGCCTTCCAAATACCGTTTCGATCCCTAACATCACTGAAGAGACATATATTGTCGAAATCTAGATCTGGTGTACTAAAGAAATATTGACACCGAATGGTTGTGGCAAAACATCGTAGCCACAAGTTAACAATTTTTTTTCTGTGACGTATTAAATTTATATTCAGATCCATTTTGTTACATCTTGTGATCAATTTTATTTGGCAATCGTCAATGGCAGTCAGCAGGGTTTAAGAACATCAGTTGTTCGACCTGTTAGTCAAATGCGTTTTGTTTAAATATACTTTTTCACATTTTTGGTCTTTTGGAAAATGTTGTTTGTGCTGTTTTTAGACCCTTCTACAACGAAATTTGTTTGACATGCACACGTATAAAAATTGCGGTTTTTATCCAACGCAATCATAGGTTTGAACGTAGTTTTCAATTTAGACTCGTTTATATTATTTGTTTGGGCATGTATCATATTTTCCCTCCGGTTTGTATGATCCGTTCATCCTATATTGTCTCTTAAAATTCAAGAGTCAATCTTAAATTGAGAGTAAATTATATGGCCTTCCAAATACCGTTTCGATCCCTAACATCACTGAAGAGACATATATTGTCGAAATCTAGATCTGGTGTACTAAAGAAATATTGACACCGAATGGTTGTGGCAAAACATCGTAGCCACAAGTTAACAATTTTTTTTCTGTGACGTATTAAATTTATATTCAGATCCATTTTGTTACATCTTGTGATCAATTTTATTTGGCAATCGTCAATGGCAGTCAGCAGGGTTTAAGAACATCAGTTGTTCGACCTGTTAGTCAAATGCGTTTTGTTTAAATATACTTTTTCACATTTTTGGTCTTTTGGAAAATGTTGTTTGTGCTGTTTTTAGACCCTTCTACAACGAAATTTGTTTGACATGCACACGTATAAAAATTGCGGTTTTTATCCAACGCAATCATAGGTTTGAACGTAGTTTTCAATTTAGACTCGTTTATATTATTTGTTTGGGCATGTATCATATTTTCCCTCCGGTTTGTATGATCCGTTCATCCTATATTGTCTCTTAAAATTCAAGAGTCAATCTTAAATTGAGAGTAAATTATATGGCCTTCCAAATACCGTTTCGATCCCTAACATCACTGAAGAGACATATATTGTCGAAATCTAGATCTGGTGTACTAAAGAAATATTGACACCGAATGGTTGTGGCAAAACATCGTAGCCACAAGTTAACAATTTTTTTTCTGTGACGTATTAAATTTATATTCAGATCCATTTTGTTACATCTTGTGATCAATTTTATTTGGCAATCGTCAATGGCAGTCAGCAGGGTTTAAGAACATCAGTTGTTCGACCTGTTAGTCAAATGCGTTTTGTTTAAATATACTTTTTCACATTTTTGGTCTTTTGGAAAATGTTGTTTGTGCTGTTTTTAGACCCTTCTACAACGAAATTTGTTTGACATGCACACGTATAAAAATTGCGGTTTTTATCCAACGCAATCATAGGTTTGAACGTAGTTTTCAATTTAGACTCGTTTATATTATTTGTTTGGGCATGTATCATATTTTCCCTCCGGTTTGTATGATCCGTTCATCCTATATTGTCTCTTAAAATTCAAGAGTCAATCTTAAATTGAGAGTAAATTATATGGCCTTCCAAATACCGTTTCGATCCCTAACATCACTGAAGAGACATATATTGTCGAAATCTAGATCTGGTGTACTAAAGAAATATTGACACCGAATGGTTGTGGCAAAACATCGTAGCCACAAGTTAACAATTTTTTTTCTGTGACGTATTAAATTTATATTCAGATCCATTTTGTTACATCTTGTGATCAATTTTATTTGGCAATCGTCAATGGCAGTCAGCAGGGTTTAAGAACATCAGTTGTTCGACCTGTTAGTCAAATGCGTTTTGTTTAAATATACTTTTTCACATTTTTGGTCTTTTGGAAAATGTTGTTTGTGCTGTTTTTAGACCCTTCTACAACGAAATTTGTTTGACATGCACACGTATAAAAATTGCGGTTTTTATCCAACGCAATCATAGGTTTGAACGTAGTTTTCAATTTAGACTCGTTTATATTATTTGTTTGGGCATGTATCATATTTTCCCTCCGGTTTGTATGATCCGTTCATCCTATATTGTCTCTTAAAATTCAAGAGTCAATCTTAAATTGAGAGTAAATTATATGGCCTTCCAAATACCGTTTCGATCCCTAACATCACTGAAGAGACATATATTGTCGAAATCTAGATCTGGTGTACTAAAGAAATATTGACACCGAATGGTTGTGGCAAAACATCGTAGCCACAAGTTAACAATTTTTTTTCTGTGACGTATTAAATTTATATTCAGATCCATTTTGTTACATCTTGTGATCAATTTTATTTGGCAATCGTCAATGGCAGTCAGCAGGGTTTAAGAACATCAGTTGTTCGACCTGTTAGTCAAATGCGTTTTGTTTAAATATACTTTTTCACATTTTTGGTCTTTTGGAAAATGTTGTTTGTGCTGTTTTTAGACCCTTCTACAACGAAATTTGTTTGACATGCACACGTATAAAAATTGCGGTTTTTATCCAACGCAATCATAGGTTTGAACGTAGTTTTCAATTTAGACTCGTTTATATTATTTGTTTGGGCATGTATCATATTTTCCCTCCGGTTTGTATGATCCGTTCATCCTATATTGTCTCTTAAAATTCAAGAGTCAATCTTAAATTGAGAGTAAATTATATGGCCTTCCAAATACCGTTTCGATCCCTAACATCACTGAAGAGACATATATTGTCGAAATCTAGATCTGGTGTACTAAAGAAATATTGACACCGAATGGTTGTGGCAAAACATCGTAGCCACAAGTTAACAATTTTTTTTCTGTGACGTATTAAATTTATATTCAGATCCATTTTGTTACATCTTGTGATCAATTTTATTTGGCAATCGTCAATGGCAGTCAGCAGGGTTTAAGAACATCAGTTGTTCGACCTGTTAGTCAAATGCGTTTTGTTTAAATATACTTTTTCACATTTTTGGTCTTTTGGAAAATGTTGTTTGTGCTGTTTTTAGACCCTTCTACAACGAAATTTGTTTGACATGCACACGTATAAAAATTGCGGTTTTTATCCAACGCAATCATAGGTTTGAACGTAGTTTTCAATTTAGACTCGTTTATATTATTTGTTTGGGCATGTATCATATTTTCCCTCCGGTTTGTATGATCCGTTCATCCTATATTGTCTCTTAAAATTCAAGAGTCAATCTTAAATTGAGAGTAAATTATATGGCCTTCCAAATACCGTTTCGATCCCTAACATCACTGAAGAGACATATATTGTCGAAATCTAGATCTGGTGTACTAAAGAAATATTGACACCGAATGGTTGTGGCAAAACATCGTAGCCACAAGTTAACAATTTTTTTTCTGTGACGTATTAAATTTATATTCAGATCCATTTTGTTACATCTTGTGATCAATTTTATTTGGCAATCGTCAATGGCAGTCAGCAGGGTTTAAGAACATCAGTTGTTCGACCTGTTAGTCAAATGCGTTTTGTTTAAATATACTTTTTCACATTTTTGGTCTTTTGGAAAATGTTGTTTGTGCTGTTTTTAGACCCTTCTACAACGAAATTTGTTTGACATGCACACGTATAAAAATTGCGATTTTTATCCAACGCAATCATAGGTTTGAACGTAGTTTTCAATTTAGACTCGTTTATATTATTTGTTTGGGCATGTATCATATTTTCCCTCCGGTTTGTATGATCCGTTCATCCTATATTGTCTCTTAAAATTCAAGAGTCAATCTTAAATTGAGAGTAAATTATATGGCCTTCCAAATACCGTTTCGATCCCTAACATCACTGAAGAGACATGTATTGTCGAAATCTAGATCTGGTGTACTAAAGAAATATTGACACCGAATGGTTGTGGCAAAACATCGTAGCCACAAGTTAACAATTTTTTTTCTGTGACGTATTAAATTTATATTCAGATCCATTTTGTTACATCTTGTGATCAATTTTATTTGGCAATCGTCAATGGCAGTCAGCAGGGTTTAAGAACATCAGTTGTTCGACCTGTTAGTCAAATGCGTTTTGTTTAAATATACTTTTTCACATTTTTGGTCTTTTGGAAAATGTTGTTTGTGCTGTTTTTAGACCCTTCTACAACGAAATTTGTTTGACATGCACACGTATAAAAATTGCGGTTTTTATCCAACGCAATCATAGGTTTGAACGTAGTTTTCAATTTAGACTCGTTTATATTATTTGTTTGGGCATGTATCATATTTTCCCTCCGGTTTGTATGATCCGTTCATCCTATATTGTCTCTTAAAATTCAAGAGTCAATCTTAAATTGAGAGTAAATTATATGGCCTTCCAAATACCGTTTCGATCCCTAACATCACTTAAGAGACATATATTGTCGAAATCTAGATCTGGTGTACTAAAGAAATATTGACACCGAATGGTTGTGGCAAAACATCGTAGCCACAAGTTAACAATTTTTTTTCTGTGACGTATTAAATTTATATTCAGATCCATTTTGTTACATCTTGTGATCAATTTTATTTGGCAATCGTCAATGGCAGTCAGCAGGGTTTAAGAACATCAGTTGTTCGACCTGTTAGTCAAATGCGTTTTGTTTAAATATACTTTTTCACATTTTTGGTCTTTTGGAAAATGTTGTTTGTGCTGTTTTTAGACCCTTCTACAACGAAATTTGTTTGACATGCACACGTATAAAAATTGCGGTTTTTATCCAACGCAATCATAGGTTTGAACGTAGTTTTCAATTTAGACTCGTTTATATTATTTGTTTGGACATGTATCATATTTTCCCTCCGGTTTGTATGATCCGTTCATCCTATATTGTCTCTTAAAATTCAAGAGTCAATCTTAAATTGAGAGTAAATTATATGGCCTTCCAAATACCGTTTCGATCCCTAACATCACTGAAGAGACATATATTGTCGAAATCTAGATCTGGTGTACTAAAGAAATATTGACACCGAATGGTTGTGGCAAAACATCGTAGCCACAAGTTAACAATTTTTTTTCTGTGACGTATTAAATTTATATTCAGATCCATTTTGTTACATCTTGTGATCAATTTTATTTGGCAATCGTCAATGGCAGTCAGCAGGGTTTAAGAACATCAGTTGTTCGACCTGTTAGTCAAATGCGTTTTGTTTAAATATACTTTTTCACATTTTTGGTCTTTTGGAAAATGTTGTTTGTGCTGTTTTTAGACCCTTCTACAACGAAATTTGTTTGACATGCACACGTATAAAAATTGCGGTTTTTATCCAACGCAATCATAGGTTTGAACGTAGTTTTCAATTTAGACTCGTTTATATTATTTGTTTGGGCATGTATCATATTTTCCCTCCGGTTTGTATGATCCGTTCATCCTATATTGTCTCTTAAAATTCAAGAGTCAATCTTAAATTGAGAGTAAATTATATGGCCTTCCAAATACCGTTTCGATCCCTAACATCACTGAAGAGACATATATTGTCGAAATCTAGATCTGGTGTACTAAAGAAATATTGACACCGAATGGTTGTGGCAAAACATCGTAGCCACAAGTTAACAATTTTTTTTCTGTGACGTATTAAATTTATATTCAGATCCATTTTGTTACATCTTGTGATCAATTTTATTTGGCAATCGTCAATGGCAGTCAGCAGGGTTTAAGAACATCAGTTGTTCGACCTGTTAGTCAAATGCGTTTTGTTTAAATATACTTTTTCACATTTTTGGTCTTTTGGAAAATGTTGTTTGTGCTGTTTTTAGACCCTTCTACAACGAAATTTGTTTGACATGCACACGTATAAAAATTGCGGTTTTTATCCAACGCAATCATAGGTTTGAACGTAGTTTTCAATTTAGACTCGTTTATATTATTTGTTTGGGCATGTATCATATTTTCCCTCCGGTTTGTATGATCCGTTCATCCTATATTGTCTCTTAAAATTCAAGAGTCAATCTTAAATTGAGAGTAAATTATATGGCCTTCCAAATACCGTTTCGATCCCTAACATCACTGAAGAGACATATATTGTCGAAATCTAGATCTGGTGTACTAAAGAAATATTGACACCGAATGGTTGTGGCAAAACATCGTAGCCACAAGTTAACAATTTTTTTTCTGTGACGTATTAAATTTATATTCAGATCCATTTTGTTACATCTTGTGATCAATTTTATTTGGCAATCGTCAATGGCAGTCAGCAGGGTTTAAGAACATCAGTTGTTCGACCTGTTAGTCAAATGCGTTTTGTTTAAATATACTTTTTCACATTTTTGGTCTTTTGGAAAATGTTGTTTGTGCTGTTTTTAGACCCTTCTACAACGAAATTTGTTTGACATGCACACGTATAAAAATTGCGGTTTTTATCCAACGCAATCATAGGTTTGAACGTAGTTTTCAATTTAGACTCGTTTATATTATTTGTTTGGGCATGTATCATATTTTCCCTCCGGTTTGTATGATCCGTTCATCCTATATTGTCTCTTAAAATTCAAGAGTCAATCTTAAATTGAGAGTAAATTATATGGCCTTCCAAATACCGTTTCGATCCCTAACATCACTGAAGAGACATATATTGTCGAAATCTAGATCTGGTGTACTAAAGAAATATTGACACCGAATGGTTGTGGCAAAACATCGTAGCCACAAGTTAACAATTTTTTTTCTGTGACGTATTAAATTTATATTCAGATCCATTTTGTTACATCTTGTGATCAATTTTATTTGGCAATCGTCAATGGCAGTCAGCAGGGTTTAAGAACATCAGTTGTTCGACCTGTTAGTCAAATGCGTTTTGTTTAAATATACTTTTTCACATTTTTGGTCTTTTGGAAAATGTTGTTTGTGCTGTTTTTAGACCCTTCTACAACGAAATTTGTTTGACATGCACACGTATAAAAATTGCGGTTTTTATCCAACGCAATCATAGGTTTGAACGTAGTTTTCAATTTAGACTCGTTTATATTATTTGTTTGGGCATGTATCATATTTTCCCTCCGGTTTGTATGATCCGTTCATCCTATATTGTCTCTTAAAATTCAAGAGTCAATCTTAAATTGAGAGTAAATTATATGGCCTTCCAAATACCGTTTCGATCCCTAACATCACTGAAGAGACATATATTGTCGAAATCTAGATCTGGTGTACTAAAGAAATATTGACACCGAATGGTTGTGGCAAAACATCGTAGCCACAAGTTAACAATTTTTTTTCTGTGACGTATTAAATTTATATTCAGATCCATTTTGTTACATCTTGTGATCAATTTTATTTGGCAATCGTCAATGGCAGTCAGCAGGGTTTAAGAACATCAGTTGTTCGACCTGTTAGTCAAATGCGTTTTGTTTAAATATACTTTTTCACATTTTTGGTCTTTTGGAAAATGTTGTTTGTGCTGTTTTTAGACCCTTCTACAACGAAATTTGTTTGACATGCACACGTATAAAAATTGCGGTTTTTATCCAACGCAATCATAGGTTTGAACGTAGTTTTCAATTTAGACTCGTTTATATATATATATATATATATACGTCTGTTACTCTTTGAATACGCATTTCTTGACGTGTTATTTTTTTTACATTTTCTTACTCTTTGCATATTCCTGTTTCTGTTTGTATACATCTGCATGTTTTCTTTGAATACGCTTGTTTCTGTTAACGTATGTGTTTTACTTTGTTTACTTCTGCTTGTATATGTTTATTCCTGATTTTTATATATCGATTTCTATTTGTATAGGTACTTCGAATTCACTTATTAATGTGACAAAATCGATATCTTCTCCCTGCTATTCTGACAACTTTCAACTATAAACTGTTATACATATTGTATCTGCAAGGAAGGAATGAAGACATTTCTCGCAGTGCCTTTACAGATTTTAGTTTTGTACTTTTTTTCACTTATTATATAATGTTTACATTTATCACATATGTATGACACACGCAGAAAGTATTGCATGTCTTTTAACAGCCATGTTGTCTGTCGTCAACAGAACTCAAAGTCGATTTGAATAAGTTGATTCTATGTTGATAATCCTCTGGTATAAACCAATGCTTTATAGGAAAAATCTTTGAACTTATATGTGCGATTGCTCTCACAAAATAACTCATTAAAATTCTTATCTTGTTTTCAGTTTATCATGAATTGTTTCCACAATGTGAGTTTCTATTGAAGTAAAATAAAAAACGACATTTACAGAAAAATTCATGACTCTTCTGACATGTTGTAATAGAATTTTACAGCTTCGCTGCACATCTCAAATATTTGATGTGAGCTGAATTTTAAAACTTTGAAGATAAGTGGTTCTCGAAAACTCATTAATATAGTAGTTTTCAATTATGATACGGATATGGGTACAATTATATAAACGAATATGTGTGGCAGCGAATATGGTAGAGAGTTCATTTGAGTAACCGACCAATATTAATTACCTCTTTCTACACGATATCGCAAAAACGTATAAGTGTATGAAGGTAATGCTTAAAATAGTAAACACGATGAAATATAATCCCTATATTTAGAGATAAAGCTCGAAAGGAATACTCGGAAGTAGTAAATATTACCAAATGTTTATACGAAGTGTTTCCATTTTCGAAAGATTCCTATAAACGTAATTTTAATCCGACCTACCTATATATTTCCTTGATTTATTACAGGATCAAAATAATAGAAACCAATTCCAGAATAAAATATAATTCAATAGCAGCTTGGGGAAAAGTTCAACAGCACAGTGTTAATCATTCTCTGAGAAATGTTTTAATTACGAAAATAGAACATCTGTCAACTTGCATCAAATCAAAAGCAACACATTATTCGTTATGAGGTCCTATAGTAATATAATATTTGTGGATTTAATCCTTTAATTTCTTGATTGATGGATTATGCTTAAACTCATGTTGTCTTTCTTTGTTTGTTCTTTGTTACTTTTTCAAATACAACGAAAACCAAAATGTTAAACACAAACCGCTAATACCTATCACTGAAGAACAGTGAAATGAACAACCGAAGAAAGGTACAATATGTCACTAAAGGTAGGCAAAAAAGGTTACCGAAAAAAGATAAATCATACCACTAAAAAGGTAAGAATATAATTATCACCGAGGAAAGGTAAAATATTCCACTAAAGAAAAGTAAAATATAGCTTTTTTTTTTTACCGCAAATGAAAAGTAAAATATACCACAAATGAAAGGTAGAATATACCACTTATGAAAAGTAAAATATACAACTGAAGAAAGGTAAACTATGCCGCTGATGATTGGTCAAATATATCAGCGAATACAGGTCAAATATGCGAAAGAAAATATGTCATTGAAGAAAGGTAAAATATGTCATCGAAGACAGATCAAATATGCCACTAGAAAAAAAATATGCCATTAAAAAATAATTTAATATACCACTGAAGAAAGCGCAAATATGCCACTGAAAAAAGGTTAAACATGCCACCTAAGAAAGTAGATAAAATATATCATTAAAGGAATGTAAAATAGAATGAAATTCATAACAGTGTAGCTATGGTCATTCATTGACTGGGGAAAATTAGGTGAACGTACGTATGCCCACTGCTCACGACGTACTTAGTATATTTAAACTGTAAGGTCACCAAAGGTTCTAAACGCCTAAATAAAATAATTAAAAATACTAATCAGGAATAACCTTTGCGATTTGAATATAAATAAAAATGGCCTTCAACACGGAGTCTTGGCTCACACCGAACAGCAAGCTATAAAGGTTGAATACTTTAAATTCTTTACTTGATTTTTTGTTATGGTTTGACCATCAATTTTCCTAATATGATATCCCACGTTCTTTCAGATTATTGTTTTTACTCAATTGGCTTTAAAAGTTACAATGCAAGTTGTCGTCTGTTTATGTAGTTCATATGCGTTTTTTCGTTTCCCGTTGGTTTTCCCGTTTGAATGGTTTTACACTAGTAGTTTTGGTGCCCTCTATAGCTTGCTGTTCGGTGTGAGTCAAGGCTCCGTGTTGCAGGTCGTACCTTGACCTATAATGGTCTACTTTTATGAATTATTACTTGGAAGAAGAGTTGTCTCATTGGCACTCATACCACATCTTCCTATATCTATGTGTGGATTGATCATCTTTTTGCGGACGTCAAAGCGATTTAACAACTGCGGTTGTCGAATTGAATCATCTTTAAACTTTCATCTGGTCTTAGTTTTATTTAAAACCGAGTGCATAATCCACCTTCAAAAGTTGTGCAAATAAAAAATATAGACAGAATATACTTCTGCCCTATCTGCGTACTTGCAAGTTATTGGAAAGTCAAAAAGCTATTTGGATTAAATCTTGTGAAATTTTAATTTACGTTAATGTATTGGTAAAATGTAAAACAAATTGATTTAATATAGAAAACTTGAAATTATTTTGTTATTTTTGTGTCATGACTTTGTATTGATGCCATCTCGTATGTTTTTTTAATATGAATAAAGAGATAGTCAGTTTGTCTTATACGCAACGAGACACACACAAAAAACTAAATTAAAAAAAGGTGCAACATTCATTCTTCAACAAAAGAATACATCACAAGAATATAAGATTTATAAGAAGCGTGAGAAATTGTGTTGGACTTGTGAATTAACCCCATCAACTTAATATTTTGTTTTTTACAATGGATAAACCTATTTTTTTTATCATTATATATTAAATGATATCATCTCTGAACATTATTATTCTTATAAATGACACGGTTGTATGTGATGATATAACAAATATTAAAAACAAATTCCTTTAAAGCCTTGTAAAAAGAAAGTTTCATTTTATGTATCGAAATGTGTAACAAGTGAATATTTCAATCCCTACTGGAAGGCCTCTGACAGACTGGGTGAACATAAAATCATACCCTTTGACAAACAAGTTACAACCTACAAACGTTTTACCGTCAACCACACTGTTATGAAATTAATTCTATGTCAACTAAAACAGCTAAAATATACCACTGACAGTCTGACGGTAAAATATGTCTTTGAAGAAATGTGAAATATATCACTGAAGAAAAGAAAATATTTCACAAAGGAAAGGTGAAATATGTTACTGAAAAAAAATAAAATTATGCCACTGAAGACAGGTAAAATACGCCACTGAAAAAGAGAAAAAAATATGCCACTGAAGAAAGGTAAAATACGCCACTGACGAAAGGTAAAATATTTCACCAAAGAAAGGTAAAATATGTCACTGAATATGCCACTGATGACAGGTAAAATATCATTCGCATTCATTGGTAGGTACACACTTAAAACATCACATTGATGGTATTACAAATAAATGAGTGGACATAAATTGTGCATCAGATGTATATTTATATTGCATTAAAACAAGAAAGCTTTAGAAAGGTCACCTTCTTTTTGCATTTGGCTTCATATGAATAGCAATTTACAAGTGTCTTCTGTCTGGCGACTAATTTTCAATTCTTGGCGATATATTTACTAGAAGTTGAAAAAATATAAATGATTTGGCATATAATATCTGTTAGAAATTCCAGTTGCCAAAGTTGGATCCGCTACCGGACGCCCCTGTGGTGTAAATTTTACCGTTTGTTTGTGTACTAAAACAAAGTTTTGTTTAACACTGAAAAATATCAAAGAAAATCAATGAAATTAAATATCATGATCAGAAAGAAGCAAATATACTACCGGTATTTATTATAGATTGTTACAGTGTCAAAGGATGGGAAAAGAGCCAAGAACTTCAGCAAAATCAGACTACAAGAATTATGAAATACACGAGCGTTGATACTTAATGAAAATAAGTCGCCATCGCTACAGAGTCTGAATATAAAAAAATTATGATTCTTCATCAATAAGTCCAATTCATCCAAAAAGACAAGTATATTTGTACTAATATTCGAAATGTTTTGCTTAATCACAATCATATGTTCAATACAGTATAACGACAGTCTGTGTTAAGAACCAAAAATGTTTCAAGCAATGGCATACAAGTGTCATTTAACAAGGAAGGAGCTATTAAATTGTCTTCTAACTGGGCTTTCTTCTTTTTTTTAAAGGCGCTTACAGGCTATTTTTAACCTGCTATATGATATGCCAACTTTCTAATCTATTAGTATCAGGAAACATTACTCATGAACAGCAATTATTATACACAAAATCGACGATTTTAAACTTGAACTCTGTTTCTTTATCAGTTACAACAAGGATTTATATATATAGTAAGTATATCAATCTTTGGCAACATCTTATATATAAATCTAAGAGCATTGGTTAATTGCACTGAAACGACATACAATGCCGTTTTCAGTCTATCGAGAACCATATCTCATTGACAGCAAAGGTAAAAAACATCAATATCTAATTTGTCAATGAGTTTCTTTTTTTTCGTAAGTAACAACACATCAAAATTTTAAAAGCACTGGTCAAGTGTTTCATAATAAATTGCACGGAAACGATAAAAAGTGCCATTTTCCAAAGACGAAAGACCTTTACTCCTGAACGGTTAGAGTGAATATCGTCTATTTTATATAACTTGACCTCAATTTTGTTCTCAATAACAGCATACTTATAATCATTTTCCAATATATCATAAACCACAACATATATAAACGTTAAGGTAAACATCGTCAATATCGAACTTGAACTCCATTTTATCATTAGTAACAATATTTTAAGATTTGGAAGTAATTGGTTGAATAGTTCATAAGTTATTGCACAGAAACTGTTGGCAACCGCCCGCCGCCCACCGTACTTCATCAAATTAATATTTTGTTCTCTCTCGGAAAAATTAAAATGTGGTCCAAACAAGAAAAAAGGAACCCTAGATCCCTTATAATCTATTTAAAAAAAATAATGCTACACATTTGGCTTTGAGTGTAAATTAAGAACATCTATAAAGTTTTCATTTATTGATACGTCTAGCGATTCAGTAGACGTAAGCATTGATTTAGAAATAGAAAGTTCAAATGGCGATGTGTTTATTACCATCAAATGAGTGAATTAAATGAGTGAAAAAGAAGAAAGAAATGAAAGCAAAGCAACCAAGTTTTTAAACATTTTATACAATTTGAAAATTCTATGTCTATCAAAAAACGTTTGATTTGTATATTGCATAACATTTGCACTTTATTTACCGTTTCTATGTTGTTATGTTTGGCATTGGTCATTACTTAGTACGCAGTATTGTATTAAATCATACATTTAACGAGATTGCAGTTCCAATAAACTCTTTATACATTAGACGAATTTAGCTGTCTTTAAAGGCCCTTTATAGATATATTCTTTAATATTTGTTCCAACCATTGTCAGTGAGAACATCATTATCAAATAATTTAAATGCGCATCGTACGAAGCAAAAACATTATATTATTATATATATATATATTGGATACTATAATTGTCTTTTAGTGCACGCAAGGATTTATGAGGATTTCATAAATAAAAAGCAAGACAGATATTTTTTCTTTGATTACGTGTTATCCATTGATTTGTCGTCAAAAATTCCACAACCATATTTTTTTGGTAGAAAAAAAAGTTTAATTTTGTTGTTTAACGTGGAAGGATATGCTAGGGATTGATGTACCAACATTTTATAAGGAATTTCTACCTATCTCGGGGCAAATAGAAATAACAAATAATCTTGAAAGTTCATTTGAACTCTTTTGGATGGTTGTCTCAACTGAGAATCTCCTTATTTTATATAGAATGCTTTGCAATTTCCATTCATTGAATTTGATTTTAGATTATTGATACAGTGTAAACATCTTTAATTATTTCAATATAAATTAAATGACCTTTTTACATTATTTGTTGCTTTTTGTCCTTTTGTTTTAATGAATAGTCTTAATGGCAATCATATCACATCTCCTTATCTGTATATTGAAAGTGGGTGTTGTTGTTAGCGGTGGATGGCTCTGTACCATTATTTTTCATACAGATAAAAGATTAAATTATTTTTAGAAACAATTCTTATTTCAACCGCAATGGTTTACAATAAAGGTCACTTGACCTTTTCCACTGAGTGGTGCTGTTTTACTGCGTGGATGTGTATAAATATACGTCCGGTCGGTATGGTGATCTAAATTCTGGGGATCTGCTTAGATGTGTAAATATAGGTCTTGTCGGTATTGGGTCGGATTTCTGGTATTTGGAGAGTGTCGTATTCTCTGCAAATACAAGATTTTTAAGCTTGTAAAAACTTGGATGGTCGGTCGGTAACAATAGTGATGGGATGTAGCTGCCCATACCAAACATTATAAATAATTGTTGCTCAGTCTTTAGGTTTTTGTTTTGTGCACTTTTGTTTGCCTGTGACTTTTTCTTCTTTTTACCCATAACCTTTCAGTTTATTTTCGACTTATGACTTTGAATACACTTTGGTGTGCTTTGCCTCTCTTTTATTGCCATCTTCACCTCACACATTCGAAATCCACCTAGCTTTCAAGTAAAGTGAAAAGAAACTAGACTGACAACTTCTACTAAATTGAAGATTTCCATAATAAATCTTTTTGAAGGATATAATCAAAATCCATATCGATCGCAAAAAGGGTATTTTCTAAGTAATCAACTGGGTGCTTTATTAAAATTTAGTCTTAAATTGACAAATTAGTATAACATTAGTATAAATTGTCAGAACGTTACAGAAGGAAGGTTGGTACTGCTTTCACTTTTTTGCACTTTAGTTCAATTATATGCCATTATATGTCTATGTTATTCTTGAAACGTAAATTGTTGTATAAAAATAACTATTGAAAACTGACAATTCAACTTGAAACCGGAATGCACACACAGATATTATATTACGCACGCCTCTACGACACCTAATAATACTATTGTTAAAACATTGAAAACAGAAATACGAATTACATTATCTGAATTTGTGTTTACTATTTTCTTCATGTCAAACATTCTGCGACTCCCTATAGTATAATCAGAAAGGTTGTTCAAACTGAAATCAAAAATAGCTGCACGATTTCTAAAAAATAGTTTATGACATTCATTGATTCTTCAAATAAATACAATCATTTATATCAACAATTAACAAATTAAACTTTCCTATTAATTGTAATATAACTTAATGTGTATTTAGAAATGAATATTATTGTAATGATTTCCCTTCATACCATCAACCCATTAATCGTACTACGCCAAAAATAATTTTAGTTTAATATCTTTTTTTTTCAAAGATTTTTGTTATTATTGTCTTACTGTGAATATTCATCTCTCCCTTTACCACCATTACAATCGATGAAAGAGCAATGTGTAAAAAGAGCACTACAAAAATTAATCAGGAAATTTCGTTTAATTTGTTTAAATGGTGTATTTACAGACGCACATAATAATGGGGATTTACGACGTGGGCAGCAATCAAAAACCATCAGTTGGATAAAAACAGTCTACATTATAACCAAAACAAAAACAACGAAACGACAAATAAACAGTCTTCAGAACACGTTATAACCCACATATCAAGCATCACACACCTAAGTGTACAAATGTATTCCGATTTGCTCAGAAAAGGTCAACATTGCATACTGTATACTGTGTCGATGTGTTACATCGTGTGATAAAGCATCATTCTTAAGCGAATTGGTTAAATAACTTGCGTCGAACCATCAAATTCATAAACCATCAGTATATGTATCTAACCTTAAACTTGACCAATGGTGGAAAGGATTTTAAACGAAAACAAGGGTATTTACACAAGGAATATACAAAACTGTTACGGTTGAAGAAAGCACAAAGACGTATAAAACAAAAGTAAAAACAAAAACAGTGAAATATTAAAATAATGACATCTATGATAATTTTGGTAATGTCACAATCGTGTAAAAGAACGTGGGAATGTGACTACAGCAACTAGTCTAAGAACATATCATCCTCCTACCTCTTGATTATTTTGAAAGAATATTACAACTTAATATTTACAAAGGTATCAAAACAATATCTATCAATTGGTGTTTTGTTGGGCCCATATATCAATATGAATTAAAGAAAAGCCTGGCAAAGACTTGTGATTCATGCCGTTGTATATAAATAAATATGATATTTGAACGGGGTTACCCACTTATACGGTCTTGTGGTAATGCGTTCTAAGAACATGGGTTCGATACCCGTCAATTCAAAAGAAAACCTTTGTATTTTTCTAAATTTACAATTAAAATTTGCCGCTGGACTTATCATATCATATCATATCATAGGGGTTCTATAATTGATATCATTTCCCCATTACCTTGTGATATGGTTGAAAATATATATGCTACACAAGGTTAGGTTAAAAAATTGGTTGAATCAAGTTTAGTTTTAAATGATTAAGATATCAGCTTTACCCACCGTAGCAGATATTTCATGAATATGGAAGACGACACTTAGATGGACAAATATGAATATCAAGTTTGCAAAAAAAAAAAAAACAATAGAGAACGGAATACATTACTTATCAACCAACAAAAGTCTGGATCCTTATATAAAATGTATTCGTTTAATAGATTAATAACCTATATACAAAACAATGTTTACGCCATATCAAACAAACAATACAAATATATTTTACAAGGAAAAAAACGATAAAGCTGCTTGAAAAGAAAACCTACAAGCCAAGACTAGCGATGAAAAAATAACCAAAATTAAACAAACAACCTTACCAAGAGAAAACAACGTATTGCTGTTATGTTTAGCCTTTATAAGAATGTAAAATTTTTCATTCCCTTTTTTCTCCGAGACAGAAATTTCTACTGGATTCACAGCCAATGAGTTAATTTTAAGGTCTGTCGTAACAAATTATAAGCTTGGTATCTTTGATCTCAATAAAAAAAAATATTCAAATGAACGACCAAACATAGAATAATGATTTCCATATATTTCAAATTTGTTTGGTTTGCAGTTTTTCAGTGAACTACAAGGAGACGAAATCAATTATCAAGGATTGTAGACAGAAAGCATGTCGTGACAGTCTAAGTAAATAAAAACCTTTTGTTCAATATATGATCGTCATTTTTTAAATTATATACGTCTCTTGACTTCATGCTTAGCTAAAAATTGCAACATTCTATAGAAATGTTACCCACATTTGTACACATTGTCCTTTTAGGAATTACGACCTCACAATCTACTTTGATATACTATTCATTTACCTTCGATCTTTCTCACGGACAACTTGTGTTATATTGTCTGTAATTACTTAAACACAAGCTGAATTACATAATTTTTATGAGTTTCTGGGTTTTTATTGTAAACAGTGCACAACAAATTCATTACAAATTGAGAGCAAAAGGTTTTGTTACCTATAAGAATATCCCATTTCAACACAACTTACATAAAAAATGTTCAGCTGCAGAGAAAAGGAGTTGAGCGGAAGTACCGTCGAAGTGATAAAGAGAAACCTATTTCAAAAGATGCTCAGTCTGTTAACTTGATATGTAGAATTACAGTATGTTTAATGTATCAAAACAGATACTTCAATAACCATCAATACGTCTGCTGTATTCTTTAAACCAAATAACATAGTCATCGTGTGAAATAGCTGCAATTCTGTTTTCATTCATATCACATATACATTTATTAAGTTTGATCAGCTGTCGCCCAATTCACCGATCAGTTGATACTGTTATTAAGTCACAAGATGAATGATTTCATTGAATAATCATATTTCATAATCAAAGTATATCGATAATAAACCAGACATCTGATTATAAGATCACAATTTAGCATCGAATACATTTAAGAACCTCTGTTTGAATCAGTACAGTTTGGGTTGATATTGTATCAATATAATTAATGTGTATAACCTGTTGCAGCACAGTGCATAGATGCGTCGACCGATTATCATGCAACTTCTGTGTATCAAAAAGCATTAAGAATCACGAACAAGAGACAATGTCCCGTTCGCCCTACTTGATTTATAGGTTAAGTGAACAGCGAAATCTGGATTAAACCTTTTGACTTGAAACTTAGTAAATAGGTTTAATATGATGTAAACCCTTGAAGATATATACTAAAGATGACGTGAGCCACACACTCAATGTAAACTACCTTAACCCTTAACTTTAACACGCAACATTGCAAAAACAAGGATGACATTTACACTGAGGTCAAATACTGACCAATCTTTAAAAAACTGTTTAACACATGATTGATATGTTGTTAAAACTGTCTATTAATATCATGTAATAGAGTTATAACTTTGCTGATATAAAAAAAAAATAAGAAAAAAAAATCCTAGTTGTAGAACACCAAAAGTGTTATGTTTAGACATTATCCACGTTACAGAAAACATAACCATTGTAAAAAGGCTTTGAATTTCTTGAGAGGGTCCGAAAAATTGTCCACACTAAAAAAATTAAGCAGTAAGAATATCTTAAAGTCGTCAGCGACTTATTTTTTTTCTTATCCTGGTTCATCTGTGAGTATGAAATATTGTCTGGAATAACTTCCATCAGGTATTGACCTAAAGTTTTGATAGACAAACATATAACGCTCCATTAGAGGGAGTTGCAACTTTCGTTTTATGTATACATTGAGAAATTCATTAAAAAAAACTAAAAATCTATTCAAATAAAGTACATTGTATGTCATTTTAATCATGAAGGTACCAATGGAAACCAGACGAATGTACCGACTTCATTGTGCACGACACGCGTCTGTACTCAATTTTTATCTGGTGATTTCAAGTCAAAAGGTTTTGAAAGTTATATACATAAAATGTTTAAAATTATCAAAACCTATAGAAAGGGATAACAGCCGAACCCGTTTAAGGTCAACTTCTCTTGATGGACTGAGATTACAAATCCTTATTACATACTCCCTCTACCCAAAATATTATAGATAACAGCAAATGAATTGAATCGAAGCCACAGCTAATGAATTGAATCCGTCGAACAGTCGAACCCGTGTAAGGTTACCTTCACTTGATGGAACTGCGATTACAAATCCTTCGTACATACTTCATCCATCTACCCAAAACATCATAGATAACAGCAAATGAATTGAATCGAAGACACAGAAAAAAAATGTCCCCGCTGTCTATTGGTTAACCAGATTACACAAGAAACTGTAGACATTCCTGCATCCAGTAAATGTTCAATTACAAATATTTATGCTTTGACGAATGCTCCATAGACAGTTGAGGAACTCAAATTGAAACAAAGCTTATGTTAATAGCTGTATACATTGTTTCTGGATTTTGAGTTAGCTTCAATCGTTTATCCTTTGTTCATTGACTGCCAGTTGCCTCGGTTGACATTTATAATGTCAATTCTCTGTACGTATTGCCGAATATTTTGTATCAAATTGAATATTTCTTATGTAATGAATAAGTCTTTCGATAGATTTGTGTATATATTTGTTGTGAAAAAAATATTTTTTCTGGTATTATTCGGAACAAGTAAATAGTTCTTTTGTTGTTCTGCAATTTACACACTATCGTGTCTTCATGTTATATTTTTGACATTGTTTTTTTTAAATCTCTAGATCACTGTCTCATTTACGTAGGTCAGAATCTCCTTTTATTCATAGGAATATGTTTCTGTTTGACTTTAGAATGCACTATAAATAATTGTAAATACTTTGATGTATTTTCATCTGAATAAGTAAATCAATGTTATTTAACCCAATGATTCATTAATAAATCAATGTATATTTTAAATTTGCAATGCCATTAAATCAAAAAGGTTGTAAATAACTTGACATTTCGGTTTCAATTCCTTGTAGAAGCAATGAAACTATCAACCTAAACACGCTAGTGAAAAAATTTCAGAAACATGGTAATGAAGAGAACATTACTAGTGTATTTTGTTTTGGTAAATATACAATTGATCTACGTGAAATTCATAATACATTGAACATTTGATGGCATTTTAATCCTTTTGAGTCTTGATATTTAAAAAATTGAAAAGATTGTCTACCAAAAATGACGACAATGGAACGATATCTCCTTTCCTATCGTTTATTTTCCTTTCCTGTATGATGATATCCCATGGTCACTTTCCATGGTGTTCACATTTTTCAATAGATGTTAGATGTCTACAATATAATGCATTTGTAAATTTGAAGCTATTTAAGGATCATTTATCTTCTTTTGTGTTGGACAGGTTATTCTGTGCAAACTTAATTCAAAAAAGGAATATACTATCGGACATGATAGGTTGTTCAATTCAAAAGAAAGAAGTTGAAACATATGAAAGTTTCCTCTTACTTTCAGTACACACCACTCCTTCGTTATGAAATTCCATGGCAAATTGTTGTCTGAGAGTCATTTGATACCATGTTACATTTTCTTTTCTGTTAATACTAGTCTGGTTCTTTTTAAACTTCCTCAATATTTACATATATTCAAACATGGATCGGCAAACCAGCTAAATGATTTGCAGTTTTGATTTTCCACCGATGTTCAATCAGAGATAACCACAATTTGAATTTTACGTGCGTGTTTCTGGTAAATAAGTTATTTCCCCTCCCTTTTTAAAAGCTTATTTTTTTTTCTACAAAATGCTCTTAATTAATGAATTGCAGATGTTAGTAGAGATCTACAACTGCTTGATTTTTGGTAAATACTTTGAATATATAAATTTTATTAAAAAACTTACCTTTCCTGCATATATAATCCCCGGGAGAAAATAATACTGGTTTAAGACGCAACACTAATTCACATAAAAATCCTGATTCAGTATTTTGGAAGATCTCTACTCTTTTTAATGTATCCAAATGAACATGAATTGCTATTTCCGCTTTGAGCTTATCCGGAAGTAAACTGAGCGTTTTTTCTTCGTCAGTCGATTTATTACAATACCACAAATAATCGAACCATTTGATGACTCGATCCTGTAGTCTCATTGGTACCCGTCTTAGTGACATGTAAGTTTTTACTCCGTCGAGTTTAGCTGAAAGACAAAAAGAAAGTTTAAATAGAAACTATATAATTGGCATCTGGCTTTATTATTTTATCCTAGATAGTGAATCATGCACCAAAGAAATCTACCTTTGGCACATTCGCCTATCAAGTAAAATGTACACAGGTGTTTTAACCAGAACAAATCATAGCATTGTAAACTTTGATGTCTATTGGTCGTTTACTCCTTTCTCCCGTTTTGTATTTATTATGTCTGTTTAGTTCACGAAGCATTGTAAATATAACGGAAGTTGAAGAGACTGTCAACACAGTGAGAGGTTTAGCGCTATAAAACCAGGTTTTATCCACCATTTTGTACATTTGAAAATGCCTGTACCAAGTCAGAAATATGACAGTTCTTGTCCATTCGTTTTTTATGTGTTTTTTTCATTTGATTTTCTATGTGATTAGGGACTTTCCTATTTGATTTCCCCCTAAGTTCAGTATTTTTGTGATTTTACTTTTTATACATATCAATAAGATGAAACAAAAAGAAAACAAAGATAACAAAAAGTATACTCACAAAAATACTGAACTCCTAGGAAAATTCAAAAAGTCCCTAACCAAATGGCAAAATCAAAAGCCCAAACACATCAAACGAATGGATAACAACTGCATTATTCCTGACTTGGTACAGGCATTTACTTATGTAGAAAAAGAGGGACTCAAGAACTACAACTTAAAACAATCTTACAACATCATGCATACGACAAAAAAAAAAGGATTCACAAATAGCTATAATAGACAAACAAGCTTACAAAACACTCAAATTAAAAGCTCGATAAATATAAACCTAAACAAATATTGGGGTGAACTTAGGTGATTGTTGTAAGTAGTTCCTTCCTTTAATGACATCCGTTGTTTTGTTCAATGCAGGTGGAAAACGGGGGAACAACTTGTTCGGTGATGTCATATTCAAGGAAAAGAGGTTGGGATTGTTACAATGACAAATCTTGTAATCTTTCATACAGTGGCACGTGTCTGTAAAATTTTTATCATTTGGAACCCTTGGTTTAAACGCATCCTTGTTAGCTAATGATTTTTATGGAAATGTTTCAAAGTGTTTATGAAATTTAAAAAAAAAGATTTGCCGAATGTCATAAAAATGTTTTCAAATCTGCATGCAGTTTCCACTTAAATAATCGCAGTTCTCAATGAATAAATAGTACTTGTAGCATTTAAATTCTGAATTATTCAAATATAATTTACAACCGGAATTATGTTCCCTGATTCGCCAACCCTCAGTTTTGCAATACTTTGTCGTTAATATATATAGAGAGAGTTAACGTTCTTACATCGAAGAATAAGTTTTAAAATTAAACTTTAAGATCAAGGGTGACTTGTCGTCGTGTTTTGAATATAATTAGTAATATGACTGTCAATCAAATATTTCATGGTCAGAGCTTGTCAAATCAATTTGCTTATCAATTCAAAGACTTTTCATATCTATTATTAATAACTATCCCTGTCAAATATGAAGTCTTCAAATCAATATTTTGATAGTTTTCCAATACTTATTTTAAAGGGCTAGACTATCGACACGCCATGGACGACGTCCTAATTACATTTGACTTCATGAATAACTCTTATTTATAATAGTTCATTAAAATTTAAAAAATGACTTTACAGATGATATAGACAACATCAGTTGTATAGTTTCTTCTAAAAAAAACTCATCGATGTCCGCTTGATTTCAATTATAAGCAGAAGCTCCTTCAAAATATGATTTATTGGCATGCTTGAGATTTTCCGAAATCATTTTGCATGCAATACAAATAAAAGCTGCATTTGTTTCCCTAGACAATGTATGTTCCAGTAAAAGGCAACAGTATAGTAATGTGCGTTTACCATATGATGTTTGTCATTTTTGTATAAATTTCTTACTCTGATCAAGATAACTAGTTCAGTAAATTGTATTGTAATATCCCATAATATACAGGGTCAAAACGTTCAATTATATATTTTTTTTTTTCGTTCCGAATTATAACATATTCTAAAGACAAAATAACCGCATGTAATATCATTTCATTTTTAAACGAAGTAATGCGGAAACTGTCAATGGGAAAACTAATTGTCCACGGTGATATTAACAATAATAGTACTAAAGTACTGAACATCGGATGATCACAAGTTCTTGGGGATGGTCACAAGCACTTGTCTTAAAAAAATCTTATCTCTATACCTAAAAACTGACAACGCCATAGCTAAAAATGAAAAAAAAGACAAACAGACAAATAAAAGTACACAAGAAACAACATAGAAAGTGAGGTTAATGTACAGAGATATGTTGGGCTTTTTTCGTGCGTGAATGATGAATAAATGACAGGGAATTCAACCTCACCGTAATAACTATTATATTGTAGTGATACAAATCAGTCTACTCTGTTTTGTTTGTATATATTATATTAATAATTGTATATAACAGTTACATGTATATATAATTTTCATCCATTTGTATATCATTATAGTCTTCTATTCTTATGCTAGTGTAGTGCAAGTGCATGGTTGATGGTGGACACTCTTCTGTAATAATTCGATTTATCTAATATATTGGATTTGAGAAGGCATTCATATTTTCCTACAAAACGTTTTTGAGATATTCTTCCACATACGTAAACACATTTTTTTTGTATGTGTGCATTGGTATTTTAAAATGATTATTTACTGATATATATTTCAAACGTTCATGTGATTAAATTATATTCTAAAAACATATTTTATGAATATTCATTGAAGAAATGAATTTATAGCAAGCAATCATGAATTTTAATTGCATTCGATAATGTCCGCGTATTTATAGATCGGTTACCAGTCAAAAACGAAAGTAACGTAAGTAGAAATCTCTGTGGCAACCATGCATCGGAATGCCCTCACGGTCATTGCGATGTAAAAATGGTATGTGAAAGGATTGGAATAACTATGTTTGTTGTCTTTCTTTCTCACGATTTTATTTGCTTACTTTCTTTTCAATAAATTTGATAAGATTTCCAAAAATTCTCAAACAACAATAGTTTCGTATAAAATTACATACTCATCCAACATATAACTGTGAAAGGGCCTAGCTCGTGTCACAAATCCTTTGCTTGTGCACATCATGTAGCGTTTTTCGAATGAAATCATTTCAATTTTAATAGATGGTATTTCAAGTTATTATGTTTCCATGCTCATAGGTAAATTGTCCTAATAAAAGGATTTTTTTTTTATATTTTTTGTCACAATTTGAACTGAAGGAATTTATCTATGTTTTTAGTAAAACAACATTTATGGTCACACATTGAGCATATGTTTTACATAAATGTCTTGATGTTCCATTCTAAATAAATAAAGTACGACTTTTTATTAGACTTGAACAAATACCATCACACTAATAACCTATTTTTATTGTTCATTACTTCTCATTGAAGGACGCAATGTCCATAACTAATTAAATCAACCAGAAATAGGTAATAGTTCTCTTCATTATACTTTGTTCATTACATTAGAACAAAGGCGCCTTTAGACCATGCTTGATTTCAACCATACTACGTTTTCTTTTCTTTTTTTCTAAAATAGTAATAACAACAGTTTTGAAAGAAGAAAAGAAACCATATAGGAACAGGCAAACCAAAAAATTACGATAAATCAATTCAAGCATATGTGTTTGTTAATTATGTGTTTGACTTTTATACTCAGCTGGTTTTATAAGTTCATCAAACTTATTGGGTAGGATTATTGGAACTATTGGAATGCTTTGTTTTGCTTTCGTTCAACTTTTCATAAATTTCTTCACCTTTTTATCCAGCCTTGCCTTGGCGAGTTTCATTGTTTATCATTTGCTTCCGACAATTTTTAAGTGTCAAAACAATGGCATTGTCATTTAAAGAAGACATTCGTTATTCAGGATCTCCCTGTGTTTACTATAATTTTATTCGTTTTTTGCATCAAATGAAACAAATAAATGCTTAGATTTGTAAAGGCGAATCGAATTCTTTATTTAAATTCAATAAAACTGTAAAGCCTTTATGTTTCCCGATAAAATATGATGTTTTCAAGGCACATGTTCAATGTTTAAAAAATATATACTTTATTCTATATCCTGACTATTGCTTCTATAATAGCTGGCGACAATTTGACACTGATAGTAAATATATGCATACATGTATACATAGAAGATCTATTCAAAAGTTGGTACATATGATAAAAACATTTAACATAGACTGTTAACCTATCACCTTCGTTATTGCATATTGTTTAACTTTTAAGTTGGTACGGTAAGCGAAATGAAAACTTATCATCTTATCATCTAAAATCAAGGACGTACATTGTATTCATAAAAGTAAAATAAATTCTTCTATAAAAATAAAATTTTCGAAAAAATCCAAATCAAACAATCTTAAAAATAATGCCATAAAATAGATAAATGGGTTTTTCCTAAAGGACACAAGGAGGTCACCTACAAAAATTCGTAGAAAGTAACCTTAAATGTAAAAAAAAAAACACTTTAACTTCGCCTTGCATGAAAGTGTATTAATAATTTCTACGAGAATTGATTATAAGATTGATTTTAATTTCTTAAAGTACAATGCAACAAAAGATTTCATATGAAAACATGTAAGTTATATTATTTCTGACAAGTATTGACTTTGTGTTTTATCATACTGAAGATGGCTTCCACTTTATGGCAGAAGACATGCTAATCATACATAAATCTTAATAGTATCCATGTACATTTCACATCCCTAATGTAGACACTCACACAGGCAATTGGATGGATGTCATTTTCGAAGTAATTCTTGGCGCCAAATGTCCCTATATTTTATTAATTACTAATAAATCTACACTTTTTCTAGAAATTAAAATAGATAAGGTCATTTTATTGATTTTGTACGTGTATTTAATTTCATAACGTCAGCATTATTTTCCATTAATTTATCTATAAATGTAACCTTATATTTCATATTTTTTTTCAAACATCAATTTTGCATGTTAAAGGTACAATTTATATGTATTTTAGACATAGATTTAAAGCAATTAGATGTTTTGGAATTACCAAGAGTCTTTTAAGACATTAAACAGAAGAGAAAATATTGAAAAGAAGAATAGGTTATACCATCGAAAACTCTTGGAAGGTCAGCAGTTTATTATCCGCATATTGCCCCCGCCTAGTTTTTTATTTTTATAGTGAATATTTTCCATTTTCAATACTTTAGAGATTGCATCAAACAATTTCCAAACATTGATGCCTACATTCTACTTTGATATTTTGCAATATCAGTCAAAAGTTAAATCAAATTTATTCAAATATCACAGAAAAATTTACATGTTATCACTTTGTGTTTTGAAACGTAAAATTTACTAATTGTATTTCAGTGTTCCCAATTCTTTTGTGCATAATTATTCAAAACCATCAAAAAATTCAATTATGTCCTGTTCAAATGACAAAAATGTTGATGTTCATCAAGAGAATGTTTATAATTAATGCTTTATCTACATAATCATGCAGTTGAGGTAAAACTGATGCACTTTTATAGCAGTGGTAAATTTTCCACATGGTAAACCAACTGCTTGAATTTTGAATGCCATGTATAATTTACATTAACATATATTTGTTTATAAGTACAAGTATACACTTAGCTTAAGTCTGGTCGATCCGTACTAAGGCAAAAATAATTAATGGGGGAAATCTAACTTATACCTGGCTGGACCCTTTTTTTAAAGCCGAACATAAATAAATGAATTTGGACGATGTGTCAATTGGTTAGCAACACAGTTAATAATAAAAATATCAATGCCGCTGATTTATCAATATAAGGTCACCAACAGCAGACTTTTAAAAATAGAACAATTATTTGAAACCGTATAGCAAGTTCTAAATAATAGCTAGTAGCTCCAAGTCTCAAAACTCTCTGAAGGAATACTGCCAATATCTACATCAACTTCAAAGAATAATCATTTCCAAAAAATAAAAATGAAAAAAGCAAGATGATATGGTGAAAAGTTATCAAAGGTACCAGGATTAGGATTATAATTTAATACGCCAGATACGCGTTTCCTCTTCATCAGTGGCGCTTATGCCGGCGTCACACATTGGTGTATAGACCGGCGTGCACCAAACGTACAGAGAAAATTGACAAAGTCGGTATACGTTAGTGCACGCCAGAGGAACGTTAAGCAATCGTTAAACGCGCGCTGCATCAGTTTGAAGTACGTCGAAATATAAAGGTATACGCTTGGTGAACGCTACAACTCGTGAAAATTTTTATGCAGCATAAAAAATTTCATCCAGCTCAAGCGTGTGTCTAGCGTATACCTGTACGCTACACTCATGTTATACATACGCTTCAAGCGCGTTTAACGCGCTACAGATAAGTTTGAGACACGTTTTAGGCACGTTGTGTACGCTTCAAGATCGTTCGACTTTAAATAAAACGTATGCGGGTGTGTTTGTAACAAACACCCATACAAACACCCAATAATAGAACGTCAAAGACACGATCGGGACACGTCTCAAATACGTTCAAGAAACTTTTTTCCTTCGTAGCGTTCCTCCATCTACGTTAGACAAACGCCAGGCATACGTCAACATACGTTTCTTGAACGCCCGATAAACGCTTAGGTATGCTTCTCGTACGCCAAATACACGCTTAAAGCTCGTTGTGCACAAGTTACAATTATGATTGACAGGTTGAATGCATCCAAAATTAATAGCGTATTGGCAGCGTACATGTTTTTTTAACACGCCCGGCGTACGTCGGAGCTATATATATATATATACCGTTTACCATTATACCGTTTCGATCCCTAACATCACTGAAGAGACATTTATTGTCGAAATCCGGATCTGATGTACTAAAAAAATATTGACACCGTATGTTTGTGGCATAACATCGTGGCAACAAGTTAAAAATTTTTTTTCTGTTTAGTATTAAATTTATATTAAGATCCATTTTGTTACATCTTGTGATCAATTTTATTTGGCAATCGCCAATGGCAGTCAGCAGGTTTAAAGAACATAAGTTGTTCGACCTGTTAGTCAAATGCGTTTTGTTTAATTATACTTTTTTCACTTTTTTGGTCTTTTGGAAAATGTTGTTTGTGCTGTTTTTAGACCCTTCTACAACAAAATTTGTTTTAAATGCACACGTATAAAAATTGCGGTTTTTATCCAACGCAATCATAGGTTTGAACGTAGTTTTCAATTTAGACTCGTTTCTATTTTTCCGTTGGGGCTTGTATCATATTTTCCCTCCGTTTGTGGTATAACATCGTGGCCACAAGTTAATTTTTTTTTCTGTTAAGTATAAAATTTATATTAAGGTCCAATTTGTTACATCTTGTGATCAATTTTATTTGATATTTATTAATCATAGGTTTGCACGTAGTTTTCAATTTAGACTCGTATATATACACGCTGATGTGTAACGCCGGTATTAGATTTAAATAAATATTACGCCAAGCAAGTACAAAGTTGAAGAGCATTGAGGACCCAAAATTCCAAAAATGTTGTGCCAAATAAAACAGAGCTTAGAGTAAAAATATTTTTTTAAAACTCGACAAAGAATGGTATAACATTTTTCTAATTTTACAGCCAGTTTAAAGTACTAAAGTTGGTCTGCTGGTAAAAAAATCGCAAAGATTTCGTTGGTTTACCTGAAGAACAACAAAGGAGATTTGTGCAGATTAACAACTCTTTTTAAATCGCAACAAAGTGAAACTGCACGCATTCAAACTATCTAGGCCATGCGTTTTCGATCTTTTTTTCTTTTTTATACTGATAATTATATAACAGGAATTATCAAAATATCACACAGTTCAAAGTGAGGTGATTGTCTTATCTCATAGAGTTCCCACCCAAAACTGTTCGTAAATAATAAGTCTATTTGGTCCCGTTACTGTGACTACAGTTTCCTATCCTGCCCAACTCTTTCTGTCTCGACACATTTTTTCCAATCATCCTATATTCTAATTTTTTTCCATGATCATTTTATATCATCTTTTACTTGTTTATTGGCTCGAAATCCGTTCTTGTGCTGTGTTGAGATAATCAATCAATTAATCAATCATATACAAAGATTAAAAAAATAATGAAATATTCGATTTCATTTTAAACTCTCCCCATGCCTACATGGCAGATGTAATTTGTTTTTGATCGCAAAATGTACACAGCTGTCCATGAAGTGGTTATACATTGTATTTTTTTTTTTTGGATGACCCACATAAACTGAGTACTTATGGCAATAAAACTTAGATCATGAACTTGTCATGACAGTTTCTGACTAGTATTTACAAAATGAAATAATGAAAGCATTGTCTGCAAAGATCATGTCTAACATGTTAAATTAACGAAAGTGTCAATATTAATTTCAATTGATGTGAAACAGACAACTTTATATAACTGCATATCAGTCAAAGCAATCGTCCTTCTCACGTCTGTAATAATGTATTAACACCAGAGCTCCCAAGAGGTGGGGGAATAATTTGGCCAGTACCTTTGATAATTTGACCAGTAGACGTTGAGAGTATTTTGTTTCGAATTATTTCATGAACTATTATGACAAATTGCTTGTTCATTCTAAGCACCTCGACATTACCAAATGTATCATAAACCGTACACTTTTTCCTACAAAGTTGCAACAATAATAAAGATCATTTTTTGGCTTCAAATTATTCCATGACCTATTAAGACAAATTGCTTATTCATTCAAAGCACCTCGACAGTACCGAATGCCGTACAATTTTGTTCTCTCACAAAGTTGAAGCAAACATCAAGATCATTTTTAGGCTTTGGCCACTGACAGACCAACAAAAACAAAACAACCGATTGAAAACCAATAGAATTACCGCTGATTGACAAACCCTGTATATGAATTAATTTGCCACCCTCTATCCATCATCCTTGTACAAAAACTCAGAGCCAAAACAAAAAAATATGGTACTAATCGATCTTGATCTTCGTATCACTTTCTCCACCATGTAAACTAGCAAGCAAGCTATTGTGATTCTTGTTTGTTAACTGCTATAAAAACTAATATAACATTATATTAAAATAAGTTCTCTAAACCAATAGATCCCTCATGTTATAATGTGTCCTTGGTTTGTATATATTATCCTTAGCTGTGTTTGGACACTTTTAGAATTCTGCAGTAAATGTTGAGTTCTGAGTTATATTACTTCCTTCTGAGATTTTTCCACTACAATCACAAAATTAGACTACAAACCAAATACTGAGTCAATCAAATAAATAAAAAAAAACATGTTCGTTACTTTTCCTTTTAATATCTTCAAGCACAACATAACGAAAGGCTCGTTTCTCCCTATTTCTGATATGTGAAATCGTCTTCTTGTTTAGCCAGTTCTAATTAGTGACATTTTCGAAAAACAACTATTGTTAAGAGACGTTAAGCATTACTGAATGTATTTGAAACTATGCCAATGTGAATAAGACATTGACAAAAATCTTTGCTTATTTCAATTTAGTCTTTCGAATATGGTAATGTGGCTGTAACAATCACAAAATAAGTGTTTAAATCATACATGCTTTACACTAACAATATGTTCTTAGGATTGTCGACAGTCGTTGTAACGTTTGATTTTTAGGTGCCATTACTGGTATAAGCTATTATACGGTAGTGAATAACTTCTACAATACTCTAGTTTACTACCACTTAGACCATCTAACATTCATAAAATATGCAAGTCATTTAATAATTTACTGCTTAAATGTAGTTAAACAATTTTTAACATTAAATATATACACAAGGTATACGACAAAGATAAATGTACCAAAAATTAATTGAGAAAGAGATATTGTAAGCTGTAAGTTACTGTAGTCTGTCGACGTTTTTGTGCATTTCTTAGGACGTACAAAACTAAAATGAAAACCAATATTTTTCCAGACAAGTCAAAACAGTGTAAATTATCCGATTCTATATTTTTTTTGCGTTTCCTTTGCATATTATCATTATATTTTTTGATACAGGAAAATAAGGTAATAAACAACAAAGATACACTGCACACGATACCTGTCTGAAAAAAATGATACAATTGGTTTGACGTAGGACGAGCAGTCGGTGGACCGTTTTGTAAACCGAAGAAACTGATGTTGTTATTGACTAGTATAATGCACAATCTTTATTGTTTCAAAATTTATATAGATATTACTAGTATATAAAGAGAAAAGTATATTTTTGTATGTTAATTTATTTGAAACTATTTTCATTTTATTTCGATTATTCCTTTTCCTGTATGATATTTAATCAATTTAGAGGAAATATAGACATGAATGAATGATACTTATGCCGTTAGACAGAAAAAGAGAGTTCACAATTGGACAATAGAAATCAACCATTCCCTCGTTTAGTTATATCGTTTGCTCTCATTTGCCAATAAATGAATCCATGTTTAAGTAGAAGTATGAATTATTAATAACTTTATCACTGAATAAGAAGTGTGTAAGCAAACAAGATTTGTCCAGACAGCGCAACAATGTTTAAGTTTCGATGGACAATATTACAGTTAGTAACTACTTCCGTCTGGATGAGACACATCTTTAAGCACAGTAATTGCATGTATTGTACCAAATTCACCATGATCCCTAACCATCTTTCCGAAACGATAAGAAATATGACAAGATATGCACTATGATTTCTATGCCACAGAAAGTGTTTCTGTACTTTGCATTTAACGTTCTTTTGGTAGTGTTCACTTTTCTTGAACTTTATGTCATTTTAAATCAATTATTTGGTAGTTAACATTGAGATATCTACTATTGTTAAGATCAATTATTGTTGGAATTTCAAGCTCGTTTTATATAAAGTACATCTTTATTAAATACGAGACATATTGTTCTTTATATTTGCCTAGAAATGATTTAAAAATAAAAAAAAAGAAAATTTATAGAGCAGAAATTTTGGTTATAATAAATGTCCTTGTAAATGAATATAAGTCTTATAACTAGAAATATTGATTTTCTTCGTACTTTATTAAACGGCTTATATTAATTACCCCTTCAGGTGCAAATGCGTACACTTAATCCGTGTTAAAAAGATGTTTCAGTAATACACACAATTTGTGGAACTTAACTTAGACTTCCTTATAACTAATTTTTATGTGAAAATTACAAGTTACCAGTACATAAAACGCATATAAAGTCTCAGTAATATGAATATTTACTGCAAGCATTCCTATAGATGACCAGTGTAAGATTACCATTCATATAACCCATCCAGGATAATCAGTGTAAGATTACCATTCATATAACCTATCCAGGATGACCAGTGTAAGATTACCATTCATATAACCCATCCAGGATGATCAGTGTAAGGTTACCATTTATAGACTTACCGTAGACTATCGTATTTTATTACAATCTACTGCGAAGCTTTTGAATTTTGTCTATGATTTTTTATTTGAATTATTTTGAAGCAAACACTAATTTATACATAGATATATGCAGATGTGGTATGAGTGCCAATGAGACAACTCTCCATCCATGTAACAATTTATAAAAAGTAAACCATTGTAGGTCAAGGTACGACCTTCAACATGGAGCCTTGGCTCACACTGAACAGTAAGCTATAAAGGGCCCCAAAAGAAAACCAGTGTAAAACCATTCAAATGGGGGAATCAACGGTCTAATCTATATAAAAAAAAGAGAAACGAGAAACACGTATGAACTTTATATATATAGTTATCAAAGGTACCAGGATTATAATTTACTACGACAGACGCGCGTTTCGTCTACATAAGACTCATCAGTAATGCTCATATCAAAATATTTATAAAGCCAAACAAGTACAAAATTGAAGAGTATTGAGCAGAGGACAACCACTGTACATCCGATTCCTGGCTTTTGGACAGGTGCAACATTGCAGAGGGATGTATATTATCTATATTAACATTTAAAGTGTAATTTTAAATAAAAATGAAATGGTTTACCAAAATAATTTTGAATTGTTGTTCTCGTTTTTTTTCGCCTTCCTTTGCATTTGGTTCATTTTTGCCAAGGCCATATTTCATGGGATGTAACATATTTTTTTTTTTATATTTACTCCTATAAAAGATGTGCAATCTCAAAGAAAACTATAAAACAAAAGAAATCTGGAAGTAACTGAAAGCAAGTATAGAATACTTAATATTTTGATATGAAAATCTTAACGTTTGACACTCTAAAATGATGAAGGACTCCTCACGGCAGCGACGATAATAGCACATATACATATATATATAGCTACAACTTTCTAAAATGTATTGGGTCGTGTTTGCCAAACGAATACATAAAGTACCAAATTTTGAAAATATTTATCAATATCGATAGCATAAATAAATCATCAACAATGTTGCTTTCCATGTATTGCCATTTCTTTAAGCATGAAAATTCTACGAATCTTTTTACATATATGGTAATGTTAAATGATTTTTTTCTCATTGTTTAATCCTTTCAAACATTGCTCTACATTATCATTCTTCGATATAAGATATTTATGTATCTATGCAACACCTGTTTGACCAATTAAACTTGTCAATATGATCAGTTCAAACATTACTATACATTAATTATGTAGATATGCAGCAAATGGTGTTCAAATGATGAAAACTTGTGTCATGAAAAATATTCCTTTTTCTATCTTTAAAAAAAAATCCAGAGCGTTATGTTTTATCCTCGTGTACTTCATTTTAAATCTCATTTGGTACACATCTTCTCTTCAGAATAATGTGAAAGACATTTCCCATAACCACTTAATTGATATATATACAGAAATTTGGTGTTGAAGGTAGATTTTGTAGTCTCTATTTATAAGTGGGGGATTAGCCAGCTATAAAACCAGGTTTAACCCACAAGCTTCTATAGACAATGAATGTACCAAGTCAGGGAAATGACAGTTGTTTTTCATTCGGAACATTTTTTTTGTAAGTTTTTATGAACTGCCACATTTTTTAATTTACCCTGGAGTTGGGTATTTTTATTATGTATTTAATATTATTAAAAATTCAGAAGATTTTTTGTTACGGTTATCAGGTCACAAAGGCTAAGACAGTCAGACAAACCAGAACGCTTAGGAATATTTAAAGTACTCAACCCAGCATACGTACAGATCTTTACAACAAAAGTAAGAAATACTAAATTAGTAATGCAAAACGATTGTAAAGTAAGTTTCTCCAACCTTTGTAACTGATATGAACAAACATGAATTGTTATGACCTTGATATAAAATATGGTACAGGAAAAATATTATGTTGTAGTTACTACGAATAAAGTTTGCAATAACAGCATTAGCGGTACCAATTTGTATTCAACAGAAACGCATTTCGACAATCAATGTCTCTTCGTGTTGATGTCATGCTCGAGGCCAAAATATTTAAAATTCCAAAAATGATACACACAATGAAGAGCTAATCAAACAAAAAAGGACCTCAAATATAGTAAAATCAGGACAAATGAATGTTTGATATATTGGTGCATTAATAAATGCTGAGCGTGTTTGGTGGCAAAAATTTCATTCACATTCAGATCGAGGAAATGTAGGGCAACTGTATGTTTCGCTATCGGTTTTAGTCAATACTGGTTACACGTACTGGGAAAGACCGATGAAATGTTCGCTATCGGTTTTAGTCAATACTGGTTACACGTACTGGGAAAGACCGATGAAATGTTTGCTATCGGTTTTAGTCAATACTGGTTACACGTACTGGGAAAGACCGATAAAATGTTTGCTATCGGTTTTAGTCAACACTGGTTACACGTACTGGGAAAGACCGATGAAATGTTCGCTATCGGTTTTAGTCAATACTGGTTACACGTACTGAGAAAGACCGATGAAATGTTCGCTATCGGTTTTAGTCAATACTGGTTACACGTACTGAGAAATACCGATGAAATGTTCGCTATCGGTTTTAGTCAATACTGGTTACACGTACTGGGAAAGACCGATGAAATGTTCGCTATCGGTTTTAGTCAATACTGGTTACACGTACTGAGAAAGACCGATGAAATGTTCGCTATCGGTTTTAGTCAATACTGGTTACACGTACTGAGAAATACCGATGAAATGTTCGCTATCGGTTTTAGTCAATACTGGTTACACGTACTGGGAAAGACCGATAAAATGTTCGCTATCGGTTTTAGTCAATACTGGTTACACGTACTGAGAAAGACCAATGAAATGTTTGCTCTCGGTTTTAGTCAATACTGGTTACACGTACTGAGAAAGACCGATGAAATGTACGCTATTGGTTTTAGTCAATACTGGTTACACGTACTGGGAAAGACCGATGAAATGTTCGCTATCGGTTTTAGTCAATACTGGTTACACGTACTGAGAAATACCGATGAAATGTTTGCTATCGGTTTTAGTCAATACTGGTTACACTTACTGGGAAAGACCGATGAAATTTTCGCTATCGGTTTTAGTCAATACTGGTTACACGTACAGAGAAATACCGATGAAATGTTTGCTATCGGTTTTAGTCAATATTGGTTACACGTACTGAGAAAGTCCGATGACATGTTGCTATCGGTTTTAGTCAATACTGGTTACACGTACTGAGAAATACCGATGAAATGTTCGCTATCGGTTTTAAGGACGACATCAAAGATCGATGTAGGATAAAAAAAAAAAAAAACTTAAATCAAATAGTTTGGGCGTGGGGGGTTGAAATTCTGCAAGTTTTGTATATCTAAAATCGATTTTTACATATATCCCTATTGGTAAATCAATTTTTCCCAAATTAAGTTAAGAGGGGGGGGGGGCAGTGAAAAAACTATGTAAATTAAGTTTTTTATCCTACATTGGACTTTTGATGTCGTCCCTTAGTCAATACTGGTTACAGGTACTGAGAAAGTCCGATGAAATGTTCGCTATCGGTTTTAGTCAATACTGGTTACACGTACTGAGAAAGTCCGATGACACGTTCGCTATCGGTTTTAGTCAATACTGGTTACACGTACTGGGAAAGACCGATGAAATGTTCGCTATCGGTTTTAGTCAATACTGGTTACGCGTACTGGGAAAAACCGATGAAATGTTTGCTATCGGTTTTAGTCAATACTGGTTACACGTACTGAGAGTGTCCGATGACATGTTCGCTATCGGTTTTAGTCAATACTGGTTAAACGTACTGAGAAAGTCCGATGACACAACCAGTGTGTAAAGGGAGATAAGTGAATTAATAGAACAATATTTAAAAAGAAATAAACATTATATTAGCAATGCAATAAATCATTACATTAGAGCCAATTACGATTGACCCACTATTCCCAAGGAAATAGATTAAGGGAAACAAATATATAGGATTGCAATAAATAAAAGATTTGCCGTACGTATTCATTTATCAATGACTAATCCATAAGCTTTTTTTTCAGTCTTACTTAAAGCAAAAGTACATCATCGCAATACATGGTAAATCACGGTAGAATCTTTTTAAGACTGGTTCCATATGTTTGTGTAAAGTGAATTTACAGACACAGTTTTGGATTTAAAAAAACATTAACTTTATTCGCCAATAATTCAAAATAATTGTTAATGATTTTTTTTTTTTTTTTAAATAACGAAAACCCCTAAAAATGTTCACTATACTTATAACTGATGCCGGGGCCGTGGATATTTTTTATTGCAAATTAGGACAATAGATATTTTCAATAATAGAAACAGCTGTTGGACGAACGAATACTGCTGCCCTTCAACAACAAAAATCCGAAACAACACACCAACGTATCTAATAGCATTGTTAATATGACAGTATTTTTGAGAAAACAGTAAATATTTAAAATGTCAGATGACCATTAGAAGAAAGAACAATTTCAATCAAATTAGTTAATATAATGTATATTGTCCTGGTTTGTTAAAGAATGTACAAACTATCCTATATAAAACTAAGCAGATCACGTATGAATTGACCACGGACTAAATAACTTAAAGCAAACACACAAGAAACAATTCAAAAATATAAATATCATACTGCTAGTTTACTTGAATGACAAAAAAAACCCTGAGATAATTTGGAACTGTACCATTATTTTCGGATATTGAACCAGGTTGAGATGCAGTTATGTTGAAAGAATGCTGACATGTACATTTCTTATTTTTGTTTTCAATTGTCTTAATTCGCTTTAATAACTGTTTCTGTTGGTTTTATTTACATATTTTTCACCTTTGATTTGCTTTTGTTTTGATATGTGTATTTTCAAATTCAATATTATAATGCAATATGATGTTCTCGACTTAGCATTCATCATCGGACCAAAATTCCCTAAAATCATGTGACCACCAGTATTGGAATGGGTGGTATTTATATCCTATAATTAACGCTTGTCCTATTTTCTGTCTATTTCTAATTTATCTAACGATTTTTAAAATAGTTATATATTAAACCTGTAAGCTGTATTGCTTTTGGAATAAGAATATAAAGTATCATAGTATAAGTGACCTTGTACAACAATCCGTGGTACCTAATGATCAGATTTTTATTTCTTATTTTTAAGTACTAACTATTACTTTTGATTGCCTATTATGAATATTGATTTTTCTATCTATAAAAATATTATTTAGATTAACAACTTCCAATCACGAATTGCAAAATGAAAATTTGAAATTGAAGACAATAAATTTTAAGTCCTCACGAATTCGGATATCAAAACTGTCGTCAAAAGCAAATCAATCATCTTTTTCAGTACAATATAAAGATTTGAAACAAAATTCTAAAATATTGTTTAAAATTTAATTACAGAAAGATGATATTTTTATAAAAGTAAGTACTTTTTTGTTGTAAATAAGCCAGCTGTCGACTAGGTAATCATTTGTAATGCTAACTAATGACGAGAACATGTGGTACTGAGATGTTTTACAGATTCTATTTCGTTACTTAATTTCTGCATTGATTCTTTAATCATTTAACAATCTATAATAGTGACAGAAAAACAAAAGTTTGTCGTCGCTTCAGGAAAATCGTCCAAAAGAAAATAAAGATTTCTCCCTACGGGATACTACAGTTGTTTCTGTGAAATTATATCATTCGTTACCCAAAGGCATTCGGAATTTTTCGATAATTGTCCTGTCAAAAACAGGCGTGAGATATGGCGGCAGCTTTGGCACTTAAGGCGCTAGCATTAATGATCATATTTATTCAAATTTATTTTCGTAAAAAGAAGAATTGGTATTTGTCGAAGACAAAATTGGAAGAAATCGTTTTCTGTTTATTGCCGTTCTGGAACGTAAAAACGACAGACGATGATAAACAAAAGATATATATTCCAATTAATGCAGATTACATTAGATTTTGCAAACATCTTGAGATGCAAAAAGAAGTTTTGTTTTGAAGTCTTAATGAAGACTGATTTAAATGTTTGATATTGATTCTCCAAGTTTGTTTTTTTTTTTGTAAATTAAGGTTGAAATGACAATAGGGGAAGATGCGTCGCATCTAAATTGTTAAACCTATGGTTAAGCATAATGAAATTAAAACAATCTCCACTGATATAAAGTGTAATCAAACAGATATACCATATATCCAGGAGGAATATAGGATAAAAAAATAGCAGTCTTAGTATTTAATATATATATTTATGTCTAACGTGACCAGTGTTATAAATGTATATCAAATCTGAGAATACCAAATACAGAAAACAAAAAATCAATATTTCCTTATATTAAAAATTATTTCGGATGATAAATATCGTGCATCAGTACACTTTATAACACTCTCTTCTTCCGCGGGCTTTTGTAAGTGTTGTGTCTCTGACATACAAGCAAATATGTCATAACCCGACTTTACCCCCTCCCCCATTCCATTTTCACTACTAAACCATATTTGTAATGTTTCTTGCAAGACTACAAATACGCAGCATTTTCAACAGTGTGTTGGTGAATTTGATCACCGTTGAAAAAAAACTTATGAACGGCATCGCAGTGCCATACCTTCTTCTCAGTCGACATTCGATATTCCCTTTGCCACATTATGGCAGATCTCAATCAACCTAGTATTACCATCATTGACCATAATACTGCTTGGTCTAGGTGAGAATCAGTAGGCAAAGATTCTGGCAAACGTTGGCACCATATAAGATCAATAAAAATGAGTTGTTTAAATTTCACAGTGCTTACAACAGCAGTCGGATGTGCTCTATATTAAGAACACAACTTTACGTGTGAACTTCTGAGATTTTAGAATTTTACAAACGTGGTTCGGTTTTTAATGTATTATTTTCAAGATTGTTTTTGTAAAATCAGCATAGATATTGACAATATTCAGTTTACTTCATACTGATGAAGGATAACTATTATCTAAAATATAAAGTTTAGCTTCATTCGTGACATGCTTTATAAGATTTGGTGTTTTGGGTATGTTGCTGTGATTAATAATTGTCTTTCACTTATGTCTGACCCATCAAAGCACCGTTATAGAAGTAATAAAATTGTATTAAACAAGTTGACAAAATGTCGATATCTGAAACAATATAAAAATCAGTAAGTCTAAAAGTTCATTTCTGTGTTTCTGTCATTCAAACATAAGAGCTTATAGTGTCTGATAGACAGATTGTTTAATGATATCTAAGTTATCAGATAAAATAAGTACTTTATAAATTCAAAATGACATTGAAAAATTATAAATAATTTTATTTCATTAAAAAAAACTGATTCTTAGATCTAGGGATATAATGTCAAGTATAAAATACGACTAATCTAATTTGTTAAACAATGCATGCATTTAATTTAATATGATCCTTTATTTAGATGGACAATGTTAACAGTTTGAACATGTCAAATCAAACTAGTAAACTCAATAAATATTTACTGTCAAATACATGAAATATATAAAAACACTCTGTTATTATATATGCGTTGTCTGGGTTTTTCAGATATTTTCTACTGCAAATTTATTTCAAGTAATCTAGAAAGGTCGCTTATTTAATCGATTATTAAACAGTTGGTGTTATTATGAAAACAAAGATAAACATACAAATTTCACCGTGTTTGTATGCTTTATCTGTATTTATCTATCTATATAAATCTCCAGCAGGAACACGGTCAATGGTTTGGAAAGCATCTATATGTATACAAATAAAAAAAGCAATAAATGTATTTTAACATAATCATAAAAATCGTATAAAGTTTTTTTTTTTTTTTTTTTTGTTGCTTTGTAACAATTGAACAAAATTTATCTTTCGCCAATAGATGATAGCCAGCATTGACGACTGGCTGGATAAAACACATGTGATATTGACCACGTGTTCGTTCACTCAGGTTGAACAACAGTGGCATCAACCACGTGGGTTTACCCGGTTTCAACATTAGTGACGATGTGATAGTACCAATGATATTGACAATGTGATACCCAAAGTATCCTCGGATACAAACACACAAAGTCCACTTTCTGACATGTTGAACTTGAAGGTTAATTTAATAACACTTTAACTTATTTTTCAACTGAGAAGCACTTATACTCATTTGCAAAGTTTATTTTAAATCACAGTAATGCAAAGCTCTACAATAAACTCATCATAGATACCAGGACTAAAGTTGGTTTCTTCGTTTTATAGTACTGCTTAGCACTGCTGCAAAAGTTGGTCTATTACTTTGATATAAATTATCTAAATCCTATATTCCTGTAAGTTCAAATCATGTGCAAAATGATTGCTTATAAATAAATGTATGAATTTTACAGATCGGTGCTAGTCATAGCTAAAAAATTTAAAAAAAAACCAGTACTTTTTCAATACACGAATTTAGAATTTCGTGCCTTTGCAATTGAAGGAGTAACAAAATATATAGCTGTAGATGCTATTTTAACTGATATTTCACCAAAAATAGTGACCAGTGTAATGACCTGTAAAAAATCGAATCTTCATTAGAATTTAAGAATATAAATATCTTCTCAGCAACTCTCAAATGCAATTAACGTAAATCGTTTCCTGTATATTGTCTCCTGCAGTTTTCAATTGTGTTCTCCATAATTTCAACTTGCTGGTAATCGATGAATTCGCAATCCGGTCCGTATCGAATTAAAGGTGTACTTGAATAATAAAGGTGATATAGATTTTTTTCACTGATGTTATTAAGCTTTTTTAAATATCCGACCTAATTGTAAGAAAAATCTCACGGATTTTTTTTGGGGTAAAGCAGCTAATTCCGAAACCATTGTATGAATGATTCTTGTTGATAAATTATTCAACAGTTATTTGTATGTGTAATTTACGCTAAAGTGGCATAAAGATTTTTTTATCACTTAGTATTAAGAACAAATTATAAAATGATATGAACATGATTTTGTTTACCTCTAGTAAAATTATGAATTGGTGCCCCTACAGAGAGCTTGTCCTATTTGATTATTGATATATTTGATGAATTATGTTTTAATGGTGCTGATCTTATGTCAATTTCCTATATATTTTGGCCCCTGATGGATAGTTTTCCAATTGGCAATCATAACGCTTCTCCTTATTGTTATATTTGAATTTGGGAATACCATAGACATTTAATAATCTTTTTAAAATCTATATTTTTTACTTACAAACCAACCTTGATGGACTATTAGAGTGATGATTTATGAAAAATGAAATTATTCGTGTTTTCCATTACAGTTTTTACTTCGAATATCTGCATAGTAACTAACCAGCTGCACAGCCTATGTTGTTTATTTATCATTTGATACAATATGCCACATCATCTTTTTTATCATTGTGGCGAGTCATTTTAAGGAGGTAAATGACCAAACATTCTTCAATAAATTTATAAGAGCCATTAAAATTTCGTTGATTGGTTCAGCTCATCAGTTGATAATATAACCTCTAAATACATCAACTAAAATCTTGCAGAGAATTAAAACCCGTCGAGACTTAAAATTTAAGCATGAGTTTCAAATTTTGAACTTTCGCTTTGAAAAAGCAACGTTCAAGTAAAATTTATAAATCCTGGTTGATTAGTCATTCCAGGGCTTGATATCACGATAAACTTGATCATGAATTTTGAAAAAAAGGTCAACATTACACCATTATTCTTCAAGTCAAGTTAAAGTTGCTTATTTTGTTTCTTCCCTTAATATCTTATTCTTTTATCATATGGTAGCCTTTTGCCTGGATTTGAAATGTGCTCCAACATATGACTTTGTTTATACAGGCGTAGAAAGCCTGTGATGTTTTAGCACATGACATCACTCCATTCAGAGCTAATACCAAAACGGAATATGTCCATTCCCTTGCTTGTCTGTATTATACTGGGGCAAACGACATTTTGGTCTTACTTATTTTAGCTTGACGAAATATCTGTGAGTGTGTGTTTAATAATTACGTTAGTATGGCTTTATACAGTAAATATTACGGCAATATTCAGCCGGAGAATATAGTTTAGAAAGTAAGAAGTTCTTATTTCTCAAAGGTAGACGTTCTAAATGAATGTACATAAATCAATTGACTTGTTAATCCTCATAAAAACATGTTATGTAAAAAGAAAATAACTTTCTTTAATTTTCTCCATGCTCATCTATAATCAAGTGAATTATTTTGTTTCAAAATAGCACTTATTAAACAATCAACAATCAGTCCTTAAGATTTTAACACAATGTTGACTGCTATATTGTTGACATTTTTACCTATTATGTCTGTTTGGTTTGTTAACGCATCGCTGTCAATATAATGGAAGTTGATGCGACTGTCATACAAGTGAGAGGTTTACCTAGCTATAAAACCAGGTTCAATCTACCATTTTTTACATAAGAAAATGAACGTATACCAAGTCAGGAATTTGGCAGTTGTTATCCGTTCGTTTGATATGTTTGAGCTTTTGATTTTGCCATTTGATAAGGGACTTTCTGTTTTGAATTTCCTCGGAGTTCAGTATTTTTGTGATTTAACTCTTTATGAAAATAAAGAGGTTTGCCGTATTTTCCTTTTTTTCGCCAACCAAAGAACGTCTACAGGTTAAAAGAGATAATAAAAGAAAGAAAATCAACTTATGAATACTTCATTCAAATATCTTCTTTAGATTAAATTGTGTGAATCTCTAATAAACACATGTTTTCTTCTCTCTTGGTACATAACATAAATACCCTTTGGCTGTCGGTCTGATTATCAAATTGTTTTCCCAGATTAAAGCTTCAGTTTGGTCGTTATATTTTAAGTGCTAAGAGATTCGTAACTTGTCTTTATAATGAGATATGGCCGCAAACTATAAAGACAGTAAATCGATTGTATTGATCGAATGACCATCATATCCAATCATCCAATAGCCATCGTACGGTTGCTTTGATAACTGGCTTTGACGCATATTTCAAGCTCCATATGTGTCCTCTAATTGACAGCAATAATTGTCTTGTTACTTTAATTACAATTAATGGTCAATTTATGTCGATACATTATTATGTTCTTCGATAAGAAAATATACTGGAAACATTAGAATATTGGCGTTAAACTATGATTTCATATTTAATGGCGGAGAATAAATGTTGCAATTTGATATTCCATCTCAATTACAATATTGCCGGATATGGAAGTTAACGTATTCTTTTATCCCTAAAATCCTCAAAAATAATTATTTAAATATGCAAGGTATGAAAGGTATTCCAAATCCATATTCTAGAAAAAATTATGTTGGACCAACAACCAAAGTTTGAAAGCGTGTTGGAACTGTATCTTCAAAAAAGTTCTTTTTGTTATTTTACTTTATCCTGGTATTCTATTTTAAGTTACTATGTGATAACGGTTGATTCGGCAATTATAGTTTGTAATAATGTGTTTTATCCAGCTTTATAAATCAATTATTCACACTTTAGGCTTTACAACATTTTCATGCTTTATTTATTATCAGTTTATTGTAAAACGTGGCCAAACGACTCAATCATCACACTGAATTTAAAATGTTTTATAGTTTGAATTTTTCGAAAAACTAAGGATTTTCTTATCCCAGGCATAGATTACCTTAGGCGTATTTGGCACAACTTTTTGGAATTTTGGATCCTCAATGCTTTTCAACTTTGTACTTGTTTGGCTCTATAAATATTTTGATATGAGCGTCACTGATGAGTCTTATGTGGACGAAACGCACGTCTGGCGTACTAAATTATAATCCTGGTACCTTTGATAACTATTTACACCACTGGGTCGATGCCTATGCTGGTGGACGTTTCGTCCCCGAGGGTATCACCAGTCCAGTAGTCAACACTTCGGTGTTGACATGAATATCAATAATGTGGTCATTTTTATAAATTTCTCTTTTACAAAAGTTTGAATTTTTCGAAAAACTAAGGATTTTCTTATCCCAGGCATAGATTACCTTAGCCGTATTTGGCACAACTTTTTGGAATTTTGGATCCTCAATGCTCTTCAACTTTTTACTTGTTTGGCTTTATAAATATTTTGATTTGAGCGTCACTGATGAGTCTCATGTAGACGAAACGCGCGTGTGGTGTACTAAATTATAATCCTGGTACCTTTGATAACTATTTACACCACTGGGTCGATGCCACTGCTGGTGGACGTTTCGTCCCCGAGGGTATCACCAGCCCAGTAGTCAACACTTCGGTGCTGACATGAATATCAATAATGTGGTCATTTTTATGAATTTCTCGTTTACAAAAGTTTGAATTTTTCGAAAAACTAAGGATTTTCTATCCCAGGCAAAGATTACCTTAGCCGTATTTGGCACAACTTTTTGGAATTTTGGATCCTCAATGCACTTCAACTTTGTACTTGTTTGGCTTTATAAATATTTTGATATGAGCGTCACTGATGAGTCTTATGTAGACGAAACGAGCGTCTGGCGTACTAAATTATAATCCTGGTACCTTTGATAACTATTATTACTTGAGGCATGGTAGATGTATTGCTCCAACGTAGAACGACGAAAGCACATAGTATGCTATTTTTTCTATAAAAAAACGCGGGGAAAATATCAAGGGGACATTCAAAACTCATAATTTGACATAAACTGGCATCTCTATTTGAAAATAATGAAAGAACTCCAAAGAAGACATAAAGATAAGTAAGTACACAAAACACTATACATAGAAAACTAAAGAGTGAGCAACACGAACCTAACCATACACTGGGGGTGATTTCAGGTACTCTGGAAGAGTAATCAGATCCTGATACACCAGTCGGCGATGAGTCTCAATTTAGAGGTGTCATAATCAAGAAAAAGAAGACGGGATTGTGGTTACGACATGAGCTTATTTGAGGATTTGGTTTCGTGGTCCCATTGTCGCCCAGAAAGTCTCCAAAAAAGGTCGTTAAACGTCTGAACAATCTCCTTCTATATTATCTTGACTGCATATACAATTACTAGTTCCAAACTTATATACATACTCATATCGGGTTTGTCATAAGACTTACTTTTAATAATGTGTATCAATGAACTTTTCTATGACGTATTATTCAGTGGAGTAGACAGGAGATTTCATTTTACCTACTTTTAAATAAATTTGGTGTATTTACTGTCTTCTGATTGGTTAAAATTATTAGTTTTATTTTCAATGTTGTCAATTTTTATGGCGACACGCCCACTACGCTGACGTTGTGTATTCATACGCCAACATGTGTGTGCGTTGTTATTGTTAATATACACAATATAAAAAGTTCTTTGAGCTTTATTTTTGATAGAAATTTATTTATAATGAATGGCAATAATTTATTTTGAATTTATTGAACCATAAAATTAATTTTTGACTCTTCACATTTTACATAATCCGCTTCGCGAATTATTCTATGTGAAGAGTCAAAAATTAATTTTATGGTTCAATAAATTAAAAATAAATAATAGCCATTCATTAAGTATATTTAATAATATCATCTAAGATTGACAGTATCGGGCATTTGTAGTAAATAAAATATGTGTTACATGCAGAATTCCTGCAATCCACGAATTGGTCAAGACCAACATATCTAAAGCATTACAAAGACAGTCACGAGCACAATTTGTACCTAAATGATATACTACAAATAAAAATGAAAAATGGAGGGAATGCTCTTAATTTGGAAAAATACAAACGGTCACCCGACATAACTACTGTTTAATTGTCTTCAATGTTTACATGTCTAAAATTCCGGTACGACTATATTCTTTTGTTATTTTTCATTGTTTAATAGCAATTGAATCTAAATGCAGCCTAAAAAAAGTCTATTAATGATAAATTGTATATCTGCATAAAAACTAGCCACGTGGAAGTAAGAAAATTCTACAGTCTAGTGATTACGGATGTTTATAGAAGAAACTTTTAGAAAATCAAAAGTATCAGAACGACCTTCCAAGGTCTTTTCTAACCTAATAACAATTTATTACTTAGTAAAAAATACCGCCAAATCAATTTCATCAACAAGATCCAAATTTGATTTGTAACTTTGATATGTTGATCAATAGTAATGGTTCTTGTGTTCATGGAACTAAGATGGCCTTATTCCATTACCATTTCTCTCCTGCTATTCATAAAAATTGAGACATGAATTAATGAAACGAATTATCGTATCTGTTCAAGTTGTGAGATGACGGACAGTGATTGCGGATTCAAAATGTCAAAAGTTACACATTGTCTGCACTGTTAGGTTGATAGCTTCATACTTTGCTTTATTATCTGTACGTAAGTACGTGCGTCATATAGGGAAAACGGTACTATTTATTCTGCCATAGGCGACAATACTAACATTTTCTAAATTTACCAGTTTTTATAATTAAAACCTGGATAAGACAGTTATGTGTGGTGTTAGTACTTTATTACTGTATTCTAAAAATTGAAGCCAAATAGTATCATGACCAATTTCCAACGGAGCTTGTTTATGTTATCCATGCCCACCGTCATTTTGCACCAAATTTATGAAATTTTGGAAGCCTTTTCGAATAATTATCTAGAAAATATTTCAATAGGTTTTAAAATGTATATTGTAAATTTACACACTGCAGTTATTCATAGATAAATAAATAAATATATTGTACCCTTACATCCAATCAAAGCGCTCCTAAGTTGACTTCCTTCACCTGTCTTGGGTACACAAAAGGCCAACCTAATGCTGGGAAAATGTAATACTACCGTTTTCCCTATAAAGCTATATATATTTTTTTTTTACTTTTGGTATCAACGGAATGCAAAATTCAAGAAGTGAATATTATGTGAAGTTAATGTTAAGTGCATACGCTACAGTTTTGATCCCGTATTTACATTTTGATAAAAATTTCAATAAAGACTTTTTTTATTACCTGATTAAATCAAATATGTGATAAAAAATTTTTGCGTAAAATGAGGTCGAAATATTGTATATTTGCTCAAAATTCGGATTTGTGGCCGTATTTTCCCTTTCCAACGAAAGCCATAACTTTTTTGTATTAAAAGATAAACACAAATTGTTTTTTGTTAAATAATTTGCAATTTCTGTATTCTATAAGTATCCTAAAAATTTATACATTGTTTCTTCAGAAATAACTCATATTTATCAAATGTTCATGAATGTAGAAAAAAACATCATTTTTGCTGTATATTTATCAAATTTAAAAAAATTGCACTATTTACGTTTTCATGAAAATTGGCACAAATAATCTTCTCGCGCAGTCAATTCAAATGGCATTTTAAAAAAGAGGGGTTCATGCACTTGTTTTCAAGTTAAATAAGTTTGAATGGTAAAAATCAGTCGAAAACTGAATCTTTTCCCGATAAGTCATAGTTTGACGTCGCAAAATAACAATTTACATTAACAGCGTCATTACCTCCCCAGTAACTGTATCGTATCCCCCTAATTTCCCTTTTCACTAAACACATGTTATGCCGTTAATAAAGTAACTCGTTTTAAGGTGAGGTACGACAAAAGACTTTCAACATATAACCTAAGCTTAATACGTAAATAGGAAATTATTAAAACGTAAAATCACAAATTACTGAACGCCGAGGATAATTCAAGTCGGAAAGTTCCCAATCAAATGGCAAAATCAAAAGTTCAAACACATCAAACGAATGGATAACAAAAGCCATATTTCTGACTTGGTACAGGCATTTTCATTTGTAGAAAACGATGGATTAAACCTGGTTTTATAGCCAGCTAATCCTCTCACTTGTATAACAGTCGCATCAAATTCCATTATATTAACAATGTTGTGTGAACAAAACAAATAGACATAATAGGTAAAAATGTCAAAAATTAAGCAGTAAACACAAACTTATTTCTGAAGATGTATTATTTAAAAATGTATACTGTTTGTATTATGAACTATGTTGTAATTAATAATGTGTATAATATGCTCCTGTTATGCAGTCTTCTGCGACTGAGTTTTCTTTAATAAACTATGAAACTATGAAACATTGTGTTATAATCTTAATAACTAAAAAACAAAACAAATATATAACAAAGAAGCACAAAATGGCGTATAGCCAAGTATATTAGCAAAAATTAAAGACAAGAATACACAACGTTTTACAAAAACACACTAACGGGATGTATAAGTACAGTATGTATCGAAGTAACACCAAAAGGCATGTAGACAAAGCACATTAGCTAAAATGAAAGACAAGAATACAAGAATATCATAAACAATAATGACGGGTTGTACAAGTACCATGAGTCTCTTAATCAAAATAAAAATAAACAAATATTTAACAAAGAAGCATATATCAAAATAAACAACCTCATTCATTGCTTTCTTATTTTTTAATTTTATTTATGTATGTTAAATCCACCCATAACGATTGAAGGATTTTAAGTACTGGGACATAGTGGTTAGATTAACATTGACTTTAACGTAGAATCGAGTATCTATGTAAACAAGTCAAATTGTCACCTGTCTTGCTCACGGTATAGAATTTTCTCAAAGTACATCCTCCAATATTAGAATGCAAGCTAGCATGATTATAATAAAACGGATTAGTAAGTTACTAGCTTGCCTTATTGTTTATCATTATATTGATTGTACTTTTTCTCTACTGTTTGTTTTTCATTGGTCGACATTAAAACAAAGCAAGAGAAAAGAGATTTAAGAACACAACACATTGTTTATTGTTTAGCCAACCTGCATGTACATGTTCTAGACACCTCATCCAATGCGGCTCTTTCGTTGCTGTCTTTTGTTATAGATTAATATGTTTGGTCATTTTGAGATTTAAGGTGTTAGGTTTGATTGCAAAAATTTGATAGATCCCCTAATAAACTATAGTAGTATTCTTCACAAAAGATGACTTAAGTCATGCAGAAAACAAAGTTATTACCTGTGACTCATACTACATCAAGAAGAATATGTATCAGTTATGTGTGATTTTTGTAGAAACAAGAAGGGCTACAATCCACTCAATCACTATAATGCACACTGCACCATAACTCAGGTCTTGTTTTAAATAATGGAGATATATTTGAATGCAAGGTATATTTTTTAACGAGGACAATAACAAGACGCAGTTAAAACAAAAAAAAAACAAGCATCATCATATGACATACAGAAAAACATAACAAAAAGACCAAAACCTGTCAACAAACCATTGCACAGTTTAATAACCATTGCATAACATGAACCCTCCAAAACAGAGTATGGACTCATACGTGAGAAGCACTAGAAGGTCAGTATAGTTCTGGCTCAATTTTTTTTAGTAAAAATAAACATTGCTATTGCGTTAAAAGTGAATCGAATTTCCTTTAAACTTGTGAATGTCATTTAGATTATTTACTTTGGATATTGGGCAATATATTTTCTTAAATTTGATTTAATCACGCCTACGCTTTATATCAAATGCTCGTTCACTTGTCACTTTCCATATTAATCGGTCCAATAGAAACAAATAGAATAGATTCTGTTCCATTCCATCGTCTTTGTTTTTATGAGTCATAGCTTCATTGGTTAGTCGTGCTTAAATCTATTTTTATTATGAAACCCATAATGTTTGCTTAAAACAATAAAGAAGACAACAGCAAATAGACTAAAGGCGTCAAAAATATTCCAACCAATTTAAACGTATAAGAAAGGTTTAAACAAAGGCTATAAGTCTGTATTAACCCTATAATTAATTTTAGTTTCATGTGTCCTTTTTTTTGTAACAAATTGGTTTTCCATGTCACCATTATATATATTATCTGCTCGCTAAATCAATAGGGTAGCAATCCCGGGAGAGACTAGATTAAACCCCTGGCTATGTTCAAATTCAACACGATGTGCTACACGATTAAACGATTACAATGCTAATAGAGGTCATATCTGATTTAGTGTCCTGTAAGTCTTAGTGATATTACATCGTGATGGCTTAGGCTGCAAACAATATTTCTACGTAAATGAAAATATCTACTTGATTACGTTTGCAATATTACAGTAGGTTCACTTTAGATAGCCTTTCTAGTACAACAAAAATGTTTCGCATCAATGAGTAGATATCACATTTGTATAATTGCTTATGTCCTGATGATGATAAGTGTCATTTAGGAATATAAAAGTCTTAATTCCATAGCTTAAGAGTTTCCAACAAGAATGTAGAAAAAGCTTTCATGAAGGGGTTGAGTATTGAATAGATTTTTACTTCAACCAGCTTTTCTGGATTATGATTGCTATGCCGATGTTCTCGAGCAATCGATACTGGTAACTAGATAGAAAATCAACGAGAATCATAGTGGATTTGTTGTATTTTGATTACTTTTCTGGACTAGGCTTCATTACGAGCACTCAGAAATAAAAGTTAAGAAAACACTAAATATACAAAAAGTGGAACCTGTTAACTCAAACTGGACTAAAATGGTCTCTGGTGGAGAGTTGTCCCATAGACAATCATCCCACATCTTATTTTCATATTTATATAAAAAAAAAAACACTAGTTAGCTTTGCCTTATGGAGTGTAAGTGTTAATAATGGAGAAAGAAGGATAGAAAATAAAATAACACATGACTAGAGCTGACCATTTGACGGATGTCAGTTGCTCGTTAGAAGTATTGACCCAGTAACATCAAAGCAGATTATGCAACTTGTTGCAAATGTAGATTTAACCTATAAGTACCATTTCTAATTGAAAATTACATGCAATAAATAAAAAAATATATGACACATGTGTGTCAAGTTGGTTCAGGCTACAAAACACACAATACATAAAACCATAATTATGTTTACTAGTAGTCTTAAATAAGATATACTGCGATTGGTTTGATATAAAGGTAGTGTTATGATGATACCTATATGTCACCGAATGTATGCGTAAACCCATACCGCATTGTCTTGTCGTCTTTCATTGTGTTTCTTTCTCGGTCTTTTGAGCAGTCTTCTAGTTTATTTGAATACACCACTATGCGTCTGTAACATATGCGAGGAAGAGAGATTATAGTTTTCGCTTATAGTTTCACTTTATCGAAAACCTTTAACCTTTCAAGTAAACTAATTTTAGAATTACAAAATTTCATTTCATTGAGTTCGTCATGCAGTCGTATATAACCAGAATAAATTCAATTCAATTTAAATAAACTGGTTAACCACGTTCTCTTGCGAAGCTGTTTTATATCATAACACTCCAAACTACATTAACTACTCAAATGAATATCAGGTTCCTACTGAGGGTCTAGATGTTCCAATATTTGGTCTTCGTGTGATCCAATTTCATGCAATAAGGATGTGACAATAATGAATGGTGATGAAGTTTAAATTTAGAGTTTAAATAGTATTTTGTGCATAAAAAAATAAATAATTTAAACTGGTACGATGGCGCAAGAAAAGTAATCTGTATATAAATTCAAACTGAATGAAACAGCATTCACGAATTGATTTTTATCATAGACATTTAATTCGATATTATTCGAAAGCAAATAATAAGTAAATATGATAGGAGCTTTGTAACCGAAAAGGGCAAAAATATCACACCGTCCAAGTTGTAATATGCATATGGGAGTTGCAAGAAATAGTAAATCTTATATTCCAGCATGGCTTTTGTTAAGAAGTTGTGATGATATGAATACAGAGAATGTGGAAATAAGAAGGAAGATATCAAGAGACAATCAAAAATCAAATCAAATAAAACAGAAAACACTATTGCAAAACAGAAAAACAACAATGGAAGCTAGGCAAGCTGATAGTCTAAGTGTGACTTATTAGTTTTGTAGAATACTATAAGATAGAAATATCAACTGCTGTAAAGTCATTAAATTTCCTTGATTGGAGTAATTATAAGATTTTAAAAGCAGCTCTTGCAAACAGTCGAATTGCCATAGAAATTTGTATGACATGACAAGATGAGAACGTCTCCTGCTCGTTCTGATTAAAACATACAAGGTCAAAGTTCATGCACAATAACCGATGAGATATGCAAGAGAAAAGTTCAAGAGGTAACGGGCGAAAATTGCAAACTATTGGATAACGGTTGTACTATAGGTCTTTCCTCTCTAAGAGTGACTGGAGAATAAAAGTTTGTCATTTTGTCTTCTTTCCGACCACATTAAAAGCCTTGCCAAAGTGGGGCTTCCGTTTGGCTGTGCGGGATGTACAAGTACGCAGCCATGTTCGGTCCTGATGGGGACGCCAGATCCAATGTGTCGTGCAGATTTGGCGCAATGTTTTCTGCACGTTCAGAACCCTTGCAACAATCCTTAGCGTGGTCAGAAGGCGGCTTGTTGCAAGGCACTATTTCTATCCCTATCCAATATACCGTCAATTTACATTGGCACTTCAAATTTACCCGACGTCTATTTCAAAAACTACCAA